>NC_060149.1:274059426-274684426 GCF_021461385.2 Schistocerca piceifrons
AGTGGCTCTTTATGTACAATATGCTGTTTAACAGTACCTCAAATTCGGCAGTTTGTGTATTCACTGCATTCATACTACAAGGATTATTACTCTTATTATTCAACTACCTACTTCTTACATGTGAGACATAATACAAATGTGATCCTACAAATAGAACAAAATGTGGGTAAAGATGACACATCTTCTGTAACATACTTCACCCTTGTAGTGACCTTGTTTCCTGTTCTAGCATTACCTGTATAGAACATATGTTAAAAAAGTCATTAGTAAATTTCTTTACCTAGGCTATTGTGCAAAAGGGTAGACTGTTCCTGGAATTAAAGCAGATGTAAACATTGTGGTCTCATATCTTCTCATATGCCACATCTCCTCACTTATAATACTGCATACTCTGTCCACCTATAATAGATATTAAACTCATTTCTATTATACGTGATAAGTGCCAGTGCTCCCTGACAGCACATTAAACAAAACAAAATTGCCGCTCTCCGTGTATGGGTCCATGCAACGATGGCATGGATTTGTCCCAAACCAGAACTAATCATCCTGAGAACTCACTACAGGCATGGATGTCCAAAATGAAATAAAAACCTATGATTTAGAAAACTTCCTATTCGCTGTAGACACAAAAGCTTCATCAGTATTATCAACAGGTTCACCCTTTCATCACAGCCACCTCAATGACATATCTTGTACAATCACTGTGATATCACAGTAAAAGTAACAAAGACGTCGGACACCAAGTCTTCTCTCCATCCTCTATAGCCAAGGCTGACATTCCTTCCTGGCGCATTCTAATAAGCAGATACATTACTCAGGCCTCCACCTTTTACTAATCACTATCACACAAGTTCTGTTTACATGGGTTGCAAATGTATATCGGTACTCAGCTAACACGATATATAATAGAGGTTTGAAAGGAAAAACATGAGAAAATTACCTACTTAACATAATTGAGCTCTATATTATGGATTCTTATGACTTCATACTGCCGTCGGGGGCTCAGAATTAATTTGTTGGCTATAGGCCTGGCAGCCCTGAGGTTCCTGAGCTGGAGATGGGCAAGTGCCACCAGTCCCCTGTCACTGTAACCTTTGGGTATGCTCCAGTGACCACCATGCGGCAAAGCAGTGGAATGTTGTGTCTCACAGGGAACGGCTATCTCAGCTTGAGTGCCTGAATCATAAGAATGGTGAAAACCTATATAAAAAAAAACCCTCAATCGCAAGGTGTACTGTGTGCTGATGAGATGCATGGCTATTGAGGTGGAACAGCTGATAGTGGCCAACCTGTGGGGAACCTGCCACACCTCAGTTGTATAAGGCTTACCTAGGCACACGGGGCTCCTTCTAGATAGACTTTTATTTCCCTAGCTACTCATGGAACCAGCATACCTTCAAAATATTCTTTTCCTCCTCCCAATGGAAAGGGTGGGGCCACTGGCAAGTACCAACACCCAATTAAACAAGAGGGCTCGTGTAGCCAGTCCTTCAGACTTGGGGATTACACAGACCCTATCAGCACTGAGTAACAGAACACATGCTGGTGTCCATAATGTGTTCCTTATAATTAAACGAAAAGAGAGAAGCTTCAAGAAAGTTTCACCTTTTTACGTACAAAAAAGTCTAGAGGGAATTGCTGGATGAATTCCCAACAAGTGGAGAACATTCACAAAGCTCAGCACCTCATGGAGTATGCAATATAAAGTAAACTGCACAACACCTTCACATATAGCAAAGGTGTTGTGACTTGCAGGGATCTGGTTGACATTCCCCGAGTAGAACTGAAAGTTGGGTGATACCAGGAAGGCATTGTTGATGTACAGAGCATAATGAAATGAATGGATGGCGACCTTGTGAAATCGGACTCTCTGGTGCTAGCTTTTAGGAGCACGAAACTTCCAGAGCATGTTAAGGCTTGTTTTCTCCACCTCAGTGTGTGGCCTTATTTTCCTAACCCAATGTACTGTTTTACATCCCAGCATTTTGGACACACCACCTTAGGTTGTAAGGGAGCAGCCAACTGTGGAAAATGTGGTAAGACTGCCCATGAAGGTGTTGGTTGTTCATCTCCTCCAAAGTGTGTAATCTGCTCTGGGAATCACCCTGTTTGGAGTAGAGACTGCAGTGTCCTGCTTGAAGAAAGGAAGAGACAAAAGATAAAAACAATTAAGTGTGTCTCATATGATGAGGCCAAAAATATCTATAAGGCCATGCACCCCCTGAAGTTTGTTACCTCCTTTGCATCTGTATTTAAACAACTAGTTCAGACAACTGATGCTGCTATCCAAATTGAGGTTGCTAGTGTCAGCACTACTACCTGCATTTGCCAGTGCACTTGTAATGCTGCAATTCCTTCAAAGCGTACACTTCCTTCCAAAAAAGTTTGTTGTCAAGGAATGGGTGGACCACATCACACAGGTGATGCATAATGTTGCTGACTTACCCATCTCGAAGTCCGCAGGTCATCTTAGGAGGCAACCTGTACCTTTGTGGACAGATGGCTGCCGTTCAGCTATCCCAGACAGGCGTGCGGCTCTTCAACGATTTAAATTGTGCCCTACAGCAGACATCCTCACAGCCTTTAGAGTTGTGAGGTCCAAGGCTTGACATGTAATTAAGGAGAGCAAGAAAAGGTCATGGCAAGTATTCCTGGACTCTATTAACCATTCCACTTGTTCTATGAAACTATAGGAAGCCATCTGTGGGATTTCCGATAAACACAATCATTTACCAATAGCCGCAGTGCTGAAACAGCTGTGTCTCCAAATAACACACGGAGACATTGCTAAGACACTGGTCGACCATTTTGCAAAAGCCACTGGCAATGCAAGCCAGGATTTGACGTTTCATCACTATTGTGCAACTGTAGAGAGGGCCAAGTTGGACTTCAGATCCAACAGTTCCAAGTCCTACAACTCCCTTTTCTCCATGTGGGAGTTGGAATTGGCACTGTCCGAGACTCATGACACAGCACCCAGTAAGTTTTAAGGTAAAATGCTGAAAGAAGCATAGTAGCAAGTGAATTTAACGGGTAGGAAATGGCAAATGCAAGAATAACTAGAACCATCAATAAGGCTAAGTTAGGTTGAATATGTACCCAAATGAAATAAGTGACGAGACTAGTTGTGAAGAGAGAGAATGGGTCAGTAGGCCCATGTCATATGATGTAGATAGATGAGTGTTGTGATTGAGACATAATTTGGCTTGTAGTCTAATAACTTTTTTTTGTGGTCTATGTGAAAGTGTTCTTTTGTGTATAGTAGTTGTTTACTTTCTTCTCTGCTTTTTATAATTTGTTAACATTTACAGCATGTTCAGTGTTGCTGTGGGCATGAAGTTGTATTTTTCAATTTTATGGTTTTCTAAATATTAGTAACAAAACCTAATTGTATTGTCCATGTTCACATTTCCTGATAACCTTTTCAACCTTTCCCTCCCCATAAAGTGAATTAGTGATACATCATGGAAATTATTGTAAATATTATCTGCCATTTCCATGCTACAGTTTACTGAGAGGTGGACACACTGTGATAAAGGAGTAACTACATGATTTTCATGCTGACAATTTTTAGTTTACATGAAACAGTTGTGTGTGTTCATATATATCATTGTTTTGGCATTTGATTGGTTTTTCACTTTTTAACAAATTAACATATTTTTAGTCGCGTGTGTGTGTGTGTGTGTGTGTGTGTGTGTGTGTGTGTGTGTGTGTGTGTGTGTGCCCTCCAGAGGGCTCACCACTCTTTGGTAAGTTAGTGCTTGGCTACCATGGAGCCCCAGCCTTTGCGGCACCTTTTCCCTTCCGTGCTGGATGTCTATCTTCCTGCTATTCTTCTTTTTCCCCCCTCCCTTGGGGAACATGTCTGGGATATTTTTGGGAATGTGGTGTGAATTTTCAGTAGTCCGACATCGGCACAGTCACCACACTGCCCCCCCCCCCCTCCCCTCCCCTCCCCCGCTACATCTCCTATCCTTTCTACCCTTTATTTTCTTCCTTCCTTTCTTTCTTTCTTTCTTTCTTTCTTTCTTTCTTTCTTCTTTCATCATCTCCTGTCCTTCCTCCACTTTGGTGTTTGAGGTTCTTCTTTGTTTCTTCCTTCTCCCTGTGTGCTCCTGAAGACCAGCCTATGCATCTGCCACATAACAGTTCACTGGGTAATGAGAAATTCCCAGTCCTGGGTTGACAGGTAGGGTTTGTATTTACCCCTTGGTACACGCCAGGCCCAGGGAGGGGTGATTGCCTGAGCTGTTACCTTCTCTAGTTGCCAATGGGTCCATCTGTCAGGAGTTCAGGAGGTGTGACCTGAAGTGTAAACAATGACTAAGGCGGGTGAGCTCCCCTCTGAGCGGGGCCCTCAGTTGGAAGGAGTGCACCATCGTAGACGCTGGCAATCATTGTGGATTTTTTCACAGTGAGCCAATCACCACCTCTGTCTATGACTATACTGCACATACAATCACTAATAAGAATGCAACCATGATCTAGTTACACCAGTGGTTGGTTGAATAATAAATGAAAAGGATACCAGCACTACAACAGGGATTTATGGTGCCTTGGCAGCACTATGTCCCCTTTGCAGACACAAACGCCCACCCACCGCTGGTACTGATGCATACATACTCTCACCAAACCGCTGTGACGGTAAGTAGACCTTGTGTGGTCATAGTGAAGAACTAGAATCTCGCTTGTCAGGACATGAACACCATGAAGACTCGTCAACCATCTGAACACACACTTCTTGACGTCTAAAACCAGTGACCTTTCACCTTCCACATTCAAACCAAGTGTGTCCAGTTTCATGTGTCCATGCTCCCTACTCTACAGTTTGGGCTCTTCTGGCAGCGACCACCAACCAGGAAATGTTACTGTTTCCACCAATAGCATGAAAACTGCCACATTTAAGAAATTTGCTCCGCAGAATGTCTCCATTCCAAGTCAGTCAGAGCACATCTTCCTCACCAGTTTTCTCTAGAAATACTCATTTGAGGTTGGTTGGCAATGGGCGAATCAGAACATTGTTTGTACAGTTCTGAATTTTCAGAAGCCTAACCAACATGATGGACCTCCACGAGGCTTCTACTCCTATAGCAGTAAGCCCAGAAATTCCAGGATTTACAGTTTCTCACCATAAATTGGTAGGTGGCAGCAGCACATGAGACTACTACCCTCGGCTGTCTACAGAGCCAAACCGTGCAGAATGCTGTGAACCCTGTTGTAGCTTATTGATTGGATTTTCATGAGCCTTATCAGGTGGCTCTTTGACACACATAAGCCAGAAAAAAGCCTTTACAAGTTTATAAAAACATTTCTCAGCATTAAATAATATCATGAGATTTGTAGCTTGATGAGACTAAACTGTCCTGCCTATCGCCAGTCGTAACAAGCAGCAGATGAATTTAGCATATAAATGGAAGGAAGCAAGCCAGATGTCTTTCATAAAAACAGTTAAGTGACCATTTTGATTAGATCACCATGTAGGATCCGAGGCAATTATCGGTAAAGAGAGAAGGGTCAGCAACAAGAGCTAACCTCTGACACTGAAAGCACAATTATTCAGTGGACACAAAAGTACAAATGGAACTGAACTGATAGAAGTGATGTTAAACCCTAGATCCTGTCACCCATGAGGTGTTTCCAATGTGTGTGTTTAGGTCATACTTTATAACCTGTCTGTGGGCATCCCTGTGAAAGGCCTTCATTCTGCTCAACCTACTCAAATCAGTGCCGTCCCCACTTGCAAGTTTTCCTACTTTTAAAAAAAGGAAAATTATATATATCACGAAATAAGCATCAAATGAAAAAACTGCAAAGAACGAAACTTGTCTAGCTTGAAGGGGGAAACCATACGGCGCTATGGTTGGCCCGCTAGATGGCGCAACCATAGATCAAACGGATATCAACTGCATTTTTTAAAAATAGGAACCCCCATTTTTTATTACATATTCATGTAGTACGTAAAGAAATATGAATGTTTTAGTTGGACCACTTTTTTCGCTTTGTGAGAGATGGCGCTGTAATAGTCACAAACATATGGCTCACAATTTTAGATGAACAGTTGGTAACAGATTGGTTTCTTAAATTAAAATACAGAATGTAGGTATGTTTGAACATTTTATTTCGGTTGTTCCAATGTGATACATGTACCTTTGTGAACTTATCATTTCTGAGGATGCATGCTGTTACAGCGTGATTACCTGTAAATACCACATTAATGCAATAAATGCTCAAAATGATGTCCGTCAACCTCAGTGCATTTGGCAATAGGTGTAATGACATTCCTCTCAACAGCGAGTAGTTTGCCTTCTGTAATGTTCGCACATGTATTGACAATGCGCTGACGCACATTGTCAGGTGTTGTCGGTGGATCACGATAGCAAATATCCTTCAACTTTCCCCACAGAAAGAAATCTGGGGACGTCAGATCCGGTGAACGTGTGGCCCATGGTATGGTGCTTCGACGACCAATCCACCTGTCATGAAATATGCTGTTCAATACCGCTTCAACCGCACACGAGCTATGTGGTGGACATCCATCATGTTGGAAGTACACTGCCATTCTGTCTTGCAGTGAAACATCTTGTAGTAACATCGGTAGAACATTACCTAGGAAATCAGCGTACATTGCACCATTTAGATTGCCATTGATAAAATGGGGGCCAATTATCCTACCTCCCATAATGCCACACCATACATTAACCCACCAAGGTCGCTGATGTTCCACTTGTCGCAGCCATCGTGGATTTTCCGTTGCCCAATAGTGCATATTATGCCTGTTTATGTTACCGCTGTTGGTGAATGATGCTTTGTCGCTAGATAGAACGCGTGCAAAAAATCTGTCATCGTCCCGTAATTGTTCTTGTGCCCAGTGGCAGAACTGTACATGATGTTCAAAGTTGTTGCCATGCAATTCCTGGTGCATAGAAATATGGTACTGGTGCAATTGATGTTGATGTAGCATTCTCAACACCGACGTTTTTGAGATTCCCAATTCTCGTACAGTTTGTCTGCTACTAATGTGCAGATTAGCCCCGACAGGAGCTGAGACACCTACTTGTGCATCATCATTTGTTGCAAGTCGTGGTTGATGTTTCGCATGTGACTGAACACTTCCTGTTTCCTTCAATAACGTAACTATCCGGCGAATGATCTGGACACTTGGATGATGTCATCCAAGATACCGAGCAGCATACATAGCACACACCAGTTGGGCATTTTGATCACAATTGCCATACATCAAAACGATATCGACCTTTTCCACAATTGGTAAACTGTCCATTTTAACATGGGTAATGTATCACGAAGCAAATACCATCCACACTGGCGGAATGTTATGCAATACCACGTATTTATACATTTGTGACTATTACAGCGCCATCTATCACAAAGCGAAAAAAGTGGTCCAACTAAAACATTCATATTTCTTTACGTACTACATGAATATGTAATAAAAATGGGCATTCCTATTTAGAAAAAACACAGTTGATATCCGTTTGACCTATGGCAGGGCCATCTGGTTTCCCTCTTCAAGCTAGACAAGTTTCGTTCTTTGTAGTTTTTTCGTTTGATGCTTATTTCGTGAGATATTTGGCCCAGTCACTATCAATGGACCTCCCTGTGTGTGTGTGTGTGTGTGTGTGTGTGTGTGTGTGTGTGTGTGTGTGTGAAATATGCAGATGCCTTCATCCAGTTGAAATGATCATTAACTTAGCCAAGGTTGTAGCTAACACTGCCTGTGTTCAAAACCTTGAACTGATTACTAAGTCAATTTGAGGAAGAGCTTACTGCCCTTTGTTGATACTACCCATACCAACCAGCAGATACCTCTCTGTTGATACAGCCAGAGATCCTCCATTCTTCTCCAGTCAGTCTGGAGAGGACAATAAGTATTTAGGACATCCTTCTGTATGGTAACAAACTCACACACCAATAACAATTATTGGGAGAAAGGGGTATGGGCTTTGGGAATTAGAACTGTCCAGTCATCTTGTTATCTGAATATGCAACCCAAAATCAATCACTAGAATTAAAATCTGTCAAGGAAAACAAGCAAGAGGGGGAAAGGAAGAGGTGCAAACCATAAACTGCTTTGAGTGTATGGTTTGACCTTGGGGCTTCAGTAGTAGAATGATGTGTTAATATGGATTTACACCTGTACTAAAGGAAACTGGGGAACAAACAGCAACATAACCCAACTGCCTGACACTTTTTATGCTTCAGCTTCATCTCCCATAACGGTCATTCAGTGGAATTGTAACAGTTGCTGTTGCTACTTGGCTAAACTCAAGCAGCGGATGTCCCTGTTCTTCACCACGTGTGTTATAGTGACATAGTTATTGGAAAAACACCTACCTACAGTTAAAAAAATTAGTAACAATTGCACTAAATTAGGGCCTCAGGGGGCTTTTAAATGTTGGTGCAGCTGTCCACTTTCAGCAGTCAGTTATTACTGAAACCACTCTAGAGGCTGTAGCCATTAGAATCCAACTGTATACCTTGGTAATGATTTACAACATATACCTCCACCCAGATAGTGATGTCTAGGGGGAGGTGCAATATCTGTTACAACAGTTACTTACCCCTTTATCACGTTAGGTGATTTCAACACACAGAATCATGTGTGTAGGTAGGCAGTTTGCAAATAATAGAAGTCAAACTGTCCCTCTTGTATTTCAACCTTTGTCATGTGAGTATTGGGACTTAACACTGTGCAGTCCTATGATCCAGCGGCATGGCCACAGTAATCTGTGGGGCAGTAACAATTATTGAATAATTTTATCAAGATCCACTTGGACACTAATGTGATGATCCCTGTGAAAATCCAGTTGGGATACATACTCCTCTAAAGTGGACATAAAGATATCCTAAAATGGGGCATTGATAAGATGATGAAAGAAAGAATGGATGTAGTAAGCCACACGGCAAATAATATACTCTATTCTTTCAGACCTTCTCGGCACAAGTCAGGCCCATGTCAGTCTCAAAAATACAACTTAGCTCATCAGAAATGGATGAAGAGTATTACAATAACAATGAAGACACCCATGTGCCAGTTATATAACTTTATATGTAAATAACTACAAGCCAAAGCACACGATTTAATTAAACAATGGAAGCAGGATTTTTGGTAGTGACATATTGCATGTCACATGGAATGGGCAAAACTGTGACTTAACCAACATACATTTTGTCACAGCCAGAATACCTGAATTTTAGACCAAGAAATACTTCATAAGAATCATTTTGACTTGGCCGATTTACTGGTGATGTATTAATGCCAAAATGTGGGCCTTGAAACAATTTTCACCACAATGATCATCGGCCATATTGGCAGACTGGTTTTCTGTGGAAAGGTTTTAATAATGATTGTGTGTAGGTCAACCACTCACAATATTTATGGTTTATTAATCTTATACCATTAATTTACTGGTGACTCATTGTGAGCCACTGAATCTCACCTTCAAATACACAAATCACCTAAATATTATTTACGAGTGTGTGCTGATATGTAATGTGTCTGAATTTTCTTTGTGAAAACTTGCAAAGTTTTTTAAATAAGACAAACTTTATTTACATTCTACAGCTTTATTCCTCATGTCTACATATTTATTTCTCGACATAGTCACCCTGGCAATAACACATTTCTCCTAACAAGACATCAGCTTGTTGATACCGTCACTGTAGAATGTTTTATTTTACTGACAGAGCCACAGTCTTACCTTGCACCACTTCATCATGATCAAAGTGAAGTCCTCAAAGATGTTTAAGTTTTGCAAACAGAAGAAAATTGGATGGGGCCAAGTTGGGACTGTATGGAAGATGATAGCGAACCCAAGGTGTGGGATTACTGCAGCACTCGTGTGTGGCCTGGCATCGCCATGTAGAAGGAGAGGTTGCTCCATGTGTGGAAGAGCTCTTCTAATTCGAAACTCAATTAACCGTACACTGTTCCTCACACACAAACATAACTACGATCCACACCGCCATGTTACAATTTGGAGCCTTATAGTGACAGAGAGCTACTTTTTTATTATTTAGCGTATGGCTAATACAGACATATCATGAAATTACATATACATATGTACATATTGACACACAAGAAACTTAAGTTTGTCTTTACAACTGAATATCCAGTCCTTCAATCCAGCACACTGCTATCTGGAGTTGCTAGCAGGAAGTCCTCTTTGGCGCCATGATAGGCTCGAATCCTGCATTCACTGACAATGTGGTGAACAGTCTGGTATGGAGCCCCACAGTCACAAGCTAGATCAGGCAGCTTCTTCCACTTAAAGAGAGCATCCCTGCATTGCCCATGGCTGGTACGGATTCTGTTGAGAGTAGACCAGGTCTTGCATGGTAAGTCGAATCAAATTGGAAGTTTAGCACCTGAGAAGATGTTATGCAGGTGCACATCTGTCACTGCTTCCCACCGACCTTTCCATTCTGCAAGAGGTTTGAAATTCTTAGCAACCATGTCAGCAGCATCGCACAGAGTTGGATGACGTGATTTCAGTCTCTTGCGATTTAAAAGTGGTAGGTCGCTATGCACGGGTAGGTTAGAATTCCTGGAGATCTTGTGGAATTCTCTCATAAGGGCAGTACATCTGCGTAGATCAGGAGGCATTATATCGGTTAACAATGGAAGCCAACAAACTGGAGTAGATCTGATTGTGCCAGATACTATGCACATTGTCGTATCAATTCCGCCAGTACATTGTCTCCTACCTTCCAAACTTCACTGAAGCTCTTCGGCGAACCTTGCAGAACTAGCACTCCTGGAAGAAAGGATACTGTGGAGACATGGCTTGGCCACAGCCTGGGAGATGTTTCTAGAATGAAATTTTCACTCTGCAGTGGAGTGTGCACTGATATGAAACTTCCTGGTAGAATTGAAGCTGTGAGGACGGGTTGTGAGTCATGCTTGGGTAGCTCAGTCAGTAGAGCACTTGCCTGCGAAAGGCGTAGGTACCGAGTTTGAGTCTTGGTATGGCACACAATTTTAATCTGCCAGGAAGTTTCACATCAGCACACATTCTGCTGCAGAGTGAAAATCTCATACTAGAATAAGATTGATGAAAATCATTTGCACAACAACCCATCTTCTTGGCAAAAAATACGCCATACACACTTTTAAAAATTTGTTTGTCGCTTTGATATTTGACAAGATAAGCAGGAGGAAATTTTTCCCTCCAAATGGACAAAAAGTTTCATTGTAACAACTTTGAAAGATGGTAAAAAAAAAGAAAGGAAAACAAATAATATTGAGAGCTTCAGACCAATCACTGAATAATGATAAGCTTATGCAAACTCTTGGAACAGTTAGTTATTTTCAGGTTTTGTCGATGTCTGAGAATGAGAAATTTGTTTTCACTGCTTCAGTGCAGAATTTAAAGGTCTAGATCCACAACCAACTAGATTCTTCAAGTGGAATTCATATCTTAGGTACATTACATGAGTTGAGGGTCTGAGGTAATTTTCCCACTTTGCGTAATAATATCTCATACCATCAGCAATTCTGGGTTGTATTTGGTATAGTCCTTGGTAATCAACTTGTATACAGGTTGGTGTGGTTCCACAGGCCGAAGTCTTGAGTGCTGCCTTATTTGCATTTGCCATAAACATTGTTGCTACCATCTTAAGACCAAATGTATTGCAAACTTGTATGTTGATGACTCCTGTCTGGAATATAGTTCTGCATTCTTACACTCGGCAGATTATTATCTTCAAATGCTATTTGGAGACATGAATATGATCCCAAAACCATGGGTCATGCACTTTTACAGAATTTGATTAGCCCTCCCACACCTCAAAATATATCTGGGCAACCAACTGCTGGAAGCTGTCTACAATTTCCACTTTTAAGGACTGCTGTTCAACCTCAAACTGAACTGGTTGCCTCACCATAAAGTAGCTCAAGGCAACCCGTACATAGAAATTAAACTCACTGTTTCTTCAAAAACATCTATTGGAGAGCAAATTGACAAGTTCTAGTAAAATTTCACCGAGCACAGATTTAGCTCTGACTATAGATGGGTCCACAGCAATTTTCATTATAGGCCTATGGGACCCAACATCTCACAATGGAATCTGTCTTGTGACTGGAACTTTCCACGCAAGCTCTGTCGATAGTCTCCCTGCAGAAAAAGGTATACCACCTTGCAATATATGCTGCAAACAGTTCTGAATTAATTACTTCACTAAGATTCATTGTAAACTTAAACATCTCTGTTGCTCAAGGCTTTTCCAAGGCATCAACATTCATTTCCTGGTGAACCATTCAAAAACATACAGAACAGCACAGGGTGATCTTATTACTTCCAGTAACTCAGCCACCCTCCAATTAGTTAGCTTCCCTGTTTTGTATCCCTGGCCTTTCGTATGAATGGGGTGACATCAAGTACCTGAAATCCATTGCTGTAGGTTTTGTTAAGTCCTCCATTACTTGGCAGATATACTGCCAATTCCAAGAAGGATATGACAGGCTGCTATGTATTTATTGACAAACATTTTATGAGTAACACCCTCTTTCCACTGTGTGTAGTATTTACATGATGGAATAAGTAGCAATACTTGGCCAACATCCAGTCCACTAAACTTTGATTGATGGAAGCTTCCACCAAAAATTGGGAAACTCACTTTTACCTTCTTGAAGAGAAGCTGTATCCATATGTCACATTGATATTGGTCATACCTAACTCAGGCATAGTTACATACTAAAGTGAGAGAACCCTCAGTGAATCTGTCAAAAGACCCTGAGAGGTCTAACGGAATGTAAAGATGGACTTAGCCCACACCTTGGATTACATCTTGACCAGTCTTGGTCATCACGGCTGACGATGCAACAAAAGCACTTGTATTTCAACAAAAGCACCTGTATTTTAATATTCCTGTGGGAAAGTGGATATTATCGCATGATTTAAAGCCACTAATTTCAGCAGTATGTTTGGATTTGGGAAAGGAATGCAGCTTGCTGTAAGTTTGCCCTCTGAAGCTGTTCATATGGCTCCATCACTGCTCGAACTTAAATGCTGTTTCTTACCTCCGCACATGAATGAAATCCATATATGAGTACACCTGACAAAACAGCCCCACCCTCTCCCCCTTAATTGAGCACACTGGTTGCTATGGAGTGCTGTAGATGATGTAGAATAGAACTGTCACTAGGTGTCATGTGATGCACCATCACTAATGTCATGGCAGTGTGTTTGTGTGTGTGTGTGTGTGTGTGTGTGTGTGTGTGTGTGTGTGTGTTGTAGTGTCTTAATGTGCCCCTGGCCACACCAGGAATGAAGTTGCTGGATTTGTTGTTGTATCACTATGGATGGTCCAACATGTCTTTAAGGAATGTTTTACTACTCGCGGCTATGTAACACTGCATAAGAACTGTGCTGTTAAAAATCTTAAGTGACTGGGTCCAAGCAATGGACATTTGGAGCCAGGTACATTGTAAAGGGCCATTGCTGACAGTGACACACACAGCTGCACATCTTTAGTGGGCCAGATAACACTAAAGCAAGACAGTGGTTGACTTGAAGCCTGTAGTGTTGTCTGATAAGCTGCAATTTTGTCTCCTTTCAAATGATGTGGGATACTGAGTGCACCAGTGGACAAATGAGGTGTTGAATCTGCAGTGGTTGCAGGGTGTACTTTAGGCTGGAGGTGGTTCTGTGATGTTTTGGTGATGTTTTTTGTACCATAACTAGGGCTCGCTCTTTCAGGCCATCATGAACACAAACCAGGATGTTTATGTCAACGTCCTTGGTGATCAATTGTTGCCCTTTCTTCTACATTGCCTGATCTGCCTCCTAGAAAATATCTGGGATGTGTGGAACAGCAGGTGAAATTTAACAGTCAACATCCTCTCAATTTGGTGACTCTAAGGATGTAATGGTCTTTTAGAGCTTCAGCTAGATATGGTATAGCTGAAGAAGCTGTGGAGTCTTTCTTGCCAAATTGAGGTGGGGTTATTGAGATGTCTCCTGGGTGATTAATTTTTTGGCTAATATGCTTACATTATTTTTCCTTATCACTAATGATAACTTTACTGATTTTCTTTTTTCCTCTTGTAGAGTGTCTCATGTACTGGCATCACTGTAGAAAGAGGGAGGGGGGATTGGTTGGTTACATCTTCTCACACAGTTCTTGTCGCAGGAGAGCCTTTACCTGCACATTTTCTCTAGATGCTCTACTGCAACATTTTCTTTTATTTGTGTTCGGTAAGTCATTTCATGACAGTGTCACAGCCCTTAAACAGTTTCAGCATTGTATTATAATACTGTTTAAGGGCTGTGACACTGTCATGAAATGACTTACCGAACACAAATAAAAGAAAATGTTGCAGTAGAGCATCTAGAGAAAATGTGCAGGTAAAGGCTCTCCTGAGACAAGAACTGTGTGAGAAGATGTAACCAACCAATCCCCCCTCCCTCTTTTTATATATATATATATATATATAATGTCAATATAATAGACATATGTCTGTATGTGTGGATGGATATGTGTGTGTGTGTGTGTGTGTGTGTGTGTGTGTGTGTGTGTGTGTGTGTGTGTGTGTGCGCGCGAGTGTATACCTGTCCTTCTTTCCCACTAAGGTAAGTCTTTCCACTCCCGGGATTGGAATGACTCCTTACCCTCTCCCTTAAAACCCACATCCTTTCATCTTTCCCTCTCCTTCCCTCTTTCCTGATGAGGCAACCGTTGGTTGCGAAAGCTAGAATTTTGTGTGTATGTTTGTGTTTGCTTGTGTGTCTATCGACCTGCCAGCGCTTTCGTTCGGTAAGTCACCTCATCTTTGTTTTTATATATATAGAGGGAAACATTCCACGTGGGAAAAATATATCTAAAAACAAAGATGATGTGACTTACCAAACGAAAGTGCTGGCAGGTCGATAGACACACAAACATACATACAAAATTCAAGCTTTCGCAACAAACGGTTGCTTCATCAGGAAAGAGGGAAGGAGAGGGAAAGACAAAAGGATGTGGGTTTTAAGGGAGAGGGTAAGGAGTCATTCCAATCCTGGGAGCGGAAAGGCTTACCTTAGGGGGAAAAAAGGACAGGTACACACACACACACACACACACACACACACACACACACACACCCCTCATGTGGGTGTGTGTGCGTGTGTGTGTGTATATACCTGTCCTGTTTTCCCCCTAAGGCAGGGCCAGCCAAACACTGCACAGTGTGCAGAAGTGCTGCACATGTGCGCACGTGTGCGACAGCGAGCAACAGCGACATCTGTTATTAGACATGTGTCCTAAATGAACGGTGGTGGCTCCACTTCCCTGTTAATGTGGTACAAGCAAGAGCTTGTTTGTGAAAGATTTTTCTCGGTGATGAAAACGAATAAATCAAGGTTTCGATGAAGCATAAGTGATGAAAATCTTCGCAACTGCTTGCGTTTGTCAATGAGCCATGCTTTTGCACACGATTTTAACTATATCATTTCTCATGACCAGTGATAAACGTGTTCAGATTTATTCCATTCATAATTAAAAATTACTGTTAACTAATTGTGCATTATTGCCTCATTCTGCTCCATGTTACATTATTATAAGGAAAATTGGTCATTAAACCGATTGTTCCAATGTATACTTACATTTAGGGGATTTTATTAATGTGTGAAGGGCTATGCTCAGCTGAAGTCGATAAAACATAACATTCATCTAATTGTCGGTTATTATGCAGATTTCAGACGGAACTGATGAAAGATATAGCAATAATGGTACTGAAATAACAGGTCATCATTGAGAGGTCTGCGATTATCTTTCTGTTCAAAGATCAGTGAGACAGAAATTATGTGGGCGTAACTCAGGGCACCGAGAATTAGTTATAGGAGACCTTGCATTAGTTTAATGTTATTTGAAATCATGAATAAGGTTCGCTGGAAGTCGCCAAGTGCTCTCTTTCTTAAATACTAGCTCGAAAACATTACATGTATATACGTGCCGTCAGTCAAGCTGCCTTAATTAAAAACCCATGGTTGTTAACTGTATTGCTTGTCTTACTGGGTTAAACTGTTAACATAAAAGTAGACGTCTCAATGAGCAGTGACAGTAATGTTTAATACGCGAAATACCTTCCCATGGTTGGCTTGCAAGCTGTGGAAAGAGCACTATAATTCGCCGGTACAGAGTATCCCAGCAAGTGGATAAAGCGACATCTGTGCGTAGAAACATGCACTGCATGAACGCTGACGGCTGCGGCGTGCACGCTGTGACCCGGAGGTTGCACATGTGCAGGAGCACCGCACGCGTGCAGAATTTCTGGCCGGCCCTGCCCTAAGGTAAGTCTTTCTGCTCCTGGGATTGGAATGACTCCTTACCCTCTCCCTTAAAACCCACATCCTTTCGTCTTTCCCTCTCCTTCCTTCTTTCCTGATGAAGCAACCGTTTGTTGCGAAAGCTTGAATTTTGTGTGTATGTTTGTGTTTGTTTGTGTATCTATCGACCTGCCAGCACTTTCGTTTGGTAAGTCACATCATCTTTGTTTTTATATCACACAAGTTTTGAACAATTATGAGACTGAAAATGACTGCAATGTTGAGTTTGGTGTGACTATACTTACCTTGTTTATTAGTTACCTTTTCCTTAATTTTGATTGCACTATGTGGCAGCAATGTGAGAAACATGGAAACATAACATTGCAGAGTTTTTTAAGATTATACCAGCTGCGGCAAAAAGATACTGGACTCATACAAGGAAGGATAACTTCTTTCTTAGCATTGTTTTATGTGACTAAAACAGTGACAAATAATTCTGCATTCTTATGTATGTTTCTAGATCTTTTACAAAAACACAACTGACGAGGATCCATTTCTACTTACCATACCAGGATGTACAGCTGCATGTCCATTAGCAAATTTTATTGATTTGACAAAAAATGTTGTTCCTGAAGACTGGAAGGAGGAATGCCTGATGTCCTCTACAGCAGAACATTTTGAATTCAGTCTCTTGTCGATAATAAGTAAGTAGTAATTTCAATGAGTTCCTGCATTGTAAGAGTTTGTAATTAAGTGTCAAGTATATAATATTTTCATTTGAAATGGCTGAGCATGATTGTTAAAATACAGGATGGGCAAAATAAAACTAGTCCAGAAAATATTTACATTAAGACTTAAACAATGTTTTCTGGTGTTCAAACTCTTTTTGGATGGTTACTGTTTCTCTTCAGTGCAGAGCCCATTTCACACCATTTTGTAACTGAATTTTGTATTGCAGTTTGAGTTTTAAACTGTTGCACAAACAGTTCCAGAGACGTTTTCCACATATTGTGCTTCACGTAAAACTTGATGACACCCACACACTGTTTTATCATGAACACAATTTTGTGTTGCATTCCACTGGTTACTAAACACATCTGCTCCCCTCCTACATTCAAACATAATGACACGGTGAAGTGCTTGGGACAGAGCATGCAGGAGATGCACAGACATCTGACAGGAACTGACGGGTGCATTGAAATCAGGTTTCAAGCATGTTATGCGATGGTCAGTTCTCATGTTTATTAACAAGGGTCAATTCCACACCATGATGGACAAAATGAAACTGGCCCAGAAAATATTTCTAAGACTGATACGGAACTTATCCTTATTAATGAAGACAAGAACTGCCCCTCACAGCAGATTCTGGAAAATCTGATAAGTGTGTTGTCACGTGTCTGTGCATCTCCTGCATGCTCTGTCCTGAGTACCTTGCATCATTACGTTTAAGTGAGTGAGAGGAGCAGACATGTTTAGTGGCCTGTTGAATTTAACATAAAATGGTGCCCACAATAAAACCGTATATCTTCATTGTCAGGTGTTATGCATAGCACAGTTGATATAAAATATGAGCAGAACTATTTCTGGAGAAGTTTAAGACTGCAGGTGTTTTGGTAGAACCTCCAGAAAAGTCTGCAATGCAAAACTTTGTGGCAGAATGGTGCGATATGGGCTCAACTGTGAATAAAAACCATACCTAACTGAAAGGAATTTGAACACCAGAAAACATTGGTTGAGTTGTATTGTAAATATTTCTGGGCTAGTTTTATTTTGCCTACCACGTGTGTGTATAAATGTAGGGTTAGCATTTCATTTATTTTTTGGATTGAATGGCTGTAATGGAGATTGATACGAAATTCATATTTCTCTTTTATGAAATATGTTTTGTGTTATATCTTTATTTTTGGCATTTTCATAAATATTTGTGCCTTATTTTTGGGCTGGCAGAGAGAGCATGAGTTGCTAAGTGTATCTATTAAAAGATGAAAATCATAAGAATGTTTAGACTTTGATGCATCTGTAAATATTGAAATGAAACACTGTTTGGTTTTCATGTAAGATTGTTTTACTTTATCCATAATTCATTTTGTTTCCAATTGATTAGTGAGAAAGAATATGGGTCTTAAGCTGACAGAATTGAATGCCATCAATAGATATGATAAAAAACAAAACACAATAGCTGAAGACATTTGTCCTATGCAAAGAGAGAACAATCAAAACTTGACACAAAGTGAAACTACAGGATAGAGAAAGGCATGGAATTTGTTGAGACACTCATATCAACAGACTACTGTGCTCCTTATAGAAAACATTCTAGGGCAATAGTCCAGTGTAGTACGCTAATGTGATGGCCTCAATCTTCACAGGGATTTTACGACAGACTAGATCTTACGCACATTCAAGCATCAAAACTGAAGAATGAGTAGGAAGGATTAGCAATGTGCCTTGCTACAATTGTCAAAAGTTAGAACACACAACAACTGCATGTGGAGACAAAGCAACCTGTGGAAAATGTGGATCAGCTGCATACGAGCTGAGAACATTATCCACCTCCATCCATTTTGCTTCAGTTACTTCTGCAACCATGCAGTATGGTACAAAATTAAAGAACTGTTAGTCACCAAATGAATATCTTATGCCAGATTAAGAAAAGCAATTAAAGTCAGTCAGCTCCCAGTGTTTGCTACTACATTTACCTCTGCTCTCAAGAAAACCATCGCAAAGTTAGATAGTGCTTCATAGACATATGATGATACTGCTTCAGTTACTATGTAAACCAGCAAAGCAAATCCCATATTTGCCAATGAGGAACCCGGAGATCACCACCAGTGAAACAAAAGGAAATATCAGCCCATACCACATTCTGTGATAAAATAAGACTATTTGTAAAAAGAAACAGTTTCCAAAAACTGCTTGCTTGCTTACTTACTCACTCCATGGCTCTACAGCCCTTGAAGGGCCTTGGTCTGCATCACAATATCCTGCCATTCTAGCCGGTCCATGGCTCTGTGTCTCCATCCTCTGACACCCAGATTTTTCATGTCTGCTTCAGTTCCATCCACCCATCTCTTTCTGGGATGTCCCTTCTGTTGTCTGCCTCCAGCCTTGACATCAAAAATCTTCTTACATGTTCTGTCTTCCTCATTTCTGAACACGTGACCTGCCCACCACAGTCTTCTTATTTTAATGCTAATGACAATGTCAGGTTCTCCAAAAAATTGTTCTAGTTCTGCATTCATATGGGTGTGCCAACCTTCTTGGCCGTATATTGGGCTTTATATTTTATGCATAACCTTTCTCTCCCAAATGGTTAAGATCCTTTCCTCATTTGCAATCATGGACTACATCTCAGCACCATGCATAACAACTGGTCTTTTAATTGTTTTGTAAATGAGGATTTTAGATTTTGTGACAGAAGCGAGTTGCTAAGCATGGGTGGTGTGGCAAAGTAGCATCTGTTGCCTGCCGCTACTGTACCTTTCACCTCACTGCTGTCATCATTTGTCTCTGTGATAGTTGATCCAAGGTACTTCAAGTCTCTAACCCTTTGTCGGCTATCCTGAGATTTGGTAGCTTTTGTTGATTGGTCACTGTCCTTATAGTTGGCCTTTTTGACATTGACTACAAGGCCAAGTTCTCTTATACCTCTCTCCAGTTGTTAATTGCTGAAAACACAAGTCTTGTAAATATTAGCAGAGAACTCTATCTGATGGAGACAACTGTGAATTAGAGCTTGTCACACATGTCATAAAAACAGCAAGTCTTAAGACACTTTCCTCAAAGATCTGGCTCATACCCAAAAGAAAAGAAAAGGACAGAAACAAACCATCCTGCTAAAATAGATTCCATTATTATGGGTCTCTGATTGAATTCATGACTAATGCTGCAGATCTGAAGTTTCTTGAATAGGAAAGACCCTTTGGGTTTCGTCCAGGTGACAGCTTAAAGGTGCCAACAAATTTGTGCTAGGGTGCTACAGTTATACAGATGTGTGCTTTATACTTGCCACTACATGACCTTAAAACACACACATACACACATACGCAAGCTGCTGAAAAATTCATATTGGAAGGTACTTTGCACCAGATTAGTGATTCTCTGCCCCAATTCCATTCGCATAGTGACCAAGGGAAAAATGACAGATTTGGTAGGTTTTGTTGGTTGGTCATTGCCAGATATTTGGTCTTTTTGACATTGACTACCAGGCCAAGTTCCCTTGTACGTCTCTCCAGTTGCTAATTGCTGTAATCTTACCCTCCAGCACATCACCATTAAATTTCTCTTAGTCTCTTCATTATTTTCAAAAGCTTCAAGAGGCATAAGATATACAAAAGAAAAACTTTTTACTTATCTGCATTTCCTCTTCTTGTTGTTGGCTCCAAGTCTTGCGTGTAGGGGTACATTCTTGCGGCTGAAATTTTGATTTAACGTTGTGGGTTCCTGATGACTAAATAGCTGACAAAGCTTTGCCTGTATTATTCTTGAATTTTATTCTTTGTGACATTTTTCATGCCATCTTAACAGTTACCACTTCTATCACACCACAAATTACATTATTAATGACACAAACAAAAACACATCTGATTCCATCAGAGGCATGGCCACCACTCATATTCTGTGGTACTCTCAATATTCCAACAAACTTTTTTGACAAAAGAAGAATCTTCGCTAAAATATATCATTTTGTAAGTGAATCCAGAAATAAATTTAATAATTAGTGTTGGATTGTGCAATTAATAGTATGAATTTTAAGTATACCAGAAATTTAGTAATTTTAAATATTTTTAAAAGAGGAGTAATTTTAACTATACATACAGAGTACTAACAAATTAATTTCTTTATGTACATTTTAGCCTGAAATATAATACATTGTATACAAAATCAAATTAAATTCTTTCAATGAAACAGCCGAGAATGTTCACCTATACCAGATTTGGGATTAATCCTGGTATCAGCTACTTCTATATGAAAAAAAAGTTGTTAGAAACGGGTGTCCCATTACATGCTGAAAACACAGATCTTATATTAGCAGAGAACTCTGTATTTGATGGAGACAACTGTGAATTAGAGCCTCTGTATGCACCTTATCCTCTCTTATCTTATTCTCTGATCACTACACTGGTGACAGTAAAATGGTTGCACAGTTTTCCTCAAATACAGGTCTCAAAATTTACTGGGCGGGTTTCTACTGAACAGTTTTCATTAGAAGTGTGTTGCCTTTCTTTTGTGGTTTCCCATTTTAGTTCCACAAGCAACTTTACTTTCATATGGGCTATACTGATCTGTTTTTATCATATCAGTATATTTCTTAATTTGTTTGATGTCTGTGGTCTTTCCTGCTTCATACAAACTTGGTGCTGGAACAATACTGTTCAGTTTTATGCACAAGCACCTTGTGTGCAGTTTGCTTTACAAATATGCACAGCTCTTGCCCAGAAGCCTGCTAACAGATCTGAGTTTTCCATGTGCCTTCTCTAATGCTTATTTTATGTGATCATCCCATCCCATTTCATTTCATATCACTTCTTAGTACTACCCCTAAATACTTTTATGATGTGATGCTCAAGATGTTCACCACTAATATTGTAGTCAGATACTATTAGGGTCTCTCTTTGTTGTAAGCATTATCTTGCATCTGTCCACATTTAAAGACACCTGCCATTCATTACACCAAATGGAAATTATGTCCAAGCCTTTCTGCACTTTTTTAATATTTTCCAATGCCTATATTTTCCCTGTAGGCAACAGCGTTTTCAACAAACAATCTAATTTAGTGCTTTTGTTGATATTTGATAAATCATTTGTGTGTATTGAGACTGTAACAGACCTTAATACACTTAGATGGTGTGCACCCACGTCACTTTCATTACTGTACAATATTCACTGCCCAATATAAAATACTGGGTTCTGTTAGTCAAATAGTCATCTAGCCAATTTAATGTCTATAAACATATGACCTTCATGATATGGAACTCTGCTAACATCTGCTCTTGTGGCCCAGTTACAGAAAGCCTCCTCACAGAGGGCATCAGTCTTCATAGCAGAGGGGATGTCAACACTGCAGCATGGTCACTATCAGCCACTTATCCCTGTATGCCCACACTCTTGTGTATAGTGCTCTATGGGGAATTTGTAATTATTTGCACAGTAGTGTCCACTTCCCAGTATTTGTTTGCTATCCTGAAATAGCAATGCCTGAATACAGATCATCAAGATGAATGCTTAGCTGTGCAAACTAGATTTTTACAGTCACTCAGCTGTGTTTGAAGACTGAGACAGCGTACAGGAAATGGGAGATCACAGTAACTGTGATCTATTAAACCACTGAAGCATTCATTCAAAGAGTGGTTCACTTGGAAGACAATATTTTCGTTTTAGGAGTGGGCAATACATTACTCAGCAATCAGTGACAGGCTTGTAGGTACCCAGAAGTGAAATGTGGCAAGGTGAGGTAGGGGGAAGGGGGGGGGGGGTTCTAGGAAAGGATTCTTGTGTATCATTAATCATTCCATGCCAGCTACTCAAGTTTGGAAATCAATAAAGAGAATTTCTGGCAAGAGCAGTACATCACCTCTTACAGCCATTTTGAGAAATGAAATAATGGTGAGTAAGTTTACAGCTATGGCTTCAGCCATTTTGGATCACTTTTGTAACATCACTTTCACAGTCAGATAAATTCCAATATTCCAGACCATCTGCAGAAAGCTTTTACTGCTTTTTCAGTGATGAGGAAAGCTGTAACAAGTTAGTCTCTGTGTGGGGGCTGAAATCATCTTTCTGTAGTGAGAAAATCATTTTAGGATCTGATGAAATTGGTTGTGCCTGTTGTCAGCTGTGCTTGGGTCAAAAATATGTGCTTGCTAATTGTTTTAATAAAATCTAGTCATATAAACAGTATCCCAACACTTGCAAGTAGACAATAAACACTCCTATATTGAATCCTGATGAGGATAGTACCAGTTCAAACCATTTCTAGAAAGTTGCTATCAACATCTGTACAAG
The DNA here is from genome assembly GCF_021461385.2 of Schistocerca piceifrons. NCBI lineage: Eukaryota > Metazoa > Arthropoda > Insecta > Orthoptera > Acrididae > Schistocerca > Schistocerca piceifrons. Next base: position 274,082,697 of record NC_060149.1, read on the forward strand.
AGATACTTTTGAAACTGCCATCTAATAAAGGTTGTCAAATTCCAAAACCTCCAGAGTCACTTCCATATTCATATCGTATCAGTCTAGTCTTGATAACCTAGATCTACTGGAGACAGTCACACAGTTATCTTTCCAGAATGGAAATTACTTAATTGGTGTGTTTTTAACTGTAAAAGACTTATGACACCACTTGATGATGTAACTTCCTTAGCCACTTTACCAAATGGTGCTTACAAAGATGTCTACTGATTCTTATTCAGTCTTTCTTTGGGGAATGTTACTACTGCTACAGGGTTGGTGTTGTCCTGTAGTCTTGGTTTATTCATGAGAAAGGTTTGTTTTTTTCCCCCTCCCCACCCATCCTCCTGCTCCCCCTCACCCCCTACCCAGTGCAGCATTTTAAGTCAGGCATTGCAATAGCCATGCTTTTACCAGTGCTGTAGTAGTTATTAATAGAATAAGGTGCTATTAGAGAGTGAGCTGAAAGAACCCACAGAACCTTGGGGGCCTTGGTATCATTGAAATGAATAACAAGTACATGATACAAATACAAATCTGAATAAACTGGTAGCAGCAGGCTTCCATTTTTAACATGTACAGAACTTGATATAGGACTGTGCATCTTAAATGCTTCCACATGTTTGAGAAGGTAAGGGCCTCCAGGATCCAGGTTTTTAAACAGGCAGGTTAAGCTGCAAATATACAAAGTCATGACCATGCCAGTCTTGACTTACAGTTGTGAATCATGGACATTAATGAGTACTTGTGAGTATCAGCCCAGAATATTTGAATGCACAGTGGTGCACAAGATCTAAGAGCTAATTCAGGGTAATAATGACAAATGGACATCTGAAACAAATATTGAGCTGGACTGCCTTATATAATGAGATCACATTGTAAGATTAATAAAATGTAGGACAATATTCAGACATGTTCTTAAGATGGATGCTGGAACTTTGAGAGGAAAAGTTTGTGAATGGAGGCCAACTCTAAGAAAGTAGAGAGGAAGTCCATAAAAGTGGCGGATAGATGTGGATGAAGGTATAAAAGCTCTTACAGCCATTTTATATAAAAGCAATTGACCTTAGATCAAGGTGATCTCAGAAACCTGCATTGCATAAACATTAATCCCAGATTATATTGCCTTTGAAGTAGGATTATTGTTGATTGCTGAAATTTCACATATCAAATAATGTTCAACTGCAGTCATCAGTTCACAAGTCAGTGACATTACAAGACACTGTTTTTGTTTTTTGCAAATATGAGTTAAAAAGAATTAAATAATAAACGGGTTTAAAGAGGCTGTTATCTACACAATAAACGTTAAGTAAATAAACACCACTCTCACACTGTTGAAGCTCAAAATATTTTTTAGCTCTAAGGCTAGGTTAAGAAATTATTGGCTAGGTAAGTAATGAGTAAAGCTAATGACAGATCTCATAACAATTCTTAGAGGTGACTCATAATTAATGTGACCAGTTTAAGGCATTTTGTAGACACTTGGCGGGATTGGAAGAAAGGGAAAAGTTAAGTTCGTGGAGTTCAATAATGATTGCACACTCTTTACAAAACTGTTCTGTTGGCTTGAATAGCAGTAACTACACAATTTGTCATAAATTTTTAATTACAAAAGAAGTGCTTAAACTGCTATGCCAACTGCACACACTTATGTTGACAAATAATAGTATTAGTAGTATGCATATGTAAGTAAATTTGTAATTATCAGATGGTGGCTTAGTGCTTGCACCCTGGAATATGGTCCAGAGAATCTCAGATTTGATCTCATATCAGTAGAATTTCTTTCCACTTGCCTCTTCTTTCACCTCTGGTAATGTTTGTTAATTTGAAAAATGCTGAGTTGTTTAAGTTTAGGACTCAGAGTAAAACTACATTGTTCAGCAGTTGTTGTAGCTGCAACATTTGACTTGCACAAGATAATGTAGCTGTCAGTGCATTGTATGTAGAGCTTGAAATGGATGATAATCTTTGTTAGGAGAAAAGCTTATGAAAAAATTCCACTACCAATTTTCTTTCATAAAATCAGTATTAGACATTGAGAACATCTTCTGTTCTTTTCATTTTTGGGATGCAATTGCAGCGCTTTAGACTCTATAACAGAATCCTGGTTTTCACATTGCATGTCTGCTTGTAATTAGAGATTATTTTTATTTCAAAATATGTGACATATTGCTGTAACAGTTAACTTACACTATTGTTCTTATCATTTTCATTGTCAGCAACAAGGAGAACATTTTCATTTGAAGTTAAATTGTCAACTCGTTTACTGATGTTCAGAATGAACTACAGCCATCATTGTAGTAGAATAAGAAATGGAAGAAGTGAATAATATTCTACACTATCTTGTAAGCAAAAAATTCATCTGAGGATATTAAAATGTGTACAAACCATAGCTTATAACTTTGGCCTGAAAATCTGCACTATCATTATAGAGTTTGGAGATAAGAATAAATTAGTGGCTTCAGGCCTGCAATTAGCTTCGTCCCATTTTCTATAACAGTAGGTCAGATGAAATTACCACTGCTAGATTGTGTTACAACCTTGAAAAGTTTTCACACTGTTTTTGCTTCATTTTATACAGCACATGTAATTACATAGATATACAATGTAATAATTGTAAAGTGTGTCTTAAAATTATACCCTGTCATGTGTGAATGTTTCCTTGGTCCTTTTCTTAGCATTGTCATAATATTTCAGAAATCTTCAGTCACAATTTGGCACAGTCTTCCATGAATTAAAATCAACATCAACTTCTTTCCACACCTTTCCTTTGTTGATTGTTGTAACTTTCCTACTTTTTTGCCTTCTGTTGTGTCTTTATATTGGTCGAGTATGATTTCCACCAACAAATCTTTTTTGGTTTGGGAAAGTTTGAAGATTGCACCTTATCCAGCTTACTTGCCTCCATCTTTATAACAATACACCTTCAATAATAAATACTGTGTACAAAAGTTGTCCAATTAATACCTGAGGTTGAAATGCAATAATTGTGTCAGTATCTGATTTTTAGTGATGTTGTCAAAACATGTTTCATGCTAATTTAGATCAACACTGAACCTGTGGATCGAAGTTTAGTTTTAGTGTCATACAATAGAGCAGAGTCCTGAACAGAGTTCAGTTTCTGAACTGAGGTCAAAATTGACCTTCATTCAGTGATGTTTATACAGTCAGCCCTTAGAGGTGAAGGAAGAACTGCACTTGATGAAGAGGCTAAGACCCACATAGCATTGTAATAGTGTAAGATGATGATTTGCAATAACTATCAACAGTAGTTCATCCACAGTAGAGTCCTGTTAAATGTTCAAATTTCAAGGATAATTTTACAGTGTTCTACACTTCATGCAACCTGGTGTCCATAAAAAGAATTAAAGCGAAGCACTAAAAGACTGGCTAAATGAGCAGAAAATACTGATTTTAGGTTCTGGTAAAACTACTTGTATAATTTTAACCTCACACAATGCATTTTAACCATCCAGATCGCAAAGTAGTGACACTATTTTAAAATTCTATGAATCTGTACAATGTCGGGCAATTGATAAGTCATTCACCCGGTTACTGGACATGAAATACTAAAGAAACAGATGCATAGGGTAACTGAACATTTTGAAATGCTTAAGATGATGAGTATGGGACACTTGACAAATCTTGTCACCTGTAGTTGTAGAAAGTGATCATAAGGCTCCAATTTCATTCAGGCAGCAGTATTTATGGAGCAGTATTGTCTATATATCTCAAGGTCCTTGGTGTAGTCCACCATGAATGCCTCAAGCTTTCATCGGGCTCTTGTTAGGCCACCCTTATTTTGAGTCTTAAGTCCTGAATAATTAACAGGTTTGGCTGCACAAGTAAGTGCACTTCTTATGGCACTGGAGCAGGAAGGTTCGTGACATCAAATACACCATATACAAAACCAAGGTGATATGGTGTTGTTCTGCTGAGAGTTTTGTGGGGGGAGAACTGGTGACTGTAGGTAGCAGATAGTCTTTTTTTCAGTCAACAACCCAGTACTGGTGAAATTTTTCCAGTCACACTTTTGAAACGAACTGATGTTTACCAGATTGGGAATTTTGGATCACCCATCAACACAGATTCATCCTCCAGCAACATGAGCCACCAGTATGTAGAAACTTTAGAGTATCACTTTTGACAATATGTATTTTAATCAAGTTTGTTTTATTTACTGATGAGAGCGCAGTCCTCAGCTTTCTTGGGTGTCTATCCTTTCATTGATGACACCGCATAGTGTAGCACAGTCACAGAAGTATTATAGATGAGGAAGCACTTTTTTTCATATCACGAAGTGCACATGCTTTTATACTAATCAAGTGCACTTGCCTCTTTTCAAATGATGCAAGGCATTGAGTGCACCAGTGACCCAGTGAGGCTTTTAACTTTCAATGTGTCATGAGTGTAGTCCATTTTGGAGGTTGTATTGTGATGACTTTTTGTTGCGCGACTAGAGCCCTCTCATTCAGGTTACCCTGAACATGCACCAGGATGATGATATAAACAGTTTTGGTGATAAAGCACTGTCATTTCTTCTACTTCTTTATGATTAGTATGGTGTGGATACACCTGTGTCTCCAGGTGACGACAGCCGTGTTCACAGGGCTCCTGGTTTGGTAAAGAGTCAGGTGCCCTGTCACCCTTGACTGGCATGCTAAACCACCTTATCAGGAACCCTCAGAAAAATCTTAAACTCTCTGGAACAGCAGGTGAAACATAGCAATGAGCATCCCTGCCATTTGGTAACACTATATAATCTAATGGTGAGACTATGGCATACATTACAGGGGTACTGACATTGATACAGTTTGTACATATTGAATGTTACTCTTACTCATCTTTGTTGGACTGTAGCCAATAGGTGTGTGCTCCATCATCCAATTATAGGCATGTTTTGGTGCCTGCCAATTTGGCACCCAGTAGTTGGCCAGAGAGAGTCTGGAGAATGAATTGTAGGTAAGTGCAGTGTGCACAGTCATGCATCAGAATGTGAAAAGTGGGTACAAAATATTAGTAAATGCTGAGTCACATTAGTTTTGTATGAATTGAGACAACATATAATATTTTATTGTGGCTGGACTGAATCAGAAAAGCAATGGCTAAATCAAATGAGGTTGTGGAATCATGAGACTGCTAAGGTACTGTAAATGATGAACTCTAGACATTGAAGGAACTTTTCTATGAACCTGAAGTGTATAGTACAAACTGTTCTGACTTCAAGAGACCTTCATAATTTTATGTATGGTACTTATTTATGTGGAGTAGTGAGAATAGGCGTTTGATAGGGCATTTGTCACATAGGAACATGGTTAGGAACTTCAGTACCATGATGCATGTACCTTGGCAGTAAAGCTGCCAGCTGTCAGGATCGACAGTCTGATGCCAAACCGATATGATACCAGAACAAAGAATCCAGTGTTCAAGAACCCACATTAATTAAAAAACAGTGTGGGACTTTACAGGACAGTGGAGCGGGAACCTTTACAGCCTACGCTAGTTTTAGATTAAAGTTGGTTCTAGAATACCGGATTACCGTATTTACTCAAATCTAAGCTGCACCTGAAAAATAAGACTCGAAATCAAGGAAAAAAAAAAAAAATTCCCGAATCTAAGCCGCACCTGAAATTTGAGACTTGAAATTAAAGGGGAGAGAAAAAAATTAGGCCGCACCACCAAACCGAAACAAAGTTGGTCCATTGTAATATGAGACACAATTTAGGTCGAATGAATGACGATACAGCTATAGTAGTTTGGTTCGAGTCGTAAGCTTAGCAGTTATGCTTTACCAGGTAGCCACTGCTCTGCGTCAGGCGCTCCATCCCTATTTATACGGGTACCCTTCCTATTTTGTGTGCTTCGTCTGGTTTGAATTGATTGCTTATTTTTCTTTGATCTGATAAGAGCCATTCTCTTTGTTATAGGTGTTTATGTCACTCTAAAATGAAACTGCATTATTTTAATGTGTCATGCATTGTTTGTCGCATTCCGATAATGAGTGTTTACGACCTGTCGCCGCTCGCGGCATGGCTTGCTCTTGTGCGCGCTACTGCCGCTTACAATTAAAAAAAAAAAAAAAGAAAGAGAGAGAGAGAGAGAGAGAGAGAGAGAAATTATCTCACTAACAAAACAATGGCAAGAGACTGCTATTTGTTGTTACTTACACTGCTGCTTTCTTTAGTAAAGATCAACAAGGAGCAAATGATAGACTGCGTATGACACAAGATGCTCACAATGAGAATTAGCGAAAATTTTTCTTCGTTTGAAAATCTTTGCAGACGCCTCTTTAGCACATTACATTCTGTACAGAAATTAGAGTCATCTTAGATTTAAAAATCTAGTCAATTGCCGGGCTTCATTTCTGACTGTGTCACTATTAGGCATAATAATAATACGAATATAAACATGGCAGGATACGTTTATTCTTCCGCGTTTGCTGTTGTCTCACTCTAGTTTCGTAGTTTATTAGGCAGACAGGATTTAAATGAGATAGCAGCAAACACGAAAGAATACACGGCAAAATGTTTATATTCGTATTATTCGTATGGTGAAGAGAATACTGCATGTGAATCACAATTCATGAAAGTTGCTATCAGTAACCATCTCTTCTCATAGGTAGGTAGGAAAAAAATCAGAACGTAGAGTTTGCCATATTGACGAACATCCCGAACAGTCTTGCTAGTCGGATTTTCGTAGTACTTTGAAATGCTGCTGCATTCGAAGATGAACAATACGGAATTTGTATTTATTTCATTGGATAATGTATGAAAATGCAGTGGTCGAAACTCGGGGCGGAGAAAAAGCTCGTCTTCCACCCTTTTTTTAAATTTATTTACTGATGCAGATGTTTTGGTGCCAGAATTTATCTTTGTGCCTGCAAAGCATGCCTGCACTACATATATTCGATGGCAGAAGTTAGTTGTGGCAGCACCTACCAATATTTTTCAGAATTTCCGCTTACTTTGCACTCGATTGTAAGCCGCAGGCGGTTTTTTGGATTACAAAAACCGGAAAAAAAGTGCGGCTTAGATTCGAGTAAATACGGTAATTAGTTTGCTTTTGTCTTGGTCTATGATTAAAATCTTGATCGTGACAGCATTGGTGGGTAATTTTACTCCAAGGGTAATGTATCATGGTATGAAGTTCCTAACCATGTGTAAGTTGCATGTGTTCTATCAAACTCCTATTCTCACTATTTTACATAACAGACAGTAACACACAAAAAATGAAGAAGGTACCTTGAAACATCACAGCTTTTGAAAACTGATATTTCTGTGCCTCAAATTTGCAGAGAGGCTATGTAAGATGCTATAATTAAGTGATGTGAGACTGAGATGTCTGAAGGCTCTAAGCATTAAAGTAAAGTACCTCAGTTTCAAAATTTGGGATGGGAAGGGAGTTAATCTGTTGCAATTGTATAAAGGCAGTGTCAGTTACAATTTAATATGAAATTTCAGCCACAACCAGTGGTGAATGCCCATTAAGTGCCAGACAAAACTCCAAAGGTGAAACTATAGATACCTCAAATATTTGTAGTGTAACACAACTGTTGAATTGCTTAACCATACTTCACCCCAAACTATAAAAAAAGATTAACAGGTAAAATATGGAAGAATGCCATGACATGTTGGACCACATTGATGTCAGACAGAACAAAGTATTTTGTGATGGTTGTGCATACTTTTTGTGTGTGATTGCTCACTACATCTGCTGGCTGTCTATTTGTCATTCCTTTGGGATTTGACAGCATTCATATTGAACTGTTATGTCATTACTAATATCCGTTGTAATTTTATGCACTGGCATATGTCTGAATAGCTTTTTAACCCTAGGGTGCATATACAGGGCCTCCGAGGCCCTTGTATGTCTTCATTTTTAAAAAAATTCTGTTATTTTTTGTTTGATTTCAAACTACTTTTCAGTACTCTTTCACTAACACCGTGACATTCCTCCTATCAAACCTGAACGAGTTACCTTTTTAAGTTTTTTTGTATAATTCAATACGTTTACCCATACACCGTGAATGCATAAGCAGAGCTTCAGAAGCCCTCACACATTTATAAATGTTCTTTAAGCTACGTTGTCTTCAACATTTGTTTGGGAGCAGTTATTAATTCGACAGTAACTGTAGTGGTATTTCCAGCAACAGGAGTTCCAACAGCAGCAGTAGCTGTAGTAGTAATAGTGTAACTAAAAATTAATACACACTGCTTTCACATATTGGCGATGTAGGTGTATTATTGATCTTTTTGCTATAAAATGTTTTATTATTGCATAGTATTGTTATCCTGTGCTGCTCTTGTCAGCCTCATTGTTACTGTAGTTTGTTTGTTGCTGCAAGGCCCATATTGTTACCAGTATGACTCGTTTAGTGCTGCCCAAGCTACTGTTCGAGGGACACGCCTTTTGCTATGGCTTCGACACACAAATCAAGAGAGTCAGTACGTGCAAATGCAGCTAATTTTGAAAGTGTTTTGGCTCAGTGGTTTGAAGATGATTCTTGCGAGGAAGGAAATATTTTTGAAAATGCAAGTAGTGAAGAATGAGCCAATGAACCTGCAGATGCGAATATTGAGGCAGATGACAGTTCTTCTGATAATATTACTTCATCAGAGTCTGAAAATGAAGAACCACCACAATAAGGTATAGAAGACCACACATACATTATTCGGAATGGAGCAATTTGGAAATTAGATCCTCCTGCAACTTTTCGTACGCCTGTCCATAATATCGTAAAGAAGGCACCTGGTCCAGCCCGTGGTCTGAAAACCTGTAAACCTAAGGATGCCTGGGACTATTTCATCTCCACGGAAATACTAGAGGAAATCATCAACTGCACAAATATTGAAGGCAGAAGAGTGGCTGCTTTACGTGGTAAAACGTGGAAAAACGTTTCGCTTGCTGAAACGGAGGGTTTTCTTGGTCTTTTACTGCTTTCTGGTGTTGAGAAGAGTTGGGATGTTTCTATTAGAGAATTATTCTTGGATGAAAAGGCAAATCCTACATATAAGGCCACCATGTCAGTAAATAGATTCGAGGATATAAGGAGAATGATTAGATTTCATGACAGGCGTACCCGTGAAGCTCGATCTGCAGATGACAAACTTGCGGCTGTTCGCTATGTATGGGAACTATTTCTTGACAAGTGTAGAAATAGAATGATTCCCAATTATTCGCTCACAGTTGACGAACAGCTAGGCCCATTCCATGGAAGATGCAGCTTCACCCAGTATATGCTCTCTAAACCAGCCAAGTATGGCATAAAAATAATTTGGTTATGTGATGCTACATCTGCATATGCTTTAGACGGAATTGTTTACACTGGAAGGAAGCACCATGAACCTATTCAGAAAAATTAATAAAATGTTAGTCAGGCCCACCAGAACCTGTTACTCTTAGGAATCTTTCAATATGACAATAAATTTGACAGAAATAAATTTAACTCCAAATAATGATTATATGAAAAGAGGAAAATTTTAAATTAGGGCAGGGCCTTGGAGGCCCTGCATATGCATTCATGTGTGTTTTCGGCACCATGCATCCTAGGGTTAAAGTAATAAAAGGGAATAATAGTAAACTGCCATAATAAATGGAAATGTTCACTATATTGTAACATAATGAAGGAGATTGGGTTGTTGAGTATTTCGTTTTGTGTGTGTGTGTGTGTGTGTGTGTGTGTGTGTGTGTGTGTGAAGGGAAAGGCCTTTAGGACTTGACTCAGTGATTTTTATTTTATTTTACTCAGACAAGGAGTCATGAAAAACAGACAAGGAGTCATGAAAAAGTGGACAAGAATAACTGCAGTGTTGCTCTTTGTTGATTATATGCACAAATTGCAAAGGCAAAGCTGTGACAAAGTCTAATGAAACTATGTAGGATCTGATGCACTTCAGACTGCGTATTGTTACTAAATAGTCTTTGAAGCTGCCAAGTTTCCTCCCCTTTTATGCTTTTTTTCTTCTGTAGTATAATGAGAAAGAGAAATGTAGATTATGACTCATTTACCCTGGCATAAACAGTTATTTGGTTTTCAAATGTATGGCATGTGAGGAAACAAGTTGAGAATGTCTCCATGTTAAAAAATGTATCTCCTGTTTAGTTTGTTAGAGTATTCTCTTCCAAGTAACATTAATGACAAACAGCAATAATGTATCAAATGAGGAATTTCTCCCAGTTGCAAAGCGTTTGGTTTGTTGTTTTGGGAAAAGTCTGTCATTTAATGTAGGGTTTTGCTGTGTCTGAAGCTTAAACATGTCTAAAGTAATATTATCCATTAAGTCATTGTTTTCCCTTACGTGTTGTATTGAAAGATTAATGAGAGAATGTACTTTCATTTACAGCTCTAGGCATTTCAACAGTATTGGCTATTCTGTTGGTAATATCAGTTCTTTTGGGCACAAACTGCTGCCGAAAACAAAATGCAGATTCATACTACTACCACAGAGTGCAGACTGAAAGCTGAAGCAATGTCATGCAATTTTACAATAAATAAAGAAAAAAGACTGAGTTTGCTGTGATGTTAAAATAATTTTATGTATTACCTTGTTTTGATGTGTATTTAAATTTTATTGTATTGTTACTCAAAACAAGAAAGATCTTATTGGCTTCTTTTACTGTATTTTAAATTTGTTTGAAGTGTTGTGCAATTAGGGGTGTCTGCCTCTATTTTATGATCTCACAATTCATGGTATGTCTAACAAGTGACATGTATTAACAGTTATGACTAAAGGATTTGCTGCAACAAAGTAAAGAAACCAGTCTTCAAGCACTTTGGCCTCCATTTCTTGTACAAGTCCAAGAGAGGTGGTCTACCATTTCCCTCTTAGGCATTTAGTGTGTCTCTGCTACCTAACTACTGCATCATATGATGGTGCACTGTTGCTGTAAACTTCGACCAACTCGGCATGAATTGTTGCAGCATTGTTCCCCTTCTAATGCAGGAAATGAATTACCACACACTACTTCAATTTATAAATTAATTGCACCAGTTTCTTTTGGTTCCACTAATGACAGGCTATCCTACGATTTCAATTAATCAGTGAATACCAGGACTGCTGACTGTATCTGCATTCGCATCTAGACATATTTTCAAATTTTTTTTATTTTTCATGTTGCGTGTTAAAAACATGGCTGATTGTTGCAGCAGAATGAAGTTTGCTTTAAATGAATAGACTCAGTAGTAGGCACACAATCCACTGGTCACATTCCTTTATGTTGCTGTTGATTTGCATCTGTTATGTTCAGAATCTTATTTTAATCGAGAATGATGAGAGACTGAATAACTCACTTCAAGTCAGCATCTTTCTCTGTGCCTAATTCCCCCGTAAATAAATTTCAATTCTAAATCATTAATATGTTTCCCAAATTGTGTGTTCCAAAGTAACAGATCATGCCAGGTTTGTGTATCAAATGCGTGCTATATATCAGGTAAAACTGATATAAATATATTTGCATTATTTGTACAATGATTTTTAAATTAACTTTGACACCTGAATAAAAAGCCCAAGTAATTATAAAATCAATAAAATAGGTACATAGCCACTTCAGCTAAGGAAAATAATTCATGAAAACTGACTGCAGCTATACTCCATGGTACAAGTGAAAATATATGTTTTTATACTTTTTTGTCTGACATAAAATCTAGTAGTGCCACACCATAAGTCATTTGTAATGGAGATGTTACACTTATTCACATGACACATGACAGGAAGTCAGCAAGTAAAATACCATGCTAGGTTATGCAGTTGTGAGGTACAGTGTTATGGAAATATTATATGAGCCAATCAATGTAAAAAAGAAAACAAATAACGATGAGGGGAAGTGTTGAGTGGTGAAAAGCATTATTAACAAGAAAACACACACACACACACACACACACACACACACACACACACACACACACACACAAAACAAGGGCTTAGACTGTTGAAGAGACTAGTTCAACATTGAATAAAAGGCTGAATGAGGTTCTATGCTCCATATAAACCCATGAAAACACTGAGACCATGCAAACTGCAATTGAAAAGAATCCTCAACATTTCATGAGAAAACTTGGCTCAGCACTGTAGCTTGGATGTCAGTCTTCAAAGAATACTACAGCTTCAATTTCACCTCTGCAATCTTCATATTGTGCAACAACCAAGTTCCAATGACTGCACCCTACTCCTGAAAAATATCAACGATTGCTGGATAAAGTCAGTAAGGATGCAAACTTTATCCAAAATCTTTGGATGTCCAATGATCCCATTTTCATTTAAGTTATTACCTGAACAACAACATTATCTGTTTCTGGGCTCAGGGAAATGTTTTCAGCTTCACCAAACTCCATTACACTACGAAAGCTACCATATGATGAGCAGTGTCGTGTGTTGTGGAGTGATAGACCATTCTTTTTTGGATGATGAGCAAGGTGGTTTCATCACTGACTCCTGAATGTGATGTCAACATGTTGAGATATTTTTGCCTCCAATTTTCAACATTCAACACACCTATTTTCAATAGGATGAGGGCATCTTGCACACTGTCAGCCAATCTATGGCATCAATAAGACATTTGTTTGGGACTGCATAATTTCAAGGACTGCTTTGCTGCTCGGGTCTCCCAATGTTTCAGTCTCTGACTTCCTTTTAAGGCAATGTCTGAAGAGTGCTGTGTGTCAGAGTAACTAGCTCAACCAAAAGACAAAAACAGAAAGTGTCGCATTGTCAGCACACACATACATACATTAATCCTTGTTCCATAGATCATGAATATGACATTTCGTAATCATGTGGAATGTGTCTTTAACACAAGTTTTCTTTTCACAAAATAATTTAAAAAAGTATTTTTTTACAGTTACTACTTCATATCTAAGAATTTATCTGTTGTTGTTGTTGTGGTCTTCAGTCCTGAGACTGGTTTGATGCAGCTCTCCATGCTACTCTATCCTGTGCAAGCTTTTTCATCTCCCAGTACCTACTGCAACCTACATCCTTCTGAATCTGCTTAGTGTATTCATCTCTTGGTCTCCCTCTACGATTCTTACCCTCCACGCTGCCCTCCAATACCAAATTGGTGATCCCTTGATGCCTCAGAACATGTCCTACCAACCGATCCCTTCTTCTGGTCAAGTTGTGCCACAAACTTCTCTTCTCCCCAATCGTATTCAATACTTCCTCATTAGTTATGTGATCTACCCATCTAATCTTCAGCATTCTTCTGTAGCACCACATTTCGAAAGCTTCTATTCTCTTCTTGTCCAAACTATTTATCGTCCATGTTTCACTTCCATACATGGCTACACTCCATACAAATACTTTCAGAAATGACTTCCTGACACTTAAATCAATACTGGATGTTAACAAATTTCTCTTCTTCAGAAACGCTTTCCTTGCCATTGCCAGCCTACATTTTATATCCTCTCTACTTCGACCATCATCAGTTATTTTGCTCCCCAAATAGGAAAACTCCTTTACTACTTTAAGTGCCTCATTTCCTAATCTAATTCCCTCAGCATCACCCGACTTAATTAGACTACATTCCATTATCCTTGTTTTGCTTTTGTTGATGTTCATCTTATATCCTCCTTTCAAGACACTGTCCATTCCATTCAACTGCTCTTCCAAGTCCTTTGCTGTCTCTGACAGAATTACAATGTCATCGGCGAACCTCAAAGTTTTTATTTCTTCTCCATGAATTTTAATACCTACTCCGAATTTTTCTTTTGTTTCCTTTACTGCTTGCTCAATATACAGATTGAACAACATCGGGGAGAGGCTACAACCCTGTCTTACTCCCTTCCCAACCACTGCTTCCCTTTCATGTCCCTCGACTCTTATAACTGCCATCTGGTTTCTGTACAAATTGTAAATAGCCTTTCGCTCCCTGTATTTTACCCCTGCCAACTTTAGAATTTGAAAGAGAGTATTCCAGTCAACATTGTCAAAAGCTTTCTCTAAGTCTACAAATGCTAGAAACGTAGGTTTGCCTTTCCTTAATCTTTCTTCTAAGATAAGTCGTAAGGTGAGTATTGCCTCACGTGTTCCAGTGTTTCTACGGAATCCAAACTGATCTTCCCCGAGGTTGGCTTCTACTAGTTTTTCCATTCGTCTGTAAAGAATTCGTGTTAGTATTTTGCAGCTGTGACTTATTAAGCTGATAGTTCGGTAATTTTCACATCTGTCAACACCTGCTTTCTTTGGGATTGGAATTATTATATTCTTCTTGAAGTCTGAGGGTATTTATCTATTGAGTAGAAAAAGTTGTATTCAAAAAAAATTTTAATTTGCTTTTAAATGTTGGTTTACTGTCTCTCTCACTTTTAATACTATTTGTCAAATGACCAAAGATTTTTGAGGCAGCATAATTCACCCCTTTCTGTGCCAAAGTGAGATTTAATCCAGAATAGTAAAGATCATCCTTTTTTTCTAGTGTTGTAGCTGTGCACTTTGCTGTTATTTTTGAATTTGGATGGGTTATTATTGACTAATTTCATAAGTGAATATATGTATTGTGAAGGTACTGTGAATATCCTGAGTTCCTTAAATAAATGTCTGCAAGGTTATCTCGGGTGGACTCCAGCTATTATTCTGATTACACACTTTTGTGCAATGAATACTTGCTCTTTTAATGACGAATTGCCCCAAAATATGATGCCATATGAAAGCAGTATACGAAAATAGGCATAGTAGGCTAATTTACTGATATGTTTATCATCAAAATTTGCAATAACCCTAATAGCATAAGTAGCTGAACCTAACTGCTTCAGCAGATCATCATCATGTTTATTCCAATTCAATTTCTCATCAATGCACACACCCAGAAATTTTGAGTGTTCTGCCTTAGCAACAGACTTCTGTTCATAGTCTACATCATTATTGTAATGCCATTTACTGTTCAGAATTGTATAAACTGTGTTTTCTCAAAATTTAGTGAGAGTCCATTTGCAGAGAACCACTTAATAAATTTCTGAAAGATATTATTTGCAATTTCCTCAGCTGATTCTTGTTTGTCGGGTGTGATTACTATACTTTTATCATCAGCAAAAAGAACTAGCTTTGCATCTTCACAAATATAAAGTGGCAAGTCATTAATATATATTAAGAACAGTAAGGGACCCAAGACTGAATCCTGCAGGACACCATTCTTGACATTTCCCCAGTTAAAGGGCTCTGCTGGTTTTTGCAGACTATCTGTATTGTTAATTCCAACCTTCTGCATTCTTCCAGTTAAGTATGAATTTCTTGATTCACACAATCAAAAGCCTTTGAGAGATCACAAAATATCCCAATGGCTGATGTTCAGTTATTCAATGCATTTAATATTTGGTCAGTGAAAGCATATATAGCATTTTCTGTTGAAAAGCCTTTCTGAAAACTAAATTGACATTTTGTTAGTACTCCACATTTTACGAATATGTGATGCTACTCTTGAATACATGACTTTTTCAAGAATTTTGGATAATGCTGTCAGAAGTGAGACTGGGCAGTAGTTGTTAGCATCAGATCTATCCCCCTTTTATGCAATTGTTTAACAATAGCGTATTTCAGTCTATCCGGAAAAATGCCTGTTTTAGTTAGCTACTACATATGTGGCTGAGAATCCTACTTATTTGTTGGGAACTAGCTTTTAGTACTCTGTTGGAAATGCCATCAATTCCATGTGAGCTTTTAGTTTTGAGTGAATTTATTATTTTCCTAATTTCAGTTGGAGAGGGGTGTTGAATTTCAGTTTTATCAAATTGCATAGGTACTGCCTCTTCCATATACTGCCTTGCATTTTCTAATGAATAGCTGGATCCTGTTTTCTCTACAACACTTAAAAATGATTATTAAAAATGTTTTCTACTTCCGACTTCTTGTTAACAAACTTTTCATCGTGTTTGATATAAATACAGTCTTCCTGTGCTCTCAGTTGCCCTGTTTCCCTTTTAACAATATTCGAAATTGTTTTAATTTTATCATTAGATGTGCTAATCTCAGACATAACGCACATAGTTCTGTACTTTTTAATAACTTTTCTTAATACAATGCAGTAGTTTTTATAATGTTTCACTGTTTTGAGATCATTACTCCTCCTAGCTATAAGGTACATTTCCCTTTTCTGTTTACAAGATATTTTTATCCCTGTAGTAAGCCATGGCTTTTTACATTGTTTCTTACGATTACATTTCACTGTTTTCTTAGAGAAGCTGTTTTCAAATACACTCACAAGGGCATCATGAAATAGGTTAAATTTTAAATTAGCATCATGTTCCCTGTACACCTCATGCCAGTCTAACAGTTGAAAGCTTTCCTTAAAAATTTTAATCGTTAAATTTTTAATTGAATGCTCTATTTTGGAGGACTGTTTTGCATTACTGTATGGAGCTATATCATATACTGTAACTAGCTGTGCATCATGATCAGACAGACCATTATTAACGGGAAGTGTTTATTTCGTCAAATTTATCTTGGTCTGTGAAAACATTATCTATCAACATGCTGCTTTCCTGTACCATCCGAGTAGGAAAATCAATAACTGATATCAAATTGAAAGAACCAAGTAATACTTCAAGGCCACGCTTTCTATGGGACTCTTTCAGAAAATCTACGTTGAAATCAGCACAAACAGTAATTTGCTTTCCTTTGTCGGACAGGTAGCACAACAAAGAATCAAAGTTTTTCAAAAATAGTTGAAAAGCTACAATTATAAAAGTTCCATTATTTAGTTTAAGCACACATGCACATGCTTCTGTACGTTGCTCTATGCAAAAATTTTTTGGTCTCCAAATGTTTCACACTATGACAGATTCTAACGTGTATGGCAACTCCCCTCTCCATAGTGTCTCTACTTACATGTGCTGTAAGTTTATATCCACCTACATTTACGATTTCCATACCTGTGACTATATGATGTTCAGACAGGCATAGTACATCAGTTCCACCTTCAGTTTCTAAATCTTCTAAACAAACAAGAAGCTCATCTATGTTGTTTTTTAATCCCCAGATATTCTGGTGCAATATATTAACATTATTTTTCACTGTGCTTTTATGTGAATCTTGTTACATACTAACTATTTTTCACTGCACTGTTATGAGAATCTTGTGATATTTTCACATCTATAGGACCTGCCTGTCTGAACTTCTCATTAAGCTTACTTTCAATCAATGTAGGATGATTGGACACTGATCTTAGCCTGAAAAGTACTCCCATGAGTTTCAGTGCCCCCCCCCCCCTAAATATTTTGCTATCCCAGCCAGTTTACCCTTCCCTATCCTATTGAGAACACCTGCTTTGACTTTGTATTTAAGTTAATAGGAGCAAAACTACTTATTTGTAAAAGGAAATTATGTAATATCAATCTTAGTAATACATGATTACAAAATGTATTGCTATCACTGAATGAAATTGTGTTGCTTTCTCCCTGAGATATGCTGTATTTTACTTTCCCTTTATTCTAATCTTTGTGTTGATAATTGTAGGAGATTACTTCACAAAAAGGTGAACAGTGCATAGTTAACACTATAAGCTGAGGACTTGAGAGAAACAATGTGCTTACTTTTTAAGTTTTCTTTCTGTAGTTCAAGAACAAATTCAAGTTCACGTAAAGGTTTTGTTCTGGAGCATATTCAAAGGTCCTTGAATTACTGTTTATAACATTTACAAATGATCTGACAGTGGAAGTTCTGTCAGGCTATATGTATGTGAGCAATGTTATCTGTAGGAAAGTAGATTTTATCGGAATGTATGAAGACCTGCAGAGGATCAACGGGGGTACAGGGACTGAAGGTAAATGTTATGCAGTGTGATTAAATAGGTGAAGATAACCATTACTGTTAGACTATACTGTTGGTGATAATTGCTAGAAACAGTAAATACTGTAAAATATGTAGGAGTAACTGTCTGGAGGACCTAAAATGGAATGACCACATAAAACTAGTTGTAGGTAAGGTAGGTAGCAGACTGAGATCCATTAGAAGAACCATAAGGAAATTAAATCATCTATAAGAAAATCTCTCACAAAACACTTGTTCAACTGATTCTAGAATATTGCTCATCAGACAGGACCTTTACAATTGTGGATTACTAGATGGGATAGAGAAGATCCAGCAAAAAATTGTGTATTTCATCCCCAGCTTTGTCAGTAAGCATAAGATCATTATGGAACTGTTTATCAAACTCCAGTGGCAGACACTACAAGACAGGTGTTGTGCAATATAGAGAAGTTTACTTTAAAAATTCTGAGAGCTTACACACCAAGAAGAGTCAGGCAACATTTTACTGCTTCTTACATATGTCTTGTAAAATGGCCATGGCAGTAAAATCAGATAAATTTGAGCACATATGAAGGCTTATCAATAATCATTCTTTCCATGTGCTATTCATGAATGCTACAGGGAAGGAGGAAAACAGTAGTGGTACCCTCCATCACATGCTGTACTGTGGGTTATGAAGTATGTATATAAATGTAGATTTAACAGGATCTTCCATCGGTTCTTGGTAGAACAACATTATAATAAATGAAGAGCACCAGTTTGCTTTTGTTCTACAATATTACTTTTATTGTTAACAGGTTTTCGGCCATGTCTGAAGATGGCTTCTAACCTGATGAAAGCCGTTTGGATGGCACCAGTTTTACTTATTTTTTCTCTAGCAGCATCTCATTTAGTCTTATGAGGTTAGCTGGACCCCACATTATAATTTTTCTTGGAAGAAACATTTAAGATGATCAGGAATTGAAACTTAGACTTTCACTTTAGAAACCAGTGACATTAACTTTCAGCATATGGAGGCACTCGCTAGTATAGATAAATATTTCTTATCTGTGCCTGTTGAATGACCAAAATGAAACAATTCCTTCTTAGTCCATTGGATGTCATTGTCTAAATGCTTGTGCCAGAAGCCTGGGGTGCTGTGAACACGACCTCTTGCTCAGGTTTTCTGTAGGTATGCAAATTAGACTAATGCTGAAGCTATCACCTCAGATCATGTAAAATGATAGATGCCCCCCCCCCCCAAGCTAATAGGCTGTTTCAAAAACCAACAGCCGTGCACATGTTACTTATAAGTTCCTGAACTCATGAGGAATCTCACTTATTGGTTATGGTTGGAGGACCTTGGCATTTCAACCAAATAATTTACAGTAATGTTTGCTGAATGACAGAGTTTGATTGAGAAAAATCTCCTTTGAAACAAGAATTAGATTGCAGAAAAACTTGCATAGCAGTGTATGGATCAAGTTAGGAAGACTAAAAATAGAAACCAGGAATTAACTCCTCTTCCCTCAATACATCGCAATTTCTGGAGTGGGAAGTGTGCATTGCAAATGCAATTTTACTTACTGTGACTGCCAATTACGTGGTGGCCGACAAGTTGGGATGTGCTGGACTGCAGCCACTGTTGACTGTTGCTGGGCTGAGCCGAGGTGATGAGATTGTGAATCATTGATTTCATCATCCTCCTGATTACCTGCTGTGAATGCACGTAAGTTCAAAGTGAAACTTCAAAAAAATTGGCAGAGGGCCAAAGTCAAGAAAAACACACGAGTACAGAGTCCAGAGTAGCCTCACCAAGTAGAAGTTTAAATCAGAATATCCATATGAATCCCAATACAGACTACAAATGCCTCTCAGTTTTTGGTAGATTTCCTTCAGATAGACACCCTGCACAGTCTTTTATAGCTAATCCAAGAAAGGGTCTAAGTGCTCTTCCAATCAGGGATCTGGAAGTCCATTCCCTAGCACCCACCATATAGCTAAAATGTATCTGCCAATGAGATATGTATATATGAAAATGCGAGGTGTTACCTCGTTCCCACTTCCAGACGTGTTTGTCAGAAATTCTGGAAATTTGTTGAGCGTTGCACATTGTCCCTATGAGAAGGGCAAAGTTTGGAAATTTTCACACAAATGAGTGGCTATATATTTTGCTTCAGAAAACGTGTCTTTGAGACCATACACAGCCACATAATCTAAAGTGGACATCTGAGGACTTTACCCAAAGTTTATTAACAAGGCAGAGTTCTTACCCCTTCCACTAGTGGTTTCCCATTCTGCTATTGAGGACACAACTATTCTGTTCTGCCATTCAGTGTTCATGGAAGCTTAGCCAGGAGAATAATCCCTGCAAATGCTCATCCTACTGTCCGTGCAGCCCACTGGCATGAGACCCTGCACTCTAAATACCTGATAGCTGTTCCAGAACGTGTGAAATTTCCTCCTTTTCTCAGCCCTGCAAAAAGAAGTTCCCCTGGTCAAGACCAGATGCATTTAATGGAAAAACTCCTACAGGAATGAAATGTTAGGTTACACTACCCCCTAGCCAATCGTGTAGGCAACATGCAGTACAGGTGGAAAGTTGGCAAAGGAAACTGAACCGGAAAGTAAACAAAGTGAGAGAGAGTCATTTGCAAATTTAGTATGCAAATAATATAACATGTGAGGGGAGAGGTCTGAAACAGGCCACTATCTCACATTACCCTGTACTCCAAAATTGTTGCCAGGAAAGATTTCGTTGAGAAACATGGCGAGATTTCTCAAAACAATTTCTCTCGAATCATCCATCAATGAGGAAAGAAAAAATAAGAAAAGTTTAAAAACACAATAAGAAAAAGGAAAGAACAGAGAGAGTGACTGTTGCATTTCCTGAAAATTTGCCATTCACATAAATAGCAAGATTTCCTTGCACAGTAATTTTTAATTCTTGTATGAAAATGATCCAAACAAAACAAAAGTTGCTTCAGATTATCACACATTCCTCTGAAAGACTATGATGTAACTCAAAGTTGTGAAGATTTGCATCAAAAAAATTCTTAAGTGAAAGATAAACACACAACAAAAATGAAATATTTAGATATCCAGGGTGGTCACCTAAAACTTGCACCACAGATACTGCAGAAACGAAAAGTGCTATTGATGTGCGTGTTTCATAGAATGGATTGGTAGTCAGGGGCTTGTATTGTGAGCCACTAAACAGACTGTAATAATACTTAGAAAGTATTTTTTGTGCAAATATACACTTTTTTAATCAAACAATGATTATTTACAGTAACAAACTAAAAGTAGGGTAAATTAGAATGTCAGTGGAGTTTATTGCAGGATTCTAGTACAATTGGTTTATGAGGTATATTTTAAAGTTTTCACACCATCTCTTGTTCGTGCCATTCAACCCACGAGTAGTTAGGTACTATGTTCTTACATTTGCTTACAATGTGCTTGGGTGTGCTTTGAGTGTACTGTGACTTGCTAGTCAGTGTGTGACAGTCCAAGCAGTAGGTCGTCAGTGGACGATGGGATTTACCAATGCAGAAAAAGCAGACATGCTCATGGTGTATGGAAAGTGTAGGAAGAATAAAGTTCATTCTTGTATGGAGTATGGGGCAAGACATCCCAATAGACAACCATCTCGGCAATTACATGTCAACCTCTTCAACAAGTTATGTGAAAGTGTTAGTGTAACCTCTAGACAACGTAACAGGAGGACAAGTGACGAGAGAAGAGAGGGAAATTAATCTTCTTGCTGCTGCTGTTACAGCTGATCAGCACATTGGCTCTTGCACAATTGCACGAGGAAGTGGCATGAGACAGCCAAGTGTCTTACACATTCTCCATTGACATAGGTTCCATCCCTATCACATCTCTCTACATCAAGAGCTGTGTGGAAATTATTATGAGAAACGTGTCAACTTCTGTACATGGGCAATAAGACGGGATATTTCAGATGTATCATGTACGCTATGAGATTAAAAGTATCTGGACATCCCCAAAAACATACGTTTTTCATAGTAGGTGCATTTCGCTGCCACCTATTGCCAGGTCCAAATGGGGTGCTCCATGGAACTCGCAGACTTCGAAGTTGGTCAGGTGATTATATGTCACTTGTGGCATACGTCTGTACACGAGCTTTCCACACTCCTAAACATCCCTAGGTCCACTGTTTCTGATGTGATAGTGAAGTGGAAACATGAAGGGACACATACAGCACAAAAGCATACAGGCTGACCTCATCTGTTGACTGACGGACCTCCGACAGTTGAAGAGGGTCGTAATGTGTAATAGGCAGACATCTATTCATACCATCACATAGGAATTCCAAACTGCATCAGGATCCATTGCAAGTACTGTGACAGTTAGGCAGGAGGTGAGAAAACTTGGATTTTATGGTCGAGCAGCTCCTCATAAGCCAGAGGTCATGCCGGTAAATGCCAAATGACACCTCGCTTGGTGTAAGGAGTGTAAACATTGCGCGATTGATCAGTGAAAAAACATTGTGTGGAATGATGAATCATGGTACACAATGTGGTGATCCGATGGCAGGGTGTGGGTTTGGCAAATGCCTGGTGAACGTCTGCCAGCGTGTATAGTGCCAACAGTAAAATTCGGAGGTCGTGGTGTTACGGTGTGGTCGCGTTTTTTATGGAGGGGGCTTGCACACCTTGTTGTTTTGCGTGGCATATCACAGCACAGGCCTACATTGATGTTTTAAGCACCTTACTGCTTCCCATTGTTGAAGAGCAATTCAGGGATGGTGATGGCATCTTTCAACACAATCGAGCACCTGTTCATAATGCATAGCTTGTGGCGGAGTGGTTACACGACAATAACATCCCTGTAATGGACTGGCCTGAACAGTGTCCTGACCTGAGTCCTATAGAACACCTTTGGGATGTTTTCGAACGCCGAATTTGTGCCAAGCTTCACCGAGCGACATCAATACCTCTCATTAGTGTAGCACTCCATGAAGAATGTGCTCCATTCCCCTAGAAACCTTGCAGCAACTGATTGAACATGCCTGCGAGAGTGGAAGCTGTCATCAAGGCTAAGGGTAGGCCAACACCATATTGAATTCAAGCATTACCGATGAAGGGCACCACGATCGTAAGTCATTTTCAGCCAGGTGTCCGGATACTTTTGATCACATAGTGAATCTTGTTTTGTGATGAAGCCATATTTACCATTCATGGCCAGATAAACTGCCGAAACATGCGCTATTGGTCTGATTACAGTCGGTGTTGGCTTCGTCAGGTGGAATGTCGAAGTCCACGGAGTGTAAACATGTGGTGTCGGATAGTGAACCATCAGCTGTTCATAGACCTGTTTTTCATAGATAGAACACTGAATGTTTCCAAGTATCTCAGCCTGATAACAGACCATTTTCCACGTCAGCTAGAAGATGGTCCTCTGCAGGCTAGGAGGAACCTGTGGTACCAACATGATGTCTGTCCAGCTCATTAAGCATGAAATTGGATTGGACTCACAGGCCCTGTACCTTGCCCGCTCTGTTCCCTGGATTTGACACCGGTAGACATTTTTCTGTGGGGAAAGCTGAAAGGCGCTGTCTGCAATTGCATACCAGTTACACCCAATGATATGCAATGACGTATTACTGGAGCCTGCTTGGACATCTCCACTGAAATGCTAGCACGTGTGCAGCAGTCATTCTGTGCCATACTCTAAGTGTGTATTGTTGCTGGCAGTGATAATTTTGAATACAACCTGTGATGGTTAGTTGTCTCGTTACTGGTCAGAACCCACGCAGCATTTGTATGCTACCACAGATATTGTGCAAGTGTCAGTGTGGGAACTTTTCTAAAAGTGACAGCTCATAAACGACTCGCACTAGAATCCTTCAACAACCACCACTGATATTCTAATTGACCCTACTTTTAATTTGTTAATGCCAATAGGCATTGTTACATTTAAAAAAGTATATTTGCAGAAGAAGTACACTTACCACAATTTGTTGACTGCCTAACAATACGAGCCCCTAACTACCGATCCATTCTGTGCAGCCCTTTCCATTTCCACAATAGTTGCGGTGCAGATTTTCGGTGATTCACCATGTACACCAAAATCTTACGATCTACCAACTATGTCATCATGTGTAAATGTGCTTATAAGTACATGCGGACGTTGTGTACAACTAAATATGAACTCTGAATATAAGGTGCACTCTGACATTGGTGTGCATGTTAAAACCAAATGAAATTATAAAACATGAAAGGATTTAAATAACGTATAAAAGTTATTAGCCACATGAAACTCAGAACATTTACAAATAGCAGACATGAACATATGATGTGGCATGTGTTACTGAACATGATCTAGGCTTATGAATGCGTGTAGAAATGTATGAAATCGTGTGAAAACACGAAGTAATACTATCGATAAAAATATTACATACAGCGTGTTTCAAAAAGGACTTTACAGCTTCGAAAATTCAAATAAATTAATTAATAGTACCTAAAGAGATGATTGTAGTGTCAATTTGTAGGGAAATACATCAAGTTTTGTCTCGCGTAGTTCGCTAGTACCGAATCGTTCCGTAAGGATCGATACTGGCAGTTGCGTTAAAGATGAGTGCTTCACTGGACACGAGCGTGCTAGCTGTGTGTTTTGATTTGAAGAATTAACGTCTACAACAACAGTTGGGCGTTATTTCCATACCAGGTACGCTAAAGATCCTCCTAGTAGACCTACAAATTATGAGTGGCATAAATGTTTTGTAGAAACAGGGTGGTCGGTAAGACATGGGAATCAGGTCGTCCAAGTATATCTGACGACGTCGTTTCCCACACCTGACACCACTTGAAATTTTTATGGGGATTCATCAAGGATATCGTGTTTGTACCTCCTGTGCCGGTTTCTCTTCCTGAACTTAAATCAAGGAATTATGCCGCCAATGAGAAAGTTACACCTGCAGTGCTACAGCGAGTTTGGGAAGAAACTGACTACCGATCAAATGTGTGCATGATAACCAACGGAAGCCACATACAGCTTTAGTTTAAGGCAAATAAACTTGATGTGCTTCCCTACAAAATAACACTAAATCTATTTCTATATCTTCTTTCAATAAATTTATATGAACTTTTAAACTTGTAAAGTCCTTTTTGATACACCCTGTATTTTTATACATTGGTACAAAAATATCAACAAAGTAACAGCCGGCCATTGTGGCCGAGCGGTTCTAGGCACTTCAGTCTGGAACCGCGCTGCTGCTACGGTCGCAGGTTTGATTCCTGCCTCGGGCATGGATGAGTGTGTTGTCCTTAGGTTAGTTAGGTTTAAGTAGTTCTAAGTCTAGGGGACTGATGACCTCAAATGTTAAGTCCCATAGTGCTCAGAGCCATTTGAAAGTGTGACAATGTAAAAATGATGAAATAAAACACTAGAGTGCAACAATTTACAGACAAAAATATAGCACATGATTGGTTTGAAAACAATTAGTGGAACATTGTGAAAACAAAAAGAACCAAAAACTTGTAAAGCCTTGCAGTGAGGTCCAACACTTAGCACATGAATGCTTTGAAAAACAGATCATTGAGCAGCATGAAAACAATTAAAAAGAAGAAAAACTTGTGAAGTCTCACAGTGAGATCCAGAATATGGTGCATGATTACTTTGAAAAACATTACAGAACAGTATGAAAACCATTAGCAAGAACAAAAACTTGTAAAGCCCCTCAAAGAGGTCCAATACTGATCTTTAAAAACTACTTAGCTGTGTTTGAAGACAAGTGTCCGTTTGATTTGATATCAGGCTATTAACTATCAACTAAGCACGTGTCTGTATGTCACCATGCATAGTTTCTACTGCAAGATTTCTCTAGGAGATAATGTGGGGAGAGTTACTGGCTGCTCTTCTGGTAGGCCAGTCATTAAAGAGGAGTTCTCTTGCGAGAACAATCAATCTAACTTTGTTACATGTTTCGCCATTGTGTGTCAGTAGTAACATGGAAAGTGTTTTTCAGTCTGTGAGAAAGGGGATTATTTTATGGTGTTGCATGCAACTTCAGTTGATTTATTGTGGTAACATTTGACCCCTGTTGCGGAGCTCGCCAGGAGTACTGAACGGCAGCTGTTTGGATGTCCTGCCGACACCTTAACAATTCCTTGACACATGTCCATTCACCCTTGTTGGCGTCAGTGCCGAACGAGTCGTTCTCATTGTATTGACATGAGAACCCTCTTGCGAAGGCTTGCGCCGCTGAACCTGTTACCTTGGCCACGATGAGGAAGAGCCCTGTCTATTGGAAAGCATCTGTTTTGTGCCCTGGTGGAGGAAAGCTAGTCCTCCACTCGCCAAGCCAAATGCCACACATCGTGTCATGATACCACTGTCGTTTGCAAGTCCCAGTGCTCCTGCCGCCGTCCTCTGTCTGTACACACTTACACAAACTAATTAACAACCGTACCATTGATGTGTTACACCTAGTGTATACGATGACACTCTGTTGCACACAACAGCCCAACTGGCCACTGTGCATGCGCGGCGCGCGTTTGCACAACGAAACTAAACATTTTGATCTTGATCAACCTTTGGCGACGCTAGTTGCATAAGTATTGAGGTTAGGCGAGTTGGTAGAGAGTAAACAAACTGAAATATTAATTTGGGAAAAGAGTAAATTGTTCGGTTTTTAGGTACCAATGTTATGCATAGGTATTTGTAGGATTTTAGTGACTGTGACTAAAAAAACAAGCAGTGACTTGTTGCTGCACTTGAGACTGTCACATTCGATCGGCACATCGATTCATAGACAGTATCTGAGCTGCAGAGCAAAATCCATTCAATTAAAACTATTGAACTTCATACACAAATGAATTAAGAAAAATCCAGGCAAACGAAACATCTAGCTGCGGAATAGCCCATTTCTACAAGTCTAAAATCTCATGTTTCGAGTTGGCCAATTCTTTTTTAAGGGAAATAACCGACAGAAGAAAAGGCTTCTGAAAACTGAATTATTTATTTAATATATATTTATCTAAAATGTCACAGCAGTGCTTTCCATTCACATGCTGTAGTACGAATGATTAAAATAGCTTATAGAGTCTTCCAGTACAGTTTCTTTCACTGAGGTCGGTGTACTATGCAGTCATGACCCCAAACACATTTCGTATTCTTATTAACTTTTCTCTTGTGCAGCAATTTCATGTGAACAAGATTGAATCCGCCACAACTCTTACAACTGCTAAAACTTTTTTTTCGGATTTTCCTGTTCCTCTCTCAGAGAGAAGAGTGGGCTATTCTAAAACGTGCTATATGCCCTCTTCAGCCATTGAGTTCTAGGGAGTTTTATTTGGTTTTTTATTCATTTATTATTACTTTCAAAAGGGAGGAGGTGCTACAGCACTCACAAAATGATGAAACTGAAATGTACACTGGAGGTGCCTTGTCTGCATGGTTCCTTTGAAAGGAGATGGCTGACTTCCTTCCCCGTCCTTCCCTAACCCGATGACCTTGCTGTTTGGCCCCATCCCCTGAATCAACCAACCAACCGTGTCTACAGACATATATGGAACTACTTGCATACAACTCGTTGCACGCAACGAGTGGTGCAAATCAGTGTATCATGTAAGCTACGCGTTACAAAAACGTAGCGTATGCCCTATTAAAAATCATCTAACCAATGTACTTTCCAGCAAGAAAATTAAACAAAATGATCTTTATAATTACTGTATCATACTCTTTAGTTCACAGAAAAGACAAACTTAACAATGGCTGTGACACATTCTTTAATTTTACAAAAAGGAAAAAAATAGTTATCGAGAGTCGACATTACAAAGGAAATGAATTTGATGACGAAACACAGTGACTGGAGCCACTAAGGGTGTTGTTATTAATTGAGCTTACATAAATTCTTTACAGAATACTGTGAGTTCAAATTAACTTGTGAGTATTTTGAAATATGATACTACGCGCAAAAAAATTACATCTTAAACAAAACGCATACAGAGAAGTGAAAGGAACGAAAGGGAGAACATCTGGAAAAGAAATCACTCTTAACTCATCCACACATCCATTCACATGGCTAGGTGTGTGGTGTAGGATTTCTGTAATTAGTCACATGCAATAATAGTATCCCATTGTTCATGCCGTTAAATCTAAGTTAGTTGCGTCACTCCTGAAGCAAGCATTCATATGATTGTCTACCACTTATCTTAAAGTAAACAAGCTATTTACAATAGTACTCACGAGCGTCACTAACTAAATACACGCAGTAAATAAATTTAAGTATTAATCCCTTGATGCATCCCAAACTCAACTTATGGATTTCCCCTCAATTATTGCGGTAAAGTGGCTTTTTTTGTTATGGTTTTAGGGCGCAGAACTGCTACGGTCATTAGCGCCTGGTCTGTGACTTAGAAAAAGGTAAAAAAACGAAACTGGAAACCAGCAGCAATGGGAGCAAAACTCAAAAAAGTGGGGAATCCAAAAACAGAAGGAAAGCTTAAAAAACCACTATAGAAGGGGGTTTGTTTGTCCCCAAAAAGAGCTTCAAATGACTGACATCTCACTGGCACTAATAAACTCGAGAACGCAATCAACTGAGCGCAAGTCATCTGCTAAAATGGAAGATATATCAGGCAACAGCTGTAGATGGGCGCGTAATGGAGTAAAATAGGGGCACTCAAGTAAAAGGTGCCTCACTGTCCACAGTTGAAAGCAGTGGGGCAGAGTGGGGGAGGATCGCCGCTTAAAAGATGTCGATGGCTAAAAAGACAGTGCCCTATCCGGAGTCTAGTTAAAATTACCTCCTTCCGACGACGCGTCTGGGAGGAAGAAGTCCAAGCACAAGGAAGAGCTTTCACGTCCCGCAATTTATTATTGGGAAGTGTCGACCAATGTGCGTGCCATAAAGAAGCAACACAACGACATAAAACACTCTGTAGATCGGCGAAGGGAATCATGCGGATAGCAGGCTGAAGAAGAGAGACTGCAGCCTTGGCCGTACCGGCTGCCTCATTTCCACAGATACCAATGTGACCTGGGATCCAGAGGAACGCCACAGAGACGCCTCCCAAGTGGAGCAAGTGGAGGCAGTCCTGAATCTGGTGGATCAGAGGGTGGACATGGTAGAGAGCTTGGAGACTTAGGAGAGAGCTGAGAGAATCTGAGCAGATAACATACTGTATCCGCTGATGGCGACAGATGTATTGGACAGCCTGGAGAACAGCGTAAAGCTCTGCAGTATAAACCGAACACTGGTCAGGAAGCCAAAATCCATTTGGGGTATCGCCAACAATATAGGCACTCCCAACACCAAACTATGTGTTTGAGCCATCAGTGTGAATAAATGTGGCATCCTTCATTTGTGCGCATAGAGCAGCAAATGCCCAATGATAAACAAGAGAAGGGGTACCATCCTTGGGAAACTGACAAAGGTCACCGAGCAGGCAGATCTGGGGCCAGAACCAAGGTGGTGCTGTACCCCAAGTTGTCAAGAAAGTTTTAAGAAAGTGGAAGGAAAGAGAATGGAGCAGTTGATGGAAGCGGACTCCTGGTGGTAGTAGGGAGGAAGGGCAGCCTGCATACCCTAAATCCAAGGAGGCGTCGAAAACCATGTCATGGGCCGGATTAGCAGGCATGGAAGACAGATGGCTAGCATAACGACTCAAGGACAGCTCGCCGATTGGACAGCAGAGGTTCAGCAGTCTCAGCATAAAGGCTTTCCACAGGGCTGGTGTAAAAAGCTCCAGACACTAAACGTAATCCACGGTGGTGGATAGAGTCGAGACGCCGAAGAATAGACGGCCGAGTAGAGGAGTAAACTATGCTTCCATAGTCCAATTTCGAGCGCACTAAGGCGCGATAGAGGCGGAGAAGGACCACTCGGTCCGCTGCCCAGGAGGTGCCATTCAGGAGACGGAGGGTGTTGAGGGATCGCAGGCAGTGTGCCGAAAGATAGGAAACATGGGAGGACCAGCACAGTTTTCTGTCAATCATAAGACCCAAGAATTTAGTGACATCCACGAACAGAAGGTTGACAGGTCCTAGATGTAAGGAAGGCGGAAGAAACTCTGTATGACGCCAAAAGTTAACACAAACGGTCTTACTGGGAGAAAAGCAGAAGCCGGTTTCGATGCTCCAAGAGTGGAGGCGATCGAGACATCCTTGAAGACGTCATTCAAGAAGGCTGGTCCATTGAGAGCTGTAGTAGATCGCAAAATCGTCCACAAAGAGGGAGCCCGAGACATCAGGAAGGAGACAATCCATAATGGGATTTATGGCAATGGCAAACAGTACAACACATAGCACGGAGCCCTGGGGTACCCCATTTTCTTGGGAGAAAGTATGGGAGAGAGTAGTGTTCACCCGCACTTTAAATGTGCACTCTGCCATAAATTCATGAAGAAAAAAGGGCAGCCGACCTCGAAAGCCCCAAGAGAACAGTGTGTGGAGGATGTCTGTCCTCCAACAGGTATCATATGTTCTCTCCAGATCAAAAAATATTTCTACTGTTTGGCGTTTCCAGAGAAAATTGTTCATGATATAAGTGGAGAGAACAACAAGATGGTCAACTGCAGAACGATGCTTTCGGAAACCGCATTGGGCAGGTGTTAAAAGACTGTGGGACTCCAGCCACCAGGCTAAACAGCAATTCACCATATGCTCCAAAACCTTACATACACTACTCGTGAGAGAAATGGAGCGATAGCTAGAGGGGAGATGTTTGTCCTTTCCAGATTTCGGAACAGGAACGACGATAGCTTCCCGCCATCGTCTGGGAAAAGTACTGTCGGTCCAAATTCGATTATAAAGGCGAAGGAGGTAACGCAGACTAGGGTATGATAAATGCAGCAACATTTGGATGTGGATACCAACCGGTCCTGGGGCGGAAGAGTGAGAAGAAGAGAGTGCATGTTGGAGTTCCCGCATGGAGAAAATAGTGTTATAGCTTTCGCCATTTTGAGAGGAGAAAGCAAGAGGTAGCACTTCCGCTGCACGTTTCTTTGGGAGAAACTTTGGTGGGTAATTTAAAGAGCACGAAATCTCAGCAACAT
Source organism: Schistocerca piceifrons (assembly GCF_021461385.2). Classification (NCBI taxonomy): domain Eukaryota; kingdom Metazoa; phylum Arthropoda; class Insecta; order Orthoptera; family Acrididae; genus Schistocerca; species Schistocerca piceifrons. Next base: position 274,113,457 of record NC_060149.1, read on the forward strand.
CTTGACCCAATGAGTTGGAAATTGCGACGGGGTCCACTAATTTATCATGTGCGGCAGTGAGCCCAGAGACCAGGGAGAAACTAGGCGCACCAGATAACCGTCGAATCCTACTCCAAACTTCCGAGGAGGGAGTGAAGGTGTTAAATGAGCTAGTAAAGAGGTTCCAGCTTGCCTTCTTGCTATCGCAGATGACGCGACAGCATCGCGCACGGAACTGCTTGTAGCGGATGCAGTTGACCAAAGTAGGATGGTGCCGGAAAACGCGAAGAGCACGTCGCCGCTCACGTATTGCGTCACGGCATGCCTCGTTCCACCAAGGAACTGGGGGGAGCTGGGGCAATTCGGAGGTACGAGGTATTGAACGTTCTGCAGCTGTAAGTATAACTTCTGTGATATGAGTGACCTCATCGTTGACGCTAGGAAAGTGACGGTCATCGAATTTCGCTAGAGACGAAAAAAGTGTCCAATCTGCTTGGGAAAACTTCCAGCGTCTCGGGCACATATATGGCAGTTGTGGCTGCAATCGTAGGACACATAGAAAGTGGTCACTCGTGTGTGTATCAGCAAGAGTGAACCATTCGAAGCGCCGAGCTAGCGGAACAGTACCGACAAAAAGGTCCACATGAGAGAAATTTGTTGTAGAGGCAGACAAAAGTGTAGGGTCCCCAGTGTTGAGGCAAACAAGATCCGCTTGGTAGAAGACGTCTATCAATAATGAGCCACGCGGACAAGGATGCGTAGATCCCCAAAGCAGGTGGTGGGCATTGAAGTCCCCAACCAGCAAATAGGGGGGCGGAAGCTGACCAAGAAGATGATGGGGATCAGCTCGTGCCATTGGTGTGGACGATGGAACGTATACAGTACAAAGAGAGAAAGTGTATCCAGAAAGGGAAAGACAGACAGCGACAGCTTGGAAGGATGTGTTTAAGGGAATTGGGTGATAATGGACAGTATCATGGAGAAGAATCATGAGTCCCCCATGTGCTGGAGTGCCTTCAACAGAGGATAGATCAAATCGGACTGATTGAAAATGGGGGAAAAGAAAGCTATAGTGGGGACGCAGCTTTGTTTCCTGAAGACAAAAGGTGACCGGCGAGTAGGATCGTAAGAGGATCGACAATTCATCCCGATTGGCTCGAATGTCGTGAATATTCCAATGGATAATGGACATAGGGTGGACAGAAAATGGAGGAATGTGACCAAGGTTGCCCTCAACCCAACAACTGCTCAGAGCTTGCAACCGACTGCATGGAACGGCATTCAGCCGAAAGCAAAAGATCCTGATCCATAGGTTGTTCGGGAGCAGCTCCTGCCACCGCAGATCGGCTGGTTGATCGGCCGCCAGCAGTGTGCCTCGGCGACACAGAAGACGGCCGAGGGCGGTTACCGCCAGGTGGTGCTGTAGATGAGACATGCCGTCGCGGAGAAGGAGAGGAACTTGGTTTCTTATTAGCCTTCTTGGAAACAGGACGTTGAGATGAAGGAGGAACCAATGGTTGTGAAGTTGGGGTATGTAAAACATCTTCACGAGTAGGCTCTTTTTTGGAAGTCTGGGTGTCTGATGCTCGAGATTTAGCAGAACCCGATGAAGGGTGAGCCATAGAGTGAGCACGTGAGATTGGGGAGGTTGAACGGGCGATCTTTGCGCTGGCTGATCTGACAACCATGGCACTAAAGGTGAGATCACAAGTCTGCATGGCTGCCTCCTTTGTTGGCCGAGGAGAGGCAAGTACAGTGCTGTATTTACCTGTGTGAGGCACAGTGAGCTTTCGACTGGCGAATAACTCAAAAATGTTCAAATGTGTGTGAAATCTTATGGGACATAACTGCTAAGGTCATCAGTCCCTAAGCTTACACACTACTTTACCTAAATTATCCTAGGGACAAACACACACACCCATGCCCTAGGGAGGACTCGAACCTCTGCCGGGACCAGCCGCCCAGTCCGTGACTGCAGCACCTAGACTGCTCGGTGGTGAATAACTTTCGAGCCACAAAGGTCGACACTTTTTCCTTCACTCTGATTTCTTGAATGTGCCGTTCGTCTTTAAAAATGGGGCAATCTCTAGAGGAAGCAGCGTGGTCATGCATACAGTTGATGCAACGAGGGGATGGAGGTGGACAAGCACCCTCATGGGCATCCTTGCCACACGTAATGCATTTGGCCGGATTGGAACAGGACTGGCTGGTATGACTGAACCGCTGACATTGATAGCAATGCGTAGGATTTGGGATGTAAGGGCAAATGGAAATTATCTCATAGCCTGCTTTTATGTTCGATGGGAGTTGAACTCTGTCAAATGTCAAGAAGACAGTCCGGGTTGGAACAGTGGTCGTGTCAACCCTTTCGATGACTCGAACAGCAGTTACGCCCTGGTCAGACAGGTAGTTTTGAATTTCCTCGTCAGACAATGTGTTGAGGGAGCGTGTATAAACGACCCCATGTGATGAATTTAAAATGTGGTGCGCTACCACCCGGACAGGGAAGGTGTGTAGCAGTGAAGTACGCAGCAATTTTTGTGCCTGGAGGGCACTGACTGTTTCTAACAATAAGGTGCCATTTCGTAATCTGGAACAAGACTTTACAGGACCTGCAATTGCGTCGACACCTTTCTGAATAATGAAAGGGTTCACTGTGGAGAAGTCTTGACCTTCGTCCGACCGAGAAACAACAAGGAACTGTGGCAACGATGGAAGAACTGTCTGTGGCTGAGACTCATTGAACTTGCGCTTGTGAGCAGACATGGTAGATGATGAGGAAACCATTGCGGAAGTATCCCCCACGATTACCAGCGTATCCGATGGCGCGCTCCTTCCTTGTGGGGGCCCTCTCTGAGGGCACTCCCGCCTTAGGTGATTCTTCACACCTCAGGTCACACCTCCCGAGAATCAGACGGAGGGACCAATCGGCACTTTCGGAAGGTATCAGCTCGGGTAATCACCCCTCCCTGGGCCTGGCCATTACCAGAGGGTACGTACGTGTCCTACCTGTCTACCCAGTGGTGGGGAATTGCGCGTTACCCCATCACCGGCTATGTATGGGAATGCGTGGGTCGGCCTTCAGACACGCACAGGGAGGAATAAAAAGAAAGGGAGGAACAAAGAAAGGGGAAGGAAAGAAGAGAGGTCTCAAACGCTGCAGCAGAGAAAAGGGTAAAGAGAAGAGCTAAGGAAAAGAGAAGGACAAAGGAAGGACAAAGAGTTGCCAGCAGAGAAAGCGAAGAAGAGAGACTGTTGTACAGTTTCGAGAGTCCGTCTCTGGACGTAGGCACTAAACATACTCCCAGAGGGGGAGAAAGGGAAGGAACGAGGCGGAGGTGGGGGGGGGGGGTGAAGATGGGGGATGGGGAAGGATGCGGAAAAGGAAGGTATGCAGCCCAGAAAGGAAGGAGGGCCACATTAGCTTGGGGTCCCATGCTCGCTACGCATGTATCCACAAAAGTATTGTGGACCCCCTGGGGGGGGGGGGGGAAGTGGCTGATTGACATTGATTATTAACCATTCTCTTGTCCGACTATGTTGTCGTGAGAAACAGCGACAATCACTAACATATATTCATGGTCTCCTATGCATCTGGAAAAAGTAACAACACAGATGTGTTGCATTTGTGACACCTATAATCAAACCCTTAAAAAGGAGAGAGAGAGATTAGCACAAACACCAATAGGACAAAATATCTGCATTCAAAATCTCCTAAGAGATTAAATAAGTTCTAGAAAAATGGAAACTTGTGTAGTTTTGATACCCACCTCTGTTGTCATGCAGTTGCTCCTTGCCTTTTGGTCATGTGAATAATACGTCTCGGATACCACCAGGGAATGCAAACGTCTAAAAAATGAGATCGACAGAAAGTACAAAATGGCTAAGCAGGAATGGCTAGAAGTCAGATGTAAAGATGTAGAAGCATACATCACTAGGCGTAAGATAGATACTGCCTACAGGAAAATTAAAGAGACCTTTGGAGAAAAGAGAACCACCTCTATGAATATCAAGAACTCAGATAGGAAACCACTCATAAGGAGAAAAGTGAAAGTAGAAAGGAGGAAGGAGGAGGGAGTATACAGAGGGTCTACACAAGGGTGATGTACTTGAGAGCAATATTATGGAAATGGGCGAGGACAGAGGAAGATGAGAAGGAAGATATGAGACTGTGTGAAGAATTTAACAAAGCACTGAAAGACTTAAATTGAAACAAGGCCCCGGGAGTAGACAAGATTCCATTAGAACCACTTGGGAGAGCCAGCCATGACAAAACTCTTACATCTGGTGAGCAAGATTTATGAGACAGGCAAAATACCCTCAGACTTCAAAAAGAATATAATAATCCCAATTCCAATGAAAGCAGGTGCTGACAGGTGTGAAAATTACCAGACTGTCAGTTTAATAAGTCATGGCTGCAAAATACTAACACAAATCCTTTGCAGAAGAACGGAAAAACTGGTAGAACCTGACTTCAGGGAAGATCAGTTTGGATTCCAGAGAAATGCAAGAAACACAAGGCAATACTGACCCCACGAACATTCATAGTAGATAGGATAACGAAAAGCAAACCTACATTTACAGCATTTGTAGACCTAAACCTTTTGACAATGTTCACTGGAATACTTTCTTTCAAATTCTAAAGGTGGCAGAGGTAAAATACAGGAAGCAAAAGGCTGTCTACAATTTGTACAGAACCACATGGCAGTTATACGAGTTGAGGGGCACGAAAGGGAAGCAGTAGTGGAGGAGGGAGTGAGACAGAGTTGTAGTCTATCCCCTATGTTATTCCATCTGTATATTGGGGAAGCAGTAAAGGAAACAAAAGAAAAATTTGGAGCACGAATGAAGATTCAGGGAGAAGAAATAAAAACTTTGAGGTTTGCTGATGACATTGTAATTCTGTCAGAGACAGCAAAGGACTTAGAGGAGCAGTTGAATGGAATGGACAGTGTCTTGAAAGGGGGATATAAGATGAACAACAAAAGCAAAATCAAAAGTAATAATGGAATATAGTCGAATTAAATCAGGTGACGCTGAGGGAATTAGACTAGGAAATGAGTTGCTTAAAGTGGTAAATGAGTTTTGCTATTTGGTAAGCAAAATAATGGATGATAGTCGAAGTAGGGAGGATATAAAATGTAGACTGGCAATGGCAAAAAAATAAGAAAAAGTTTGTAACATCGAGTATAGATTTAAGTGTCATGAAGTCCTTTTTGAAAGTATCTGTATGGAGTGTAGCCATCAGCCATGCATGGAAGTGAAACATGGGTGATAAATAGTTCAGACAAGAAGAGAATAGAACTTTCGAAATGTGGTGCAACAGAAGAATGCTTAAAATTAGATTTGTTGATGACATAGCTAATGAGGAGATACTGAATAGGACTGGGGAGAAGAGAAATTTGTGGTACAACCTGACAAAGAAGGGATTGGTTGATAGGACATATTCTTAGAAATCAAGGGATCACCAATTTAGTACTGGAGGGAAGCATGGAGGGGGAGGGGGAGCGGCTTAAAAATCGTACAGGAGACCAAGGGATGAATACAGTAAGATTCAGGGGGATATATGTTGCAATAGTTGCTCAGAGATGAAGAGGCTTGCACAGGATAGAGTAGCATGGAGAGCTGCATCAAACCAGCTTTTGGACTGAAAACAACAACAACAACAATATGGTTGATGCCATGGCTTTACTGGGGTCCTCCTTACTATAGCGTAGGTTTATTACCAATAATGTGGGGCTGCATATCGTCCTTGGTGAATTTCTAAAACGTAACTTGAAAAAAACACTTAAACGAAAACGTTTATTTGTGCTGTTAGCAATGTCATGATCTAACTAATAGTAAACCTTATGGCTAGGTGCTGTGCCTAATGTCTGTTACAGATAGCAGTAATGGACTCATCATTTCTCTGTCCAGTAGAATCAGACCAAATCCAGTAATGGATCCCTAACCTTCTTAAAGATTTCTGGCAGTTCTAATGCACTGCGACATGGATGGCAAATAATCATCAACCCTACTAATATCTCAATGGTCCAGACCTACCCTGACACACAAAAATCAACTCTAACACCTCGTGATGATTGCCATCTCCTTCGACATGGACACACAAAAAATCTTTCTCATATGTCTTGTATGACAGTGATCAAACTATGACCTCCTTCACCTACTGAATATTCCAATTGACTTCATCCACTCCTGCTAATTCAGCTGGACAGCAATCATGTTTTTTTGTCACCTTATTGTGCAGGACGAAATTTATGTCATGCTGTAATGTTAGTAGTGTGGGTGACTGTCATGCCAACGCTGATCCCAAAAATACTTGCTCTCTCACTCTCCAATATATGGAAACATGCTCACCTGTGCACTGACTTAAATGCCTCCTATCTTTTGAACATAAGCAAACTGTAAGACCATCACGGCAAAAAACACAAATATTACTCATTATGATGAAAAGCATACACGTTGCGAAAGGAAGCGGAAAAAGACACATAAAACATTACACACGAATCTCCCCAAAATATTTTTGTGCAAAAACTTATTTCCTAGGTAGAAAAAATTTATCAGAATGAGATTTTCACTCTGCAGCAAAGTGTGCACTGATATGAAACTTCCTGTCAGATTAAAACTGTGCCAGACCGAGTCTCGAACTCGGGACCTATTGAAGCTGTGAGGACGGGTCGTAAGTTGTGCTTAGGTAGCTCAGGTGGTAGAGCACTTGCCCATGAAAGGAAAAGGTGCTGAGTTTGGAATTGGAGGGTAAATTCAGTAAGATCCAATCAGAATGCTCCATTCATTCACAAGACATCCTTTGTGCCAGGACATAGGAGCCTCTATATAGCGGTGAGAACGTTCGCGTTTCGGAGATGTTTGTTGAAAGCAGGACTTAACGATTTCCAGGAAGGGTAACACATGATGGACGGGGTGCCACGTTAGGACCATCAGGAGGAATGCATTCAACGTTATTTTCGTAAACAGGTTGTGTTAGGACAAGAATTTCCATGTGGACAAGCTGAGACATCATGAAAGTTCCTACAAAAGCGACCGTTAACTATTTCTGTGACTCTTTACAATATCCGAGAGGTCGACTTGGTTCTTATTTACATAGCCATGTGATGTCAGTATAACACAGAACCTTTTAGATGTGCCTGCACGGGTGAGCCGCTATGTAGACATCTCACTTGACGCTGGACTTGCATGTAAATGTCAGTAACAGTAAACACCCATTAGGATTGCTAGGAGCAAGGCACTCTGTGATCTTCTGGGAAGCATTGGAACATATTTCTATAGCGCGACCTGTGATGTCAATATAGCATTGTGAAGCTTTTAGCTATGTCTGTGAGGGTGAGACACTGGGCAATTAGGTCTCTGCTTGACCACAGGTAGAGAGGCATCACATCAGCAACGGTAAACAAGTGCGCATCCAGAGGGTGACTTGGCTCTTATTTACGTAGACATGTGACGTCAGTGTAACACTCGAAGAATTCTAACTAACCCGAAAATAGATATGACTTTCACCTACTGGCTGTATGCAGTAGCAATAGCTTGTGCCCCAGCATTTGTCTGTCTGGTGGTGGCTCGCGGCGGCGGCAGTGCATGCGCACATTGGAACAATTCGCTGATACGTTGCGGTTGACGATTGTTCGACAGTGTTTATGTGCATTGAATGTTTGTGCACAGTATTTTCTGTTTTTTAAGCATTGTGAGCGTGTTTGCAGAACCATTTTACATGCATTATTTTGACAATTTACGAGTTGTTTGCATGTATGTACATCAGTGTACTGCATTATTTCGGTAAATTACGAGTAGTTTGCAGGCCTGTATGCTGTATACTGCATTATTTGGACAGTTTACAATTAGCAAGTGTGTCTTCATAGCGTTTTACATGCGTTATTTGGATAATTTACGAGTTGTTTTTGTATCTACACATCAGTGTACTGCATTATTTCGACAGTTTACAAGTATTTTGCAGGTCTGTATGCTATGTGCTGCATTACTTCGATAATTTACGAGTTGTTTTTGGGTCTGCACATCAGTGTACTGCATTATTTCGGTGCTCTACGAGTAGTTTGCACGTCTTTATGCAGTGTACTGCATTAGTTTGGCAATTTACAAGTTGTTTTTTTTTTGTGTGTCTGTACATCAGTGTCCTGGATTATTTCGATGACTTACGAGTAGTTTGGAGGTATGTAGGCTGTGTAATGTGACCCCAAGCTTGTCAGAGCGAGTGTTTTGTATCAGTGTAATAAATAAACTGTGTGAAAGCCATCCCTAAATAAATTGCTTCAAGAGTCCTTTTCCCTCCGTTTATCTCACAGACCGCCCTCTGGTGGCAGTACTGTGTACTAGGGCAGTTGGACTCCTCATGGTGAATATACTGGATGGAGCTACTGCCTCAAGTCGTTTAAATAAGCACTGCATACAAAATGAAGACTTGTGTCCATCCTATCCAGCAGCCCAGCACAGGCTGAGTCCTTTCCCTGGCAATTCCTAGGAAGAATTGGCGGTTGGATGACATAGGTTAGTGGAGGTAGCCCAAGTGACCTATTTTCCCGCCATTTTCTGAAGTTAGTGGAGGTAGCCATGATGTGTTGGATTGCCCTGCTGGAATTTGAACTTCCTGCCATTTTATGGGGGAGGGGGGAGGGTTAGGTTAGTGCAGGTAGCCCAGTTGACCTGTTTTCCCGCCAAAATTTGAACTTCCCACCATGACGTCATTGCGATGTTGCCATATCAATCGCTGCCATCTTGGATCCGCCATCTTGAATACATTTGGCAACAAAGCAATGTAGGGCCATACGACAGTTAACCCACTACTTGTGTATCATGAGAAAAACCGCCTAAATTGTGGTTCTCCTCTGCAATTGGCTGCTGCGTTTGGAAATAGTGTGCCAAAATCATAAAATTCTTTAATTAACGTTAGAAAAACTAAACAATGAATTTACTTATCTTTCATATAAAAGCATCTCTCAATATCAGTCTATCATTCCATTACTTCGAAAGTGTTAATTACGAGCATAATAATAAACAATAGCTAAACAAAAAGGCAGAAGAAGTATTTCGGAGATCTTCTCATCACGCCTAACTTGGATGGCAGGTGAAGTGGTTCAGCTGTAAGATCAGACCTGGTTTGACTGTGTCGGAGGACAGACATGTTGTCTGCCTTGGTCGATATCGGTTAAGAACTTAATTAGTGATCTCTAATTATTTGGCTGTGTAACTGAGAACAATTTGATGGTAATTATGGAAATACGCAGTTCATTGTTTTGTTTATTTTCTATGAAAGTGTGTAGAACGGAAATTATTTGTGATTTATAAATGGAATATAATTGTATAATTTCTTATATTTTGCTAATAAAAAGCGAGTGGTATCCCACATCAACAAACTAATTGAAAATTTACTTCTTTATACAATATCAGGTCCACGCTAAAAGTTTATTACAACCTCAAGATAACGGACTCATGACCTATGTGCTGTTTTCTGTGCTGGAGACAACAACTATAGAAAACTATAGATTGGTGGACATTAATTAGAACTTATTCATTACATTCACTCTGGTGGAGGCAAATAAGCACGTCAAGTGTATTGCAATCTTAGTACAAATGTGATCAGTGGCATATCATCTGTGGTAACACACAGGAGGTATGAAGGACAGAAGTTTTCGAGAGAAGGGGTTTATCACACACACACATATCTCTCTCTCTCTCTCTCTCTCACACTCTTAACTAGTTGTAAACTGTGATCAGTTGCAGCGAAGTGGCAGAGTGCAGGAGTTCATTGATAACATCCTAGAAATCGTGTAAGGACATATGCCACGAGGCATGTTGTTGGAGCAATATAATCTGCATAAACTACCTAAATTCCACATCACACTTTAGGCAGGATTAGAAGAGTGGTGATAGGCTGTTAGATATAGAGGTTTTGTTCTATGACTTCTCAACATATCCCCCCACTGATCCAACCAAAATTGTGGCCCATTACCTGAAATAATTCTGCGAAGCAGCCCTACCTCTTTGAGGAAATGCTTATCGAATGCGACCATGACAGTAACACTAGGTACTCGAAAACCTCTCACGAGCGAAATGTCAGTGATAGAAATGTACCTGAATTCAGGACTTTTAAAACCTTCAAACGCTCCTCGACAGATACAGTGATGTGAGGCATTTTCCATATTGTCTTGCTGATTGTGATCATATACTCCTCTTGAGCTGCTGGAATGTATGAGTTATTGTCTGTCACACTCCGCACCAGAATAAGTTTTTGTTTAGCATTCATAATAATCTGTCTCATGTCCTCAAAGTATCCCATAAGCATTTTTAGAGGTATGCATGCAGTAAATCGCTTGTACTCTGCAACTGTTCTATCCTCTGGATCGTCTATGAACCATACTGCATTTTCTAAACTATGCAAATCTGCTGGTGATGCCGAGAAGTATGTTTTAAGGGTTGATGTTATGCCAACATTGCGTGTGCAGTCGATCTCAGACCCACTAAGTTCACAGTGTATCTCTAGGAACAGGAATGCTAAAGCGTTACGTGCCAGCTTGAATCCCACTGTACCTCTGCCATCAGTTTTCTTGAATGACCCCTCTAGATATATAACGCTTTTGCATGGAAGCAAATGTTCTAGTGTGTGTGAAATCTTATGGGACTTAACTGCTAAGGTCATCAGTCCCTAAGCTTTCACACTACTTAAGCTAAATTATCCTAAGGACAAACACACACCCATGCCCAAGGGAGGATTCGAACCTCCACCGGCTGATCCTGGCAGAGGTTCGAATCCTCCCTCAGGCATGGTTGAGTGTGTTTGTCCTTAGGATAATTTAGGTTAAGTAGTGTGTAAGCTTAGGGACTGATGAACTTAGCAGTTAAGTCCCTTAATATTTCACACACATTTGAACATTTTTGCACGGAAGCGTGAGTGCGTCGTGCGACTTGGTGGTGGATGACAATCCAGATTTCATTGTTCTTGTTAAACGTGCTTGAAGCGTAAGGTTTATGAGAGAATTATTCCTGACATATAATTCTCTCATCATACTCAGCAGACTGGTTATACTGAGTGAGGACATCATTGCGCGGTTTCAGGCCAACTGATTTAAGAAACTCGTAGTTCGCACGTGTTATCAATTTGCTGTTCGGTAGCGAAGTGGCATGCCGTGGATTGCATGCACTTGTTTTATACCGTTTGCCCATCCTGCCTTAGATGTAATCATATGATAATTTCTACACCACGAAAGTCAACAAGTTGATTATTCAGGTCAACAATACGCAGCTCCAAATAGTCCAATGTCTGAGCTGTCACTGGAAGGTATATTGCATTGGCAGGATCTCAACAACCTTATACCCTGTTGCAACTGAGGGGAAGAATCCGTAAATGGTGTGAATCAGACTATCGTTGAGATAGGAGTTCATTGCAATGTTACACTCGACACAGATTGTGCAAACGGGGAGTATGTCTACTGTCTGATCTGACTTGTAAAATTCACTTGCATCGTTCTTCAAAATCTCTCCTAGGAGGCGCCCTATTGAACCTTTCTGTTTAAAGCCAATCGTTGCATTTACAGTCTTTATTTCAGATTTAAGTGTATTGATGTTTGCACATAGTTCAAAACCTTTTCCAGACTGTTTTAAGACCTTGTTTAAATCATCGATATCATATGTCCCTGGTTCTATTTCCACAATATTTTTTTCACCGTTAACATCCAGATGCACTTTATTGCTAGTCTCAGTGATATTTGGGATGCTGTTGTACGTCTCCAGTCCGGTCAATACAATACTCCATTCACCATCACTAAAATCAATTGGCGGGAATATTTTGCACGCAATACAGATGATCGTTCTTTTAATGTCAAAGTGTATGACATTGCATCTGAACCTCAACTGATGAATAAATGTTTAAGCCTCCTCCTATATAGTATGCTTCTTCTTCTTCTTTGTGAACATCAAGAGAAACATGATGCATGGATGTCCACAGAGGAGTGTATCAAAGTCCTGATAGTGTCGATAATTGCAGGGTACATGTCTTCTGTGTGTGAAGTATTGTTGTAATTCTTCTGGTGGTTGAAGGTCGCCAAATGGGTCGAAATAGTAGACAGTATCCGCATTTTTCATAACATATGACACCCAGTGGGTGCCGGGGCCTCCAGCAACATCTAAATTCAAAATACTGCTTTCACCAGTTTTCCATATAGTCTTTGGTGATGTATCCCGCATAAGCACACCATAGAATCTTGGTATTGTTACGACTTCTGCTCCACTTGTTGGCAGCAGACACAGTGGCTGCACCAAAGACTGAGACAGCATGGAGTTTTACAATTATTTATTGAACTTTCTTTACAATTTCTCCCTCGTCGGCGCTGCCCAGCCCTGCAGCTCCCTCCACCTGGCTGCTGCTGTGTAGATTCTCTGACAATGCGCGCAACGCGCGCTGCTGATCGCACTGGGGAGCCTCAGGCTACCAGTGCTCCGCTGAAGCCAGGATGCCCTATGGTTGAGATGAACCGGCACCCCAGTATGGGCACGCCCATGGAGCCGCATTGCTGTGAGGTCAGCTGCCGACGCCTGCTGCACCAGCGGCTGGGAAGCTGTCAGTTGCGATGTTCGCGAGGTCCCGTCATGGACGGACCACGCGCCGTGGGGCCGGGTTGCCGTGAAGTCCGGGCGTCACTCCCCGGCGGCGCCTGTGACCAAGACCACGCTGCGGCCGGTCCTGTGGAAGTTTTCGCTGTAGTTAGTCAGCCATGGTGCCGACTGAACTCGGGCCGACCTCCAGAGCTGAAGTTGACATCTGGCGGCGAACGGATGACTCCTGTGAGATGGAACAGACTTCCGGAATCGTCACCTATGAAGATTGAACGTTCGGACACGGACCACGTCCGTCCTCAGATCTGAACTGCTTTCTAATGGCTTCTGTCTGTTGCTGCCTGCGCTCCACTATTTATATCTGGCAAGAGGACGTTTCTTACCCTCGGTGGTAGCTTTTTGTTATTACTCCCACAGTATATTGCAGCGTAACTTAGCGTGCTGGCCTCACTTTCCCTTACTCAGCACTCTCCAATCTTCGCTCGGCGCTCGGTCTGTGTGCGTCCTTGTGTCAACCTGTTGGTAGACTACTGCTGTCAGCCTGCCTACTTCGCAACGCCTCAGTCGCCGGCGTCCCTCTGTTTTGCCATTCTCCACTGCGTGAACCAACGCTTACTACATGTGGCCGCAACACTCCCCCTCCTAAATATTAAATTCGACCCCGAATTTACCCTATACGTTAACTCTAGTTCTATCCTATATTCTACTTCTTCCGTATATACACCAGGTTGCCCTGACTCATGCCCTACTGGTAATCCATTCTACAGGAATCTCATGGAGCGGTCTTGCATTAACATGCTGAATCCTCCGTTTTAATAAGACATATACCACACCAAAAAATACAATCAACACGGTAATAGTACTGGTTGAAATACCAATGGTCACTATGCTATGTTTCCGCCTGGTATCGTACTCTTCCACATGCCTTAATACTTGCTGCATTGAAATTTGACCTTTCTCTGTATCTACTAGTTTATCTATCGTTTGCAATAGTGTAACATCCAAGGAGTTGTTAATATACGTCAAATTTTCTCCTGGAGCGATGTTGAATGACACATCCGGTCAGTACAACGTCAGATGAGTATCTGTAACCTTGGTGACACCCGTGACTGTCGCTGGTAAGCTAAAACGATCCCCTACTATTTCACAATTTGTCCCATTGATTAGCAAACCACTGTCCCGTAATTCCATCTCCGTGGTTGCTGTCCAATTCCCATTGTCATAACACTTGGCTGATATCCTCTCCATAGTGATACTGAATACAACCAATGCCTCCCAACTTACTGAAAACGTGGCGTAGGCTTCAGTATTATTCTCCGACACTCCGAAGTTTCTGCTTCTGCCCTAAATAACTGGATCTCACATGACCCCTTGCCCGTGAAAACAACCTGTGATGGACAAATTTAAACTGACTCCATTAGACATCTACTCAACATAGTAGTATGAGTATCCCCCTCCTTAGAAATTAATAAAACCTCCTGTGTCCTGAAATGTACGCCCTTCCCCATGCACTCCCATCTGACCGGATAAGGATGCACTGTGTAACAGTGATACTGTCTCCCCACATTAGTTACTGGAAATCTAATCTCTATATACATCTTAACTAGATCTGTTGTTACGTTAATCTTAGACATATGATAAAAAAGTGACATACTCGCTTCAATTATCGGCACTACGTGCTCTACCCCTCTGGAAACTCTCCTTCTGCCTGCTTCAGACTCCATCTGAATTTTCTGGTGACATCAACGTCACACTCACCTGCCCGTGCAATGTTTGATGTACTGCCTCTTGCAATTCATCCATCCTCACTCGTGCATCACCAATGCTGTTAATCAGTTCCCGCAGCAATTTAGCCATTTCCAGTTTCCTTTCCACTACATCCAATCGCGTTTGTACCTGTTCCAGATCCGTATTCAATAATTTCTGTGTTTGTTCTATATATGCTCGTAACCCTGTAGCCATCCCACGCACCACGCTTGTTACATTCAACAACTCTGTACCTAATACCCGTATCTCTGTTGTGTGTATATCCACTAACTTCCCTATGCTTTCCTCCTTGTCGCAAATAACTGTTAAAGAATTGTTCAAACCCTCAATATCGTCTCTATCCGCTGTTCCAAAAATTGTTTTCAGCAACTTCCCACCTGCATTCAACCAACCCCTCTTTACTCTCTTTCTTCTCCCTGGAATCATGCTCACGACTTGGCGCAGTTGTTCCCTTATTTCCTTTCATGACCTATCCAAAACCTCGTACTCTTCTTGCACGTCCCGTAATATTCCGTTCTTAGATGCAACTGTTTCCACACTCAATACCACCTTCTGTAGCTGCCACATCTCGTTCCTTACCTGCAGGATGTTGAGTGTCAGCCGAAGCATCCACTCGTGACTCGTGAGGACCACATCCGGTTGTTTCCCGAACAACACCCCACTTCGCAACGGCATATCCTGTACCTGGCCAGCTTGTGTCAGCTGCCAGAGGACTACGCCCCATACTATCCACTTGTACACCATCCTGTGTCACCTACAGAATGGAGAGAGAAGGAAAAAGCTCTCATCACTACCCCTTAATACGAATAAAATAACCCTAGTCCGTGCACGAAAATAATACACACATGATAATTATTGCTAACTACACATCCCTCGAACGCAACTTATACTTAATACCCGGTTTACAGTCTGCTTCTGGCACTTATTTTCGCTTTATGCCAGAATGAGAAATACGTATACACGGATCTACTACCCCCTGGAACGGCTTAACTCTACTAATGTGAACCACCGGTGTCTTGGTAGGCAATTGTAATTTTACATTGACAGGTGATGTCATTTCCACTACCTGGTATGGTCCCTGGAACTTGTTTGTGAACTTCTTGGTTCTCCCTTTTGGAACATACGAATTAGCTAGTAGCACCCATTGGTCTACTCTGTACTGTGGCAACTTCCTCGTTGTACCTCCCATCTGTTCTTGTTGTTCCATCGCTTTCGTGTTAGCTCTTCTAACTCTCTGCCATACTTCCATAATGGTTTTCGCAAATTGCCTTAAATGCTCGCCCTCCGCTCCCAGCCTTGGACGAAGTATGTCAAAAGGTGATGGCATCTTCCACGCATACCCTACTTCGTATGGCGACAATCCTGTCGACGTATGTACCTTACTTTTATATGCACTGGTTACGAATTACAAGTACACATCCCAGTCGGTGTGTTAACTATTTACATAGTGACTCAACATCTTAGCGATCGCGCGATGCACTCTCTCCGCTCGTCGGTTTGCTTGCGGATGGAATGGACTAGTCCGTAGTTTCTTTACCTTCAGTAACTTACACAGTTGCTTCATCAGGTCAAACGTGAAATTAGTACCTTGATCCGAGATTATGGACTGAGGTATCCCATACCTGAATAACCAATTATTAACTAAAGCTTGTGCCACCGTACTTGCTTTCTGATCTGGTAATGCGACCATGACTAAATACCTAGAAAAGTGGTCAATCACTGTTAGCACATACTTATTCTCTGATGCACTGCTATTAAATGGGCCTAATACATCAATTCCGATTTGTTGGAAACGTTTGTCTGCCTCTGGTCATCTTTGAAGCTGAATCTTTTGATGGCTCAAGTTCGCACACTGTGCGCATGGCACTCAATTCCTGACGTACTCATCCACGTCTTGACGTCGTGTCCTCCACCAAAACTTCTCCGCTAACCGTCTATCCGTAGCTCTTCTCCTGCCATGTCCTGAAAGAAAATGGTGATGTGCCTGTTGCAAAACTTCAGTTCTTAACGCTGCTGGTACGACGACGCGCGGGCCGCATTTCATCGACCTGCAAAGCAACCCGTCCTGTACTAGGAACTGCGGTTGCTTTCTGAACAACTGGCAATCACTATCCACGGCTTGTGCCCTTTTCCACTCATCTTCAGCCACCTTGTTATTTGTAATTCTGCCACTTTCCTGCTGAATGCGTCAGCATTGGCATGTCTCACACCTGGCTTCTGTATTACCTCATAATTGAACTCACTGAGTTTCAGCGCCCATCTCACTACCCTACTCGCTGTGTCTTTCAGACCTAATAACCATTTCAGAACTGAATGATCCGTCACAACCTTAAACCTTCTACCGTACAGATAACATCGAAAGTACGAAATCCCGTATATTACCGCTAACAATTCCTTCCCCGACATGGATAATTTTGTTCCGCCTTGTTAAGTTGACGAGACGCGAACGCAATCGAATGTTCTTTGCCATCAGTTTCTTGCCCAAGTACAACCCCAAGAGCGTGATTAGATGCGTCACATCGTAGTATAAACTCCTTCGAAAAGTCTGGAAACTTCAAAACTGGATCTGATGTCAGCATCCGTTTCCACTCTTGAAATGCTTTCTCGCACCCTGACGTCCACTGGAAGGTAACACCTTTTCTTAGCAACTTAGTAAGTGGCCTCAGTATTTCTGCGAACCCCTGTACGAATTTTCGATAATAGCTCGTAAGACCAATATACGATTGCAGTTGTTTAACCGTTTGCGGAACCGGAAAATCTCGAACTGCAGAAGTGAGACGAGGATCTGTCTGTACCCTGTCCTGACTGATAACATGCCCGAGATAATTTACTTGCGCTTGCGCAAAATGGCATTTGTCCAAACTTAATGTTAGCCGTGCTGCCTCTAATCTCGTAAACACATCCTCTAACCATTCCACATGCTGCTCTATACCTCTTGAAAAAACTGTAATGTCATCCAGATACACCATGCATTTTTTCGGTTTCAACCCGCGAAGGACTCCATCCAACAACCTCTGAAATGTTGCTGGAGCGTTTTCTCATCCAAACGGCATTCTTTTATACTCAAAGTGACCACAATGCGTCGTAAATGCTGTTTTTGGCCTGTCCTTCGGACATACTTCAATCTGGTGATAACCGCTTCCCAAATCCATAGTGGAGAAAAATTTACACTGCCCTAGGTTGTCTAACGTTTCTGTGATATTCGGAATCGTATATACGTCCGCCACTGTCCGTTCATTCAAATGTCTGTAATCGCAACAAAAGCGAAATTTTTTCGACCCGTCCGTTGTCTTCTTCGGAACTAGGACCACGCTACTAGACCAAGGACTATTACTGTGCTGGATTATCCCATCTTTCAGTTGTTGCTCTGTTAATTGCTCTACCACTGGTTGTAATTGTTTCGGTAGTCTGTATGGCTTACGATACACTGGAGCGTGATTCCCTGTCGGAATACGATGCTGTGTTATCGGCGTAGCAGGTAACGTACCCTGTGCTTCAAACAATGCTTTATACTTTAGTAATAATGCTTCCATACCCGAACGATTATTTCCTCTCAAATGATTTACCTTGTCACGAAGTGCAGATGTGCTGACGGTTTGCTTTACATCATAGTCTAGCCTCGAACTATCGGTGTCCTCTTCATCCATTAACTCTACTGTGGCTATTACTAATCCCTTCGGCAGATCGACATCATCCCGTCCGAAGTTATCTAATCTCACTGGAACCATAAACTACCCGTTTATGTCCGTTACCCGTGATACACTCCTACGAATAAAGCAATGCTTTTCGTCTAAAACCTCATTACTCGGTAGTGGCTCTACCAAGAATAACCCCTGCTGTGGCACATCGACATCCACCGGTACCCAGATCAACTTCCCTGTACCTGTTCGTACTTTGTCACACGAAATCACCTTTAATGCACTTGTACACAGTTTAGTTGGTATCACCTTAGCTATTGGTGCACCTTGCGACTCTGAAACATTTGCAATGGCTGTACCCATTGAGAACAAGTTCCCATCGAGTTCCAGCGTATGTTGCGAAAGGTCAATTTTGGCGTGATGTTTAATCAGAAAGTCCAACCCAAGTATCGCTGAAAATCCCTGTCCCACCGTTGACAACACCTCCATTTGCTCCCGGAACCACACATTCCCTATCTTAAACTTGAGCTGTGCTGTCCCTAGTGCATCTAATTTTTTATCACCTACTGCGCGCAATCTGTATCTCGGAGATTCCAATCTTTTCTTGCCCACGAGGTCCACAGTGACAACTGATACATGCGCTCCAGTATCCACTAAAACTTCTCGCCACTTATCTTTTATCCAAACCATCAAACTACAATCCACCTCTTCGTGCATTCTCTAAGTACCTCTTTTTACTGGGAATGCCTCTCGACGGCAGGAACACTCCCTTTTTCGTTTAACAGTTTTTTACCTGCTGTATCATTAACCTGTTTCTTGGCTTTACACTGCCGTGCCTTGTGCCCTATTTTCTGACAATTGAAACACTGCGGTTCCTGACATTGTCCCTTAAAATGACCTTGCTTCCCACAGCGGTAACACTCTTTGGAAGACGAAAAAATTTTCTTGTCATTGCGACTTCTAGTGGCGCTATCCACTTCCTGCAAATGTGTAGCTACGTCCAATGCTGCTAAGTCACTCGGATTTTCCATCCGTAGCTGGCGTGAAAAATCCGGCGAGACCCCTCGCAAAAATGCGTCTAAAGCTCTGTACTCTGCTTCTTTGAATAGAAATTCATTTGCACTCACATCTTGCGTTAACTCATACATGAGCGCATTCATTCTCCTAATTCTGTCTGAAAATTCTTCTACTGTTTCACCCGTTTTTTGCATCATCCTCCCCAACTTTTCTCTAAAAAATCTGGCACTGTTTTGTTTCCTAAGCCTTTGCAATAATCCCTCAGCCAACTCTGTGAACGTAGTAGCATCCTTTAACCCTTCATCGTGCCCGCATCTCGTGGTCGTGTGGTAGCGTTCTCGCTTCCCACGCTCGGGTTCCCGGGTTCGATTCCCGGCGGGGTAAGGGATTTTCTCTGCCTCGTGATGGCTGGGTGTTGTGTGATGTCCTTAGGTTAGTTAGGTTTAAGTAGTTCTAAGTTCTAGGGAACTGATGACCTGAGATGTTAAGTCCCATAGTGCTCAGAGCCACTAACTAACGAGCCAGCCCTTCATGGTATGCCACATAAGTCTTTGCGTCACCTACTAACCGTAACCTCCCCATTTGCAAACACATTTCATCCGACCAGCCACACAGTCTAGCCGTACTACATATGTCACAAATGAAAACATTCACATCCTCTGATGTTTTGCCCGAGAAGGAAGGTATCAAATTAGCTGCTGAACAATCTACCATACCGGAAAAGGCAGTACCCTTGCATTCTACACTATCGCTTCCCGAGCCTGATTGAGTATTTTACAACAGTTGTTGCTCCATCCTCTTCATGTGCTGCTTTTGCAACTTATTTTCTTCAATCAGTTTCTTAACTTGCTCTGTCAATGCGGCTACAGTGTTACTTGTCCCGGTTGTGCGTGTCTCTGACATTTTCCGTGTGGTATACCTCACCTCACAAAAATAAAATTGTATTACACAGAAGCAAGTTAATTCCTAGACTTACCACATTGCCCCATTACATGACCATAGGAGCCACACACATCACAAGTGCTTGGTACAAATTTATCGCAAGGAACGACGTGACCTGTTAATCCACACACTACACATTTAGATGGTACTAAGTTAACGTGACTATCATTCCCACGAAACTGCGATAAGTCTACAGTGCTGCTAGGCCTTTCAAATGATACTCTCACATCCCTTAACGTTACCCTCGACATGTCTAGCTGCACAGAAAACAGAGAGAAGGCAGTTGCTGGACTCACCCTATTCACACGGTGCTAGTCAAAGTCGTGGCGTGGGTGCACCTGACACCACTTGTTACAACTTCTGCACCACTTGTTAGCAGCAGACACAGTGGCTGCACCAAAGACTGAGAGAGCGTGGGGTTTTACAATTATTTATTGAACTTTCTTTACAGTTTCTCCCTCGCCGTCGCTGCCCAGCCCTGCGGATCCCTCCGCCTGGCTGCTGCTTTGTAGATCCTCTGACAATGCGCGCAACGCGCGCCGCTGACCGCACACGGGAGCCTCAGGCTACCAGTGCTCCGCTGAAGCCAGGATGCTCTGTGGTTGAGATGAACTCGTCGCACTCGGCGCTCCAGTAGGGGCACGCCCATGGAGTCGCATCGCCGTGAGGTCAGCTGCAGACACCTGCTGCACCGGCGGCTGGGAAGCCGTCAGGCACGATGTCCGCGAGGTCCCGTCATGGACGGACCACGCACCGTGGGGCCGGGTTGCCATGAAGTCTGGGCGTCAGTCCCTGGCGGCGCCTGTGACCAAGACCACGCAGCGACCGGTCCTGCTGGAAGATCTCGCTGTAGTTAGTCAGCCATGGTGCCGACTGTACTCGGGCCGACCTCCAGAGCTGAAGTTGACATCTGGCGGCGAACGCATGACTCCTGCGAGCTGGAACAGACTTCCGGAATCGTCACCTACGAAGATTGATCATTCAGACACGGGCCACATCCATCCTCAGATCTGAACTGCTTCCTAATGGCTTCTGTCTGTTGCTGCCTGTGCTCCACTGTTTATATGTGGCAGGAGGACGTTTTTTATCCTCGGTGGTAGCTTTTTGTTATTACTCCCACAGTATATTGCAGTGTATCTTAGTGTGCTGGCCTCACTTTCCCTTACTCAGCACTCTCCAGGCTTCGCTCGGCGCTCTGTCTGTGTGCGTCCTTGCATCAACCTGTTGGTAGACTGCTGCTGTCAGCAAGGCTATCTGTGCCTGCCTACTTCGCAACGCCTCGGTCGCCAGCGTGCCTCTGTTTTGTCATTCTCCACTGCGTGAAGCAATGCTTACTACATGCGGCCGCAATAGTATCTTGAATTTGTCTCTATCAGACTTAAGAAGATCTGTATTTGTGAGCAGTCGATCTGGTAGGACCGCTAATGGGCTTTTTTTATTTATGAATAGACCAAGCCCTTTCCTGTACAGTTTTGAGTATAGTCCTTTTCCGATGGCTGCAGCTTCCGTCATGTGCTTATGTCTTCTTGCCTCTTCTGACTGCGCTTGGAAGTTTTGCGCGTTCTTGGCCGGGATAAAACTGGCAGATGTCTTGGGTATTGGTAGAACTCGAGGTGCTTTAACAGATCCTCTTCTTCTTCTTCCCACATCTTTCTGCTTGAGTGCGATTTTAGCTGCATACATCACTGTCGGGATACAGGTCTTCAAGCAGCCCCTTTGGTACTTCTTCTTGTTTAGTGCACAACGTGCAATATTCATAACTCGCTTGAAATTCATCACTCCTAAACCCAACTTGATTTTTCCACACATGGTTTTATCAACAACAAATGCTGCAGTGCATTGACCTATACCAATATCCTTTCTTCTTCATGTCGCCTTAGCCTTATCAGCTAAAATCCTATCTGCAATGTGACGACTTGATAGCTCTTTATTTGCAGCATGTGCAATGTCGTGTTCCATACACACTTCGTCGAGCATATTAACTCCCTTATCACCTTGTGTCAAGTATTTCTGAAGCTTTGTCCCAGGTCCACAGTACTTATACCCAGGGATGTGTAATTCCACTGGCAGTTTGTCTAGAATGCCACCGCCTCCTCTAATGCGTCTTCTAGCATGCATGTTATGCTACTGTGGCGGTTGTGGACAATGCACGCCCATTGTATAGCAAACTGCTGACATCAGTCCAGCTGTTTTGTGTAGCAGGAAAACCAAGCCATTTGACTAGTGCTTTATTTCCCCGATGTCTTATAACTCTCTCCACGAGAAAAACATCCGGTTCTGAGCTTTTCTGCGTATCTTCAGTGTAGAAGCAGCCTGCAATTTCTTCACCTTCACTGTCCTTCAGTATATAAGTTCTACGATTCGTTCGTTTCATTTTTGAAACTGTAAGTATCTCAGTTGACCAGTTCGGTAGGTATGATTTCTCAAATGAAGTCTTGTGTTTTGAGATACGCACCAAATCACCTACATTAAATTTCTGTTTGCGTTGATCCAGCATCTTAACACGATAGTACACTGTATCCATAGAGCCATTATCACGAACATCGATTGGTTCGATTATAGTGAGCAGTTATTTCTGGGAGGATATCTGTCCATTTGTATGAGCCGCGAAGGTCTATGCCAACTCGGGTCTACATACAGAAAACAGAGCAAACCCTCTCCGAATGTGGAGGTGACTGGATACAGTCGAGTACAGTGCTATACCTCGCCTCCTAATCAGTGCATCTGGACCGCGCTATATTGGCCACACATACTATTACTGTCCCTTCAAGTGTATCTTTCTATATATGCCACCTACTTGTCAGTACTGGGCATAGTTAGTATCATGGCAGGGTGGGTTAAACATCCTCATCACAAGGCCTTTGTTGTCGGTGACTGGTCCTGTGAAGATGCAAAAGAAGACCTGAAGATGAAGAAGAATGTAATTCTCCTTCCTGATAATATACTAGCAATTATTGTATGTCCATCCAATTGTGGGAAGACTAATGCCCTCATGACGCTGCTAACATATGTAGATGGAGTCCGATTTGAACATGTGTGTGGGTTCTCAAAAACACTGTTTCACCCCAAGTATCAGCTATTGCAGGAGATATTGCATGGCGTAAATGGTGTTACATAGACGACATTCGGTGCAAGCGGTGATATCCCTCCACCTGAAAAAGCAAAGCCAAACACTGTCTTCATATTTGATGATGTTGCTGTGGAAAACCAAGACCAAATTCGAAAATACTTCTGTTTCGGCCGTCATATGGGTGCTGATGTATTTTATCTAAACCAAACATATTCCAGAATCCCCATACGGTTGATTAGGGATAACGCAAACCTCATTATAGCCTTCAAACAAGACAACCTGAATTTTAAAGATATTTACCAGGCACATGTCGGAGTGGACATGTCGTTCAATGATTTTGTGAAGATATGTGCAGATTCCTGGAACCATTCACAGTATGGGCTTCTCGTTATTGATAAAACAACAAAACTGAGTGATGGTAGGTACAGGCGAAACTTTCAAGAGTTTTTGCATGTATAGCATGGTAAGAGCGGTTAGTACATCAGTGTACGCTACACCACGGACAAATTCGCACGTATGTCTACCTCTCAACCCGAGAGGATAGGTGTACACAGACAGAACGTTCGCCTGTACAGGGATGCGAAAATTCAGGCTATGGCGCATAAAGTTGCAGGTATGCGCAGGGAACATTACCAGACTCTTCTGTGAATGGTGAATGCGTTAAATGAGCTAGTTAATCAAGTCAGTGAGAAAGTAACCGACTTAACTGAAATGGTCGATTCAGGGGAAAATAAATGTAGACTTCATTGTTGTTGAGAAGGACCATCAGGATCATAGTAAGAGGAGGAAGAAAATTGCCGGATATATAAAGCCTCACGCAGTGGAGATGTCTGATTAGATGTCGACGAAGCAGAAAGTGATTCAGGCGTGTAAAGCAGTTCGTGAGAAATTACGGTTGCTGAGGTTAGGGCATATGGATCGACAGCAAAGACTAAGAGAGACCTTTAAGCCGGTTACTGAACCTCTCTGACAGCTCTCAGCAAAAACAAAAACACATGATAACGGGAGTGTTGTCATTGATGAATTCATTATTCGTCACAACCCCGGTCAGATAGATAGAACATTCGGCGTTAGCAGGGGAAGACCGTACATGTTGGGTATGCATCCTATAACTGTAACTGAAGACACAATATACAGCAATACAGATTGGTGATAGGTGGTTTGAGAGAACACCTGGCTTAATGAATCTTATTTTCCTAAGACCTACCCAAAAAAATCTATAAATTATTCAGTTAATGATAGGGAAATGTAATATAAAACCATTATAAAACCAATACTTGAAGGTCAAAACAACAGCAGCAGCGGTGATGGTATTGACCTTGAGCATAAAGCAGTGAACAGTCGAATAGTTCAGTATATATATTATGACGATACCAAAGAATTAACAGATCGACTATGGCTGCTCATGGCATCAGCTGCTGCTGCAGGTAATACAGCTCATTCGAATTAGGTTGTTTCAGTAATCTCAGAGCTTAGAGAGAGAGGTGTCATCGAATAAGTATGGAGACAGTAGTTCGATAACTGCACAAACCAGCACCCAAAACATACCCTCGCAGGCATGTTATGATTAAAGGGTTGGATGAATTGTGGCAAACTGATCTTGTAGATATGAGGGAATATTCACATGAGAATAATGGATTCAATCATATTTTAATGGCTATAAATACATGCTCCAAATTTGCCTGGGCATTATCTGTCAAAACAAAAACGGGTCGAAATGTCGTCCATGTTTTTGAGCGTTTGCTACAGACAGGGACGAATCGATGGCCAGACAACCTCCGAACCGATCACGGTGGAGGGTTCTACAATAGGTATTTCAAGACAGTGATGCAGCGGAACGGAATGTATCACTACTCAACAATCACGCACCTATTAGCAAGTAACGTGGAGCGTCTGAACAGAACAATAGAAGGTCGAATGTGGATGCGTTTTAACATTCGCGGCTCATACGAATGGACAGATATCCTCCCAGAAACAACTACTCACTATAATCGAACCAAACGTAGCACAATAAAAATGAGACCAATCGATGTTCGTGATAATGGACTCCTGGATACGGTGTACTATCGTGTTAAGATGCTGGATCAACACAAACAGAAATTTAATGTAGGTGATTTGGTGTGTATCTCAAAACACAAGACGGCATTTGAGAAATCATACCTACCGAACTGGTCAATTGAGATACTTACAGTTTCAAAAGTGAAACGAACGAATCGTAGAACTTATATATTGAAGGACAGTGAAGGTGAAGAAATTGCAGGCTGCTTCTACACTGAGTATATGCAGAAAAGCTCAGAACCGGATGTTTTTCTCGTGGAGAGAGTCATAAGACATCGTGGAAATAAAGCTCTAGTCAAATGGCTTGGTTTTCCTGCTACACAAAACAGTTGGACTGATTCCAGCGATTTGCTATATAATGGGAGTGCATTGTCCACAACCGCCACAGTAGCATAACATGCGTGCTAGGAGACGCATTAGAGGAGGCGATGGTATTCTAGACAAACTGCCGGTGGAATTACACATCCCTGGGTATAACTACTGTGGACCTGGGACGAAGCTTCAGGAATGCTTGGCGCAAGGCGATAAGGGAGTTAATCTGCTCGACGAAGCGTGTATGCAACACGACATTGCATATGCTGCAAATAAAGATCTATCAAGTCGTCACACTGCAGATAGGATTTTAGCTGATAAGGCTAAGGTGATATGGAGAAGAAAGGATATTGGTATAGGTCAATGCATCGCAGCATTTGTAGTTGATAAAACCATGTGTGGGAAAATCAAGTTGTTTTTAGGAGTGATGAATTTCAAGCGAGTTATGAATGTTGCACGTTGTGCACTAAACAAGAAGAAGAACGAGAAGGGCTGCTTGAGGACCTGTATCCTGACAGCGATATATGCAGCTAAAAACGCACTCAAGCAGAAAGATGTGGGAAGAAGAAGAAGAGGATCTGTTAAAGCACCTCGAGTTCTACTAATACGCAAGACATCTGTCGGTTTTATCCCATTTCTCATCCTGACCCTCTCTCCGCTTTCGGTGGTACGTTCTCTCGCTGGTGGTGCTGCAGCTATTGCTCGAACGGTCAAAAACGCGCAAAACTCCCAAGCACTGTTAGAAGAGGCAAGAAGACGTAACCACACGATGACAGCCGCAGCCATCGAAAAAAAGACTATACTCAAAACCGTACAGGAAAGGGTTTGGTCTATTCATAAATAAAAAAAAGCCCATTAGGGGTCCTACCAGACCGACCGCTCACAAATACAGATCTTCTTAAGTCTGTTAGAGACAAATTCAAGATACAAAGATTCTGTGGTGTGTTTATGCGGGATACATTACCAAAGACTATGTGGAAAACTGGTGAATACAGTATTGTGAATTCAGATGTTGCTGGAGGCCCCGGCACCCACTGGGTGTCATATGTTATGAAAAATGCTGATACCGCCTACTATTTCGGCCCATTTGGTGACCTTCAACCACCAGAAGAATTAGAACTATACTTCACTCACAGAAGACATGTGCTCTGCAATTATCGACGCTGTCAGGACTTTGATACACACCTCTGTGGACATCTATGCATCATGTTTCTCTTGACGTTTACAAAGAAGGAGAAGAAGAAGAAGCATTCTATATAAAGAGGAGGTTTAAACATTCATTCATCAGCTGAGGTTCAGATGCAGTGTTGTACACTTTGACATTAAAAGGACGATCATCTGTATTGCGTGCAAATTATTTCCCGCCAATTGATTTGAGCGATGATGAATGGAGTATTGCATTGACTGGACTGGAGACGTCCAACAGCATCCCAAATATCACTGAGACTAACAATAAAGTGCATCTGGATATTAATCCTTTTGAAGAAGGATCCAAGTGAATTTTACAAGTCAGACCAGACAGTGGACATACTCCCCGTCAGCACAATCCTTGTCAAGTGTAACATTGCAATGAACTCCTATCTCAACGATAGTCTGATTCACACTATTTACGGATTTTTCCCCTCAGTTGCAACAGGGTATAAGATTGTTGAGACCTTGCCAATGCAATATACACTACTGGCCATTAAAATTGCTAAACCAAGAAGAAATGCAGATGATAAACGGGTATTCATTGTACAAATATATTTTACTAGAACTGACATGTGATTACATTTTCACGCAATTTGGCTGCATAGATCCTGAGAAATCAGTACCCAGAACAACCACCTCTGCCCGTTATAATGGCCTTGATACGCCTGGGCATTGAGTCAAACAGAGCTTGGATGGCGTGTACAGGTACAGCTGCCCATGCAGCTTCAACACAGTACCACAGTTCATTAAGAGTAGTGACTGGCGTATTGTGACGAGCCAGTTGCTCGGCCACCATCGACCAGACGTTTTCAATTGATGAGAGATCTGGAGAATGTGCTGGCCAGGGCAGCAGTCGAACATTTTCTGTATCCAGAAGGCCCGTACAGGACCTGCAACATACGGTCGTGCATTATCCTGCTGAAGCGTAGAGTTCACAGGGATCGAATGAAGGGTAGAGCCACGGGTCGTAACACATCTAAAATGTAACATCCACTGTTCAAAGTGCCGTCAATGCGAACAAGAGGTGACCGAGACTGCTAGTGATACGAGGCCGTTGGGATCCAGCACGGCGTTCCGTATTACCCTTCTGAACCCACTGCTTCCATATTCTGCTAACAGTAATTGGATCTCGTCGAACGCGAGCAGCAATGTCGCGATACGATAAACCACAATCGCGATAGGCTACAATCCGACCTTTATCAAAGCCGGAAACGTGATGGTACGCATTTCTCCTCCTTACACGAGGCATCACAACAATGTTTCACCAGGCAACGTCGGTCAACTGCTGGTTGTGTATGGGAAAACGGTTGGAAACTTTCCTCATGTCAGCACGTTGTAGGTGTCGCCACCGGCGCCGACCTTGTGTGAATGCTTTTAAAAGCTAATCGTTAGCATATCACAGCATCTTCTTCCTGTCGGTTAAATTTCGCGTCTGTAGCACGTCATCTTCGTGGTGTAGCAATTTTAATGGCCAGTAGTGTAATTTCCAGTGACAGCTCAGACATTGGACTATTTGGAGCTGCGTATTGTTGACCCGAATAATCAACTTGTTGACTTCCGTGGTGAGGAAATCATTGTAAGATTACATCTAAGGTAGGATGGCCGTACGGTACAAAACAAGTGCACGCAATCCACGGCATGCCACTTCGCTACCGAACTGCAAAGTGATAACACGTGCGAATTACGTGTTTCTTAAATCAGTGGGCCTGAAACCGCGCAATGATGTCCTCACTCAATATAACCAGTCTGGTAGAGTATGATGAGAGAATTATACGGCAGGAATACTTCTATCATAAACCTCACGCTTTAACCACATTTAACAAGAACAAAGAAATCACGATTGTCATCCACCACCAAGACGCACGACGCACTCACGCTTCCATGCAAAAATATTCAAATGTGTGTGAAATCTTAAGGGACTTAACTGCTAAGTTCATCAGTCCCTAAGCTTACACACTACTTAACCTAAATTATCCTAAGGACAAACACACAAGTAGTGTGTAAGCTTAGGGACTGAAGACCTTAGCAGTTAAGTCCTAAAAGATTTCACACACATTTGAACATTAGCTTCCATGCAAGAGTGTTATATATCTAGAGGGGTCATTCAAGAAAACTGACGGCAGAGATACAGTGGGATCCAAGCTGACAAATAATGCTTTAGCATTCCTGTTCCAAGAGATACACTAGGAACTTTGTGGGTCTGAGATGGACTGCACATCCAATGTCGGCATAATATCAACCCTTAAAACATACGTCTCGGCATCACCAGCGGATTTGCATAGTTTAGAAAACGCAGTATGGTTCATAGAAGATCCAGAGGATAGAACAGTTGCAGAGTACAAGCGATTTACTGCATGCATACCACTAAAAATGCTTATGGGATACTTGGAGACATGAGACAGATTATTGTGAATGCTAAACAAGAACTCATTCTGGTGCCGAGTGCGACGGACAATAACCGATACATTCAAGGAGCTCAAGAGGAGAATATGATCACAATCAGCAAGACAATATGGAAAGTGCCTCACATCAGTGTATCCGACGAGGAGCGTTTGAAGGTTTTAAAAGTCCTGAATTCAGGTACATTTCTGTCACTGACATTTCACTCATGGCAGATTTTCGAGTACCCGGTGTTACCGATGGCGAGCAGACAAACATGGGCTATTAAAACCTCATGCCATCTAGAAACACCTAGATTCATCATACTTGCGTTTCATACTGATAGAAGAGGCAGTATAGCAAATGATTCCACCGCGTTCGATAACTGCAAGTTAACTAATGCCGAAGCCTACCTCAATTCAGAATTCTACCCTTATTGGAATTTACATCTGCAGTGGAATCAGCATGTATACAGTCTAGCTTATGACATATATGCAACGTTTCGTGCTTCTTACTATGAAATTGGAGAGGGAGGAGGGTATCTACTCAGTCCACATAAGTTCAAGGAGCTTTCACCGATCACTGTAATAGACTGCTTTAAACAGAACGAGATAATCACGTCTGTACCTATAGATGTGCGAATTGAACTTGAATCTTCGACAAATTTCCCAGAAACCACTGCCGCATATGCTCTAGTTCTACATCACCGTGTCATCAACTTTTGCCCGCTCACCGGTGTTGTGCAACAAGCTGTATAAATGAATAGGTGCTTCATCATACCTAGAACATTTCACAATGGCATCTCAAGGTGTGAACATCATTGCGGACACTCAGGGTTTCTACACTCCTGGAAATTGAAATAAGAACACCGTGAATTCATTGTCCCAGGAAGGGGAAACTTTATTGACACATTCCTGGGGTCAGATACATCACATGATCACACTGACAGAACCACAGGCACATAGACACAGGCAACAGAGCATGCACAATGTCGGCACTAGTACAGTGTATATCCACCTTTCGCAGCAATGCAGGCTGCTATTCTCCCATGGAGACGATCGTAGAGATGCTGGATGTAGTCCTGTGGAACGGCTTGCCATGCCATTTCCACCTGGCGCCTCAGTTGGACCAGCGTTCGTGCTGGACGTGCAGACCGCGTGAGACGACGCTTCATCCAGTCCCAAACATGCTCAATGGGGGACAGATCCGGAGATCTTGTTGGCCAGGGTAGTTGACTTACACCTTCTAGAGAACGTTGGGTGGCACGGGATACATGCGGACGTGCATTGTCCTGTTGGAACAGCAAGTTCCCTTGCCGGTCTAGGAATGGTAGAACGATGGGTTCGATGACGGTTTGGATGTACCGTGCACTATTCAGTGTCCCCTCGATGATCACCAGTGGTGTACGGCCAGTGTAGGAGATCGCTCCCCACACCATGATGCCGGGTGTTGGCCCTGTGTGCCTCGGTCGTATGCAGTCCTGATTGTGGCGCTCACCTGCACGGCGCCAAACACGCATACGACCATCATTGGCACCAAAGCAGAAGCGACTCTCATCGCTGAAGACGACACGTCTCCATTCGTCCCTCCATTCACGCCTGTCGCGACACCACTGGAGGCGGGCTGCACGAAGTTGAGGCGTGAGCGGAAGACGGCCTAACGGTGTGCGGGACCGTAGCCCAGCTTCATGGAGACGGTTGCGAATGGTTCTCACCGATACCCCAGGAGCAACAGTGTCCCTAATTTGCTGGGAAGTGGCGGTGCGGTCCCCTACGGCACTGCGTAGGATCCTACGGTCTTGGCGTGCATCCGTGCGTCGCTGCGGTCCGGTCCCAGGTCGACGGGCACGTGCACCTTCCGCCGACCACTGGCGACAACATCGATGTACTGTGGAGACCTCACGCCCCACGTGTTGAGCAATTCGGCGGTACGTCCACCCGGCCTCCCGCATGCCCACTATACGCCCTCGCTCAAAGTCCGTCAACTGCACATACGGTTCACGTCCACGCTGTCGCGGCATGCTACCAGTGTTAAAGAC
This sequence comes from Schistocerca piceifrons, assembly GCF_021461385.2. Lineage (NCBI taxonomy): Eukaryota > Metazoa > Arthropoda > Insecta > Orthoptera > Acrididae > Schistocerca > Schistocerca piceifrons. Next base: position 274,144,427 of record NC_060149.1, read on the forward strand.
TGCGATGGAGCTCCGTATGCCACGGCAAAATGGCTGACGCTGACGGCGGCGGTGCACAAATGCTGCGCAGCTAGCGCCATTCGACGACCAACACCGCAGTTCCTGGTGTGTCCGCTGTGCCGTGCGTGTGATCATTGCTTGTACAGCCCTCTCGCAGTGTCTGGAGCAAGTATGGTGGGTCTGACACACCGGTGTCAATGTGTTCTTTTTTCCATTTCCAGGAGTGTATGATGGTGAGTGTAGACAGTTCATATTTGAAGATGTTGCGTTTGTAGCGCACACACAAGATGCTGGAAAAATAGTGACATTCTCTGCAAATATTGCATCACCGAGGTCTTTCAAATAAGAGAACTGTGCTAAGACATTGAAGACTGCAAAGTGGTTAACGCATTTCTACCATGGAATTCACCGGGATGACCCTCACATACCATGTAAAGATATGGTGACGGCACTTAAATTATTCGATCACACGGATACAATCGTCTACATAAGGGGAATGAGAAGATCTCATGGATGCGCTGAATCTTTAAGTTTGCTGCTATTCAAGACCTGGAATTCTACGGGTGTCCTTCTCTCCATCGACTCAAGAGCATGGATGAAAAAAGTGTTGCTGTGTCTGCTTATGAAAATGTAATATTGCTTTTAAGTTGGATCAGAAATAAATGAATTTTTACCTCACAACCTCTGTGTTCTTTTTTCTCAACCCTGTTCCCACTGTGACATTGTACAGTTTTTTAACCATATGCTATGTCTGTAGTTTTCTTCAAGTACAGGAGATATAATTTAGATATGTCCACTATATATCTTTGGAAGCGGCTGACAGAGCCACATGCCTCCTGCTCCCATAACCCAATTCGTGCTGCATGATAGGCATAATACCATGCAATCATTATATATATTTGGTTATCTTCCATCTTAAACTTCACTTCCTTAATAGCACTCATCTTCAGCAAAAACTAATGTCATTTGAGACGGTGCTCCCACACCAGCAGCAGCCGCAATTTGACAGGTAAATTCAGTGACGATAGCTAGGAAGAATGCACCCTGTGGTATTCTGGATAGCATTGCAATATCTCTCGGCGCTGGACCCACATCACAGCTATGCGTCATTGCGTATGGGACCAGCTTGTTCGCGCCTGATGTCAGTATAACAGTCGAAGAATTCTAACCTTATACACGAAAACAGACCCAACTTTTACCTGCAGCTGTGTGATAGCGATGGCTCGCGCTGGCTTGCGCCCTGCGGTGGCTCGCGGTGGCGGCTGCAGTGGGGGCGGCTGCAGCGTCGGGTGGGATGTGTTTTTATATATCAATGTGATGTTAGTGGTATAGTAGTTAATGGGAGGGAGTGCGTGAGTGGGTGACATGGAGCAGAACAGCAGGTTAAGTGCATAAAACTAGGGTAATTTGCATAATTTTTATGTAAAATGTAGTACAGGAGTTTAAGGGGGTGGGTGACAAAGAAGAATGCGCCAGAAATGACGTTGAAAAGCACGTGAAATTCTAAAAACATACCGGAAAGTGGTGGGAGGACATAACTAATTACTTAATTTGGTATCAATGGTGGTAGAATATTTTAAGTGCAGTGATATGGAAAGCCACTTAACAGAACAATAGGTTAAGCGCCGACAAAGGCCAAAAACATTAGTTTAAGACACCCAGAGTACAGTGCCTAACATTAGGTTGTGCAACATGTTTGCCTCATGTAACTGCTTCTTACAAGATTTACATGCTTCCAAACAGCTGAGAATGATGAGCAAGAGAAATCCAGTCCCCCCCCTCCCCCCCCAAAACTGAATTTTTTTATAAAGAAACAGTATATTTTTTCCATATATTCCATACATTGTCTAAATTGTTTAAACAATATTCCACACAGAGCAATTGAATTCCCCCCAAATGATCGATCAACTGACTCTTTTTCCCACCAATTCCTAGGTAGAGGTGCTGGTTTGATGACTTAGGTTAGTGGAGGAACCCTTTTTTCCCGCCAAAATTTAAACTTCCAGCCAGAGGGTTGTGGCACTTGCATCAAGCGTTGTGCACGTTAGTACATGTTAGTGCATATTAGTACACGTTATTACACGTTAGCCCGCCAACATGGGTTGGTAACGGGACGTGGTGGTAGGTTGAGGATCGTGGTGGAGACCTTAACTATTTCAGTCCAAGTCCAGGTGGGCATGGCACTCACGAAAATCTGACAAAATTTGAATATCCCACCTGGGATGGGTGCATGGCATGAGGGGGGGGGGCATGACACTTCCCCACCAGAGAGGTTAATTAACTGATCAATTTAATTAAGTACTCAATGTGACCTATCTTCCTGCCATTTTTTCTTAGGTTAGTAGAGGTTGCATTGTCCTGATGGAATTCGAACTTCCCACCAGGGGCGGCGTGGCACTTTCCCTCCAGAGAGGTTAATTAATTGATCAATTTAATTAAGTTGTCAATCCAATTGATAAGAGTGAGAGGGGAGGCCTATTCCAATAACTCAGACTTGAAAGTGTACCTGTAGCAGCGAGGGGTGAGGGGGTTGGGTGAGGGGGAGGGGGTGGGGGACAATAAGTTCAGTGCAGGGACTTGGAAAACCACTTAGCAGAACAATAGATTAAGTATCTGTCCATCAAAGGAGAACAATATTTCTACCCCTGAGTGCATACCTGCCCCTGATATAGGCAACCCGCACTAACAAAATTTGCCAACACACCTGTAGCCCACTTACTCATGTACAGCACAAAAGTGTAAAGGCTGACCTCATCTTTTGACTGATAGAGACTGCCGACAGTTGAAGAGGGTCGTAATGTGTAATAGGCATACATCTATCCAGATCATGACACAGGAATTCCAAACTGCATCAGGATCCACTGCAAGTACTATGACAGTTAGGCAGGAGGTGAGAAAACTTGGATTTCATGGTCGAGTGGCTGCTCATAAGGCACATATCACGCCGGTAAATGCCAAACGATGCCTCACTTGGTGTAAGGAGTGCAAACATTGGACGATTGAACAGTGGAAAAATGTTGTGTGGAGTGACGAATCACCACTTGAAAAAAACTCCAGAAATTCAATTAGTAAATCAGTTTGGCTTGCTGTCTGAAGTGGAGGAAGGTCCTCATCCGGATGTAGTTGATGGTGGTGGTTGTTGGGACGTTTAAGGGGGACTAAACAGCGAAGGTCATCAGTCCCCCAGATGTAGTTGAAATTAGGTTGAAGCAGAATATTAGCTTAAAGAAAAGAGACAGGTCAGGATCAAACCACAATAGGAAAAGAAGAATTCTGCTTATAGGCAGCAGTCATGGGAGGTGTATAGGCCAGCAGCTTCAGGAGAAATTAGGTGCAGGTTACCAGGTCACAACTTTTGTGAAACCAAGTGCTAGCCTTAGCCAGGTGACAGAAAGCTTAGGTCAGCTATGCAGGGACTTTGAGAAGGAACAGGTAATTATAGCTGGGGGAGCAGGAAACAGCCTGGCTATGAATCCAAGTGACCTGGATAAAATAGGAGCAGAAACTGAGCACACGAATGTGGGGTTTGTGGAGATCTTTCAGCACCATGATCAGCCCTGGGTAAACACTGCTGTAAAGCATGTTAACACTGAGCTGAAGAGGATCCTCCAGACACCAGCATTATCTCACATAAGTGTTATTCCAGTAAATGCTTCTCGTAGGTGGGGATACACTATACATGCCCTGCACCTGAATATGATGGGGAAAATTAAGTTAGTTTCTCTATTAGCAGAAACTGTAAGGGGGTCCACAGTCACACAACGGGTGATCCCTGTGGTTAATTGGTCCATGCAGAAAGATTTTTTAGGTTAAAGCCAAAGTCCAGACAGATGACAACCAAGATAAATGGAGTAAATGGAATAAAAATAAAGTAGATGAGCTATTAGTATGTTTAGATGATCTCAAAAATTAGAATGAGATTGATATACTCTGTCTGTCTGAACACCATGTAACTGTGGGCATGGATAGTGTCAGTATAAGTGGGTATAATTTAGCATCTTACACTTGTAGATCTAGGATGGATAAAGGAGGAGTTGCCATTTTCAGAAAACAAGGGTATAAATGCAAAACTATAGAAGTAAGCAAATTTTGTGTTGATCAACACTTTGAGGTTTGTGCATGTGAACTTCAGCTAGATAATGTAGTATTTATATTAGCAACAGTGTACAGGTCCCCATAAGGAGACTGGGAGCTATTCATAAAAAGGTCTGACTCCCTATTATGCTGTCTGTCAGACAAAAAGAAGTTATTAATCTGTGGTGGCCGGCCGAAGTGGCCGTGCGGTTAAAGGCGCTGCAGTCTGGAACCGCAAGACCGCTACGGTCGCAGGTTCGAATCCTGCCTCGGGCATGGATGTTTGTGATGTCCTTAGGTTAGTTAGGTTTAACTAGTTCTAAGTTCTAGGGGACTAATGACCTCAGCAGTTGAGTCCCATAGTGCTCAGAGCCATTTGAACCATTTTTTAATCTGTGGTGATTTCAATGTGAAGTTTCTAAATAATTCTGAGAGGGAAAGTGAACTAGAAGTGTTATGAACAACATATAACTTAGAATCAGTGATCAATCTCCCTACACGTATAACTCAAGACAGTGGAATGCTAATAAATAATGTATTTGTACAGAAAGAGGATGTAAAACAAACCCATGCTTTCCCTGCGGTAAATGGATTGTCAGACCATGATGCATCACTGATTAACTTACAAAACCTAGCAGGGTGTACAGTTTGTAAACCATTAAGTAAAAGTGTAAGGTCAATCAACCTGGTATCTATAGAGCACTTCAAAGAAAGCTTAAGAAATGTTAATTGGGGAGATGTATATAAGGAGCTAAATGGTAATGATAAGTGCAACCTATTTCCTGATAAATTTATATCCCCTTTTTGAACATTATTTCCCAAAGAAAATTACTAAATGTAACACCACACACTTTTCAAAGAAACCTTGGATTACCACAGGTATTAAAGTGTCTTCAGAAAGAAAAAGAAAATTTTATGAGACAGCGAGAACTAGTAAAGATGCAGAAGTAGTTTTACACTATAAAAATTATTGTAACATACTGAGAAAGAGTGTAAGGAAATCAAGAAATATGTATGTTAGAGAAGAAATTAACAACTTTGGCAATAAAATCAAATCAGTATGGAATGTTGTTAGAAGGGAGACAGGAAAAGTAACCACTGGGGTAAGTAGTATTACTACTAAGGAGAACAAGACCATCCTAACCAACAGTACACAAGTAGCTAATGTATTTAACAACCATTTCCTAAGTGTAGGAGAAAAAATTGGTGAGAACAGTTCAAAAGAAAAAGCCAGGCAGTACATGGGAGAGTCTGTTTTGAAAAAATTTTGTCAGATTAAGTTTCACCTAACAACCTCTTGTGAAATAAGTAAAATTATTAAATCTTTGAAAAATAAATGTTGTGTTGGAGTAGATGACATCTCTAATAAGATATTAAAACAATGTGGAGCAATTACAGCTGGTGTTGTGAGTCACATATTTTCCCAGACAGGTTAAAATATGTCATTGTTGGGCCACTCTACAAAAAGGGGGACACCACAGATGTCAATAATTATCGGCCAGTATCCTTGCTTACAGCATTTTCAAAAACCTTCAAGAGAGTGATGTACTCAAGAGTGGTTAGCCATCTCAACAGTAATGGGATACTTAGTAAATCACAGTTTGGATTGCAAAAATACTATTCCACAGAGACAGCAGTATACAATTTCACTGTCCACATAATAGAGTCTTTAAATAATATAATGTCACCAATAGGAGTTTTCTGTGACTTGTCCAAAGCATTTGATTGTGTCAACCATGCTATTATGTTACAGAAATTACAGTTCTATGGTATAAATGAAATATCATATGAGTGGTTTAAGTCGTACCTACAGAACAGGAAGCAAAAAGTTTCCTTATATGGGTCAAGTGATTTAAGTAAGTTTGCTACTTCATCTAACTGGGATGAAATTACATTAGATGTTCCACGGGGTACAATAATGGGTCCCCTTCTGTTCTTGATATATGTGAACGACCTCGCTCCCTATCTGAAACAGGATGCTGAACTGACACTGTTTGATGATGATACACGCATCATTATTAATCTAGTAAAAGAAACTCCAATTGAAAATGATATAAATAAGGTCTTCAGAAAAGTCATTAATTGGTTTTCTACAAATGGGCTTGCTCTAAACTTTGAAAAAACACAGTACATCCAATTTACTGCTGCAAAAAGTACAGTTCCTTCAATAAATATAACACATCCACAGATGTCAGTAGACAGGGTAGAGCATACTAAGTTTTTGGGTGTACACACAGATGAGAATCTTAATGGGAAAATTCATATTTTGGATCTTCTAAAGCGACTAGGTTCAGCAACTTTTGCAATCAGAATAACTACCAATTTTGAGGATGCAGAAATTAGCAAGCTAACATACTTTGCATACGTACACTCTCTGATGTCATACGAAATAATATTTTGGGGTAAGTCAACATTTAGACAAAAAGTATTCACTGCTCAAAAGAAAGTGGTTAGAATAATGTGTGGGGTTCATAGTCGCACATCTTGTAGGCATCTTTTTAAAAGATTAGGAATTCTTACAACAGCCACACAGTACATTTACTCACTCATGAAATTTGTTCTCAAAATGGACCAGTTTAAAAAACAACAGTGACATTCATGATTATAATACCAGAAAAAGAAAGACTTACACTATCCTTTACTCAACCTATCTTTGGCACAGAAAGGGGTAAAATATGCTGCTACAAAAATTTTCGACAAATTACCAGATGAAATAAAATGTCTGACAGACAGCAGTAATAGCTTCAAAAATAAATTGAAATCATATCTCCTTGACAACTCCTTCTATACCATAGATGAATTCTTAAATATGAATAAATAAATCTATAAATATAGTATATGCATTTTGTGCCATTTAAGGTAATGGTGTAAATAATAGAAATATTAATTCTTAACTCTGAATTGTAATATATACATATTAAAAAATCTTGTTTCATATGTGGATTTCTTGTGCAGTTGACACATTCCACATCATAACAGCTACCATACTGTGCAATTGATCACTGGAACACGCAACCAACCAACTAACTAACTAACTTCGGAGATGGTGGTGTTACGGTATGGTCGTGTTTTTCATGGAGGCGGCTTGCAGCCCTTGTTGTTTAGCGTGGCACTATCACAGCACAGGCCAACATTGATGTTTTAAGGGTATACGGAATGAGTTCTTTGATGAAAAAATAGATTTTTGGGTAAATGCATTTTCGAAAAATTTGTACTCTCCCATTTAAGACCATGTATAAAATATTTGGATGACGTGAATAGAACTATTTTAAATAATTTTTTAAAATAATTTCGACACACGATGTTCTGCACCTTGTATATGAGACGCGAAATATACCTCATATAGACAGCCTTGCCAGAGATATAACTGAGCACAAGAGAGTTAGATTTTCTGTTGGCTACACTGCTAGACAGTTGACAATAGATTCTGCACCATTTGTATTGTTTCCTTTGTGAGTACATCCATGTCATTGTTGTGAAAGTCGTATGTGGAGAAGTCATAGAGTTTTCTTTCCTTCAACATGCTAAAACCTAGTCTGAAGGTATTTGGAAAGCGTGTACATTGGTGCAAGAAAGTAAAGTGTACTAAAAATTCGTCTGATTGTATTCATCAGTATCTGATATCCCAGTAGCGACTAACCTCAACACTGGTAGTGATACATTGAGTGATGCTGCTGCCACTACACCGGAAAGTGCTTCAAGAAGAAAACTAGCTGGAATTGAAGAAGAATACAAGAAACTAAATGCTGGGACTACAAAACATGAGGTAATTAACGTCTCTTTATTATCAGACGTTTTGGAGAACAATGTGTGCTGCAAACAATGTGGAAAATGTGGTGTTTCATTGAAAACAAACTTACATGTAGGACTTGCATGTGAATTAGAGTTGATGTGCAGTTATTGCAAACACAGTGTTACTTTCTTCAATTCCTCACATGTTACTGCAGATACAGGTAAACTATACGATATAAACATTAGACTGGTTTATGGATTACAGTGTATAGGAAAGGACAGGGCTGCAGGTGCCATGTTGTGTGGTGTGATGAACCTCAGTCCTCCACCTTCAAAATTTAACAAATACATAATTGCAATAGGCTCTGCTGTAGAAGATGTGGCACAGGAAAACATGAAAGATGCTGTTGAGGAAGCAGTTGTTGAAAATAATAATAGCAGAGACTTGTCCATAGCTTTTGATGGAAGCTGGCAGAAGAGAGGCCACACATCTCTGAATGGTGTAGTAAGAGCTACAAGTGTGGACATTGGTAAGGTAGTTGATGTGGCAATACCTTCCAAGCATTGCAGATACAAGGAGAAAATGAAAACTAAACATGAAGAGGAGTGCATGGCAAATTACTATGGGTCAAGTGGTGGTATGGAAGTTGCTGGTGTAAGAAGTATTTATCAACGCTCAGTAAAATGGCACAACATTAGATACATAAATTATCTTGGAGATGGTGACTCAAAGGCTTTCAAAGAAATTGAGGAACTGAGACCCTATGGTAACGATGGGAAAATTTCCAAACTGGAGTGTGTTGGCCATGTTCAGAAAAGGATGGGATCAAGACTTTGACGGCTCAAGGCTAGCATGAAAGGCAAGAAATTGAGCGATGGAAAAACTTTAGATGGGAAAAATAGACTGACAGATGCTACAATAGATCATATTCAGAAGTGCTATGGTCTAGCAATAAGACAGAATACAGCAGATGCAGAATTAATGAGAAGAGCAGTCTGGGCTCTGTTTTTTCATACAGCTTCAAACAATGAGAATCCCCAACATGGGCTATGTCCAAAAGGAGACGATAGTTGGTGCAAGTACAACATAGGCAAGGTAACTAAGAAACAATACAATCACCCTCATCACCTGCCATAATGGATGAAATAAAACCAATATTCCGAGACCTCCCAGATATTAGTCTACTAAAGAAATGTCTTCATGGCCGGACTCAAAATCCAAATGAGTGTGTGAACCATGTGATATGGAATAGACTACCTAAAACTGTGTTTGTGGGTTTAAACACACTTCACTTTGGCGTTTATGATGCTGTTTCATCATTCAATCAGAGCAATATAACAAAGTGCAAAGTTCTGCAGAAGTTGGGGCTCTGTGTAGGACTACGAACTGCCCCAACTATGCTTTGTTTGGACAAGGAACGGCTCAGGTCTTCAGATAATGCCATAAAAGTATATTCAAAGATGGCTAGACAGCATAGCAGAGCCATCAAGAGGAAGCTGTAGGACGATTCTGATGATACAATCTATGGAGCAGGCTTGTACTGAAGTAAAAACTTTGAAGCTAATTTCCCGTAACTTTAGTTTTTTTGTGTATAAGGTATATTTTCTCAGGGCCTATTTATAGTAGAAAGATGAAATTTTCTGTAGTTGTTCCTTAAGACCTTCTAATATATCTGAATTAAAAGATATGTGGAATTATTTTGTATTAATGGATGTAAATTTTAAAATACTTGTTAAAATGTATAACTTTTTTTAACATTTACAAAAAATAAAATATCTGAAAAACTATACATTATTTTTTCAAAATTAATAATTCAACATAAAAGGAGAACATATCTCTGCGTTCTGTGAGAAAATCAAGAGTATCGTCCAAATAACAAATGAGAAAATGTTCCTAACTTTTAGCTCAATTTAACATTGTAAGCATAGGGCATTCCGTATACCCTTAAGCACTTTCTTGTTTCCCACTGTTGAAGAGCAATTCGGCGATGGCGATTGCATGTTTCAACACGATTGAACACCTGTTCCAAATGCACGGCCTGTGGAGGAGTTGTTACACGACAATAAAGTCCCTGTAATGGACTGGCCTGCACAGAGTCCTGACCTGAATCCTATAGAACACCTTTGGGATGTTTTAGAACGCCGACTTTGTGCCAGGCCTCACAGAGCGACGTCGATACCTCTTCTCAGTGCAGCACTCCGTGAAGAATGGGCTGCCATTCCCCAAGAAACCTTACAGCACCTGACTGAATGTTTGCCTGCGAGATTGGAAGTTATCAAGGCTAAGGGTGGGCCAACACCATACAGAATTCCAGCATTACCGATGGAGGGCGCCTCTAACTTGTAAGTCATTTTCAGCCAGGAGTCCAGATACGTTTGATCACTTTGTGTATGTAAACAGGCAGAATACACCGCTGCGGTTGGCAACGCTTAGATATGACAATAAGTGTCTGGCGCAATTTTTAGATCAGTTACTGCTGCTACAATGGCAGGTTATGAAGATTTGAGTGAGCTTGAGCGTGGTGTTATAATCGGAGCACAATCAATGAGACACAGCATCTCCAAGGTAGCAATGAAATGGGGATTTTCCCATACGACCATTTCACGAGTGTACCGTGAACCTGAGGAATCTGGTAAAACATCAAACCTCCAACATCACTGTGGCCGGAGAAAGATCCTGCAAGAACAGGACCAACGACGACTGAAGAGACACGTTCAATGTGACAGGAGTGCAACCCTTCCACAAATTTCTGCAGATTTCAATGCTGGGCCTTCAACTAGTGTCAGCATGCGAACCATTCAACGAAATGTCATCGATACGGGCTTTTGGAGCTGAAAGCACACTAATGTACCTTTGATGACTGCACGATACAAAGCTTTACTCCTTGCCTGGGCCATCAACACCGACATTGGATTGCTGATGACTGGAAACATGTTACCTGGTCAGACGAGTCTCGTTTCAAATTGTATTGAGCGGATGGACGTGTGCGTGTATGAATCCATGGACTTTGCATGTCAGCAGGGGACTGTTCAAGCTGGTGGAGGCTCTGTGATGGTGTGCGGTGTGTGCAGTTGGAGTAATGTGTCTAGACACGTAAGCATCCTGTCTGATCACCTGCATCCATTCTTGTCCATTGTACATTTTGACGGACTTGGAGATTTCCAGCAGGACAGTTCAACACCCCACACGACCAGAATTTGCTACAGAGTGGCCTTTCTGAGGTTAAAGACTTCCGCTGGCTGCCAAACTCCCCAGACATGAACATTATTGAGTATATCTGGGATGCTTTGCTTCGTGCTGTTCAGAAGAGGTCTCCACCCCCTCTTACTCTTACGGATATATGGGCAGCCCTGTAGGATTTATGGTGTCAATTCCCCCCAGCACTACTTCAGACATTAGTCAAGTCCTTGCCACGTCGTGTTGTGGCATTTCTGCACGCTCGCGGGAGCCCTACACAAAATGAGGCAGGTGTACCAGTGTCTTTGGCTCTTCTTTGTATGATTATTAATCACACCTCTAGATGTTTTAATTTAAAGAAAGGCAAAAAAAGTATTCCAATTATCAGAATATTACTAAATACACTGAAAACTATATCAAATAAAAAATGTGTATGCAAGCTACATCATGAAAACAAAAAATGTTAATAACTGGAAAATTGTTAATGTTGGACCCCATATCATATTCATAAAAATGTTTGTTTTTAGACAGTCTTTCGGTGTATTGCATTGAGAACATGATTTTCCATAAGAAACTTTGACCTCGATTGCTTTAAAAACTACGGAGTGTCTAGCACAAAGCTGAAACGTATGTCTCTTTATATTCCATATAGAACGTCCTTGCAAAACTGTATCAAGATCAGTGACCCACATGTCATACCCTCCCCTTGCAAGAATCTGTCACTAGGTTCCTGACCAGGTCCTCCCACAAGTCCTTGGAACGAAACTGCCCATCAATATCTGTTTAGATATCTCACTAGGGAGATTAGCTGCCTTCACCATGTCTGCCAGTCTCTGGAAAGAGCTGAGAATAGTGGGAGAACTTAGGCGACAGCCATTGCTTCTGCCTCTGTCAGGCAATTTGGGTTACACAGTGAGTATACATTTGCCTTGTTTCCCTCCCATTATGCAATTTCAGTCAGAGGGGTCAACATGTCTCTAACTTTGAAATAGTCCCTTCTTTTCACTCTATTGGTTCCTGGACTGCGACATACGAGAGTCCTCTGAATGTAATAGTAGAAGCAAGGCCTACTGGCTCTGTGTGGTTATCATTGGGGGGAACTGTTTCAAATCGGTTTGTTAGAAGTACTGCTACTATCATCGTGTGATCTTTCTTCTGAAACAGCTCCAGATCTGGGCACATGCCAACAGGTGAACTCCTGACGCGAGATCAGGGTTCTGTGTGGAGCATATAACGGAACCTGTCACTTCCGTTAACCCTGAACCCGACCTGAAAGGCCTCAAAATATGGTTCATGTAAAACAATTAAACACTAATCACTTCGTAGCTGGGAATCTAAACCTAACCTAATATTAAGCGTAAACATCTCTGCATTTATTGCTTTTAACTGTGTTTGAACATGAGGGAGAAGTTCGGGTCGGTTACACCAAACAATACTCCCATTTTGCAATAGTTCATTTATTCACCTCTTTACACAAGCAAGGCTTATAAAGAACTGAATGGCGGAACTGCACAAAGATAATGTTTAGCTTAGTTCAAAGACGATACTTAGATCGATACTGGTGTCGATCTCATCGGTGCCACATACCCCCCCCCCCCCCCCCCCCCCCCCCCGCAGGACGGAGTACTCATTGAGAGGTTGGGGGAGGGGGGGGGTGACTATGGCGTTGGCAGGGGTGGTGTGCGGGAGCCGGACCACGGTCAGCTCGCCAGCGTCGTCGGGGAGCTGAGTGCAGAGGTGTCGTGACGGAAGGTCCAGCCACCGAACCTGGAAGTCATTGAAGCGCGCCGGGCGTCGTACTGGGCGTGCTGGTCGAGTGGCGACAGGTAGGCCGCTGGTTTGCGGGAGGAACGGAGCGACGATGACGATGTCTCCAGTGGGTGTGGCGAACACACGAAGCATGTCCAGGTCGACGTCGGGCGAGAGGGGAACACATTTCACCAGGTGGCAGAGAATGGCGGAGGTTGTGTCATGAGCACCGGATGAAGGGAAACACACGACGAACAGTGTATCATCGCGTAGTATTATAGAGATGTCGTGGATTATGTCCGGGGTAACAGGCACAAACACCTCGAGCGAGGGCATGTTAAAGATGGGGGGGCGTGAGAAACCTCGACAGGGCGAAGCAAGCAAAGGGGGAGAGGTCGAAGGGACCGGTGAAGGGCCCGGCGGCGAGGGCGTGATCGTAGGTAAGCTCAGTGTGGGGAGCATGTGATCACTTGATGGAGTGCGCGAGACTGGAGTTGAGGGCGAGGTTGGAGAAGAGCTCGACGATTGGAGTTGGAAGTCACTCGACCAAGTGTATAAGTCCGATGTGGAGGGAGTGGCCGGAACATCGTGAGCCACGACAGTGAGTGGCGTGGTCGTGGCCTGAAGGGGGGTAGAAGCAGGCTCGACATGAGCAGGCTTAAGTCTGTTGAGAGAGAATGTAACAGCTGAATCTTTTATCTGGATGTCATAGGTGTTGGCTGAGCGCCGGAGAACTCGGTATGGGCCGGTATATGGAGGTTGGAGGGGAGCACGGACAGTGTCATCTCAGAGCATGACGTACTCGCAATTGTCCAGAGATTTCTAGACGTGACCCTTAGGGCGGGAATGGCTGGCGGGCAGAGGGATGTGGAGGTTGATGAAGTGGCGTGTGACGCAGTGTATGAAGGAAGGTAAATCAGACTAAGGGAGAAAAGCGGAAGGGCTCACAAGCTCGCCAGGGAGAACAATGTTCTGGCCGTATACGAACTCGGCTATTGTGCCTTTGAGGTCTTCCTTATAGATTTCACGAATGCTGAGTAGCACAAGGGGAAGGGCCTCCATCCATAGAGAATCGTGGCGTCGAAGTGCCGCCTTGAAAGTGTGGTACTAGCGCTCATCTAGCCCGTTACTTTGAGGGTGATATGCTGTGGTATGGATGCGCCGGATGCCGCAAATGTTAAAAATCTTGTTGAACAGGGCCGACTTAAATTGTCTGCCCTGGTCAGTCGTGATGATAGCTGGACACCCGAAACACGATACCCATGATTCGACGAAAGCTCGATCAACAGTTTCTGCCATGATATTGGGGAGGGGGATAGCCTCGACCCAGTGAGTTGTTCGGTCGATTGACGAGAGAACATAACGAAAGCTGTTAGATTGGGGGAGAGGGCCAACAATGTCAATATGAATAAGCTGGAAACGCCCGGGAGGGATCGAAAAGGCGCCGATGGGGGGGGGGGGGGGGAGGGGGAAGTGTGCTTGTGTTCTTTGCAGTGTTGGCATATGATGCAGGAGAGTGCCCATTGTTGGCAGTCCTTGTTGACATTTCTCAACACAAAGTGCTCTGCTACGAGGCGGGCGGACGCACAAACACCAGGGTAGGCTAAATTATGCAGTGCGTTGAAGATAGCTCGACGGAGCGTGGTTGGGATGAGAGGGCGTAACGTGCCTGTACTGTGGTCGCACCAGATCTCACCAGAAATGCCAGGAAAGGTGGTGTGGATGAAGTGCAGTGAAGAGGTAGAGTCTGAAATCAGGTTTTGCGTGTCCTCGTCGGCGGGTTGGAGGTTAAGCAGTTCAGAGAGGTCTAACAGCGAATGAACGGCGTCGACTCATGAAAGGAAATCTGCAACTATATTGTCAACACCCTTTATGTGTCTGATATAGGTGGTGAGCTGAAATATGAAGTCCATGTATCTGAAGAGGCGAGGAGGCGGGTCAGCTGGCAGGCTTGAAATGGCAGCAGCCAGGGGTTTGTGGTCTGTTAAAACATAGAAAGGGCGTCCCTCAACGTCAGTCTTAAAATGCTTGATCACTTCGTAGACCGCGAGCAACTCCCTGTCAAATGTGGAATATTTCCGTTGTGCATTGGTGAGCTTGTCAACAATTGGCACTGTTTGCTTGACAGGTTCAGGAGGCCTCTGAGCCAGAACAAAGCAGATGTGAGTAGATAGTTTATCTGACCAGATGGTGAGGAGAGCTGTGTCAGAGAGTAGATCGTCGCTGACCAGGGCGTGTAGCCGCCTCCGGAGTTGGAAAGGTTTATCGCTGCCTAGTTGCTCGACATGGAGCACTTGCCATATTGCTGCCTCAGTTGAGCATGCAAGCCGACGTAGAACTGTCTCTTTGGCTAGAGTGTACCTGGTAAATGAGTCCGGGGCGTCGACCAGTTCAGCAATAAAATCCTCCTGGTCGTGCAGGTGGGTGATGAGGCACAGAAACCTGGCTGACTCGTCGAATTTGTAATGGTTGAACACTTCATCCACAATTTTGAACCAGGTTGTTACTCCGTCGGGATTAAACGGCGGCAGCGTCGGTAAGCGTTGTAGAATGTTCGGAAGAACAGGTTGAGTTGAATTCGTTGGGGCACTGCCTGAAACAAGCTGTTGTTGCTGTAGTACTCCAGGAGAGTGTGCCTCCCGGGGATGTGGCGACGACGGCTGGTTGGGTGGTAGCGTGAAGGTGACGTGTTGTGGTTGAGCGTGATCCGTCGCGACGCGGAAGGCCGACGATGGAGAGACACTGTAATGTGTCAATTGCGGCTGCGGAAGCTCAACACGTTGCGGTTGTGTTCGGATTGACGTGTTGCAGAAGACCGACGCGGATGAGGCACCGGGATGTGCTGAGAACGGTAGCGGAAGCTCGACTGGCGCTGGCTGTCCAGAAGCACAGGGTGGAAAATGATGTCGAACATCGGACGGAATGTATGAATGTTCGCTGTTCGTAGTCACTCCACTCAAAACGGTGTGCGGAAAAGGTGAATGTCGTGGCACAAAACACTGAGGCGTAGCAGAAGGACGTAGATGGAGGTCAGGCACACATAACAAGTTATTGTTCCTGTTGCAGGCCGAGGTATCGAAGCAGGGCGGTATGTGATGATGCTTAACCAAGGCAGACGTGGGCGTGGTCGGATGCTGAGGAGGTTGACCTGTGAACAGAGCAGTTACAGCCACGTGGCAGAAATCTGCGTGGTACTGTGCAGATTGCGGCGTGCCAAATCGTTGTCCTGGAGGTGGTAGGTTGTCCAACGAAGCATTTGCAGAAATCGGCATTGGTCCCGCACTGCACTGAGATCCGTAAGAGGTAAATGCACCGCCGATGAGGGAGGGCACATGTGGTGGGAACAAAGGTGTCAGATAGATGGAGTCATGCACACTCCTAACCTCACTTATTGTTCCAGGCTCGAAAACGTCCAGCGAAATCGGCGTAACCGTCGAGTGAGAGGCATTGTGTTGCAGTCCTGGAGGGAGTACATCACACGCAACACTATGCATGTCGATCACAAAATACAGTGTTAGGCGTTGGGCTGAAGTCATTGTTCGAATGCTGTGTCGAAGTAATACAAGTGAACATAACCGATGCAGAGGCTGCGGACACAGTAAAACGGCGAAAATGGAAGACGTTACAACTCGGGGTCACCAGTGAGGGAGAAGTTCGGGTTGGTTACACCAAACAATACTCCCATTTTCCAATAGTTCATTTATTCACCTCTTTGCACAACCAAGGCTTACAAGGAACTTAATGGCGGAACTGCACAAAGATAATGTTTAGCTTAGTTCAAAGACGATACTTAGATCGATACTGGTGTCGATCTCATCGGCGCCACAAACACAGTACGGAACTGAAATGTAACAACTATAAATCAGAGCTCAGGGATGGAATATACACGTAAAATTGGCTACTGCCTTGTCCAGTTTTTGTTATTAATGGCGGGCGACCTGTCTCCCCACCACAAGAAACAGCAGTTAACCACATGCTCTGTTCACTACAGCTTCTCACCTCCATCAATGGAATATTGGCGTAATATTCGGCACTATGCAAACGGAACTTTTACGTTTACAACAGTTAACTTGTAACCACCTTTGAATTAAATTTCGAAATGACTTTTGACCATTATCTCTTAACAAAATTTATAGTTAGTTAAGGCAGTCAAAATTTATGTGAACTTCTAACCAAAGTACGAAGATGGTTAAAGGGCCCAGTTTTTAATCGTGGTAACCTCATAAATACACTTCACTTTACAATTGCAAGAAATAAGCCTTCAGTCACTATTTTTAGACTAAATTAACATGGCTTCAACACTACTAGGAGTGCCTTCATCAGAATTGAAAACGATTCAATTCTGATGAAGGCACTCCTAGTAGTGTCGAAACCAGGTAAATTAAGTCTAAAAATAGTGACCGAGGGCTTATTTCTTGCAATTGTAACCTAGAAATGGTCTCTGAATGTGCAGCCATGTACAACATTTTGACAATTCACTTTTTATCACTGTCTGCCTTGGTGGTAGTTTTTTGACTGGTTCCAGTCAGCATCATAGTAGTATTCTATACTCGAAAGGAACTTTTTTAACTTATGTAATGACTCTCCCTCTGAAATCGAATTATATTTCTATCAAAGTCCGGTCGCTAGCTCTGAAGGAGCAAATAAATTGAAATGTTTCTGAAAAAAAAAACATGAATTTATTTTGAGCTGAATAATAACTGTGATAAGTCTGAAGGATTTTCACTTATCGACAAGATTGATCAATTCTGCTCAATTAATTATGTAGCACTGTGGCTACCATTTTGCATTTGAAGTTATGAGTAAAATTTTCAGTTATTTAGTAGCTACTGATTTTACTTTTCAAATGAAAACACTCGTTAAGAAATCAACAAATTGCAATGTAAGCATTGTCTGCAGTTAAAATAAAGTCAACTCTGAAGAAGCAAATGTTTTATGATTAATCAGTTAAGATATGACTGATAACCATTGTTATAACAATTATTACTCTTAAAACTCTTGCAAAACATTTATAAAAATAAAATGACCAGGAAACAGGGTGTCAAATGAATCTTATGATAACAATGACACAATTAATTTGAGCAAAGTGCACCTAGTCTGAAAATGATTGCACAGTCGTTTGACTGAAATTACTGACTATAAATCTCAACAATTAAAATTTTCTTTCAATTATGTAAATGTTCTTGCCTTGTGTACTGGAGAAGTTGTAGTGCTGTATATGTAATTTGGTGGCTGATGCTTGGTTCTTCATGTGTCAGTATTAATGCAAAAAATTCAATGAGCAAATTTGCCTACTGCCACCACTACGCTTACAGTCACAGCATCCAACATTTCCGTCTAACTAGAATACAGGAAATCTTGCATCCCTTGCGTTGCACTTTTAGAGATGGCCTTTCCTTCCAGATGAAATAACTGCCTCAAATATTGGCGTCATAGACACAAGTTTAGCACACGTTTTTCTACACCTTAGATAAAAGTGTTAAGTAGCTGTATAGCTGATGCACCTGTATCGATTTTTTTTTACTTAAGATGATATTTTCTATAAATTTCTTTATGATTTTAGCCATTACATTACACAAGCCCCACTTTCGTTGCATTATCCTAGCAGGATAACTTCAATGAAATGTGTATCTACACAATGTAAAGCTTGCTCTTCAAAAAACATAATGTTTCATATATGCATTATCTGACAGGACAACATATACAAATTTTATGTACAACATATACGTGGTGTGTTAGAAAAGTATCTGACCTTTGCCAGGAAAAAAAGAATGTGGCTTATCTGGAACATTGGACACCTAATCGCCCTCAAAGCAATTCCCTTGAGACTCCACACACTTCTCTCAGCAGTGCCACCATTATTGGAAGCATGCTGAAAAAGCCTCTTTCGGAATGGAGTTTAGCTTGGCTGTCATTGTTTCCATAATGTTGTCTCTTGTCTGAAATGGCGTACCTTTCAATGGCCTCTTGAGTCTGAGGAACAGGCAGAAGTCGCAGGGGACCATATAAGGTGATTAACCGGCTTGTTGAAGCACAGAAATCTGGTTTTTCGTCAATCTGGAGTATTTTCATGGTGAAGGCACCAATTTTCTTTGACCACAAGTCTGGTCTCTTGCAGCGTACAGCATCACATAGGCAATGGAGGTCATACCTGTAGTACTCTTTGGTGATTGTTAGACCCTGTGGTGCGTATTCATGGTGTATCACATTGCAAGAGTCAAAGACAGCAATCAGCATCACTTTGACTTTCTGCAGAGTTGACAGCCATTCTTTGTTCTTGATGACAAGGAATGCTTCCACTAACTACTGGGATTTGGTCGGATAGCACCTGTACACCAGGAACTCGTCACCAGTGATTATGGTGTTCACGATGTCGGGGTCACTGTTTGTGGACTTTTAGCATGTCTTGTGAGACTTCAACATGACGTTGCTTTTGCTCCACTTTCAGCAGCTTCGGCATGAATTACAACACTCTCTTCATGGCTAAATCTTTGGTCACAACGGAATCTGCCGAAAAAGTGCTGATGCCCACCACTTTTGCAATTTCTCTGATACTCAGACGACGGTCCTGCATCACCACAGCAATCATTTTGGCAATGGCCTGGTCATTTTGGCATGTTGATGAATGACCGCAGCGTGTCTCGCTTTTACCAATGTGCAGCCAGCCTTAAACCAGTTGCAACAGTCCTAAATATCTGTGATGCCCATAGGATCATTACCAAAAGCCGGCTAAATCTTCCGACCGATTTCCATCTGGCTCTTGCACAGTTTCTGGCAAAATTTGATGCAGTAGCGCTGCTCCAGTCGTTCCGCGATTTCCCTTGCAGTGAGAAACCGACGCGAACACGAACACTACCTTACTCAACTGCCCCTTCCCAGCAACTGACGCTATCGACAGGCAGGGAAAAAATTCACGCATGCGCACAAAGGTCGGCTCAGGCAATTGCTCTAGATTCATATCCGTCACGTTTTTTCAAACAAACAAAACAAAAAAAGAGATCAGATACTTTTCTAATGGACCTCGTGTACTAAAACATAGTTAAATACTTCTGTACATATATAAAATGTGTAACTGTTCTCAAAATCAAATATAACATGGTGTAAATGTATCATTCCTCAATTTGAGGTCTTTCACAAAATGTTAGCCAACTAAGTCCTTAACTAAATACACTTAATTCTACACGCAAACACATATACAGAATGTTAGTAACAGTCTGGAAAGCTTGTAAGGGTTTTGCTGTGTAGGTTTCCCTGAGAAATAAATATTAAAAAAGATTCGGTACACTGCACCGTTTCTGAGTCCATTAGCGTTAAAGTTAGCCGATCATGATGTTGTACGTGCAGACTCAAGCATCCCATCTGATACAATTAGTGTCAGGTTGTGTCATAGTGTAGATGCTGCCACACCAGACTGCGTAGTCTTTGGCTTGTGTCTGATCCTTACAACTGTGGAATGTCCAATTTCTGTATCACTCTCTCATTCAGTTTCAGGAAGTCAAATGAAGAACATATTTGGCGACACAATATCTGGCAGGGCACTTGAATTTGTGTGTGCAATAGTCTAAATGGCTAACTTCAGTTCTGATTAACTTGGAAACAGTATGTATCGAAATTTTTCTGAACCACACACACACACACACACACACACACACACACACTGTCTCTGTCTGTCCCTCTCTGTCTGAGTGAACGTAAATTAATTTAAGGAATGTTACAAAGTTGTTCATATCTGTTTCCTGTTAACACGAGCTAACATACCTATATAATTTTATTAATTCTTCAGCCTCTTAATGCTGAGCCTTGCCCTGCTGAATCCATGGTTGATAATTCTTTGTGTCTACAATGTTTCTCATGCCTATGCGCTTTCCTGACATTGGATATCCTGAATAATATGCATTTGAATGTGGTACATTTACAATCCTGAATGGTCCTTGATGAATGAAATTAAAGTTGGCGTTTTCGTTTGTTGTGAGTTGTCATGAGAACAAAATCACCAATTTTGAAATTTTAGTCATTCGTCGTGACAACAAATCCCAACTTCTGTTTGCCTCTCGAACTTATTTTTAAGCAATTTGTTTTTGTCATTAATACTACTTTCATTCCATAGAGGAAATTCTAATAATTCCTCTTCAAGATTTTTTTTTCTTGTATCTTAAGATTTTCTCTGCAGTAAAACAGGTACTTTCATGGTTCGGTGTATTCATTATTTTTTGAAACTCTGCCACATATTTGGCCCAGGATCTATTATTTTCATGAAAATAGGCAAACCACAAACGTCCTTTTTCCATCGAATAATGTTCTGCTGAGTTACTCAGAGGCTGACGAGCTGAAATATGTACTACTTCCGCTTGGCTTTCCATCTCTTTGAACAAAGCTAAGTACCATTGTCTGACAGTACTCGCTTTTGGTTACCCACATTTTATGAACTAATCCTGAGCCATCGCTAACTGAGCAAAACACTTCATACTTGATACCTCTTGTATCCGTCTCCTAGTCTGTCATCCTCTTCAAATTTAGCACTTCCTAACCAATTCAACTGTCTATCCTCTATCACGTTGGCTACTTCAAAAGGAATACACAACACATGTAATCATTTCTTGATCACAGTCAGTTATCACTTTCTGTTTAATTAATCAGCTGATTCCCAAAATGGATTCTGTACTTAATTCAGTAGCCACCAGAACCACGTAAATGAACAGCTGTCCCTGTATTTTGAAGTCCATGAATATTTTGTACTTAACTGTCTTCCTCATTTTTCCAATGGTGACTATCACTTTGACGCCAGTTACTGACCTCTTAATCTTGTTGATTTCTGGTTATTTAAAAAAAAAACGCATTCGAAATATCACTAATCTGTGCTCCTGTGTCTAGAAATACGTGTAGTTCATTCCCATAAACCTCAATAGGAATTATGGTTTCTGTTATAATATCTTCGATCCAGTAATGACCCAGCCTATTTCAGGTCACTATGCATCAGGTTGGGTGAGAGAAATGATGAGGGAGAGAGCAAGTTTTCGCTTGGGAATACAGACAAACAGTAGTCGTATTGTCTTGGCTCATGGGCAGAAGTTACTGTGATGCAAAGTGACACATCAGCAGGTGATGCCATGTATAACACCATAGCTCAAGAACAAGTTCAGCCCACCCATGTCCTCTGGAGTCTTGCAGGCTACAACCCCCCCCCCCCCCTCCACTTACTCATGGTCTTCATGTCATGGTGGTCCTGCCCCCTCCTCCCCTGTTGATGACCAGGAAGATGGCCAATGACATCTAAGTGGTTAGGGGGTCATGAGCGCGTGCCCTCCCTAGCCGGATCGTAGACAGCTTGCAGTCCATTGGATGAAGTTCCTCAGAGGGTGAATGCTGACTGTACACTAGCTCCCTGCTTTAGTGAAGTTCACCAAGCCCTGCAGCATTCCTCACCAGAACTCAATGAGTGAATCAACGACAAGATAGTCAGCCAACCTTCATCACCAAGTGTCAGTCGTGGTTTCTCTGAAACTCAAAAGCTCATCATTCTCTCCTGTTCAAGACGCAGACAGAATGGTGACAGAACTGAATGCTTTGAACCTGTAATCTCGGTTATTTATGCCCTTATAGCAATACTTCTGACATAGTCCTACTGGAGATGGATGAGTACATTTGCTTCCTACTACTTGTTCTGTCAGCTTTTCCTAGCTTGCTCTGCCTCGAGAATAGGTTGCTAGGCTCCATTAAATTTGCAATATGTGAGTTTCTTGGGAGCATGCGTGTGCCCTAATTGGAGAATATTACTTCACTCTTAGTGACATCTGTTAGCTATTTCATGCAACTGACCAGTGTCTGAAACTCCAATCTGCCCAGAACGTTTTGTCATAATGTTAACAATACCGCCCAGTTGCTTCCTTGTTTAGTATATCAGCAAGACTGGTCTCTAGTGCCTGGTCACAGTAGGAATAATACTTTAAAAATTCACGATTTGCACACCAGATTTTCCAGGATGCAGAATTCCTATTTTCCTATCTTTCCCATAACAAGTAGTTTTCTATTGCTGGATCTCACCATGAAATCCGTCCCTCTTTAACATCTCTACGTTTATCTGGAAGTTTCTTCCTTCTCTTCATTTCCACATCTTGTACAGCCTTCTCTTGTTTCCCATGTTTATGTCATCATCATCCTTTGTTTCGTCTTTTGTGAGTACCTTCTCTTCATGATGAGTTTATTACATATATGTAACAGTTGAATTACATATATTTTGGCGATTACTTTCGAACCGATTGGTTCAGTCCCAAGTCTGACCTACTGAGGCTGCATTGAAAGTGCCTAATCGTAATGACAACTGTCTAAAATTGGAAATACATAATCACACAGTGTCGGTAAATAAATGACACACTGTACATACGCTCTCTGTACATGTTAGAATCAAAAGTTTAACATTAGTAAAAAACAAAAAAACTGCTCCTATAATAATTATATCATATTGTATCTAATTATGAACATTTATTTGAATCATCACTATTTCAAGTATTACTGTTGGAGCATTAGCAGATCAAAATCAAGCATCATTATAGTATACTCATCAATTAGACACCTATAATGACTAATTAGATCATTCATTGCTAGAGAAAATATTTGAGAACTTTATTTCATTAATCATTCATTTTTAAGACTAATTATAGTCCTACTGTTCAAACAAATAAATTCATTTATTATAAATTAAGTCCACTCAGCAAAATATACAAAACAGAAATTAAATTCATAATATTTTCATTACTTTTATATCTTGATGGGTTGCCACTTTTCCTTGAATTTTTACTAAAATGAATTGTTATACAGTCACTTATAGATAACAACATTCCATCTTGAATAAAAATTATGGTACTATTAATTACAATTACACTTTATTATTGCATACAATTTATATTCTGAGCCCTTATTGTACCTTACACAGAAAATTCATGATTAATAAAGGGTAGGTCACAAAAACAGGAATTTATACTATCCATAACCCTTATAGTTTCAGCAGTAGAGTTAATTTCTCTTTTAACTTTAATTTCGTTGCACTAAGGACTTAAGTCAAATACGTTAATAGCCTTCAAAGTTATAATTAAAAGAATCATCTTTTAGGCCTTAGTAAAATGTTTGTGTCTAAAATTGCAGTCTAGAATCACAATTGAATGTAAAATCAACTTATGGCAGGAGAGAAAATTCTCGTATGTAGATTTACAGTCTACCGTCTAATAACTTCCACTATTCTGAAAGATATAACCGCCATTTGACTGCACAACAGATTTTATTCC
The DNA here is from genome assembly GCF_021461385.2 of Schistocerca piceifrons. Classification (NCBI taxonomy): domain Eukaryota; kingdom Metazoa; phylum Arthropoda; class Insecta; order Orthoptera; family Acrididae; genus Schistocerca; species Schistocerca piceifrons. Next base: position 274,168,439 of record NC_060149.1, read on the forward strand.
ACAATCTAGATTTTGGCCTTAGACAAAATTGTAACAACTACAACAGATTGAAGCACAATAAAAATATAAGTATCTGACAAAGCATCAGAAAAATGGTAGGAGAAGCAGTTAAATCAATGTATGGGCTGCATGATTGGTTCTCTTACTTATGTAATATAAGTCGTTAGACTTGAGTGGAACCCAAGTCATCGTCCAAACATATATCTTCAGTGACATAAACCAATTTTCTCAAAAGTTAATGTGAGAACAGTTGTGTAATATGCTACTTTCCTGCAATTACCATTACTTGCTTGATATGCTTGTGGAATAAAATAGATGACCAAATCACAGGTTTCAATCTTTCCTACACATTGTCTAAGCAGCCACTGATATAAACATAGGTGAAACGATCGTGAAACATAATGATAAAGACATCCAAGCTTGCACCATGCGTTCTGTGGTATGTCATGGGAACAGGTAGTGGGACTCTTTAAAACTAACTGGTTACATTATCTTTGAAGTGGACAGAGGATGCCAGTGCTCACATAACATGGCGTGAAGAGCCAATTTCCCAGTGTACATGTAGAAACGCGACTCACAACATCGTACTTAAAAATACACAACAGTACAGTCTTACAAGAACGAAATATTTTATACATGGTGAATTATGAAGTAAGCAATTATACATTGTTATGAATACAGCCATATTTAAAAAAAACTGGTCAGTTGTATAAATTAAGTGTCTAAAACATCGTTGGAATTTAAAACTCTTTACATGAAAGTTGTTATAACAGGCGAAGTGTTCAATCATACAAAATGGGGAAAAAAGTGAGGTACAGGTGGGGAGATGGGCCAGTGCACAATGAATCAGGAAATGGTGCACAGTAGGATTAATAGCAATGGATCAAAGGTATTAAACAGATAAGGGGTGGCAAGGTATTTATGTGGGAGGGGAGGAAAACTAAGGTAGTCAGATTAAGTAGATGAAGTGAGAGGGGGGTGGGGGAAGAGAAGGGGAGATAGCCAATGTTCACAATGTAACAGTGTTACCTATACGTACACACCTGTACTGCAATTTCATTTATGCAGGTGTTTAAAAGGAATGGTAAGCCTCTTACTTACACTATCTTACAGCAAAAATGGTTTTCCCAGCAAACCATAAGGACATTCACGCTTTACACTTTCTGTTTGGGACATCAGCTGGAATTATACATATTATAATTGATGGATTAGGTAATTAATTTAAATCATTAATAATTGTGGAATCAGATACAGCATTTCACCAAATAAATAATATAAGTTTCTGATTATTGCCCCTGCCATTAACCCTCCTTCTTACAAGTTCTATAGTAGATAATGATCCTGGTACCGGATGTATTGTTTACCCACCACTACCAGGAGCTATTGCTCATGGTGGAGCCTCAATAGACATGGTCAATTTGTCATTAGCCTTCAAGGCCTGTTCAGAGAGTGTTTCTTTGTTTGTTTGTTTTTGATGGCTTAGTAGGTGGAATAATCACAATTAAAACACTTGGACGATAATGATGTTGAATTTGTGAACATTCGGATTTTATGGATGTCAAACTTGAAACCTATGTAACACGAGAAGCTGATGGATCTTGGCTGCTAGTTGCAGATAACGAAAGAATTTTACCTATAATACAGAAGTTCGAGTTCTAACTCTAGCCTCAGACAGTTTTCATTTATGAGCAGTACCCGTGTTATGAGTTAACACTGACACAACACATGGACAGTTAAATCAAGGAACATTTACCCTAAACCGACCTTGGATTATTCTTTGGTCAGAAATTTTTGGAGCTAGTCACAGATTTGTACCAACTGTAACTCAAATAACTTAATGAAATTGATTTGTTAAATGATTATCTAATATAATCTAAGGCTGTAGTTAAAATATAATATTATAGCATCAATCTAAAATAACTAAAAATTTAGTGAACCTTGAAATATCAGTTGACTGAAAGTAAGGCCTTAATCTGAAAATAATAACAAATCTGTTCTAAGCAGCTTACCCATCAACTAACATCTTCAATTTATCATGAAACTGAAGTAGAACATTCTTAGCATTACTTCAATACCATCATTATTTTGACTAACACATAATGGATTACTATTATCTCAAATAAATTGAATCTAACCTTACATAATGACTTCAAAACACTATTAGTCCAAAATCATTTAATGGGATAACATCTATCTTCATCTCAAATTTTGTTATAATACTATTTAAGGGGGGTAGGACGTCAAATGGACCGACTTATAGCAGGAGAGGCAAAACAGGACATTTCAATTTCCACTGTCTATAATTCTACAAATAAATTCATAAAAATTTGTAAGCATGGCCAAGAAGTATTCAGGATTCACACTGATAGCAGTGGACGTTGAAAAACATAACAAAAGCAATTTGTTTTATATGTGAAAATCGACCATTTTTTCCATTACCATTGGCTGCACTAAATGTTTTAGGTACACTTTTCTTCATAAGTAAGAGAGATTCTTGAATGAATTTTCCACAGCATACAAATCATACTTAAAGGAGTTTGAAAATCTAGAATTTATTCAATTTATGAAAAAATGACTGAGTTATTACATTTTAAACTTCATGTTTAGAAAAAAACTCAAATTTTATAGTTAATTATCCCAATTTTTACCACAATTTTTAATAGATTTGGAAAATTCTAGAGTTTTGCATTAAGGACTTTGTGTTTAATAAGCATACCAAGTTTAATAGTAATAGGATATTTATTTTGGATGCTACATGTACCTAAGTACAGGAAATTGTGTTTTGTGGAAAATGGTCATTAAAGTTTCTACTTTTATTTGGCATAGTTTTAGAACTGTCCAGCGCCATAAGCAGGTTGTTTTTTGTTTTCAATATCAGTTTCCTTCCTCTTCACATTCCTATGATGCACTCTTCTTGATTTTATGATGTCCAAAAATGATTTATCTGCTTTCACTACACGCTCTCTGTCTATTGCATACAAAGCTTTGATACAGTTCACTCCAGGCTTAATTCCCATTTTCTCTAATACATATTTCCTGCTTTGCATACCGTCATTAAAACATCATCATAAACACCAATAGCAAGTGCATTTCTTACCACAAAAACGGTTTTTGGCCATCTTTCCCATAGACATTGGTTAAAACTTTCATTTGGGTTTTGGGTGCCATCATGAAGGCATTTCTTCAGTAAGTTTTCATTTGGAAGGTCCCTGAATATAGGTTTGATGGCTTCCATTACAGCAGTTGGTAGAGAATTCCTATGATGATATTCTTCACCACCAGCAATTGACCTTTGGTAGCCACACCATGATTCACTTCCTTTTGGGCATAAGTTGTGGATAGGGTTATTGTCTGTGGACATTTTGTGGAAGTATAAGGTCCAAACTGCTTGCTTCCTTCTTATTGCCAAACCATAATATGTCTGTAGTTTGTCAATTTCTGCATCTGTCAGTCGCCCTCTCCCTTTTATTCCCTTCCCATCAGATAATTTTTTTCCTGACAAATCTTGTCAATAGCAGCAGAGAAAGTATCTATATCGATAGTCCTTTGTTTCACATATGACTATCTTTGGCACAAATATTACATGCGAATTCTGCAGAGCAAAATACACTTACGTATGACAGAAGAATGCTGTGCAGAGGGGTGTGGTGCTGCACCTTCATACACTTAAGACCAAATTACGTACCTTATAAATCCTAAAATATATATGTTTTATACATCAAATTATTCAGGAAGATGTGCGCTACAAAATAAGCATATTTTTAAAAAATCCAATTTTTTAAATTTTTGACGTCCTGCCCCCCTTAATAATTTTATAGGACTATTCCTGTACATTTTAACTATAACTCGACGCCTAACACTGACATTTCCAATGACTTCATCTATATGGTTAAGATTTATGCATACCAATCACATACTCATGCATCTAGTGCCTCAAGGAACACCTTGCACATTAATATCACTTATGGTTCTAATTCAAACAGTACATATATTATATGTCCAGCGACATTACCGATACAACTATCTGTAAATATAATTCCTGGGCACTTATTATTAACGTTATTAGAAAATACAGGACCCTTAACAGCAATAAATTTAATTTGATCATTAATTATTGGATATATGTTATTATTAATTCTAGAATCAGCAGTCACAGTAATTCAAGCTTACATCTTCTCAGTTCTAAGAACTCTATATTCTACAGATGTGTATTAAATTTATGTTAACAACTCAGTCAAATTACCCATTGCACTTAGTAGATTATAGACCTTGACCATTAACTAGAGCAATAGCTCTAGTATTAGGACTAGCTAAATAATTCCACTTATCTAATATCAAACTATTTATCACTGGATTTGGAATTACATTGCCTACAATAATTCAGTGATGATATGATGTAGTTTGGGAAGGCACATACCAAGGGCTACAAACAAGTTTCGTTTCAATTGGATTATAATGAGGAATCATCCTATTCATCACATCCAAGGTCCTTTTCTATTTATAAATCTTCTGAGATTTTTTAATGGAAGATTAGCACCTCATATTAAATTAGGGATACTATGACCACCAATAATATTTCAACCTTTTAACCCTATACAAATTCCACTACTTAATACAGTCATTCATCCTGTACCTGGAGTAACTGAAACATGAGCATGACATAGACCTACAAAATCTAATCATACTCAAGCATGATGAGGATTATTCTTCACAGTTCTATTACAAATATATTGTGCTATATTACAAATGTTAATTGAGAAGCACCTTTTTCCAATCCAGTATATGAATTAATATTCATTGTCACCATAGGATTCAATGAAATCACTTTGTTATTAGAAGAATTTTCTCATAACATACTTACTTCATCATTCAATAAATCAAGACACCACTTTGGATCAGAAGCTACCATATGGCATTGACATTAATACTCTTCATTTTACTCCTTAAAGGGGGACTATACCATGAATGAAACCAAGAAGCTCTGCAGGGAGCAGAGTATGCGGTTATAGCTAAATATAACATTTTCGTTGCATTCAAAAAGTATTGATATTAATCAGCCAACTTATATTGAGTAAGAAGCGAACTATTGCAGTCAGTTCCAATCAGAAATTTTGGTAAATATACTCTTATTCTATATTAAATGAAATTAAAAAGAGACATATTACTGTTTATAGTATATTTCAACTATTAACTTCCAATTAAGCAAATCTAAAGCGAATATGGAAGCTGATAACATTTCACATTAGGGGTTAAATTCTATTAACATTTTTATTATTTGTATAATTTAAATAAAACATTACATTTTCAGTGTAAAAATAATAATATTAATAAATACTACCTAAAAATACAGATATTTCCTTAACATCTTCAGTGTCATACACTGATTATAAGCAAATTTAGGTATTATAAAAAATCATGTAACTAAAATAACATAAATGTTCAGATAATAAATGTTAAACCTATATAAACCATGTCCACCTAATAACTCTCCTCAGTCATAATCAGAAGACTTTGAAGAATTGTAATCCCTCTTTAACGGTAAGTATCTAACAGACTTAGTTGAGAGGAAAGGCATAAATCATATAGAACCGAAAGAAAATACATTTAACGAAAATAAATTTAGAGAAAACTCAAACCTAGAAATAGGACAATATAAATAAAAACACAAAACAACAAAAGTAACTGTTAAGGACTTTAAATAACAAGTTAAAATAATAATACGAGGAATAGGATGAATCATTCAAGATATAGTATCTATTATTATCAAAAGAAAAACATAAATAAAAAATATTATTACCAATTAATGGACAATAAACCAACAAAAATGAATATAAAGCCATTACACCAGTAGAAATAACGATAAAAAATAAAGTTAATTCGGCTTTATCAAACCACCACATGAATTAAATCCTTTGAAATTTAAAAGGGTATATCACATTAAGACAATCTAGAAACTTTGAAACGGACAGGTGTTAAAAGTTTCAATAGAATCTTCTCAGTTTACAAACCATCTCATCTTGAATAAAGTACTCGAGCTGTTGATCACTGATTTTCACTCCTGATGTCGATGGTGTAGACAGGTATTGAAAGCTCTAGTATTTTATTCATAGTTACGTGGTTCATAAACTGAGATTTTCTTGATTGATGCCACCATGAAAGACCCTGAGGACACAGAAGTTAAAGGTACAAAATTGACAATAGAATGTCTTGAAAATTCTTTAAATTATGGATTATTGAACCTGCATATATAAATAATAAACCTTAAATAATGCATGAGCTAACAAGTGAAAAAGACAAACTTTGTATAACATAATGCCAAAATTCTTATTATTAATCCAAGTTGACTTAATGTAGAAAGAGCAATAATCTTTTTCAAATCATTTTCAAAATTGGTCCCTACACCTGCCATAAACATAATTATACAACCAATTAATAACAGAAAGCAGCCATAGTTATAAGTATTGGACCAAAAATAATTAAAAAATAGATACTGCCTGTAACAAGATTTGATGTATGAGCTAAAGTAGAAAGAGGAGCAGCAGAGCCATGAATGAAATAAGCCAAGGAGAAAAGGGAATTTGATCTCTCTTTGTTATAACTGCTAAAACAATAAACAAAGCAATAAGCTTTATCACAAAAGAAGTAGATATAAAGTCATGATGATAAATATAATTTCAATTACAAATTTTAACATTGAAGCAATAGCAAATAAGATAGCTACATCACCAATACAATTTGATAACGCAGTTTATGTACCTGCACTATAAGTTTTTACATTTTGATAAGAAACAGCCCAACAATAAGACTCTAATTCTAAACCATCTCAACCTAATAAATTCTATTTACATTGACAGTAATAATTAAGAAAGCTATTGATAGGATAAAGACTAAAACAATAATAATGAAACGATTTATATTCTTTTCACTAGATATATAATATGAAGATGGTATCTGTTCTTTTGGACATGTCCGTTGGAACAGATTCGGTCTTCAACAAGTAATAAGTGTAATGGGCAGGGGCACTATGAATGTAGTGTGTGGACATTGGGTTGGGAATGTGGGTCTCACAGGGAATGTGCAAGGGATAAATGCCTGCAGTCACACAATCCTCTGTGCCCTCAGTGGCTCATGTGGATAGAGTGCCTGCCATGTAAGCAGGAGATCACGGGTTTGAGTCCTGGTCAGGATGCATATTTTCAACTGTCCCGCAGATGTATATCAATGCCTATCGACAGCTTAGGGTCTTGATTTCATTATAATTTCAGATATATAATACTCTCTATAATAAATTACTAAAGAAGAAATATATGTAACAAAAGACAGGAAATTAGAGAGATAGCCTATCTAAAATTAAAGTAATTTCCACCATAGAACCGTTTAAATGAAGAAGTTCCCACACAAAAATCTCTTTAATCAATTATTAAATAATGAATACCTAAAATAAAGATTTTAGTTCTTGATAAAACAAAGGAAAAAATTAGTGAACAAATAGAAAACAAATACATAGCCTAAGATTACAAATTTCATGTCACAGAGGCCACAAAGCAATATATAAATATTTAAAGGCATTCAGTGTAAAAATAAAAGATTATATTCACATAAATAACCTAAGAGGATAAGCAGGAATCTAAAACTAGCGAGTTTGGAGGAAATGGATAGGGGTTGGGGATAGGTGACACTCAGTTGGAATATGAGTCAGCTATGAGGTATGCCGAGATTGTCCATACAGTTGCGGTAAAAGTGTGTCCTGAATGGCACAGTAGCTAACCCACCTTCCTAGTAAGCAGGAGATCCCTTGTTCAAATCCCAGTCTGGTTCACATTATCACTCATCACCATTGATTGCACATAATCTCCCAATGCAGCTGACATCACTAATCCCTACCCATTCCGTTCCTTTCTGCCCCCTGCCACCTTCAGTTTAAATATAAAAATAAAGAAGATAAACATATTACCTCTTGATAAATGCAAAAAAAGAACAAAACCGTGCAAAAGATTTCACCGCAGACACTACAGTTTCTTCTCACTCTCATCCTGCATAATACATTGTTTATGAACCAAATGGCCCTCTTCATAATTGGAGATACTTTTAAATGTGATTAGCATACTCCTTACCAACATTGTGCATATAAGCCTGAGGGAGATTGTCCCATTCCTTCACAGCAGCCTCTATGAGGCCCTTAGTTCTCTGGTGGGACAGGAAAATTGCAAACTGCTCGTTTTAGCGTGGCTGACGCAGTCTCCATGCAGCTGAGATGTGGAGAATATGGAGGCCATTCCATCTGACTGGTTCTTTGATACACGAGGAAGGTGTTCTCAGGATTATGATGATGAGGGCATGCATTGTTGTCCATCACCGTGAATTCTGTTCCAATATGTACACCAAATGGAGCCACAGTGCGTGCTAGGATGTTGTCCCGATACTTCATACCAGTCATCCTCCTACGTGTTGGCACAAGGGGTGTCCTGTGGCCATGATTCCACCTGAAAACATGACTGAACCACTCACCTTCGTAAAGATGGCGGTCTGTGATACAGTTAAGGTGTAAATGTTGTCCTTGTTCTCTCCACATATGAATATCAATATTGTCAGGGTGGAGACTGGCACAGGTCTTCTCAAGAAAGAGTGTTGTGTTCCACTGCTGCCTAGTCCACAGAGAGGGTTTCGTACCCAAGCAACATGAGAACCTCTCGAAACCCGATTTATTTAGAGGATGAGCCTTCAGATGTCTTCTGGCACGTAATCCCAGCTAATGGAGCCTATTTTGTATCGATTGTGTTGACACCTGCAGTCATTTAGCTGTTTGGAACTGCCACTTTAGACGCATAAGACTGTTGAGGGTTTCTGCTTGCTTAAACACAGAGACTGGTCCTGCACACCCGTTGTTTCTCTTGTGCAGCCACTTCTATGAGGATGCTCAACTGATCCTGTCGTAAGAAACTTGTTGCAGATTGTAAAGACATCACTCTGACTCACAGTGACAGTTGCTGTGACATCCAGCGGTCTTATACCTCGTTCCATTAGGGTGACCCTATGGACTCTCTGATCATATATTATTGTTGTTCAAACTACCTTGTCTTGCAATGACGCCCAGAAAAAGTACTGCAATTAAGACACAAGTAATTACAAACATTGACTGCAATAGGGGATTGACTTAAATTAATGGGGAAAATTGGTGCCAGACTGTAATTCAAACCCAGGGCTCCTGTTTACCTGGCATATGCTCTGACCAGTGTGCCATCCAGACACAGTGGTCATCACAACTGTATGGACTACCTTTGCACACCTTCCATCAGATCCATTTGTCACCTTATCCATACACTACAAATGTAGTGCATCTTTCGAATTATCCTCATTATTCGCAGCATTTCGCCTATTCCCATAAGAGTTCAAATATGGTGTGCGTCCAAAGAGATCATTGGCCATCCTCGAACTAATTATATGTATAAATGGTGTTTATTCTTTTGCACATGTCCAAAATAACAGACACCACATACATATAAGTACTGCAACGTTTAAAGCTGACATTGTTGCCATAGGCGGCTTATAGTGACCCCTCACGGTGTAAACATGAGACTTTTCTTCTAGAATTACATTACAAACAAACCAATGTACTGATGTCGTAAAGCATTCCTGGTCACAACGTTCAGTATTAAAATTTCGGCAATATGCAACATTTGTTTTGGCCATTATATTTTTAATATCTATAACCTGATTTCAAACTATAGTTACTGTGGTGTCACCGCCAGACACCACACTTGTTAGGTGGTAGCCTTTAAATCGGCCGCGGTCCGTTAGTATACGTCGGACACGCGTGTCGCCACTATCAGTGATTGCAGACCGAGCGCCGCCACACGGCAGGTCTAGAGAGACTTCCTAGCACTCGCCCCAGTTGTACAACCGACTTTGCTAGCGATGGTTCACTGACAAAATACGCTCTCATTTGCCGAGACGATAGTTTAGTGTAGCCTTCAGCTACGTCATTTGCTACGACCTAGCAAGGCGCCATATTCAGTTACTATTGATATTGTGAATCATGTACCGTCAAGAGCGACGTTAATCATTAATGGATTAAAGTTAAGTATTCCACCAGCTACGTCCGTTTTTCTAAGATCTAATTTCCTTGTCCTGTTCCAGACCTCACGCCAGCCTGCGTGAGCTAAAACGCGTGCAATTCGGCCTCCTCTAGTAACACGGTGTTGGCTCTTGTGCCAACCACAACAGTTACCTCATCTCTTACAGCAGTAAATTATGTAATAATAACACTTTCGTGTGGCCGCTGGCCTGGTGTGAGTCGTTGAATTGGACGCCGCTTCAGCGACTTGCATGTCCCTAAGGCCGGTATTACACTATCAAATTTCTTTGTCAAATATCTTTGTCCAATATCTTTGTCAAAGATATGTGATGGTGTAATAGGGAACTTTGTCAAATGTCGTCCAATATTTGATCAAATGTAGGGCCTCGCTGTAAATTTGATCAAAGAAGTCGCTTGTCTTCTGTTCACTGTAATGTGACATGTTACCACATGGAGTGCTAGCATCGCTGCATTCTGTCGTCTGTAGTGTTTTTATAAACATTGCAGGTAAAGACAATTGGTGTGTGCCGACAACTACAAAATTAATAGAGATGTATGATGCTGATGAGGCGCTTTACAACGTGACGCACTCTGAATACAAAAATAGATTATGAAGGTTGGAGACCTGACCTGACCTAACCTAACCTAACCTAACCCTCTCCTGTAGCAAGGAATTGGGAGTGTTGCAGTGAGCCTGTCTTCTGCAGATGTAGCAGTTCTTAAGTGAATATTGTGCTTTGTGATATGAGGATACACTTCATTGAGCACATACAGAAGCGTATGCTCATCCATTCTTAAGTAACTGATGTATGACTTGACATCCTCCACTATAAGCTCACGTAACAAGTTTTATTGAATGCTTTTATCGTGTCGTCGTAAAACCCACGGCTTTACCCAGGTTTGTTTCCTTTTTTCCGCCGCTTCTCTTACGCATATGCACACAGTGCAACTGTGGTACATGCAACTGCTGCAGTTAATAACAAGTTGTCGTTGTCAGCCATCTTGAACTTTGACGCAAAATTGGATGACAGTGTAATACCCCTTCTAGCGCTACGTCAAAGATCTTTGTCAAATATATTTGACGGAATATTTGATCACATCTTTGGTCAAATCTTTGACAAAGAAATTTGATAGTGTAATACCGGCCTAACCTACTCCAGCTACGCAACTGCGGAGAGGGGACCTGCAGTGTGAGGCGGAATGCAAACCACATGTTGTTTCTGACTCCTTAAATCGTTGTGAGATAAAGAAAGCTAAGTTGTAGCGCTGTCTGAAAAAGTCCATGGTCAGACCGGGATGCCATAGTGGTTTCCAGTCAAGCAATTTACCGCTTTTTTTTTCTTTGCCTCACTGCTACTAATCTAACTAAGTTTAATCTTAGGGAAATGAAACAAAAATCAAAGCTGTACCACAGTTGACATGACAATAGCGACACTTCGCTTCGATTTTGTTGCCTACTACGCCAGCAGCGCGCCAAGCAGCCAGTAAGTAAAACTGTTGAGTTCGACGCGATCGTGAAGGCGGAACCGAATGGTGGTTGTTTATTTTGGTTTGTACAATGGTTTTTACAAACGGGAGCGTCTGTAGCGCAATAAATCGCAGCAACAACAAGAACAAGATATCATATATGTCTTTTCTTAGGTTTCCTATGGACCCTGAGAGGTACATACCATCATGTTACTAAACTGTATCGTCAGAATTCGCTTGAAAACTACAGGTGAATTAATGATTAATGTTTTGTTTTAGGGGCAGAAAATGGCTAGTGAATAGCAGACGAGAAGACCTTATGAAAAAGTACCCTATTTATCTTTATAATAATGTTAAGTTTTGTTCGCTACACTTCGAACTAAACCAGTTCATGAACGCAGGCAATAATAAACTCGTGTGGAGTGCAGTACACACACTGTTTGACATCCTGAATAAGCTACCTCAATTGAAGATGAAGAGGAAACTGCCACAAAGGTTCGATATTCCGTCTAAAGCTATAATATATATATATGAATGAACTAGCTGCTTCTGTTCCATTGGACTGTTTATAGCTTTAGACGGATTATCGAACCTTTGTGGCAGTTTCCTCTTCATCGTCAGTTGAGGTAGCTTATTCATATATCAGTGCCAGATTCATATGGATCGTTAACACAGACTAGCTTTGACGACGAAGTGGTTGATTAAGTGCAGTTATTCGTGTCTTGCAAAAGTATTTGAAGTGTCCGAATGTGCAGATCGCTAGACTTCATGCAAAATTATTACAGGGCAAGAAAAATGATTATCATTTTAAGTACAGAGAGCAACAGAAATTGTATCAGAAGGGTCAAGTAAAGAAGGGCAACCAAATTTCGAAGGCTGTAGGATCCCGATACTTAAAAAATGATGCCCATGACCTTTTGTTCAGTCAGATTAGAATGACACTGAAGGAGAAACTTACTGCAAGATGGTAAGACGAAAATAAGATGTTTCTCGTAAATGTATTATATTACAGCACTCAGGCATACAGGTTTTGTCAGAATGTTTTATGCTTCCATTAGCGCATGCATTACAGAGGGATGTGGAAGACATGCAAATAAAATGTGTGGTAAGTGACAATATATTCCACCTTTTAAACCAGAAGTTTCAGCATTTCTCCGCTACTTATAAACTAGTGAATATGTCATTGGATGAAATGTTTGTAATGGCAAATTTAACATATGACAGCAATTCTGGCAGTGTTTTTGGCTTTGAGGGTTTGGGGTGTACACGTACAGCATATTTCTCCCACTATTTTGCAGTTGCTTGTCCCTCTTACAAGGGAACCTCCCCATCGCACCCCCCTCAGATTTAGTTATAAGTTGGCACAGTGGATAGGCCTTGAAAAACTGAACACAGACCAATCGAGAAAACAGGAAGAAGTTGTGTGGAACTATGAAAAAATAAGCAAAATATAGAAACTGAGTAGTCCATGCGGAACATAGGCAACAACAACAAGATTGTGGGCTCAGGAGCGCCGTGGTCCTGTGGTTAGTGTGAGCAGTTACGGACCGAGAGGTCCTTATTTCAAGTCTTCCCTCGAGTGATAATTTTAATTTTTTTATTTGCAGACAGTTATTATCTGTCCGTTCGTCTGTCCGATGCAATATAACTGCGCCGTAGTATGGGGACGCTACACCTAAACAAACATCGGAACACACGACGTCAGTCGACTACAGCGCACGGAAGAGAGAGTATTCCTGCCAACGAGGCTCCCTGGCTGGCAGTTGACTGTTCGCTACATTGGACGAGAGTGCATTAAATACGTGAGGTGTATTCCGCGGGCAATGTGAGTCCAGCAAATACAGCTCGCGACTTCATTGGAGAGGCACCTCATTTCGTCTATTAATCGCACTATTTTGCGGTGCGGTCGCAAAACACAGACACTGAACTCATTACAGTGAACATAGACGTCAATGAACGAACGGACAGATCATAACTTTGCGAAAATAAAGAAAGTAAACTTTTCACTCGAGGGAAGCCTTGAACCAAGGACTACTCGATGCGCAGTTGCTCACGCTAACCACGGGACCACGGTGCTCAGCCGGCCGCGGTGGTCTAGCGGTTAAGGCGCTCAGTCCGGAACCGCGCGACTGCTGCGGTCGTAGGTTCGAATCCTGCCTCGGGCATGGATGTGTGTGATGTCCTTAGGTTAGGTAGGTTTAAGTAGTTCTAAGTTCTAGGGGACTGATGACCACAGATGTTAAATCCCATAGTGCTCAGAGCCATTTGAACCATTTGAACCACGGTGCTCCTGAACTTACACTGTCCTTGATGTTGCCTATCTTGCGCATGGACTACTCAGTTTCTATATTTTGCTCATTTTTTTCATAGTTCCACACAACTTCTTCCTGTTTTCTCGATTGATCTGTGTTCAGTTTTTCAAGGCCTATCCACTGTGCCAACTTATAAATAAATCTGAGGGGGGTGCGATGGGGAGGTTCCCTTGTTAGAATAATATAATGTGGCAATATGCGACAGTGACTTAAACACAGCAGGCCTACAGAACGACAAATGCGGCGTCGGTCCCTTTTGCACAAAAAGCTACGTGTCTACGCTTCTTACATGTGAATCGTGTGCTTATATCCTTTTGATATCAAAGTGATAAGCTGTAGTTCTGTCCAACGTCACATGTGTTTCTTTAAGAATGTGTTATAGCTTGCCACTGGTTTCGTGATTTTTATCCCTACTTGCGTTTATTTTAGAATCGTTTTTAGAAACATACACTCCTGGAAATTGAAATAAGAACACCGTGAATTCATTGTCCCAGGAAGGGGAAACTTTATTGACACATTCCTGGGGTCAGATACATCACATGATCACACTGACAGAACCACAGGCACATAGACACAGGCAACAGAGCATGCACAATGTCGGCACTAGTACAGTGTATATCCATCTTTCGCAGCAATGCAGGCTGGTATTCTCCCATGGAGACGATCGTAGAGATGCTGGATGTAGTCCTGTGGAACGGCTTGCCATGCCATTTCCACCTGGCGCCTCAGTTGGACCAGCGTTCGTGCTGGACGTGCAGACCGCGTGAGACGACGCTTCATCCAGTCCCAAACATGCTCAATGGCGGACAGATCCGGAGATCTTGCTGGCCAGGGTAGTTGACTTACACCTTCTAGAGCACGTTGGGTGGCACGGGATACATGCGGACGTGCATTGTCCTGTTGGAACAGCAAGTTCCCTTGCCGGTCTAGGAATGGTAGAACGATGGGTTCGGTGACGGTTTGGATGTACCGTGCACTATTCAGTGTCCCCTCGACGATCACCAGTGGTGTACGGCCAGTGTAGGAGATCGCTCCCCACACCATGATGCCGGGTGTTGGCCCTGTGTGCCTCGGTCGTATGCAGTCCTGATTGTGGCGCTCACCTGCACGGCGCCAAACACGCATACGACCATCATTGGCACCAAGGCAGAAGCGACTCTCATCGCTGAAGACGACACGTCTCCGTTCGTCCCTCCATTCACGCCTTTCGCGACACCACTGGAGGCGGGCTGCACGATGTTGGGGCGTGAGCGGAAGACGGCCTAACGGTGTGCGGGACCGTAGCCCAGCTTCATGGAGACGGTTGCGAATGGTCCTCGCCGATACCCCAGGAGCAACAGTGTCCCTAATTTGCTGGGAAGTGGCGGTGCGGTCCCCTACGGCACTGCGTAGGATCCTACGGTCTTGGCGTGCATCCGTGCGTCGCTGCGGTCCGGTCCCAGGTCGACGGGCACGTGCACCTTCCGCCGACCACTGGCGACAACATCGATGTACTGTGGAGACCTCACGCCCCACGTGTTGAGCAATTCGGCGGTACGTCCACCCGGCCTCCCGCATGCCCACTATACGCCCTCGCTCAAAGTCCGTCAACTGCACATACGGTTCACGTCCACGCTGTCGCGGCATGCTACCAGTGTTAAAGACTGCGATGGAGCTCCGTATGCCACGGCAAACTGGCTGACACTGACGGCGGCGGTGCACAAATGCTGCGCAGCTAGCGCCATTCGACGGCCAACACCGCGGTTCCTGGTGTGTCCGCTGTGCCGTGCGTGTGATCATTGCTTGTACAGCCCTCTCGCAGTGTCCGGAGCAAGTATGGTGGGTCTGACACACCGGTGTCAATGTGTTCTTTTTTCCATTTCCAGGAGTGTATATGTGTACTGTTATTACACAAACTCTTGGACGCAATAAAATAATTCAAATATTTCGTAAATCACGTAGCAAACGGATGCAAACCAAACATGCTTCCGACGCATCTGACGTTCTCCTTTTTCGCCGCTTGGAGCGCTAGTGTCGCTCGAGCTGTCAGACAGTAACAAGTAACAACTTTTACAGCAGTGAGTGTCGGCGACTGTCATGTTAGAGTGTGGCTATACCTACTTGGCACCACCACTTTTACCTAACCATAAAAAAATGAACCTCTTCATGAGCCGACCCTAATTATTCCTAAAAATTGTCCCAAGGCGTTGGGATCCAGGATTCTATATTTTTTTACATGATTGTAGCTAGTAAATTAGTAAAAACGAATGTAGAGCGCTTGTGTAACTCCAACTAAAAGACGCTTTCTTCTAGGAACGGTGCAAGTGGATATTTCTTGTCCACTACTGGTGGCGTTTTCTATCTCCAACGATGCCACGTAAACATATTCACGAGAGACTGATTTGTGATGCTGTTCAGAATGTCAGACAGAGCCTCGTATTTCCCATGTAGGGGAAGAGTCGTGTTAATGAAAACACTGTAAATAATTCGTGGAGAGCGTTTGAGGGTGTTGTGAGCGTTTTGCAGGTAGCATCTGTAATCAAGCTCCACTTTCTCCACTTCACCAAAGACAGTCGATGGCCAGTCCCTCCAATCATGTGATCACATCGCATTATGTGGGGGAAAGTAATTAGTCGTCCAGACAGGCGAGAGCCTGAGGTTCAATCATGTCAGGTGCGATGCAGAGGGACCTAAGATCT
Organism: Schistocerca piceifrons; assembly: GCF_021461385.2. NCBI lineage: Eukaryota > Metazoa > Arthropoda > Insecta > Orthoptera > Acrididae > Schistocerca > Schistocerca piceifrons. Next base: position 274,184,971 of record NC_060149.1, read on the forward strand.
TCTGTATCAATCGTCAAATGCCAGATAATGATTGCTCATGAAGCAGTGTTCATTGGTGTCCACCAGACAACAGCCAGGGTAAATGGGGAAGTCTGTTAATTTGCATGGAGCCAGTGTCTTGATACATATTTTTTATTGGTGACTTGATACCATGTCACACGTTTGGTGGTGGGCAGAAAGTGATAGTGTATCATTTTCCACACGTGAGGCCAATGAACAGTTGGATACTTAGTTTATACTATGTTATGCGAAACCGCTCCCAGAAGCATGGTGTAAAACTCCAAGACCACATAGCTGTATTTAATAATGAATATTGATACATGGGAGAGCTATATCGCAACATGCACCACCGACACTCGTGGGACGCGAGAGACTGGCATCAGAACCTCCAATAGGTAACCCTTGAGTGAGGTGTGTTGACTGGTCCACTGTTTCCATCTTAACCAGTCCCAGCCCTCCATCGAGCAGGTGGAGGGTGGGAGTGTTGTAATGTACTTTGAACACGTCTTGTGGATAGTTAATAACCAAAGGCCACCTGAAATCTGTGACCTATCTCCTCCAGTAGGGGGAGGACCTGTGTCACATATTTGAATTTTGACACTATATAGAGGTTCATTGCAACTGGTTCAAGTCCCAGAGTAGGTTCTGTGCACCATCACACATACTATCTTTAGTAAACTTAAGTACTTCATGATGGCTGTTCTGTGCACATCCTTTGCAATTGTGACACAAATATATCAGTTCAGTAATTGGTGGGAGGTGGGCGACAGCATCTGGCCCGAGACCACGGCCGATATCCAAAGCCACCAACATGTTGAAGAATGACCACAGCCCGTCCATATGGCCTGACACAATATAGTACGCTGTGGACTTCATCAGTGTAGTGAGCCAACAATAGCAGGTCATCAGCATATACCCTATAGTGGAAGGTGATGTCATGTATTGTGTATCAGATAGTGTCTGATCGAGACCCCCTCCAGGAGTGGCTCGAGTGTGATTGCTTAAATGTAGGTAGAAAGGGACTAACCTTGTCGTGGAAACCACTTAATGGGTATTGTGCCTACTGACCACCGGCTGCCCTGGGTCTGAGAGATGGCTGCTTCCAAAAGGCACTGCAGGTTGTCAATGAGGCTTGGGCGAAATCCCATAATCCTTCACCTGGAGGAGGAAGTTATGTGCATAGCCATTTGTATGTTGGCACCTTCCATCCCCCCCCACCCCCCCCTCCCCCCACCCCGTGGCATCTGCTCTAGGGCAAGGATCATCTACAATGTCGTCTTAATGTTGCCTGTCAGAAATCTGGCAAAGATCTTGCAGTCTTGTTCAGCATTGTAAGTGCACAATGGTAGTTGATCAATTGCCCTTCAATTGGTTTGTGTACCAGTATGAGAAGCCCTTCGACAAAAGTAGATGGTACATTGCAGTCCAGGGACATGAGTTCATGGAGCATTGTAATCCAGTGGGGCATTATGAAGCCATGCAAGGCCTGATAAAATTCGACTGGTAATCCATCAAGCCCTGGACACTTACAGGCCGCACACATGTTCAAGGTGTCTCCCATCTCTTCAAATGAGACTTCATCCACTAATGCCATCACTGTTGCCATGTCAATAGTGCACATCACCATGCCAAAGTCGAGGGGTACTGGGAGTGACATTATTCACAGTTGACCCATGTTCCAGTGACTTGCCAACAGAATTCCAAGTCCTGGAGGTGAGGTACTTTCATCTACCATTAGGTGTAGCTATGAAGCACTTGTTGGGGGTGATGATGCATCATGCAGATAAAGGTGCTGTGACCAGAGAAGGCCAGTGGCCATCATTCGGCACCCATTACTCCCTGTACAAGGTCTTGACACATATGTGCAATCCATGACTGGTAAGATGCGTGCGTCCAGAGCTGTCACAGTGCAACTTTTCCACATGTTGCACAAGTTAAGATCGTAAATCACCATATGTGTTTTGTTAGTTCCAGTTGCCTACATCAGGATCAAGTATGCACTCAGGGGCAAACCTGTTGTCCTCCTTTGATTGACAGGTCAATAACCTATTGTTCTACTAAGACTCCCCTGGAGATAATCCTTCCTCTTGATTGACAGGTCTTTCATCTATTGTTCCCCCTCCTCCACCCAACTCCTCAGGAAACCTCCAACCATCCACCCATGCACTCACTGATACAAGTACAGTTTCAGGTCTGAATTATTCAAATAGCCCCCATTCACTCTTATGAATTTGATTGACTACTTACTTAAACTGATCAATTAATTAATCCCTCCTCCTCTAGTAAACCCTCATCCCTCCCCCTAACCTCTCCCCCTCCCCTCCCCTACTTGGAAATCAGTGGCTCTGTGGTGGAGAGGAAGGATCTCATGAATTCAAGGGTATATTGTTTATTTACAAAAGAATTCAGTTTGCAGGGGTTGGATTCCTCTTGCTCACCATTCTCTGCTGTTTGGGAAGATGCAAGTCATTTAAGGAGTAATTAAATCGATCGCTTTTTTTTATTCTCATCACACAAGGACTACTATCGTGAAACACCCATCACACGGAATTACGCTGTTAAAATTATTTTGATCGTGAAGCATGCACCACCCACCATGCCTTTCCACTGGACCGCACAGAATGCCGGCGCACACGCTGTCAAGAGTCGTGTTGCACCAACGAGAGACTGAGAAGGGGCCGCCACACCCAGATGTCCCCACTCACGCCCTCGTGACCGACATACCGGATGGGACACTAGTCCTCCAACAACAACCTCAGGCGACAACGTCCCTTTCATACTTGGCACCTTAGAAACTCCTGACAAAACAAATGCTCTTTCTCTATTTCTCCTTGTGTCCTACCGGGCCTGCACTCATCAGTTGTGGTCAGACCAAAACACAAACAAAGCAGAGTTCACCCGCCAAACCCCTGCCAAATACTGATGCATGCAGATGCCTTCCTCCTACGGAAAATTCTTGAGTGAGAATGGATTCCTTCATGGGCTCTAATCTGCTGTCTGTGCGGTAGAGAAAGATCTCACGACAAGAAATTCAATTATATAACATTTACTTATAAAATTCAATTTTCAGGGGCTGGGACTCTCTTTTATTTGGTGGGAAAAGCTCACATGCAACAACTACATGTCCTAATTATGTAATTACACTGCGGTAGACTGCTGGTGTCGTCTTATCGGAAATTTTTTCTTTGTGCATTCACTTTGATATACAGGGATCAGCTGAACTAGTAGACAATGCTACCACCAGAGGAAGTTCCAGCCCCCTATCCCTCGCCCCTCCAGAAAAATTGGTAGGAAAAATACTCACTCTGTGCTGGAGAAGAAGGATCTCACGACATGAAATTCAAATCAAAGTCGATAATATATTGATGCATATTCTTTATTTAATTAGTTTGCAGGAGATGGAGTTCCCCCACTTGGGAAGACATCATGTCTGCACCCCCCCCCCCTTGCTCCCCATGACGTAACTGTAATCACAAGGGAATGGAATGAAGTGCAATATATTAGCCACCATTTGGGCTCTCTCATGTGTGTGTCTACCGTCACGGAGCCCCCACGAAAGTCAGAACAGCCCAATGTCCTAATTATAGGTCATGCTACCAAGTACCATCGACAACGGACCGGATATCGGCCTCCTTTGACCTCGCAGTCCCCAAACAAAGCATCTAGTGGCAGCATTCTGTTGACTGGTAAATTTCAGACACGCTTCCTGTCTCTGTCACTCCCAAGATGCCACTCCCTGCTTCACTATATGAACCTACGTCTCCAAACACATAGATGGAAGCTTTCATCTCTCCTCAGAATACTGTATTCCTATTGGCAAATGCTGGAGATAATTGAGAGCTGACACAATTTCGATATCAAAAATAGAGTGAAATAATCCATTTGCACTACCCTGTCAAATTAATTGGTTCAAATGGCTCTGAGCACTATGGGACTTAACTGCTGAGGTCATCAGTCCCCTAGAACTTAGAACTACTTAAACCTAACTAACCTAAGGACATCACACACATCCATGCCTGAGGCAAGATTCGAACCTACGACCATAACGGTCGCGCGGTTCCGGACTGTAGCGCCTAGAACAGCTCGGCCACTCTGGTCGGCTGAAATTAATTGTTTCACAATTTACAGGAGTCAAATAGATAACTTGTAAAGCTCACTTCCACCGTACAATGATCCCTCTTCACAAGAAAACATATTTTCAACGTTTGAGTATCACACAGAAACGCTATGCAAACCAAGTAATGAAATTTCCGTCACAAATAGATCATAGCACTGTATATCCGACGTCTTGTAGCGCCCTCCTTCACCACAAGGTTCGTTATATCCAGAGCGATGTTGGGATGCAGATCCACAATAAGCCACGTCTGGAATAGAGTTTCAGGATGGATCTGCCATGCATAATATCTGGAGCGATGTTGGGATGCAGATCCACAGTATGCCACAACCGGGATAAGTGGATGTTACATTTGAAGGTGTGTTCTGTGTTCGAAGATGGATCCACCGGGAGGAAGACCGGGATCCACACACTTGAACACTAACTCGGGTCTACTCTGTGTCATGGGAGCCCTCCGCGACACAGACATATAGAAAACAGAGCAAACGCACTGCAGCTGTAGAATATGTGGTTGGAGGTAAGTGGATACATTCAAATACAGTGCTATACTATGCTGCCCGACCAGAAAAATAGTGCATTTGCACTAGCTGTTAGCAACTGTACTACAAGCAATTTTGGAATACGTAATGAGAAGTGATGTCATGATCACATTGGTAGAAGTGACTTAAAGTCGATAAAATTACGATCAATGGTGGAAAATACGCATAAATTGAGAGAAAATACTGTACGTCGAAATGTGGGGAAGTTGAGGGAGTACTTGCATGTCTTCTGCTTGGTGCAGAACGATTCTTGTACGTAGGAACGAGTAAGTGACAGGAAGAGGAATAGTAGAAAACGTTGAGATGGAAGTACCAGGAACCAGGGAAACAGTCATTTTTTCGTCGAGCCAACACTCTGTGTATGTCTATCGAGGTAATAGTGATACACGGGAGTTAACTGCTGTCTTCGATGCTTTTCTGGGAAACAAAGAACCACCTGCCTCTAAACTCACTTGCCTCTGCGTTAAATGATGACAGAAAGTGGATGGAGCTATCGGTTGGGATGGAGTTGTAACGAGGCATGATTTAATGGTAGGCTGATGATGCATTCTAGAGAGAGAGGGAGATGTTTCTGCAGGTTGTTTGACCATTTTTTCCCGTTTTTCTGTCAGGATGCGTCAGTTATGTGACATAACCTGTGTTCGAGCTGTATACAACTGCGTGTTCTGTGTGTGACTTAGAGCAGTGTCTACTTGCGATCGTTAACAGCATACCTCTCAGTCATCAGAGGACTTCCAAGTTATGTGTGATGAAACGTATCCATCCTGTTTCGTCAAATTCCTCTAGACGAACGAAGATTTATGAGACGTACTCCATTCCCCTGCCGCATCTTGGGCATAAAATCGAGTCTTCAGTTTAATAACTACGGTGATTCTAAGTTAGCGTCAGGTGTTTGTGAGGTACTGAAATCCCCATGTATACATCTGCTTGACAGATATGCATCCTGTTTATCGAGTTAGTGGAGGCATGACGTGTAATTTCAGATGTCAAACGCAACTGCTATGCGTTTGTCTCTTTCTTTGTAAGAGGTATTCTCCATTACTAACGATCATTTTATACAGGGTGTTACAAAAAGGTACGGCCAAATTTTCAGGAAACATTCCTCACACACAAATAAAGAAAAGATGTGATGTGGACATGTGTCCGGAAACGCTTAATTTCCATTTTAGAGCTCATTTTAGTTTCGTCAGTATGTAATATACTTCCTCGATTCACCGCCATGATTTCATACGGGACACTCTACCTGTGCTGCTAGAACATATGCCTTTACAAGTACGACACAACATGTGGTTCATGCACAATGGAGCTCCTGCACATTTCAGTCGAAGTGTTCGTACGCTTCTCAACAACAGATTCGGTGACCGATGGATAGGTAGAGGCGGACCAATTCCATGGCCTCCACGCTCTCCTGACCTCAACCCTCTTGACTTTCATTTATGGGAGCATTTGAATGCTCTTTTCTACGCAACCCCGGTACCAATTGTAGAGACTCTTCGTGCTCGTATTGTGGACGGCTGTCATACAATACGCCATTCTCCAGGGCTGCATCAGCGCATCAGGGATTCCATGCGACGGAGGGTGGGTGCATGTAACCTCACTAACGGAGGACATTTTGAGTATTTCCTGTAACAAAGTGTGTGAAGTCACGCTGGTACATTCTGTTGCTGTGTGTTTCCATTCCATGATTAATGTGATTTGAAGAGAAGTAATAAAATGGGCTCTAACATGCAAAGTAAGCGTTTCCGGACATATGTCCACATAACATATTTTCTTTCTTTGTGTGTGAGGAATGTTTCCTGAAAGTTTGGCCGTACCTTTTTGTAACACGCTGTATAGGACTGATGTGAGCATAGTATAATTTCTGAACCGTGATCTGATGTGAACAGTGGGCGTTATGCACCTCTGGAAAACTATATTGTGCATGTATCACACGGAATCGATGTTTAAAGGAAGAAATTTTTTTCATTTTACAGTTTGTCGCCATAGTTTATCGTAGAGCAACGTGCAAGTAGAATGTAGGTCATGCTCTGGAAATACATTTCTTACAGTCGAATATTAACATCGTTGCATTCCACAGGACTAATAGGTGGGAAACTGCAACAATCTAACATTATAGCCTGTCTTAAGTGCAGAACTGTGTAGCCTTAGGAGTGCATATGTTTATGTTCTCTCTTACCAATACCTACTTGGTACTGATCCTAGACACTAGAAAAATACTTTAGAATTGATAGCGCAGTTGATTTATGTAAAATGCTTGAGGCTCTGTCCACATGGAGCCTAGTCATGCATAAAAACCACCCGTTTCTTCTTCTTCTTAACAATCTCCTATTACATCACAACACTTTCATATCTACAGTAGAGCCCCTCTTATCCGACCTTGGATGGTCCGTCACTCCGGTTGGTCCGACCATGCTCAGGCTCGCGAGCCTGTGCCAGCTTGTCACTGACTGGACGCCTGTCGGGACATTGTTGCGGTGTCTATCGCTTTGCACATTGTTATACTGTACGTTATTGTGCAGTTTTATCCTTTGTTGGGATTAAGAAACTTCGTTGTTTGCTTTATTCCGTGTTCTCTACTGTACTTATTACTGTATATTCACTGTGTGTACAGTTGTCTGTTTTTCAACATGTCTGGATTCGAACGTAAACACGTAACTTTTTCACTAAATGAAAAATTAGCAGTGCTGCAAAGACTGGACGAAGGAGATTCGCTCCAAAAAATTACAAGAAACTGAATGTAGGTGTTACGACAATTAAGGATTTGAGGAAGACTCGGAAAGACATTGACTCCTATACAGTTACGATTGATGGTGAAAACACTCTGAAGAATCGCAAAACATTAAAAAAGCCTAAACTTGAACTGATTGATAACGCGTTGTGGATGTGGTTTTGTCAAGAAAGAAGGAAAGGAACTCCAATATCTGGGCCAATTCTCAAAGAAAAAGCGATAGTTTTGCACAAAAAACTGGAAGCCGAAAGTAAATTTGCTGCCAGTGAAGGCTGGATTGGTCCTTGGAAAACTCGTCAAAAATATATCCCTGACTTTTTTTCCAAGTAATTTGTTTTCGTTTTTACTGTAAAAACAATGCATACAGTATAATCATTTCTTAGTTTATACATACAGTAGTTAATTTCTTTGTAAAAAGTTTCTTTTTTATATACAGTGCTATAAACATTTTTAGTTTACAGTATATGTCGTTTATACGTTATTATGCATAGTACAGTACTGTAATTTGTTTGTCGTTTTTCCTTTTAAACCCAATACATATTATAGTGTGTGTAGACGTTTTTTAGTTAATATACTGCTTAACACTGTGTAAAAAACATCTTTTTATATTACTGTAGACATCTTTTAGTTCTTAAATCGTAAAATTTTTTGTACTAAGTATCTTTTTATATTTTTTGCAATAAATATTAGATTTTTTGGGTAATCCGACCTTTTTCTCGTTCCGACCATGGTCCCGGTCCCGAAGGTGACGGATTAGAGGGGTTCTACTGTATTACTGTACACCTATAAGGGATGCTAACCTCCTGCACATGCGCGCAGCTGGAGAAATCTTGTGCTCTTGGATGGATGGGGAACACAGTTATGGACTCAGCTCGCTCTGTTCCTTCATGAGACGCAGAATGTAGCGGTCTACTTATGGTCAGATGCAGATTAAATCAGAGACAGCACTGCAGGGCAGGTTAGTCAAAGACAAAGCGAGGATATTTTTCAGTCTTCAACTTTATCCTAAGAATGCGAGAATTCCCAGTGACTCCTATCCGCATAGAGAAAGGTTGTAAGTTACACACTATGCTCGAAGTGCTAGAGGAGGAGGAGGAGATTAGTGTTTAACGTTCCGTCGACAACGAGGTCATTAGAGACGGAGCGCAAGCTCGGATGAGGGAAGGATGGGGAAGGAAATCGGCCGTGCCCTTTCAAAGGAACCATCCCGGCATTTGCCTGAAGCGATTGAGGGAAATCACGGAAAACCTAAATCAGGATGGCCGGAGACGGGATTGAACCGTCGTCCTCGCGAATGCGAGTCCAGTGTGCTAACCACTGCGCCACCTCGCTCGGTCGAAGTGCTAGAAATATGGAGATCGCTGTTTGGTATACTGTGATGTATACGTTCGAGAATTAGCAATGAATGGACATACTGCACAATCTATCTACATAATAGTACTCACAAAGTAGAGGAGAGGCGGTTTACCGATGATACAAAAATTGGGAAGCATGCTGCCGTGCCATTGGTCTGTTTTGAAATTACGGTAAAATTGCAAAAATTGTTCACACTGTAAACTGTTATGTTTATTATTACTGTACATCGGTGGCGTCTTTTCCATCCCATCCATTCACTGGTATGCTATTGATTACCACATAATGATTGTCTAAGATAGCTTGTTTGAGATGGAGAAACAGTCTTGGTGGAGGTGCAACACCTTCCGGGGATGGCTAGCACCGAAACAGAGATCGTGTGTATGACTGCAATACGAGGACTCAATCGAAACGGAATGCTGAGTCATCAGCTATTCTGTCACTGTGAAAGATGAGTTCAAATGTAGAGGCTGTCAATCACCTCAGATTGCACTTTGGAGACGCTCCACAACTCTGCAAAACTCATATGTTGTGACTGTCTTTTATTTAAAATCATCCAGCGTGTGTGTTGTGGTAGCAGCAACAACATGATTTACACTGTGCGATGTCCAGTTTTCTGTGAGAGCCAATGGATCGAAACGTGTTAATGTCAGTTTAGAACCTGACACAGAACTCGAAGTCACTGCAGAAAAAAAAGTACGGTGGTGTATAAAGCTCATTACAGCAGAAAAAAACAGTGTATTAAACAACAAAACAGGGACCCTCTCATGCGACTGATAGTCTGTGGGATATGGCCCTCCTACAGTACAGACAATGAAACTGTACACTGGTCTGTGCAAGCGACTTTGATCACTGGCAGTAGTGGGACAACCTTCGCGCCAGGCCACACTGCATTGTTGCCAAATTTATTCAAGATGGCGGCGATGACGTCATCCAAGATGGCGCCATGTACACTTGGCAACATCGCATGACGTCATCCCAGATGGCGGCTTTTGGCGGGAAAATAGGCCAATTGTGCTACGTCCACTAACCTAACTTCAAGAAAAACTGGCGGCAATTTTGAATTTTGGCGGGAAAATAGCCCAGTTGGGCTACGTCCACTAACCTAAGCCACCAGAAGAAAAAATGGCGGGACGTTTGAATTCCAACACGATAATGCATGCAAAAACCGTACTTATCTTTATTATTATTATTGATTATCGTTTATTTATTATTATTTATTATCATTTATTATTATTGACCTGCCTCCACTAGAAAATTCCCTCCAAAATCAAATTCCAACACGATAGTGACTGCAAAACCTTACTTTTGTTTATTATTATTCATTATCATTTATTAACATTCATTATGATTCACTCTCATTTATTATCATTCATTATCATTTATTATTATTGTTTATTATTATAGGCCTACCTCCACTAGAAAATTGCGCCAAATTCAAATTCCAACACGATAATGCCTCGAAAACTGTACTTCTATTTATTATTATCGTTTATTATTTATTCAAGATGGCCGATTTTCTCGGCGAGAAAGCCATTTTCCTTACATCCATAACAAAAATCTGTCACAAGTTCAAATCTCAACACCATAATTGATCACACGTAGAAACTTTCTCCGTCACTTATCTTTTTTCACTGGTAGCCTATCATAATCGCGTCAAATAATAAACTGTACTTATAGTAACATAAGTCACATCCTTTGATTTTGCAGGGGGGAAGGGACTGAAGACTTTATTTCAAGCAGTACGGTCATCACTTGTTCTCCAACACAGTCAGCACACACATCTTTGATATCGCAGTGCAGTTGCCACGACGTCCGCGCTCCAACTGAATTAGTTCAAATCCTCGCCACCTCCTGGCCAGCGCTTGGAGACACTGCCGATGCCTGTCACGTGAGGCGGCCGGCCACTCTCGCTGGACTGGCGGTATGCTGGGGGCGAGCCCAGCGATCGCTCCCACGTCGTAAACATGTTTTCGCTGGAACTTGCCGAGTTTGACGTCACAGCGGTCCCTTGTCCACTCACCATGTGTATTCGTCGCCTCCGCACGTTTCCCGCCAAAATTTTTTGCTCGAGAAGGGAATCTACTCTGATGTCACACCCGTCGATAGGCCAGTCGCAACCTGCTGTGCTGGACAGTCAAATCTAGCCACGTATTTCTAAATCAGCACCCGGACATACATTATTAAAATCTCATCACTTGTACTACGCTAAGTCACAAGGAGGGAAAATGTCTCTTTATTTCAGACATTACGGTCATGCAGGTGTGTCCCAACTGACTTCTCCATGTTCACACAGCGAAACTCCAGAGCCCAGCTGACGTACGTGCAGCCGGCTGAGCCCGCTCCATCGGCAGCTCCATGGCCGGCTGACGTCAAGTGACCAGTGGTGCTCGCACAGCCCCACGGCCAGCGCGACAGGTAGGCGGTGAGCGGCGCCTCAGGGTCTAGCCACAAACGGTCAGCCGCGCTCGCCTCAGAGTCCGGCTACGTAAACATCTCTCCGCGCTTGCGAGCACTTAACGCTGGACAGGATGGAAACTGTCGACCACATGCTGGACAAAGGACACGTTCAACCCCAAATTTATTTTTCTGAACAGGTTCGAACCTGCCAATACCTACCTCACACAACCGCCCAAGATGTTTGGAAAGTTCTATCATGTGACACGCTATAAGCTATATCGGTCCTAAAGTTTGTAAATTCTCATCACCGACGGACATGAACCGACACGCTTGCTCTGTCCAAACCACCCTCACGCCACATACCGCCCTACCAGCACGTGTGATGGAGCGCAAAGGACCCCCTCATTCTCATAAACTTTGCAATTCAAGACTGATAGACAGGAACCGACACGTTCGAACTGGAATGATTTTTCTACCGAGTTGGAAACTTCCTTGATGTCACAACGCACGATCGACCATGTGGCTCTGTCAGACAAAGAACGCTCTCACTAAGTTAACTGATCACCTGATTCTCATTATTCAGCCCACATGCTTTGATTATCTAATCCAGGATCTTGTCAAAAACACACGTCCGTACCCATGAGCCATCACACGCACTTAGCTTAGTACCTCCGCAAGTGAATGTAACAAAGTCTGCATGACTATTTAATTAATTTGATCAATTAATTAACCTCTCTGATGCGGAAAACTGCCACGCCCACCTAGACTTGGAATCAATTTTCGCCACTGCCACACCCACCTGGACTTGAAATGAAATAGTTATAGATCCTACCGACCACCACGTCCTTTTACCAACCCATGTTCGTTGGCTAATATGTACTAATGCTTGCTTCCGTTTACTAACGTGCACTAACGTGTACTAACCTAAATTAACTTATATCACATTCTGTCTATACAAATAAGCCAAGCTTCAATTCTGATGGTCAGTTCGTGTTTCGCTACCAAACACAAGAAAATTGTGGTAAACGAAGCCACTAACCTAAGTCACCTGTGATGACTAAAAATCGTCTGCTTTGCCTCTCTCACACACCACGAGCGCGAGACCGCCCACATCACAGTCTGGACCTTTATACTCGCGTCGGACATACTCCTCTATAAGTATTCTAGCTAAACTATAACCCTAATACTGCTGTTCAATCCACACGGTCTAGCACATGGCTAGAGCACACCCCCAGTACCTAAGCCGAGAACATTGCTCACCCCATCTTTAGTTAACTGCTGAGAGACAGAGATACGCTGCAATCACATCCCTCGCGCTCTCGTAGCTACTCGCCTCAGCAATTCGATCTAACAAACCCTCCAAGTAGAAAAAATAACAACCAACTCGAACTCTCTCATATTCTATATCGTCCCATAAATACTTAACGTACATTTTATTTACGCATCGAGTATACCTATCACTCTCATACAAAAAACACTCTCTCTGATATACGTGGTGTCATGTTGCACAGTCGGCAGACACGCAAACAGCTCCTAATTTCAGTGCACAATATCAAACTGCTCCTAAATAATGCAGTACACATAACTGTAAACACCATCAGTACTCGTAATCTGTCCAAATAACGCATAGCAAAGTAACTTAACAGATGCGCGCAATCAACCTGTCCCACACTAAGTCACACGTCCGACAGCTCTCAATTCGCTCAAAGGCCTCTGTTCGATCCTTCAAACATGACTTGATGACAGCCGCATTCACACCTAACACCTGAGAAATTCGTATCACCTACACGCCGAACATGACTATCCAAGCCAGGCCACGCGAGCCGTCTGTCACCGTCGTAACTCAGTGCGGTCCAACACACATGTTAAGGCCGCATTCCATTGCTTGCCGGCCTATATGCGACACATCTCCACCTTCACGTCTGTTGTCAGAATAGCCGAGAGCAAGTTCACACACACACCGTCCGCACACATCCCAGCGCTTCTCTCCCCTCACAATCTAAAACGATCATTTGAAAATTAAAAAAAAAAAATAAGAGCCCAGTCAACCGCTCCGAAATTGTATAGTGCCCCCAAAAATAGTTAACGCTCGCTTTCGTGTTTTCTCAGCTTATTTGTAAATTCAAATTCTTACCCTAACAAAACTTGTTCACCAAAATAATCCTGAATGCGCTCCCCACTCCTACCTTTCCAGCTCTCAACATACGCAAATGTTCTCAGCCCTCCCATATCCCAGCACAACTGATTAATCATTCTTATTCCTTCTTCGAATTTACTGGCCTAATTTCCTAAGGACCCGTTATCGAATTACCATCCTGCTTTTCTTTCTGAGGCTTCCTGTGCTTACTTTTACAGAGATCGCTAAATTACCTCCACATCCCCCCCCCCCCCCTCAATCTACACACACACACACACACACACACACACACACACACGGTCATCCTCTCTACTCATCCCATAACATAAGCAATAGTAACTTTACAATCCATTATATACAAACCCTACACAATGTAAGCCACATTAACTTTACAATACCCACTACGTGCCCCAATTCTCTCAATTCTTAAGGAAGCACTGTGAACCTGCTCTTTCTTTCTACACACGCCAGACTAGGCGGTAATCAGCCCTTCTGCATCAACGGACGGAAGTCCCTCTCAGAACTGTTCCACAAATTCGGCGATCGCTTCCCCTCAACACAAATGCTTTACTCTCTCTTCTTCTTCCTTTTTTTCTACAAACTTATCCAGACTCATAGACGAAAAGAACACACCAATTTTTTTTCTAAGTACAGCATCCTTTAAACCACTGAATAACTAGAAACAAACAGACCGAAGTCGTTGATCTCATTATACTTACATAGTTAAATCTTACGACCGCGGTCTCATTTGATTGACATTCCACAATGAGCTAAGCGTCGGAAATACACTCTCTTGACCGCTGTTACTCTGGAAATATCTCTACCGTCCTTACGACTTCTTCTCTACTCATCACATAACATAATCAATATTAACTTTACAGTGCAGTATATACAAACGCTACACAATGTAAACCACATTAACTTCACAATACAGTATATACACATTTGACACAAAACAGTGCACTTATCCAGTATATACAGCATGCGAAAAAAATATCCTATCCCTACAGCGTCTATATACAGCAATGCTCCCCAATCCTAGGAAAGCACCGTCAACCTGTTCTCTCTACAGACCCGACACTCAGAGCTAATCTTCCCTCTTACATCAGCGGACCTAAGTCACCCTCAGAACTCTTTTTACAAATTCGGTATCGTCCCCCCCCCCCCTCTCCTCAGCACAAACACCTTACTGTCTCTCCTTCCTTATCTGTTCGCTTTTCTACAAACATCCTCAGACTTATAGACTGCAAGAACACATGTACTTTCTCCATAACATTACACCATTTTAGCTGTACTTCTCAATATCGTGCACTAGGCTACACCCTACCGATCACTAATTCATCATAATTCCTAAGACATAGACTTCAAATTAATTCTCTACAAAAGCCGAACTTTATCTACGTGCAGCATACTGTAAACCACTGACTAACTAGAAACAAACATACGCAAAATGATATTTCCACTCTCGAATACCGGTCTCAGTCATGTAACATTTTCGAGATCTTGGTTATAATTTACACGTCAGCTAAGGTCTGTCCCAGGTCTAGAGAACAGACAAGCATGTATCCAACACACCACAATCGATCTTCACTCAGCCAAATAAAGGAAGCAAATGTGCAGAAGTAGTCAACGGAACAATCTACATCCCATCTAATAACACTCCAACCCAAATCAATCATCTTCTCAAATTCTGACTTGATCACCAAAGCCACCCAACACATACTATTACTTTGCTATTCGGTCGTCTAGAGGACAATAAAGTTCGCTCTTACAGATCCATACACTCCAACAGGTCTCTGCATTCGGACAGCTGCTCCAGTTATTTATTATCATTTATAATCATTTATTATTATTTATTTTGATTTATTATTATTTATATCATGTTACCTAACAAAAATGGCTCCAAGTTCAACTGTGTTTAGCTCCTATGACAACCACCAGAGCACACTGTCATCACGTCAGTTGATTACGCAATTACCATTATTCAAGACGGCTGCACCCAGTGCGAAATGTGTCACCTCTCCCGAACCTGCATGCTACATTAAAATTCCAACTTGGATTTAGTCACACCCTACACATCGTTCAGCTGATCCCATTTCCGGATCTTTGCGCATCTGATATATGCAATTTAAGTCAGATAAAAACATATCAATTACCTTCTGCAGCCTGTCTACAAGCAAAATGACCTCCGTTACTGCAACAGGACCTTGTCTTGACCATTCACCTGAAATGCAAGCGCCTCTGGCGGCATGTCAAAGCCACATATCTTTCCATCTAACAACTGTCCACTAAGCCCCAGGACCAGCATGCCGTAGTGGGCTCTCTCTCTATACCTGCTCTCCACCTATTGTCTAACGACATACACTGCATAGATGGATTCCTGAACAGCACAGATCTCTATCCTCCCCTGCATCTCCAACTCGACATGTAAACAGTGTCCCCCCCAGCCAGCGAACCCGTCGTAATTCACGCTGCACCTACAATTCTGTCAAAACTCACTTTCTAAGCAAAGATGAGTATTCATTTAGAACAAATACACAAACATAACTCCAATCAGAAGTCATACATCTGATTAAAAAGAAAAATAATGACCTTGAATATAGCTTTTAGCATGTCACGTGATAGAACTTTCCAAACATCTCAACATCTCGGGCGGTTGTGTGAGGTAGGTATCGGCAGGTTCGAACCTGTTCAGAAAAATAAATTTAGTGTGGAATGTGTCCTTTGTCCAGCATGTGGCCGACAGTTTCCATCCTGTCCAGTGTTAAATGCTCGCAGGTGCGGAAAGATGTTTACGTAGCCAGACTCTCAGGCGCGCTGGCTGTGGGGCTGTGCGAGCACCACTGGTCACTTGACGTCAGCCGGCCACGGAGCTGCCGTTGGAGCGGGCTCAGCCGGCCGCACGTACGTCAGCTGGGCTCTGGAGTTTCGCTATGTGAGCATGGAGAAGTCAGTTGAGACACACCTGCATGACCGTAATGTCTGAAATAAAGAGTCATTTTCCCTCCTTGTGACTTAGCGTGGTACAAGTGATGAGATTTTAATAATGTATGTCCGGGTGCTGATTTAGAAATACGTGGCTAGATTTGACTGTCCAGCAGAGCAGGTTGCGACTGGCCTATCGACGGGTGTGACATCAGGGCAGATTCCCCTCTCGAGCAAACAATTTTGGCGGGAAACGTGCGGAGGCGACGAATACACATGGTGAGCGGACAAGGGACCGCTGTGACGTCAAACTCGGCAAGTTCCAGCGAAAACATGTTTACGACGTGGGAGCGATCGCTGGGCTCGCCCCCAGCATACCGCCAGTCCAGCGAGAGTGGCCGGCCGCCTCACGAGACAGGCATCGGCAGTGTCTCCACGCGCTGGCCAGGAGGTGTCGAGGATTTGAACTAATTCAGTTGGAGCGCGGACGTCGTGGCGACTGCACTGCGATATCAAAGATGTGTGTGCTGACTGTGTTGGAGAACAAGTGATGACCGTACTGCTTGAAATAAAGTCTTCAGTCCCTTCCCCCCTGCAAAATCAAAGGATGTGACTTATGTTACTATAAGTGCAGTTTATTATTTGACGCGTTTATGATATGCTACCAGCGAAAAAAATAAGTGACGGAGAAAGTTCGTATGTGTGATCAATTATGGTGTTGGGATTTGAACTTGTGACAGATTTTTGTTATGGATGTAAGGAAAATGGCTTCCTCGCCGAGAAAATCGGCCATCTTGAATAAATAATAAACGATAATAATAAATAGAAGTACAGTTTTCGAGGCATTATCGTGTTGGAATTTGAATTTGGCGCAATTTTCTAGTGGAGGTAGGTCTATAATAATAAATAATAATAATAAATGATAATGAATGATAATAAATGAGAATGAATCATAATGAATGTTAATAAATGATAATGAATAATAATAAACAAAAGTAAGGTTTTGCAGTCACTATCGTGTTGGAATTTGATTTTGGAGGGAATCTTCTAGTGGAGGCAGGTCAATAATAATAAATGATAATAAATAATAATAAATAAACGATAATCAATAATAATAATAAGGATAAGTAAGGTTTTTGCATGCATTATCCTCTTGGAATTCAAACGTCCCGCCATTTTTTCTTCTGGTGGCTTAGGTTAGTGGACGTAGCCCAATTGGGCTATTTTCCCGCCAAAATTCAAAATTGCCGCCAGTTTTTCTTGAAGTTAGGTTAGTGGACGTAGCACAATTGGCATATTTTCTCGCCAAAAGCCGCCATCTGGGATGACGTCATGCGATGTTGCCAAGTCTACATGCCGCCATCTTGGATGACGTCATCGCCGCCATCTTGAATAAATTTGGCAACAATGCAGTTTGGCCTGGCGCGAAGGTTGTCCCACTACTACTGGCCACCTGCTCCAATAGATCTGTACCTGTATACTTAATAGGATCGCCACATATGCTCGATGCTGACGTACGGACAGTATTTGGTTTAGATATATCGGAAGAGAGAGATGCAGTAAAAAAATCATATCGAGTTCTCTGTCAGATGAAGTTAGCGGAGCTTATATTTTTCATAGTTTTATATCTGTAGGATGATACAGAATAATGACGATAGAATGTTTGGGTGACAGATCTGCTTTGGACTGTAGTACTTGTATGTAGTTTGGAAGCACATCGCGATGCAGTAGTATATTTCATACTACCTCGTGTTGCAGGAGCGGGCTTCGTTTGGCGCTGACCTTACACATCGTCCGTGGGTGGAGGCGCTACGACAATAGGTTCCCATTTCCACTGAATAGTCAAAACACGGACCTGTTGCATTAACTCAGCTCACTCCATTACAGAATGTGGTAGATACAGTGCTCTCCAACTTCTGCTCAGTTCCGACTTAAATTGGAACGGTCACATATGCATAGCTGCAGGAATGGCAGGGTAGAGACTGGGGAGCAGTTTAAGATGCATAGGGACTATCTAAAACCACATTGGAATTTTACTGTAGCAGATAGGTTCGAAAAAAGTGACTCGTTTCGAGATGTGAGAGTGCCGTGAATGTGATTCACTAGTGGCTTTAAGCATTAAAAGACATCTTCATAGGATCAAACGCAAGTATGTGGCTGAATGGAGAGACTTGATTCCAAATCGCTGAGAGCATTTCTACCAGAAAGCATTACACTATCAGCTATTCTTATGTGTACCTCTAGAACCAAGACCGCCTTTTGTGCTGGGTGACAGTAAAAGAGTCATTGTGATCGTGTTTTTAATAGCGCGGTCCTTACATGTAATGTATGTTGCCGGCAGTAGTATCCTTCTGTGGTCAGCTTCAAATGTCGGTTCTCAATAGTGTCCCTCAAAAAGAACATCGTCTTCCCTCCAGGGATTCCTGTGTGAACTCCTGGTAAGTGTAATCCCACTACTGGAAAAGAAAAATTACTCGCCATGACTCTCATGATCAATTTAACTAATTAGCCTATCAGTTTGATATTAGTGACATGCCGCCTAGCGGATGTAGGTGATGACTAGGGCTCCACGAATATGATTCTTCACTTTTTTCTGATGCGGCGATATTCTTTTATGATATTTCAATCTTCCACCTATACAGGGAGTGACAAGCATCGTAATAAAATCAGATGTGTTACCGAATTTATAAAGCTATACATAGCATAAAACATGCATTTATAACTTTTCTGTGGTGTTACCCTAAGAGACTTCGTATGTGGCGAGACATTTGGTTACCTAAGAGAGAGTTCGTAAGTGAGGGGGCATCCTGTGACGGTGGTAGAAGCCGGCCGCGGTGGCCGTGCGGTTCTGGCGCTGCAGTCCGCAACCGCGGGACTGCTACGGTCGCAGGTTCGAATCCTGCCTCGGGCATGGGTGTGTGTGATGTCCTTAGGTTAGTTAGGTTTAAGTAGTTCTAAGTTCTAGGGGACTTATGACCTAAGATGTTGAGTCCCATAGTGCTCAGAGCCATTTGAACCATTTGAACGGTGGTAGATCTTAGCATTCTATCATGAGCCAAAAATAAGTTTAATATTCTAGTCCTGTGATGCATGATGGACAGATACAGAAAGATATTTTTCTACTTGATGAAAGAATACTTAGAGGCAGTGGCGGCCGCTGAGGCATTCCATTGGTGGTAAAAAAAAAAAAAAAAAAAAAAAAAAAAAAAAAAAAAAAAAAAAACTTAATTTCGTAGCATCGAACTTATTACGTAATTGTGTCGATAATTCATATATCTAAAAATGCAACAGGGAATCACAATATTAATGTGCTAATAGTAAACTGCAGGAGCGTCTATAGAAAGGTCCCAGAGCTGCTCTCATTAATAAACGGTCACAACGCCCATATAATACTAGGGACAGAAAGTTGGCTGAAACCAGACGTAAACAGTAATGAAATCCTAAACTCAAATTGGAATGTATACCGCAGAGACAGGCTGGACTGTGAAGGGGGAGGCCTGTTTATAACGATAAGAAGTGCAATAGTATCGAAGGAAATTGACGGAGATCCGAAATGTGAAATAACTTGGGTGAAGGTCACGGTTAAAGCAGGCTCAGACATGGTAATTGGATGTCTCTATAGGCCCCCTGGCTCAGCGGCTGTTGTGGCTGAGCACCTGAAGGATAATTTGGATAATATTTCGAGTAGATTTCCCCACCATGTTATAGTTCTGGGTGGAGATTTTAATTTGCCCGATATAGACTGGGAGACTCTAACGTTCATAACGGGTGGCAGGGACAAAGAATCCAGTGAAATTTTTTTAAGTGCTTTATCTGAAAACTACCTTGAGCAGTTAAACAGAGAACCGACTCGTGGCGATAACATATTAGACCTTCTGGTGACAAACAGATCCGAACTATTTGAAACAGTTAACGCAGAACAGGGAATCAGCGATCATAAAGCGGTTACTGCATCGATGATTTCAGCCGTAAATAGAAATATTAAAAAAGGTAGGAAGATTTTTCTGTTTAGCAAAAGTGATAAAAAGCAGATTAGAGAGTACCTGACGGCTCAACACAAAAGTTTTGTCTGAAGTACAGATAGCACTGAGGATCAGTGGACAAAGTTCAAAACCATCGTACAATATGCGTTAGATGGGTATGTGCCAAGCAAGATAGTAAGAGATGGAAAAGAGCCACCGTGGTACAACAACCGAGTTAAAAAACTGCTGCGGAAGCAAAGGGAATTTCACAGCAAAGATAAACATAGCCAAAGCCTTGCAGACAAACAAAAATTACGCGAAGCGAAATGTAGTGTGAGGAGGGCTATGCGAGAGGCGTTCGGCAGAAAATCCTAAGAAATTTTGGTCTTATGTCAAAGCGGTAGGTGGATCAAAACAAAATGTCCAGACACTCTGTGACCAAAATGGCACTGTAACAGAGGATGACAGACTAAAGGCCGAAATACTAAATGTCTTTTTCCAAAGCTGTTTCACAGAGGAAGACTGCACTATAGTTCCTTCTCTAGATTGTCGCACAGACGACAAAATGGTAGATATCGAAATAGACGACAGAGGGATAGAGAAGCAATTAAAATCGCTCAAAAGAGGAAAGGCCGCTGGACCTGATGGGATACCAGTTCGATTTTACACAGAGTACGCGAAGGAACTCGCCCCCCTTCTTGCAGCGGTGTACCGTAGGTCTCTAGAAGAGCGTAGCGTTCCAAAGGATTGGAAAAGGGCACAGGTCATCCCCGTTTTCAAGAAGGGACGTCGAACAGATGTGGAGAACTATAGACCTATATCTCTAACGTCGATCAGTTGTAGAATTTTGGAACACGTATTATGTTCGAGTATAATGACTTTTCTGGAGACTAGAAATCTACTCTGTAGGAATCAGCATGGGTTTCGAAAAAGACGGTCGTGTGAAACCCAGCTCGCGCTATTCGTCCACGAGACTCAGAGGGCCATAGACACGGGTTCACAGGTAGATGCCGTGTTTCTTGACTTCCGCAAGGCGTTCGATACAGTTCCCCACAGTCGTTTAATGAACAAAGTAGGAGCATATGGACTATCAAACCAATTGTGTGATTGGATTGAAGAGTTCCTAGATAACAGAACGCAGCATGTCATTCTCAATGAAGAGAAGTCTTCCGAAGTAAGAGTGATTTCAGGTGTGCCGCAGGGGAGTGTCATATGACCGTTGCTATTCACAATATACATAAATGACCTTGTGGATAACATCGGAAGTTCACTGAGGCTTTTTGCAGGTGATGCTGTGGTGTATCGAGAGGTTGTAACAATGGAAAATTGTACTGAAATGCAGGAGGATCTGCAGCGAATTAACGCATGGTGCAGGGAATGGCAATTGAATCTCAATGTAGACAAGTGTAATGTGCTGCGAATACATAGGAAGATAGATCCCTTATCATTTACCTACAAAATAGCAGGTCAGCAAGTGGAAGCAATTAATTCCATAAATTATGTGGGAGTAGGCATTAGGAGTGATTTAAAATTGAACGATCATATAAAGTTGATCGTCGGTAAAGCAGATGCCAAACTGAGATTCATTGGAAGAATCCTAAGGAAACGCAATCCGAAAACAAAGGAAGTAGGTTACAGTACGCTTGTTCGCCCACTGCTTGAATACTGCTCGGCAGTGTGGGATCCGTACCAGATAGGGTTAATAGAAGAGAGAGAGAAGATCCAACGGGGAGCAGCGCGCTTCGTTACAGGATCATTTAGAAATCACGAAAGCGTTACGGAGATGATAGATAAACTCCAGTGGAAGACTCTGCAGGAGAGACGCTCAGTAGCTCGGAACGGGCTTTTGTTAAAGTTTCGAGAACATACCTTCACCGAAGAGTCAAGCAGTATATTGCTCCCTCCTACGTATATCTCGCGAAGAGACCATGAGGATAAAATCAGAGAGATTAGAGCCCACACAGAAGCATACCGACAATCCTTCTTTTCACGAACAATACGAGACTCGGAATAGAAGGGAGAACCGATAGAGGTACTCAGGGTACCCTCCGCCACACACCGTCAGGTGGCTTGCGGAGTATGGATGTAGATGTAAATGTAGAAGGTATTATACCAAACAAAACGTATAGAGAAACAGAAGTAAACATTTATTACAACAGTGCCCTTCTTATACACAGTAAGAGATTGATATATTCCTTGAGAACATGACAGCAAGTGATTGTGTAAGAGAGAGAGAGAGAGAGAGAGAGAGAGAGAGAGAGAGAGGTTGCTTTAGCTAACTTTTTCGCAAGTCTGCATGAGATATAAAATGTAGTACTAACTCCGAAAATCTCTCTCGCACACACAAATGCACACACATATCAACAGCACAATCCTTCACTCCTCACCAGGTATGTTCGGTCACTTTTACCTGGCAGTCGTAAGCAGGGGGATGTTTTGATCTATAGTAGATACAGGTGGAGATCAGTCATGAATTACCACGTAACGACACCACCAACCTCAGCTAACAATGGCGCTCTAGCCGTTTACGATATGATTCATGTGCTCCGCTTTGCTTTGAGCTGTGCTTACTGGCTGTTTCCCTTTCTTATTTTGAAATAAATGCCGAGAACGATCTTGCTCTGTCACAGTGTTCGAATATGACTCTCACAACACCAGATGGAATCAGCAATTCATGTGTACACTATTACATCGGTTCTGCATTCCCATGAGCACAAAACAGTGACGTAGGCTGCCAACACTGTGAGAGGGAGGCACGGCTTGCCCCTCCCCCCCCCCCCTCCACTCTGCTCTTCTCCACTCGATAGCCAGAACTCCTGGTTTGTTTTACTTGATGCAATAATTTACCAACAGCCGTATGTATTGTAGAAATTTATTTTAGTTTATGAACTTCTATGTGCTACCAGTTTCGGCATTACATTGATGTCATCTTCAGGCCCCACTCGTCATAGTCGTAAAATCGCTATACACGGAAGGAGCCATATAACTGGATCCGTGAATCAAATCGTCCTGCAACAGCTCTTGGTGGCCAGGCGACACAGACTGTGTCTGGCCACCAAGAGCTGTTGCAGGACGATTTGATTCACGGATCCAGTTATATGGCTCCTTCCGTGTGTAGCGATTTTACGACTGTGACGAGTGGGGCCTGAAGATGGCATCAATGTAATGCCGAAACTGGTAGTACATAGAAGTTCTTCTCTGCCTCGTGATGACTGGGTGTTGTGTGCTGTCCTTAGGTTAGTTAGGTTTAAGTAGTTGTAAGTTATAAGGGACTGATCAGTGTGCGATTTGCAGGGGGGGATGGGGGGATTTCCCCCCCCTCTGCATCAGACCATCCCCTCCTCTGGTTTTAGTTTATGCATCCCAACCTGGGATGTTTATTTCCCACGCACTGGAGTAAAACTTTACATACAATTTAAATTTGTGGAGCTGAACACTGAAAGTTTTTAATAAGTCTTACTATTAATACCATTAATATGTTTCAGTTTTCTATCATCAGAATAAGTACAGCTTTTCACAAATGTGCCTCTACTTTTTGAATTCCCCTCGCATACCTGTATGTAGATGATTTTGTAAATAGGCTTTACCTATAATGTACTTTTAAAGATATAACAAGGGATGGCTTTTCTGATAGTGCATACGCGTGAATAGTGAGTTTCGGCATTAACATCTATTTATAAATAGTTGTTTAACCATGCGTAATGCCACGGTCCAAGCTAGTAACATATATAATTCTACTAACCCCCTAAGACATCCCCCCCCCCCCCCCCCCCCCACTGGTAAAAGCACAAATCGTACCCTGGGACTGATGACCATTGATGTTAAGTCCCACAGTGCTCAGAGCCATTTGAACCATTTTTTGAACCATACAGGTTCATAAAATAAAATAAACTTCTTCAATATATACGGCTGTTGGTAAATTATTGCTTCAAGAAGTTCATGCCAGCCGTCGTCCCACAATCCATAATGGATCAACGAAGATGGTTTGTTTTAAGTTCGCGGCCGACTGCCAGAAAAGTGTCCGCTACAACGTGAGTGCCAGTACGAGCAATAAAAGAGAATGTATAAATTTTTCGAATCTGGATTTTGTGAAGCAAATTTAATCAAAATAATTAGTAGGACCGATATTGTAAATCGATTCGTCGCTCCTTCTTGTTGGCAAATAAATCTGTCATCTCGGATTGAAATGTTCAATTTTACACACGAATGACTGTCCACACGAAAGCATCCCTAAGGCACTCAGTTATTCTTCTTTCATGGTGTTTCATAGGAACGGTTTAATTCTCTTGAGTATTGAAAAGCACCGCTCAGCTTCTGATGTCGAGATAGGCATCGTGATTAGCAGTTTCAAAACTTTAACAGGCCTGTCAAATGTGTCACGAAGTTCATCCTCTAGAATCAGCGAAAGAAACGGAACTGCTCCAGAAACTGCTCTCAACTTAGGTCTAGCATAGAAGACTTGAAGCTCACCCTTCAATTTTCTTTTTTCCAGAAATGTGTATGTGTCTTTAATTTCAAGGTATTTGTCTTGAAAACCTATGATGTATTTGTCAAACTGATTTACATCAAGTAAGTTGGCTGCAATGAGGTGTCCAGTGAACTGAAAATGTAATTTTATTTCAGAAAAGACGACATCGCACACTTCCAAAGCATTTGTTTTTGTATGCCCATCAGGAATACGTAGCTTCTTGGCAGACATCGTTTCGTTATTTTCGAAATTAATCTCGTTACGGATAGAGTCAGTATCATCTCTGATGTTTTGCATTACCTCTTCAAAGTCCTAGTTGTCTTGAGTTGCTGTGGTCGGTTCGATGACCTTCTTCTGAAGCTGATTATAAAGTACGTCTGCATGAGGCATTATCTTATAGAAAAATGATAGCCAAGAAATGAATTCGTTATCTTGCAGTGTTTGTTTGAATGAACCAGCTTTTTCATAGTTTTATGCTCTCACTTATTTGTGACTTTCATAACAGTAATAAGATTTTCCTTGTTCTCAAAAACATCTTTTACTACTCGCGAATGGTAATTCCACCTTGTCACACACACGGAGCAAGCTTTTTTGAATAATGCCAAGCAACACTTTTGACCTCTGTGGCGAGTTAGAAAAGAAAGAAGAATTACCTGAAAGGTGTGCAAAAAAGATGCGGGCTCTGCGATTAACAGAGGGTGCCGTACACATAAGGTTGAACTGATGAGTATAACAATGGCTGTAGTTTATATTTGGATATTTGTCTTTAATTAATTTCTGAACCCTGTTCGACTTGCCACTCATAACGTTTGCACCTTCGTGACTCTGAGCTATTAGTTTTGCTCATCATCACCAATTAATGGTTCAATTTCTTTCAGAATACTCTCAGGTATAGTTTGAGTTTTCTGATTTTCTGGATTAACGAAGTTCCAAAATCTTTCAACAGGTTTTCCCTCAACAATATAACGCAAAACAATAACCAATAGAAATTCGCAAGACACATCTGTGCTTTCAACCGTGATTACTGCAACATGATCAGCGCGTTTTATTTCTTTACGAACTTCATAATGGTACACTTCCAACGTGCATTGCAGTAGTTCGTTTTGCACAATCTTAGAAATGTCTTTGAACACGATGCTTGAATGAGATGAACTTGAAGATCTTTATCCCCTTCCGCCCTAAACTAAATTAGCTCGCGAAAAATCCCTTTATTTTGAGAGGCATCAGATTCATCGTGGCCCCTGAGAGCCTGTTCCAAAACACCACAGAACTGAATACAGTTAACGATTAAATTCAATATATAACTTCTTTTCTACACGTTTGTTGCGGCTGTCAGTTGTTTGTCTATATTGCGAATCTAATTTCTGCGGAATGTTGGTTTTGCCTAGAAATGAAAGATTAAGCGCATTATTCATGTGCCACTTCGACATTTCATGCACTTTCATTTGAGACCATATATGCCCAATATCAGTTATTCCAGTCTTACACCAATGAACATCTCCCCCAAAGAACACACAAGGAAAAAAAAAAAAAAACAGCGTTGCTTTCTTCACAACCACAAATCCATTTCTTCTTTTGGTAAATTTCTGGATTGAACTTACGGCATCGATTTTTTGTTTTTTGCTACAGATTCAGATTCGGGAGTGACCTAATGGTTTTTATCTGAGACTCCTGTCGCTAAATAGCGGTTTTAATAACTCATTTACTTTGTTCATGTTTCCTATTTTTCACAGTCCAGAGAATTTTCCCTTACAGATAACACTGTGCATACAGCTATATAGGTCAATTACTTGTCCTCACAATAACTGCAACGTGTTTGTACAGAACTGTATTACATGAACGTAACGAGTATAAACAGAAATACTACACCTTTGTTTGAAAAACAGATGCTCAACATGTGGTGAATACTTTAGTTTTTTTGTTCTGTATCAATAGCCTTGCTGTTGTGAGATATGTTGTTGTTGTTGTGGTCTTCAGTCCTGAGACTGGTTTGATGCAGCTCTCCATGCTACCCTATCCTGTGCAAGTTTCTTCATCTCCCAGTACGTACTGCAACCTACATCCTGCTGAATCTGCTTAGTGTATTCATCTCTTGGTCTCCCTCTACGATTTTTACCCTCCACGCTGCCCTCCAATGCTGAATTTGTGATCCCTTGATGCCTCAGAACATGTCCTACCAACCGGTCCCTTCTTCTTGTCAAGTTGTGCCACAAACTCCTCTTCTCCCCAAGTCTGTTCAATACCTCCTCATTAGTTATGTGATCTACCCATCTAATCTTCAGCACTCTTCTGTAGCACCACATTTCGAAAGCTTCTATTCTCTCCTTGTCTAAACTATTTATCGTCCATGTTTCACTTCCATACATGGCTATACTCCATACAAATACTCTCAGAAATGACTCTCCTGACTCGATGTTAATAAATTTCTCTTCTTCAGAAACGCTTTCCTTGCCATTGCCAGTCTACATTTTATATCTTCTCTACTTCGACCATCATCAGTTATTTTGCTCCCCAAATAGCAAAACTCCTTTACTACTTTAAGTGTCTCATTTCCTAATCTAATTCCCTCAGCATCAACCGACTTAATTCGACTGCATTCCATTATCCTCGTTTTGGTTTTGTTGATGTTCATCTTATATCCTACTTCCAAGACACTGCCCATTCCGTTCAACAGCACTTCCAAGTCCTTTGCTGTCTCTGAGAGAATTACAATGTCATCGGCGAACCTCAAAGTTTTTATTTCTTCTCCATGGATTTTAATACTTACTCAGAATTTTTCTTTTGTTCCTTTACTGCTTGCTCAATATACAGATTGAATAACATAGGGGATAGACTACGACCCTGTCTCACTCCCTTCCCAACCACTGCTTCCCTTTCATGCCCCTCGACTCTTATAACTGCCATCTGGTTTCTGCACAAATTGTAAATAGCCTTTCACTCCCTGTATTTTACCCCTGCCACCTTTAGAATTTGAAAGAGAGTATTCCAGTCAACATTGTCAAAAGCTTTCTCTAAGTCTACAAATGCTATAAACGTAGGTTTGCCTTTCCTTAATCTTTCTTCTAAGATAAGTCGTAAAGTCAGTATTGCCTCACATGTTGCAGTATTTCTACGGAATCCAAACTGATCTTCCCCGAGGTCGGCTTCTACCAGTTTTTCCATTCATCTGTAAAGAATTCGCGTTAGTATTTTGCAGCTGTGACTTATTAAACTGATAGTTCGGTAATTTTCACATCTGTCAACACCTGCTTTCTTTGGGATTGGAATTATTATATTCTTCTTGACGTCTGAGGGTATTTCGCCTGTCTCGTACATCTTGCTCACCAAATGGTAGAGTTTTCTCTGGACCGGCTCTCTCAAGGCCATCAGTAGTTCTAATGGAATGTTGTCTACTCCGGGGGCCTTGTTTCGACTCAGGCCTTTCAGTGCTCTGTCAAACTCTTCACGCAGTGTCGTATCTCCCATTTCATCTTCATCTACATCCTCTTCCATTTCCATAATATTGTCCTCAAGTACCTTGCCCTTGTATAGACCCTCTATATACCCCTCCCACCTTCCTGCTTTCCCTTCTTTGCTTAGAACTGGGTTTCCATCTGAGCTCTTGATATTCATACAAGTCGTTCTCTTTTCTCCAAAGGTCTCTTTAATTTTCCTACACGCAGTATCTATCTTACCCCTAGTGAGATAAGCCTCTACATCCTTACATTTGTCCTCTAGCCATCCCTGCTTAGCCATTTTGCATTTCCTGTCAATCTCATTTTTGAGACGTTTGTATTCCTTTTTGCCTCCTTCATTTACTGCATTTTTATATTTTCTCCTTTCATCAAGTAAATTCAATATATCTTCTGTTACCCAGGGATTTCTACTAGCCCTCGTCTTTTTACCTACGTGTTCCTCTGCTGCCTTCACTACTTCATCCCTCAGCGCTACCCATTCTTCTTCTACTGCATTTCTTTCTCCCATTCCTTTAATTGTTCCCTTATGCTGTCCCTGAAACTCTGTACAACCTCTGGTTTAGTCAGTTTATCCAGGTCCCATCTCCTTAAATTCCCACCTTTTTACAGTTTCTTCAGTTTTAATCTACGATTCATAACCAATAGATTGTGGTCAGAGTCCACATCTGCCCCTGGAAATGTCATACAATTTAAAACCTGGTTCCTAAATCTCTGTCTTACCATTATATAATCTATCTGATACCTTTTAGTATCTCCGAGATTCTTCCATGTATACAACCTTCTTTTATGATTCTTGAACCAAGCGTTAGCTATGATTAAGTTATGCTCAATGTCAGGCGGCTTCCTCTTTCATTTCTTAGCCCCAATCCATATTCACCTACTATGTTTCCTTCTCTCCCTTTTCCTACTCTTGAATTCCAGTCACCCATGACTATTAAATTTTCGTCTCCCTTCACTACCTGAATAATTTCTTTTATCTCATCATACATTTCATCAATTTCTTCATCATCTGCAGAGCTACTTGGCATATAAACTTGTACTACTGTAGTAGGTGTGGGCTTCGTGTCTATCTTGGCCACAATAATGCGTTCACTATGCTGTTTGTAGTAGCTTACCCGCACTCCTATTTTTTTATTCATTATTAAACCTACTCCTGCATTACCCCTATTTGATTTTGTATTTATAACCCTGTATTCACCTGACCAAAAGTCTTGTTCCTCCTGCCACCGAACTTCACTAATTCCCACTATATCTAACTTTAATCTATCCATTTCCCTTTTTAAATTTTCTAACCTACCTGCCCGATTAAGGGATCTGACATTCCACGCTCCGATCCGTAGAACGCCAGTTTTCTTTCTCCTGATAACGACGTCCTCTTGAGTAGTCCCCGCCCGGAGATCCGAATGGGGGACTATTTTACCTCCGGAATATTTTACCCAAGAGGACGCCATCATCATTTAACCATACAGTAAAGCTGCATGCCCTCGGGAAAAATTATGGCTGTAGTTTCCCCTTGCTTTCAGCCGTTCGCAGTACCAGCACAGCAAGGCCGTTTTGGTTATTGTTACAAGGCCAAATCAGTCAATCATCCAGACTGTTGCCCCTGCAACTACTGAAAAGTCTGCTGCCCCTCTTCAGGAACCACACGTTTGTCTGGCCTCTCAACAGATACCCCTCCGTCGTGGTTGCACCTACGGTAGGGCCATCTGTATCGCTGAGACACGCAAGCCTCCCCACCAACGGCAAGGCCCGTGGTTCATAGGGGGAGGGTTGTGAGATATACCAATATTGAAATATTGCCTCTTAGTTTCAAAATCTAAGGGCATAATTATGTTCATATTTATAACGATATTTGAGTGTATTATTTCTGTATTCAATTTAATTAAGCATTAATTAGCGTTTAGGAATGTATTAGCGTTAACTTGCAGACAGATTGTAAAACTGCATTACAAGAAATCTGCGCCCCGGTGTATTCTAACATGAGCGCTAGATGGCAGATCGTGCTTCTTTAGGTCCTGCACTTTACTGCGCTCTGGCGGAAGGAACATAAAGCTCTGAGTCAGACTTGCTCTGTCTCTACCTCCACCAAGAGAAGCGTGTAGAAACCAACGGCCGAGCCTTTCACACAGCGTTTATGAGGACAGATGGGACCAATCTGCAATTGGTTCTAAGTTTCAGAAAATTACCACAAGAGAGGGCGCGGCGAACCGCGCCTCTTCAAATCAGAAAATAAATACTCCGGAACAATGCTTTAAGTGCAGTTCGCATAGATTTCTCTTTCTTTCTTTTTTATACAAGTGGTGCCATGGCACAGCGGCACTACCTCAGAAGCCGCCCCTCCTGCGAGGGAATATAGTCTGTGCCATAGTCCTGTATATGATTTGCACAACAAGTAATGATACTTTGGCGACGTGAAAACGCGTATATTGTCCGATTTCTTCTGTCTTCGGAAATAACTCGTATAAACGGGAGGAACCTACATTTCTAATCGGAAATTCGAGGTGTATGGTCAAGAACATTGTTGCCTCGGATTGGGTAAAGTAGATTTTTTAAACTGGTGGGTCAATGTTGGGGTGGAATTGTTTAGAGCTACTGTATATCCAAGCTGCAGCTCCTTGTTTCGGAGTGCACCGCGGCTACCTGCAATGGTGATCATGAGGAGTCAGCAACCGGAAGTAACGGATTAGCTCAGTCCTTGACATGTACAAAGAATGCACATACCTGCCTGATCTTGCCTACGGCAGTCAGGGCTGGCAAAGCGACCAGCATGCTGCCTGAATGAGAGAGAAGCGGACATGAGTGTGAAAGGAGATTCAAAATGTTAAATGTTTGCACGGGACATATTGTTAACATTTGAATTCCTACCACTCCAACCGTCCCTGGATTCCTGGATGCCCTCTGTGGCCAGGGTGGTGCACTCTGGCATACAAGCGTGTCCACAACTGCGGCTGTGGCCGCGGCGGTAATTTCACTGGCCTCTGTACATCGGCGCTAGCAGTCTATGATGGGGATGAGAGGCGCCCGCTTGTGGATGTCTGGGAGGTGAGTGCAAGAGATGTGTGAGTGTTTTCAGCTGTCTCCAACATCTAGACATGATAGCTTATAGCTACGGACGGTTCGTGGTATAAGTGTGTCGTGTTTAGTGCGTGTCAATGCATCGCAGTGGGCTCTGTCTTGCAATGGTATTTGATGTTGTCTCTACTGTATCATGCACCTCCTCCCTCCTTCCAAATGTAGCAAGGAGAGCAAATTTAGGAATTCTATAGTACTTTTAAAAACCCAATCAAGCAGTTAAATTTCTGACTGATCAATTTATTGTTTCCGATAATTGTATTGCGTGCACAAGTGGGTTCAGTGTGGGGATGTACGGCCGGCATGCCACAGCGAACAAGAGCGGTGCCTGACAGCAAGTGGCATGTGCAGTGTGATCACAAATTTGTGTTATTGTCAGGATTTTTTTTTCACCAAATATGTTTAGTGGGAAAGTTGTGGTGGAGGAGGGTGCTTACAAGACCTCTGATATAATTTTGCGCTATGATCTATTTGTGATGGAAATTTCATTACTTGATTTGCATAATGTTTGCATGTGATACTCAAAAGTTGAAAATATGTTTTCTTATGACGAAGGATCATCGTAAGGTGAAAGTGAGTGTTTTAAGTGATCTATTTGTCTCCTGTAAATTGCGTCAACTTTCCCTTTGTCTCCAGCATTAGCCAATAGGAATATAATATTCTGAGGAGAGATGAAAACTTCCGTCTTCGTGTTTGGAGCTGTTGGTTCACAAATACAAGCGTGGAGTGGCCTCTTGGGAGGGATAGTGACAGGAGCGAGTCTGGAAATTGCCGATCAACAGAATGCTGCCACTAGATGCTTTGTGTAGGGGCCATGAGGTCAAAGAAGGCTGATATGCGGTCCATGGTCAGTGGTATTTAGTAATGTGATCTGTAATTAGGACATTGGGCTGTTCTGACTTTCGTGGCGGCGCTCTGATGATAGACAGACACACAAGAGAGCCCAAACAGTGGCTACTATATTGCACTTCATTCCATTTCCTTGTGATTACAGTTATTATGTCATGGGGAGCAAGGGTGGTGGGTGCGGTCATGATGTCTGCCCAAGTGGGGGAACCCCGCCTCCCTCAAACTGATTAAATATAGAATATGCATAAATACATTATTGACTTTGATTTGAATTTCGTGATGTGAGATCCTTCTTCTCCAGCACAATTTTTTCTGGGAGGGGTGGGGAGGGACGGGGCGAGGGGTAGGGGGTGGAACATCCTCTAGTGGTAGGATTGTACTCTAGCTCAGTCGATCCCTGTATGTCAGGGTGACCGCACACTGGAAAATTTTCTAATCAGATGACACCGTCAATCAGCTGCAGTGTAATTACATAATTAAGACATGTAGTTGTTGGATGTGAGCTTTTCCCACTAAATAAAAGTGAGATCCATTCCGGCATTGTGTTCATTTTTTCCTAGAAAAGGGGTGAAATCCGTGTAGCAGAAACTGGTCCGGTCAAGACCTTTGGTGTCACCCAATGCTGCATGAACATTAATGAATCAAATGTCACGTGCTGTGACTGCTAATCCTTGAGTGGAGGAATATACATGATGTTGGTGGCTTTGATGCTGTTAACCATTAAATCACCCCTCTGGTGTATATCGGACCACAAGGCATCACCGTCATTGCATAACTATAAATTTCCAGGAGTGTGCTCGTTCTCACTTCTTGAGCGAATGTGGAGTCGACTCCTGTGGATTGTATTGTTTCTCTGACAGGTCGTACTTCATGGCCAAGCAGGAAGCTTGGTGGTGTGGTGGTTGGTTTGGGTTATCCATGGTGATGGTGGAGAGAAGCAGACATGGCAAGTGACATTACACTCCACAAGAAAAGCCAAGCAGGAACTTGACGGTGTGGTGGTTGGATTGGGTTATCCATGGTGATGGTGGAGAGAAGCAGACATGGCGAGTGACGTTACACTCCGCCAGACACGGCACTTCCGGCGTTTACCAGACTTCAGTGGGACCTGTATCAGGGCCCTGCCCAGTCTTGACGTCTGTTCATGTACCATAAGATCGTAATGGTTGATAGGAAGCGACTGAGCAACTTTGTAGCCTGCTCCTTCCTCCTGAGCACTGTTCACCACAGAGTACTAGCAGATGGACGCCATCTTCCATTCCTCAGGGTGAAATCGGTATCGACTGTGTTACCCTCATGGTCGACTTCCTGAGGGATCAGTTCTTCTTACTCTGGCGAGTGGTAGCTGCCATGATATGATACTGTCCTGCTATGTTGCTTTCAACATTTCAGTAAATGCTCTTTTCGTGTATGACCTTCTGAGTTGGACAATGGCATTGACTCATGCCTCGCCAGCACTAACGCTTTAGTTGGTACGATACGGGAATCAATTGCTATCCTGCTGTTGATGGTGCTTCCAGTGTTTGGTGGTATCAGTGACATCATACAGAGCTCTGACACTGGCCAGCATGAGTGATCAGTCAGGCGTCAGTCTACAGTGGGTTGTTCTGGTATAGCAATGTCAGTCTGTTGTGTATGGACAGGCAGAGACACCTCTTGACCACCAGGCCTAACTACATAGCTCTGTAATACATTGGCTCTGGTATTTAAAATAGCCAAATTGGCTTCTGTGTTGTCAGTAACATTTTAACCTACGTTAGATATCATAGCTTCCACAACTAAAAACGTCAGTCTGTTGTGTCTGGACAGGTGGAGACACCTCTAGACTACCAGGCCAAACTGCTAAGCTCTTTAATACGTTGGCTCTGGTATTTCATATAGCCAATATTCGCTTCTATTTTGTAGCGAAGATTTTCATCTACATCAGATATTGTAACTTCCGTTTTCGTTGTAAGATTTTTGTTAATTGCTTTCCCTTAGTGGTGAGATTTGCATCCACTGTAGCCATATTAGAATTCATGAGCGTCGTATTAAAAGCCACGTTTTTTAAATATATCCCTTACATCCGAAATGCAACACTGCTGTGCCACCTCCATTGTTTGATTCGATTCTTGTTTACATATATTGGAGTTGCTTCGGGTTCTTTCTTGACTCTAATCACAGTGCATTCCTTAACGGATCAGACAGGGAGGTAGCGCCTTCTCTACTTTCTGTTACTGATTCCTGATGGAGCTATCTCCGCACATTCAGGTGCTGTCTGCAAATGTGTGGTTATGCATCACTTTGTTGACATCCATCTTGGATTCAGTTGGTAATGTCTCGTCTGGTACAGTGGGACTAGAAGCCATTTTGCTTCATTCAGTCTTCTAAATGATTAGATGAGCAACACGTCTCTCCACAACAGGAAATGGCTGTTAGCCATGTAAAATGTCTCTGTTTGCTATGTACTTTTGCCTCATCCACCGGAATATTGGTCTAATATTCTGCGCTATATAAATGTAAATTTCAGGTTTACAACAATTAACTTTTAACCACCTTTGAATTAACTTTTGACCTATATATCCTAATGGAATTTATATTTACTTCGAAATAAATTCTCGTAAAGCTGCGAGAACGGGGCGCGAGTCGTGCTTGGGTAGCTCAGTTGGTAGAGCACTTTCCCGCGAAAGGCAAAGGTCCCGAGTTCGAGTCTCGGTCCGACACACACTTTTAATCTGCCAGGAAGTTTCATATCTGCGCACAGTCCGCTGCAGAGTGAAAATCTCATTCTGGAAACATACCCCAGGCTGTGGCTAAGCCATGTCTCCAAAATATCCTTTCTTTCAGGAGTGCTAGTTCTGCAAGGTTCGCAGGAGAGCTTCTATAAAGTTTGGAAGTTACGAGACGAGGTACTGGCAGAACTAAAGCTGCGAGGATGGGGCGTGAGTCGTGCTTGGGTAGCTCAGTTGGTAGAGCACTTGCCCGCGAAAGGCAAAGGTCCTGAGTTCAAGTGTCGGTCGGGCACACAGTTTTAATCTGCCAGGAAGTTTCACCTTAAATCTAATAACACTTACTTTGCTTTTCCATCTTCATTTAGGTGGTAGCAAAGAACATTAAGTAGCTGAATAGCTGACTCGTCTGTATTGACTTTTTGGTTTCAGAAAAAATTTTTAAAAATTTTCAACAATTTTGTTATGATTGTATCTATTATCCTACAAACATTTTGGGAAGAAAAGTAACTGGCAAGCTGTGCAGCCCTTTCGCAATGGGACACTGCTATACCGCTCCATCAGTGGTGAAATTTGAAGAAGCCATATGAAGCTGCTTGATAGCGGCCAATGCAGCTTCAGACTGTTCACCAACACCAGTCAGCTCCTTTATCATCATGAACTGACCATGGCCAAAATGTCTAGACATATCTACATCTGTTTCCAACAGTCATAAAATTTAAGGAAATTGCGTGACATTAGACAATGGATACAAACTATGTATTACTGCGGCTGCTACTGGAAGCACTTTCCATCTCTGTAACTGGAACTCTGCGGACTGTTTACTATTTTCATTTGTCACAAAATTCAAGGGAATCAGGTGACACGAGCACTTATGGAAGTATGAAGCTGTGCTGGTGATTGTCAAATACGTTAACTCTTAGAACAAAATTAATAACACTACTGTAAAGAGAGAAAAGTACCATGATGGTTCACTTCTAACGAGTAGCATACAAGAAAACCAGTAAACTATGATTGCTGACAACAGAGGCTTCTTCTTTCTCTATGTTTTGATCTGTTCTGCAAATCACATTATGTAGAGGGAGGTGTTGGTCTTTGATCTTATGAATTGGCAAATGCACCTGTTTTTTCTCCATGTGGGAATTAAAATTAGTTATATCAATGGCTAATAAATAGAACCAGGCCTGAATGCTATTCTGTATAGCACACTGTGAATTTTAAATATGAGACCCAGAGAGATTTATCCCAATCATTTGAACTAAACTTATCCTAAGAGATATTATCTTGACACATTGTGAGAGCAAATTATGATACAGCATTTAAAACTAGGAAATGTTTCAAAATATCCAAGTGCTTGTTGCAGTGAAATTTTGACATAGAAGAGAGATGGAGATGAATGACATGGGGTTTTGG
Organism: Schistocerca piceifrons; assembly: GCF_021461385.2. Lineage (NCBI taxonomy): Eukaryota > Metazoa > Arthropoda > Insecta > Orthoptera > Acrididae > Schistocerca > Schistocerca piceifrons. The sequence goes on from NC_060149.1 coordinate 274,221,094, forward strand.
AAACTGGGAGACACAGAGTGAGTTCCATATGTACTGCTTAACCCCTGATAACGTGGCCCAGTGGAGGTTGCAACACAGGAGTCGTTACTATGAAAGCAGAGCCTCATTTGCCTTTTTTGTGTTGGGAGAACTTATGATAATACTTAGAAATATAGCACAGAGACAACTTCAGAGTTGGAATTTCTGTTAGCAGCTGCCATTGTTCTTAAAAATCCTTCTTTTGTGAATGACTTGTTGGAGGGTTGAAAATTTACTTTGACAACAATTTATCCAGGAGAATGGTCTCTTTGAGAAGTATTTGAAGCAAAAAAACTGTATTTGTTATTGTAATAAATAACATAATGTCTACAGTAAAGAGCCTGATGATCACCACAATACATTAAAAAACATTTTCCCCTACACTCTGCAACCAGGCCTATACAGAATTTCAGCTTTAGTTGATACCACCCTTCAGAGACTGGAGAAATGAGCAAAAATCATTCTTGTCAACTTTTTAACTTAACACAGTTGGACTTGGGGAACATTGTTCTTCTTTCTAAAATATAAATGAAGTTCCTGAGTCATAATTTTGTTGAGAAACCTGTTTGGTTGCCATGCCTGAAAAATCTAAAGGACAGGACACCCAAGGTCTCACAATCTTGTGTGTTTCAATTGTAGGTCCTGAGGTATGGATTAGCCCTTTGTCTTGTAATTCTACAAATATTTTGTGTTGCCCCACCTGTGTAATCTTTGGGTTCACATGGCTGTGCTCCCTGAAGGTGCTGGACATTGTAACCATGAGGTCAAAGTGGCCTCAACGGCACAGTCATCACTGCACCCCACAATTATTTGACCGTCTGTCAAATGCATGTTTGTGGTTCAGAGAGGAGCAACCTGAGAAAAGGAATGACTCAGAAGTCGAGATATGGCAAATTTGAGTAATCTATCGCAGTCTTTGAGCAAGTTTACTCAATGGTCATTAATAAGCCTAGAAAGTCTTTAAGAGTGTCAGAGTACAAGAACACTTCTCCTAATTAAGAGTTTATACTTAATTAATATGTTACATTATCTTCATTGAGTATCTTAAGGCAAATACGGAGGGATCTTACCTCCCCCCCCCCCCCCCCCCCCTCCCAACTGGAAAATTTAAAAAATTAAAATCCTGATTTGGGTTTTTAAATGCTCTGACCCTAAATAAAAGAGATATATTCAACTGATCATATATTTATTTTTATTTTCATATTAAAATTAATCAAAGTTGTCATTTTCAATTAAGAAAACTTCTTCAGCCTCAATGTCATTCACACTTCCAATTAATGTGGTAGGAGAATCTGAAGATGATGATTCCTTTGTCACATCCACATTTTGTATTTCTGCATTGTGGAAAGCAGTGTGGGTTTGTTTTTTTTTTTTTTTTTTTTACCCTTTCATATGCCAGCGGCTCACATAACTAGCTGACAACAATATTTTCTGCCAGAGGCAGTCTTCTGTCTCATTAAGAGTGACAAATTCGAAAATTTTGCTTCTTGTACACACTAGTTTGTAAAGGAACACACATAAAGACAATACACAACACCATGGACAGAACAAAATGAAACAGTAGTGCTGTGTAGCGGCATTTAGTAGAAGCAGGCCAGGAACAATGTTCCTTTGATCTGCTCCAACACAGCCATGGAACACTGGTTTTCTATTGCCAAGATGTTGACAATGTGTTGCAAACATTGGTAGTCCAGCACTAATCACAATTTTGGAGAACATGTTTTGAACTCAGTGTAAACCTGCCATTAGAAGCCATAATGACGTTAAAATCTACAAAACATTTTGTCACATATGATTAGCAAAATGTAAACATAAACTGTTTCAATTTTTTTAAAACAGCAGATTGTAAAATATCTTTATCTATAATTTTTTAGTAAGTTTCCATAATTCTGTAATTAAGGTGACAAACCTGTAACAATTATGAAGAATATTAGAACAAATAAGCCCTCGGTCACAAATATTAAGTCAAAATTGACCAGGTTTCAACGCTACTGTGAGCGTCGACTTCATAATTAAACTAACTGTTCTAAAACATATTAGGTATATAATACATTAATAAAATTAAAGTTTGTACTGACTGGAAAGAGATGCAGTACCTACAAGTCACATTTTAAAAAATCTAAGCCGGAAAGGCGACATCATGAATAGTTGTAAATAAGATGGCGAGCCGCTAAGGGATGCTCGTACTTGAGTGAACAAGGGTTGCAACATGAAGAATCTGTAATAGTCGGGTGCCATGAAACAGTGAAATGGTGACAGGAGTTCGGCTGTTTCCTGACTATGCCTTAGGAATTTGTCTCTCACCTGAAATTATCATCTTTGGTGCTGAGATGTATGTGATTCTGAGGACACTGGAGCAGATGATCAGATATCTGCTCCAATTCTCTGAGTGCCCTACACATTATCACACAGATGTACAAAGCAAAGGAAATTGTTTGGCATATTTAAGACACCCTTTTCCATTTTCAGTAAGTAAAGAAGGATTTCTAAAGGGCAGTAACCAAAGGAAAAAAAGAATCTGACAGAGCTGCCAAAGATGCAAACATTCACTGTGTAAAATTATCTGCTTTGTCTGCATGCTGTCTCTTAACTTCTGTGAAGGGAGGCCATGTGCCAATGGGAACCAGTATCTGGAAGTACAAAACAGGAAAATTATGATGATAAAACTGATTATCTTAAACTGGAGAACATCAAATAGGTCCTTAAAATGGAAATAAATTGCACTAACAAAACAGAAACTAGTGCACTATCTTCTAATCAAGAATCAAGAATTTTATTCACCATAGATCATTTTACAATGATATTCTCTTTGTCATACAGGATGTACTAGTACATACAGAACAATAAAATGAACATGTGTCAGTACATTATAGAATACATATTAAGCATGGCAGTGTACCAAATTACACCAGGATAGCTTCTAAAAGTTAATGCAATAAGTTATACTATAATCTAATGTAATATAGTATTGTATTGTTTGTTGTATACACTATTGTAACTACACACAATTAATCACAGCACACAATAATATGATTAACTACGGACAACTTTTAAATGCTAAGATCCTCCTCAGGCATCTTAAAGAATTCTTTAATGTCATAGAATGGATGATCTGACAGCCAGCTGTACCACTTAATTAAAAAAAAAATATATATCCATAGACTGAACATGAATTGGCAGTTTATTGAACATTCTGAGTGGATTTACTATGTGGGAATTTCCTGTTCTTGCTACTCTGTGGCATGGTATGTCTAAATTATCCTTAGCCCTGGTGTTGTGATCATGTATTTGCCCTCTGGCAATAAATTCTGAAATATTATTTTTAATATAGAGTACAGACACATAGATGTATAAATTTATAATTGTGAGTATTCTGAGTCTGGAAAAAAAGAGGGTGACAGTGCTCCCTATGACCTCTTTTACATATTATGCATAAGACTTTTTTTGTAATTTCAAGATGTTCTTGATGTGAGGGGAGTGGCTCCATATAGTCGGACCATATGAAATATGTGACTGGAATAGCCCAAAGTATGTCACCCTAAGGTACAACAAGATCACTACCTCCCTTAGTTTCAAGATAAGGTATGCCACTCGAGATATTTTTTTACATACATGATTGACATGTTTCTTTCAATAGAGTTTTGAGTCAGTGTGAATACCTAAGAGTTTTACTGACTTGTTGCCTACTTCATTTGGTATTCCCATTAAAAGTTGTTGGGTTTTATCAGGATTCCACAGGAGCTTATTGGCTGCAAACCAGTCCAGGGCCTTATCAAGTGTTTCTTTTGTTAGGTTATTCAGATATGAAATGTTCTGTTGTGTGGTAAGTAGTGTTGTAACGTTAGCATAAGAAGGGTCCAAGGATAGACCCTTGTCGTACATCTGTGCTGATTTCCATTATGGAAGAATTTACATTTCTGACTGAAATGAATTGTTTTCGGTTACTTAAAAACGAATTTATCACACTAAAGTGCTCCATCTCACCTCATAAAACTCTAGTTTCCCCAGTATTACGTCAACAGGAATGCAATTGAAAGCTTTGCTGAGGTCACATAATACCAGCGATACCTTGTTATTGTTTTCAAAAGTTGTTAAGGTTTGCTCAACAATTTCCAAGATGGTCCCTGTTGTGTTTTTCCCCTTGCAAAATGCAAACTGATTGCTACATAGGATATTGTGATTTTCAAAGAAGCTGCTTATTTGTGTGTGATCAGTGCCTCAAATATCTTTGAGAATATTGGAACATTGGAGACTGGTCTGTAACTTTGGGGAAGATGTTTTTCCACTTTTTTAAAAACTGGGACAACTTTTGACACCTAAGTGCATCTGGAAAAACTCCAAATTCTACACATTTATTAAAAATAACAGCTAATGGTCTGGTGATTGAGTGTATTATCTTTTTAATTATGTTATTTGATAACCAATAACAGTCCATACTTTCAGAACCTGAAAATTTGGATACAGCTTTTATAACATCAGCGGGTGTGACAGCACTCCATGGAAATACCACGTTTACAGGCATTGGTGTTCCAACAAGATCCATTGCAGATGAATTTGTTGCTTTTACACTGTTACTTATTTATTTAACTGAGTTTAAAAAGTACTGATTTAATTCCTCAGGTTCAAGCAGAGCTGTTTCTGTGTATTTTGGTGTATTCTCTTGCTTTATTATTTGCCATGCTGCCTTGCATTTATTGAGAGCCCTTTCTATATAGTTTTCCATTGCTTGCTTGTTTGCCAGAAGTAGTTTAGTTTTGTAGAATTTTTTGCATTTCAGTTATGACCGATGAATGTTCACACTCTGTTCTGCCCCTTGGATAGCGGCTTGCTTATGCATCTGGTACAGCATATGCACATTTCCTCTCATTTCTACTAGCTCTTCTGTAAACCAGTTCAGACTTTTATTTTTCATTTCACTTGGATATCTAATTTTTTTCTGGGGAGCAAGAATACCATAAATCTGTGTACTTTTTAAAGAAGTTATCAAAGGTAAGTTCAACTTCCCTTTTTCCAGACTGACAATTATATAGAAAGTCCCAATATGCACTTCCTAATCTATCAACAAACATACTTCTGTACTCTTCCTTTTGTCCTCGTACCATTACTATTTTAGGTTCTTCAATTTTAACTGGCTGCCTCTTACAGAGTGTAAGGAGAAGTGGCTCATGATCTGCAAGTCTGCCTGTAAAATATTCCCTATGGAAATTCACAACAATACTGTCTATGCAGGCATTCTTATGTGTGGCACAGTTATTTGTACAATAGAGGTCTAATGATCTTAACATATTCAAAAACGTCCTAGTAAATGGCCTCTGTGTGTTTACCATTTCTATGTTGAAATCACCACATATAGCAATTCTTGTCTTACTCTCCAATATCTTTTTAACTATTAATTCACATTTCTCAATAAACAAGTTTACATCACCATCTGGTGACCTATATTGACTAACTACCACTATATTTCCATCCATTAGTTTTACACAACTAAACTTCCTATCTAGTTCTGAGGAGTACATACATACATCAATTCTGGAAAACTTTATTTCTTCTTTGACAAAAATTCCAGCCCCACCATTCTTTCTCTGTTTTCTACATATAATTTCTCCCACAACATATCCTTGGGGAACAAATATGTTTACTTGTTCTCGGATTAACCAGTGCTCAGATACACATCTAACATCTACATGCTCAGTGTTACATAAAAGTTCTAATTCTAAAATCTTATTTCTAATACAATGTATGTTAACTTGTAGAAAAGTAAATAGTTTGTCTCTGTCTGTATTCCTCTGAGAGCAATTTGACTCTATATTTGAAGTTGTAGGTTCAGTCAAGGTCTTTAATCTTGATGCACTGTAGTCATCTGTGTTATGATAGTCACATATCTTTTCATCCACTTGATGACTCACCTTGTTAACTGCTTTGTTCTGTGAAACCACCACTGATCCCACCAAAAATCCTGGTCCCTTGGTTGTGGTTTCTTTCTTTGGGTTGACTGCCATATTCCACCTCTTGGTATTATCATTCCCTGAGCTTGAGTGGTGCTATTCTTCTTTTTGCGAGTAGGTCTCTCTCCTTATATGGTGTCTTCTTTCCTGCCACACCATTTGCAGCTTCTTCTAACTTTTGCACTGATCTCTTGGGTATGTTTATTTCTTGAGTAATTGCCCTCTCAACACATACAGAATTCACTTTTAAGGATTATGCTGTTATTTGTGCTTCAGTTGTGTCAGTAAGAATTCTCACTGATTGATGCTTTCTACAGTGAGAGGATCCAACAGTTTGCATTGTTCGTAATCTGCCAGTTTCAATGCACAATGTTTAACTAGCTGCATGACTTGGTGTAAATGAAAATAAGCTTCATAGTGTTGGTAGAATATTTTTAGGGAAGGCTGAATTTTCTTATTTACTTGCAGCCTTGTAAACCTTCTTCCCATTGCTTGTTTTGCAAAGTATCTTTGAATAACGTGTTTGAATGAACAAAAAAAACTTCAATTTTCTTATGAGTTTTTTGTTTGTTAATTAATCAGTTGCAGTCCTCAATAAACAATCTATTATGAGTGAAGTATTTTATAACAGGAATGAGCCAGAATTAATGATTATATAACACAGTAGGATTTTGAAGTGATATGGGAGTAGTTGTTGTACTATATCCTGAGTTGCAATCAATCCTTTTCATTGAAAGTCACATGTTTCACCTAGTCATATAAGAATAGCTTCTCACAGATTATCTTGCTCATTTATACATGTAACGTAAGTACTGGAAGTATCTTTGTACTGTGCCTGTCAACAGTTTCTATCTATTCCAGGGATTCTACAAGAGTAAATTAGTTTCCAACTTTTATCCTCTTATGAGATCTATTCTATCTGCTCCTTTACAGCTGAGTGAAAATATCTCCATTCAAAAGCCCACACAGAACATAGGCAATCTGTGTCATTTCACACAAAATATTTGTAAAGTAATATGCATTCTCATCATATGGAATCTGTTTAAATGTAGAATCACCTTCAGAAGTGCTCATGTAATATTGGTATGTACATTTAAACATCTAAAATTATATGAGAGATACTGCCTGTTTGCACAGTCAGAGCAATTCTGCAAACACATTGCCAAACTGTGGTCTCTCTCTCTACATCTGCATCTATATCTATACTCCATAAGCCACCTTGTGCTGAGTGAATTGGAGTACTTCATGTATCACTGTCACCTCCTTTCCTATTCCAGTCACATATACAGTGTGTCCCATTTATCTTGACCACCCTAAGTAACTGTTTGTCCAGATGCAAATTAAAAAAATGTTTCAAGCAAATGTTCTTTATCCATCAGGGGGACATCAATCAGCATGATTGCCTTCATTGTAGGTTTGTTTTTTTACAAAGATATGAACAGCAGTATGGCTTTTTTAAAAGGCACCTTGTATTTTTTATTTGGTAATTCAGTTCCTCTCCTACAGACCTATTCAAAAATGTATCACAGTGTATCATTCACTGAAACACAATGTTATTAATTACATAACTCAACATTGACATTGATGCTCCCAGTACTTGGTGCATGTACTCGGGGTAATGGAACACGTCCATGTGCTGATGTTGACAAAGGACAAATGCAAACATAAGTAGAATGCCCACCCATCATTCCATCAACCATTGTCAGTTAAAGAGTTGTGTGAGTAGAATGTACACCAACGAAGAGAAGGTAGAAATGCTACTCATATATGGGGAATTTTAGTTAGCAGAACAGTAATTGCAATACTGTTTTCTTATGTATGGGTACATTTAGTACAGTAGTTTAGACCTTTTAAATACTGTTGTGTAGAGTAGGCATACAGTAAAGGCTGTCCTTCCTACAAACTGCATTGCTATAATGTTTCTTTTATTGTTGTTGAAGGTAGGCAAAATGCTACACAGGCAGTGGAACCGTACAGAGAGCGATATCCTGACAAGAACCCACCTTCCTGGAGGATGTTTTCTCATCTTGTTGCGACACTTCAGGAAACAGGAAGTTTCAACCCACGCCAACACAATCGCCATAGCACTGTCACAGGTGAAGCTGCCGAAGTTACTGTTCTCTCTTCCATTGCTATTATTCCACATGTGAGCACACCACAGCTTGAACACAAGATCGGCATTCCTAAAACCAGTGTACATCATATTCTTACATGTCACCAGTTCCATCCTTACCATGTACACCTACATCAAGAATTGCATGGGACTGATTTCCGGAATTGTGTACAGTTCTGTCAGTGGACACAGCAGCAAATCCTCGCCAACCCAAACTTCTTCTCCAATGTTCTATTTACCTATGAATGTTCCTTCTCAAACAAAGGACAGGTAAATTCAAGGAACATGCATTATTTGTCCAGCAACAACCCATGATGGCTTAGACAGGTGGAACACCAGCATCAATGGAGAGTTATCGTCTGGTGTGGGCTGCTTGGTACTACAATTATTGGTCCTTATTTCATCAGCGGTAGTCTACATTGCACAATGTATGGCAACTTCCTCAGATGAATTCTTTCTCCCCTTCTGGATGAAGTGTCACTAAGAACCAGAATTCTTATGTGGTATCAACATTATGGATGTGCAGCACATAATGCCTTGTGTGCACGTTGTGTTCTGAACTGAAGGTATCCTGCCAGATGGATTGGTCAAGAAGGAACAGTTACTTGGCCTGCTATGTCTCTGGATTTAAATCCTCTGGACTTTTTTCTTTGGGGATGCATTAAAGATGTTGTCTATTGTGATATTTTAACAACTCCAGAGGACATAAAGGAACGTATTGTGCTTGCTTGTAATTCTCTTCAGCAGGCAACACTGGAAGAATAAATAATTCTTTCATTCAATGAGTGCACCAGTGTATTGGTGTCCAGGATCACCACTCTGAGCACTTTTGAATGTTCTACTCCTGGACAATGGTACAGGAGAGTCATATCTTTGTAAAAACCTAAGCTACAATGAAGGCGGTCATGCTGATTGATGTCCTCCTGACAGCTAAAGAACATTTGCTTGAAACATTTTGTAATTTGCATCTGGACAAACAGTTATTTAGGGTGGTCAAGATAAATGGGACACCCTGTAGTTCACAGGGAGAACAGTTGCCAGTAGGCCTCCATGAGGTGTCAACTCTTTCTAATTTTACCTTCATGGTCTTTTCATGAGCTATGCACTTAGGAGGAAGAATTATATTTGTTGACTCTTTGAGGAACATAAGCTCTTGGAAGTTGAACAATAAACCACACCATAATGAAGAATGGCTCTCTTGCATTGTCTCCTACTAGAGTTTTTCGAGCATCTGCCTTACTCACAGTTAATTTTGTGTGTGTGTTCCATTTCCAACCACTCTGTACACATACTCCTAGGTGTCTTATGGAAGTAACTGCTTCCAGTGGTTGTACTAGAATTTTCTAGTCATACAATAAAGAGTCTTTCTACTTGTGCATTTGCACTAAGTTAAAATTGTTTAAGCTGAGAGTCAATTGCCGCACCCTGCACCAAGCATCAATTCTGTGCAGGTCTTCCTGCATTTTGTTACAGTTTTCTAGTGTTGTGACTTCTCTGCTCACAGCAACATCATCCTATCTACAAGGTCATTTTTAAGTATTGTGAAAAGTAATGGTCCTATAACATTCCCCTGGGGTGTGCCTATAGGTACTTTCATGTCTGAAGACATTGAGAATGGCACACTGTGTTCAGTTTGCTAGAAATTCTTCTATCCAATCACACAGTTGGTTAGATATTCTGTATGCTCATGTTTTGTTCTTTAGGTGTCAGTGCAGAACTGTACCAAATGCCTTCTGGAAGTCAAGAACATGGCATCTACCTGGGCATGTGTATGTGCTGCTTTTTGGATCTTGTGGATGAACAGAGAGAGCTGGGTGACACATGATTGTGTCCAGAACCAATGCTAGTTCCTACTGAGGAGATTTTTGCCTCCAGAAATGTCATAATACACGAACATAAAACATGTTCCAAAATTATACAACTGACAGATGTCAGGGGCATAGGCCTATAGTTTTGTGTGTCTGTTCAATTAACCTTCTTGAAAACAAGGATGACCTGTGCTTTTTTCCAATTACCAAGAGCACTTCACTCCCATAAAGACCTCCTGGACTCTGCTGCTAGAAGAAGGGCAAGTTATTTTGCATACTCTATGCAGAACCATACTGGTATCCCATCAGGTATAGTGACTTTTCCTGTTTAGTGACATCAGTTGCTTTTCTATCCCATAGTCACTTTACTTGATATCAGCCATTTTGTTGTTTGTGCAACAATTTAAGAGAGATAGTGCAGTGCGATGTTCCTCTGTGAAACCAGTTTGGAGAAAGACATTTAGTATTTCAGCCTTTTCTGGGTCATCCTCCATTTCACTGCCATTATTGTCACAGAGTGTCTCAACAGATGGCTGCAACCCATTTACTGATTTAACATAAGACCAAAAGATCTTTGAATTTTCCGTCAGATAAAAAAAAAAAAAACTTAACTCATCCCAAACAGGCCATGTAGGCCCAATGGTACCAACCAGCCACCATGTCATTCTCAGCCCATAGGCGTCACTGGATGCAGATATGGATGCGGCTCTCCCAGCCGAATGTCAGTTTCCGAGACCAGAGCCACTACTTCTCAATCAAGTAGCTCCTCAGTTTGCTTCACAAGGGCTGAGTGCACCACGCTCACCAACAGTTTTCGGCAGACCGGATGGTCACCCATCCAAGTGCTATCCCAGCCAGACAGCGGTTAACTTCGGTGATATGATGGGAACTGGTGTTACCACTGTGGCAAGGCCATTGGCTTTCTGTCAGATTAGTAGACAGAATTTTACTTTTGAATTCACTGAATGCTTCACACAAGGCTCTGTTAGCGTAATTTGGTTTCATTTAACTTTTGTTTGTATGTGAGGTTTTGGCTATGTTCGAATTTGCTATGAAACTGTCTTTGCTTTCATAGCAGTTTTCTAACAAGACTGTCAAACCATGGTAGATCTTTTCCATCTCTCACAACTTTGCTGGGTACATACCTGCCTAAAGCAATTCTGTACAGCGGTCCCGTACTTTGTCCACTGATACTCAGTGTTGTTAGGGCTGGAGATGAAATTTTCATGTTTACCACTCAGGTAATCTGCAATATGTTTCTTGGCGCCCTTTCTAAGCAGAGAGGTCTTCCTGTCTTTCTTTGTGCTCCTATTTCTGGCTGTATTCAGTAGTACTGTAGTGGCCTTATGAACACTGATTTCTTGTTCTACAATGCTTTGAAAAGTTTGGGTCTATCTGTCACTTGCAGGTTTAAGATGTTATGTTCATGAGTTATCTGATTAACTTCTCAAGGTAATTTTTGTTAAAGTATTTAGAACAGCTTCACATAATTTAAAAGTCAGATTAGTTCTGGGACCTTTCCATAGATCCTCATGCAATTTACTAATACTTTGTTAACATTTCCTTTCTCCAATCTGCTGTGGTGAATGCTACTCTGTCTGGACTCAGAAGGCATCTTATTGGACCTGTGGAGGGATTTCTCTATCCTAAAAAACCCATGTGTGCATGCCACATGTACTCCACTTCCATAGTGGCTGCTTATTGTGTGTAATGCATGTCTGGCCTATTAAGGGGAACCCTAAAATTCTTCACCTGATAGTAGGCTTTGAGAAATTTGGATCTGATGCTGTCACAGAACCATCTGAGTCTCTGGTTTAGACCTTCCACTCTGCTCCAAATCGGAGGACCATGATCAGTTCTGGGAATGAAGCTGCAAAATGATAGCTCTGCTTCCACCCCCATAAGGGATGCTTGCTGTCCTCACCAAATCATATAGTGACCTGTAGGAGCTGAGGATGGCCTCTGAACAAAGGTAGCAGGTGTCATTTGTGACTACATGAGCCATGATTTGGAGCCAGGTGCACCCAGTGCACTTAGTTGCTGCTGGCAGAGTCTCCTCAGCATCTCGGATGAGACCCCTAACAGGCAAACTGAATGGACAGTGGCCTTCTTTCCTGGACTCCCCACTATTTTCCTGAGGGGCTCCATCACCCACCTGATATTGGAGCTTCCAATGACAAAAAATCCCACCCTCTGTACGTGTCTGAGCCTTTCAAGAAGATTGGCTACAGCACCAATAGTGAAGTTTCCCACGCTAGCTGAGACATACTTTCAGTGGCAGTCAATACCTCAAACCTGTTGTTAAGACATAAGGGGACGGTTATGTGGCTGGTACCCACTTTCACCTTCCTCCCAGAGGTTTGAGACCCCGTCACTGGTCACTGTTCACCAATCACCGTCAAGTGTGAGTCGACTGGCCAGGATGTGAAAAACAGAAGAAGCAGCTGCATCTGGGATTCCAAGCAATGCTATACATTCCAGAGGAGCCAAAGCATTTATCTCAGATCCTCCAATGGCAGCATAGCCCAGGACAGCAGCCTGAAGCCAGTTGACTGTGGCCAGCAAACCTGCAAGCTGTTTGTACAGGGTGAAAAGTATTTAAACTGACAAACTCTGGGCGGTTGTAGGGGACATAAAAACAAATATTTTTCCCTACTGTCATTTTTTCCTATGAGGTTTATTTAAACTGGTAGGGGAAGATTTCTCTGGTGGCAAATTAATTAAACCAACAAATGCTTCTCCATTTTTTTTATAACAAAGAGACAACACATTAACACAACCCAATTTCAGTTACAGTAGATTTTCAAAAATGCCTCCATTGACACATAAAAAAAAGTTACACCGTCGGATCAAGTTCTGTCTGACATGGGCAAAAACTCCATGAGCATCCTGAATTTATCCTACTGCTGCAACTATCTGGGCAACCAGATCCTCTTCTGATGGAACAGGAGTTTTGTAAACAAGGTTGCGCATCTCTTCACACAAAAAAGTCCAGAGGGGACATACCTGGGGATCGAGCAGGCCATGGTACAGGACCACCTCTGCCGATCCACGTTTCTGGGAACAGTCAGTCCAGGAATTGATGCACATGACGACTGAAACATGCCGACTCCCCGTCATGTTGGAACCATATGCATTATCTTGTGGGGACGTCTTACAGCAATTCCGGCAATGCTCTGGTGAGAAAATTTTAATAGTGCCTGCCATTTAATGGCCTAGGTAGCAGATACGGCTCAATTAAACAGTACCCAACAACACCGACCCACACATTAACAAAGAAACGCACTCGATGAGCACTAGTAACTGTGGCATGTGGGTTATCCTCACTCCAAACATGCGAATTGTGCATGTTGAAGACTCCATCACACCTGAACGTTGCTTCATCGGTAAACAACACAGAGGATGGAAATGTAGGATGCATTTCACACTGTTCCAAGTACCACTGCAAAAACTATGCTCTGGGTGGATAATCAACTGGTTCCAGGTTGTGGACACACTGTAAGTGAAATGGACGTAACAATTGCTCTCGAAGGACTGTTCTTACATTCGTCTGATTTGTCCCCATGTTACGTGCAATTGCACAAGTGCTGATTAAAGGATCCAGCTCCACATGCTGCAAGACAGCTTCCTCAAATTGCAGCGTTCTTACCATGCGATGGTGTTCCTGTCCAGATAATCTGCTAAATGACCTGGTTTCACGCAGACGTTGGTATGCAGTATCAAAGGTCATATGATGCAGGATACGGTGATTAGGATATTGTTGTTGATAAAACTGCTGTGCAGCTTATTCGTTGTGGTGCGTTACGTAGTAAACACCAACCACATCAGTGTACTCACTCCAGGTGTATCGCTCCATTAGTAAACAGAGACAATGCACTACTACACTGGTGGACAGCAGTTGCCTACAACTGAAGATTGTTATACGGCCTCCACCAGTTTAAATAATCCTCAAAGAAAAAAATGACATTAGGGAAAAATATTTGTTTTGATGTCCCCTAGAACCTCCCAGAGTTTGTCAGTTTAAATACTTTTCACCCTGTAGACAGTGGCCAATTCCCTCTGCATCTGTATGCAACAAGCACAGCCCCTTTCTATATTTAATCAATTACTGCCTGAACCACAGGTAATGTAACCCTAACCCAGGAAACTGAACTGACTCAACACATACACTCAAAAAATATGCAAACTGTTACAACAAAAATAAGTAGTGTTACTAAAAACAGCTAAATAATCAGTTACTGTTAAATTCTGCTAAGAAGTAAGTTAGAATATTACTAAACTAAATTATGTATGCAAACTGTGTACAACTAACAAGCTGCTGCTGCTGATGATTTCCACTCTGTTAGGAGGCTGGAGGTCTCTTGTGAAATGTAAGACTGAAATTGCTGCCAGCTGTCCTGTTAGTTTACTTTAAAGCCTCAGATGAATAGTACTGTTCACTTCTCATACTGAAAGTGAAAGTTATACTTGCAGGTGGTCACTTTATCCCATGAAACTGGCTCATTTCATTCTATTGCTATTCAGCTCAGGTATGTACAGCTCAGACATTAGATTATCTAAGTTGGCAGTCTGCTTATGTTTATGCTAACCCAAATTCTCTTGACAATGACACTTCACTGCCTGAAAATAGGTAAATGGTTGAATCAGCTGCAATATTTAGTGGTGTATCGTTGATAAAAGAGTAGTGGAACAATGACAGAAGTCTGATACACCTCACATTTTACAGCACTTGAGACAGAATTAAATGTGTTCCATCTTTGTAAATACAGATAGACAACTTCCTTCTCACAGTCTCATAATACAAAAGGAACTGATGATAAACTTAACTTCATAATGCTTCAAATTGTGGAAAAGTGTAGTGTTCCACACAATCAATACTTTTGTTGAATTAAAGAAGATACTGTATAGATTCCTAATGCACAAAAGAATTAATTGTAGATTATATTGAGGGTTCTCTCCTACCCTATCTCTTCTGCCTCTTTTATAAAATTGTGTTACTAGTGAGTGATTTAATCATCCTCAAAAGTGGCTTCATAAAATTCCATTCAATCCTATAATAAAATTGACTTACATCAAAAATAGTTAAACCTAACTATAAATTTATGGGGAGTGTGTAAAGTCTTTTTTTCATGTTCTGTTTTCATAATCTATTTGCAAGAAAATGGCCAAGTTACAGTTGGTTCTGTGCATTTAATTTTATGCTCTGATCAGAAATATTAGTATTCATATTCTTTATAGAGTACCAGATCAATTTTCTTTATGTATGTTTCATATAAAGACATTGTAAGTGTAAGAGAGGGAAACATTTGGAGGAAGAGAGCTACTAAAGCACTAGGTTGGCTATACAACCATGGAACAAGCTCAATAAGTGTAACATAACAGGAAAATGAACAATGAAAGGTCAGCAACCATTGTTGCCATGTTCTTTCTTATATTTTCCTGTTGTGTCTCAAGTGGTGTGGGGTTCTGGGTGACTACTTTCTATGCTTGGAATGTTTTATTTCCTCAATTTGTTCCTCTTCTGTGTCAAATGTTGGAAAACATAGATTTTTAATATAATTTTTGCATTACGTTCCTTTGCTTATTTCAGCATACATTTCATTTGAACATAAAAGTTTGTTTATTTTATTGTAGTATCATTTAGCAGTCTTCATTTTCTACATACATGTTACATGTGAAAGTGCATGTGCACACACACAGTGATGTGTGCTGTACAGACATTCAGTAGCTGAAAAGAGTGGTTGTTTCTTAGAAAATTGTAAATTAGATTGGACTATGTTATCAAAGATTTGCAGAAAATATTATGTGATGCTGTAGCTAAAATCCCTCATTTATTTATATGTTTTTCTTAATTGCTTGTTTTTTAAAACATCTATCAAAGAGAAGACTCAGAAGTTTTAAACTGACATCTGTGTGTTCTATACAACTATTAGCATTATGATTAGTACTCCTGTGTAAAAATGCCATTAATGCAATTATAACAACCTCACTAACTTTTTTATCTAATCAGGAATGACTAATCAAAGTTGTAGCCTTTGACTAAGTAAATATGTGAAATAAGGTATGCTTATCAGGAACAAAATAGTAAAGAGCAACTCCAGACCCCCCCCCCCTTTTTCCCTAAAGAAAAAAAAAACATATGAGATATCAGGTGTTTAGGAATACAGTCCAGAGAAAATAGCAGTTACATGAATTGTGGAAACCATCTGTAGCTTATAGATAAATCAATAATCACGGCACAAAATAATATGAAGTAGAAATTATGAATTGAATGTTCATAAGTTCACTTGTTTTGCAACTTGTTCCATAATCTTTCTCTTTTTTTTTTCAATCCCAAGCGGGATTTCCAGTTAGTTTACCTAGAATTATGAAAGAAGGTTGTATGCGGGGAAGAGATCTGGAGACACTGGAAGGTTTCAGATTGAATATATAATGATAAGGCAGAGATTTTGGAGTTAATTTTAAATTGTAAGACAT
The DNA here is from genome assembly GCF_021461385.2 of Schistocerca piceifrons. Taxonomy (NCBI): domain Eukaryota; kingdom Metazoa; phylum Arthropoda; class Insecta; order Orthoptera; family Acrididae; genus Schistocerca; species Schistocerca piceifrons. The sequence goes on from NC_060149.1 coordinate 274,237,455, forward strand.
TTCCAAGGGTAGATGTGGACTCTGACCACATTTTATTTATTATGGTCTGTAGATTAAAACTAAATAAACTGCAAAAATGTAGGAAACTAAGGAGATAGGGCCTGGATAAGTTGAAAGAACCAGAGTCTATTGAAGAACAGGAGGAAGAAATACAGTTGAAGACAAATGGGTAGCTTTGAGAGATGAAATAGTGAAGGCAGCAGACGATCAAATAAGTAAAAGACAAGGCCTAGTAGATGTTCCTGAGTAACACAGGAGATATTAAATTTAACTGATGAAAACAGTAAATTTAAAAATGCAGTAAATGGAGTAGGGAAAAAGGAATATGAATGTTTAAAAAATGAGAGTGATAGGAAGTGCAAAATGGCTATAGAGGAATAGCTAGAGGACAAATATAAGGACTTAGAAGCATATTTCTCCAGAGAAAAGATAGGCATCCTCTACAGGCCTTTGGAGAAAAGAGAAGCAGCTTTGTGAATATCAAGAGCTCTGATGGAAAACCAGTCTTAATCCAAGAAGGGAAAGCTGTAATGTGGAAAGAGTATATAGATGGTCTATACAAGGAGATGTACTTGAAGGCAATACTATAGAAATGGAAGAGGATGTAGATGAGGATGAGATGGGAGATATGGTACTGAAAGAAGTATCTGACAGAGCACTGAAAGACCTAAGTTGAAACAAGGCCCCAGGAGTAGATGACATTCTATCAGAACTATTGATTTTCTTGGGAGAGCCATCCATGATAAAACTCTTCCATCTGGTGTGCAAGATGTATGAGACAAGCAATATACCCTCAGACTTCAAGAATAATATAATAATTCCAAATGCAAAAAAGCAGATGCTGACAGATGTGAAAATTATCAAAATATCAGTTTAATAAGTTGCAAAATACTAACACAAGTTCTTTACAGAAGACTGGAAAAACATTGTTAGAAGCCAAGATCAGGGAACATCAGTTTGGATTCTAGAGAAATGTAGCAACATCAGTGCCAATACTGGTCCTATGACTTCTCTTAGAAGACAGATTAAGGAAAGGCAAATGTAAGTTTATAGCATTTTTAGACTTGGAGAACACTTTTCACAATATTGACTGCTATACTCTCTTTGAAATTCTCAAGGTAGCAGGGGTAAAATACAGGGAGTGAAATGGTATTTAGAACTTGTACAGAAACCAGATGGCAGTTACAAAAGTTGACAGGCATGAAATGAAAGGGAAGTAGTGGTTGAAAAGGGATTGGGACAAGGTTGTAGGCTATCACTGATGTTAGTCAATGTGTACATTGAGCAAGCAGTAAGGGAAACCAAAGAAAAATTAGGAGTAGGAATTAAAGTTCACAGATAAAAAATAAAAATTGTGAGGTTTTCTGATGACTTTGTAATTCCATCAAAGACAGCGAAGGACTTGGAAGAGCTGTTGAACAGAATGGGAAGTGTGCTGAAAGGCAGATATGAGACAAACATCAACAAAAGCAAAAGAAGGATAATGGAACGTAGTCAAATTAAATTAGGTGGTGGTGAGACAATTAGATTAGGAAATGAGACACTTAAAGTAGTAGATGAGTTTTGTTACTTCGGCAGCAAAATTACTCATGATGGCCGAAGTAAAGAGGATGTAAAATGTATACTGGCAATGGAAAGAAATGCATTTCCAAAGAAGAGAAATATGTTAACATCAGATATAGATTTTCTGAAAGTATTTGTGTGGAGTGTAACCATTTATGGAAGTTAAACATGGATGATAAACTGTTTGGATAAGAAGAGAATAGAAACTTCTGAAATGTGATGCTACAGAAGGATGCTGAATATTAGATGAGTAGATCACATAACTAATGAGAAGGTACTGAAAAGAACTGAGGAGAACAGAAATTTGTGGCAAAATCTGACTTGAAGAAGAGATCAGTTGGTAGGATACATTTTGAGACATCAAGGGATCACCAAGCTAGTATTGGAGGGAAGTGTGTGTGTGATGGGTGGGGGGGGGGGGGGGGGGACATCAAATCATCATGGAAGACCACAAGATGATTACAGTGAGCAGATTCAGAAGGATGTATGTTGCAGTAGTTATTCAGGGATGAAGAGACTTGCACAGAATGGAGTAGCATCATGGAGAGATGGAGAGCTACACCAAACCAGTCTTCGAACTGAAGATCACAACAACACAGGCAACATTTTTCTCATTTATTGCTTTTACTCTTTACTACAAATAACTTAACCACTAGGTCTGAATGTTTGAAACCATCTAAAAACCAAAGTTGTTATGGATATAGTACTGACTTACTTTGTGTAGGTATGAGGAAAACTGTAGACAGAAGATAAGTCAACAAATACAACTTTTTTTCCTTGAAAACAATCTTTCTTTGCAACCCAGCTGCCAAACCTTTCACAGTGTATAATGCATTATATTTGCACTTTCTGTCACTCATACAGTATATAATATGATTTTGTGTGATTTAAGCAATGAATAGAGTCAAAAATGGAATGAGTAAAGGTAACCCATCACAATGTAATCATTCTACCTCCATAGCTGATGTCATTTGAGTATTCAACCAACAACTGGAGGAGAGGCGGTAGTATAAAGTTGCTACAATATTGCAGTGTCTCTGTTATTCCAATTACAAAGGAACTTTGCATCATAATCAGAGTAACACAGGCACAACATTATCGTATTTGTCTGCCAATACCGGGCAAGCGACTTTCAAGTACAATGTCTGACCTGTACGGGAATATACATGATTGATGTACAAGTACCAGTTATAGACACATGGTTGTCAACTTATGGAAGTTTGAGTCTGGCTGTGAATCATGTACAGATAGCCAAATGGCAAGGCGACTATTCACGATAAGCGGAAAATCTGGATTCGAGTCCTCGTCCGGCACAAATTTTCATTGCCATCATTCCATTCTACAGCTGATGGTTGTCCTTATTTGCAACTACAAATACATTTAATGTAAAGTTCCTGATCACATCCCTCTGTTTGAAAGGAGTAACCTATATGCCTGCATTGGAGTCTCATCATCTCCCTTTTCTCATCATTATAAAAGACAAACTGGATGTTATACTTGAAAGCAATATTTCTTTGCCCCTATACTCATACAGGCATATTTATGATACAACTCTCATATAGTGTGAGGAAAGGAGCCATTGTGCACTGTGGAAGAAAACCCTGTTCAATTAGCTGGCTGAACCTAGTGCTTGGGGCTTCCCAACCTGCAATGTCGTATGACCTTTTCTGTACAACTGAGCACTCTATAAGCTCAGTTGGGCTTCACTACTGGAACAACGTAGACATACATGTGTAAATGTGTGTTTTTGTTGTACTGTTAGTTCTGTGGAAGAATATTGTCTAGATGTTAGTGACAATTGCAGCCTTGTTTGTGTGCCTGCTGATTGCTAAACACCTCAACAATATGGAAAGTGGTTACCTTCATCCCTTCTAGAATTTGTTACCCACCAAGGAATTTCCAATATTTTTTAATGAATGAGTTCAAGTGTAATTACAGAAGTTAGAAAAATAAAATGAACACTGATACAGTTGCCTTATTTACAGAGATTGTTGCTGATTTACCTCCAATGCACTGGTACTGTCTTCTGTACTCGCTCATTATAATATATTTATATTGTTCAGAGTTACCAATAGATTTGTGACTGCTCTTGTGATGTGTTGATCTACCATGATATTGGACTTTACTGGCTTCAATGTCAAATTTTCAGTGCACTTTTAATGGATGCATTCATGGCCACAGTTTCAAAACTAATAAAGATATTCAGAGCTATTCCACCTAATGTCTGGACAGCATTAAGCATTCACATAAATCTTTGATGCCAGGAAAGATTGTGGAAGAAATATGAAACTTACTAATAGAAATTGGAGAGCATAAAATATAGTTATTATGTCTACTAACAAAATTATTGTCACAAACACAGTTACTGTACATAATATGCATCTGGTGAATATAGTGTCAACAAAAATAATGAAGTGGGGTCTGTATAAAAAATAAAAAAACCTTTAGTGGCAGACGTGCTGTTTCCAAAGCTCTTAGAAACCAAATAAATAAAGAGAAGAAGTTTCTTTGGCTCTAGGAGCTCTATGTATAAATTACTGAACAATGTTAACACTTGATGTGATCAAATGAGACAACTTTTAGATTATTCCCCACCACAGCACTCATTTATGTGTAGAGAGCCTTAGCTGAAGCATGTGGCCCAGATTGTTTGTAAATGTTGTAATAGTTTGATTAGCCATACAGTGATTGTCAGTTGACTGTATGGTCACACTAAGCTAGTGTGGATTGATTTGGTGAAAATAAATGAGATTTTGATACTTTCCTCCAACATCTCACAATAGTTCCTCCAGCAATCATGCCTGATGTATGTAGATGAATTACCTACCAGATTCAGGATATTTTGGGAAGCCTAATATGTCCCTGTATACCATTATATATATATATATATATATATATAAAAACAAAGATGATGTGACTTACCAAACGAAAGCGCTGGCAGGTCGATAGACACACAAACAAACACAAACATACACACAAAATTCAAGCTTTCGCAACCCACGGTTGCTTCGTCAGGAAAGAGGGAAGGAGAGGGAAAGATGAAAGGATGTGGGTTTTAAGGGAGAGGGTAAGGAGTCATTCCAATCACGGGAGCGGAAAGACTTACCTTAGGGGGAAAAAAGGACAGGTATACACTTGCACACACACCCATATCCAACCGCACATACACAGACACAAGCAGACATTTGTAAAGGCAAAGAGTTTAGGCAGAGATGTCAGTCGAGGCAGAAGTAAAGTGGCAAAGATGTTGTTGAAAGACAGGTGAGGTATGAGCGGCGGCAACTTGAAATTAGCGGAGGTTGAGGCCTGGCGGATAACGAGAAGAGAGGATATACTGAAGGGCAAGTTCCCATCTCTGGAGTTCTGACAGGTTGGTATTAGTGGGAAGTATCCAGATAACCCGGACGGTGTAACACTGTGCCAAGATGTGCTGGCTGTGCACCAAGGCATGTTTAGCCACAGGGTGATCCTCATTACCAACAAACACTGTCTGCCTGTGTCCATTCATGCGAATGGACAGTTTGTTGCTGGTCATTCCCACATAGAAAGCTTCACAGTGTAGGAAGGTCAGTTGGTAAATCACGTGGGTGCTTTCACACGTGGCTCTGCCTTTGATCATGTACACCTTCCGGGTTACAGGACTGGAGTAGGTGGTGGTGGGAGGGTGCATGGGACAGGTTTTACACCAGGGGCAGTTACAAGGGCAGCAGCCAGAGGGTAGGGAAGGTGGTTTGGGGATTTCATAGGGATGAACTAAGAGGTTACGAAGGTTAGGTGGACGGTGGAAAGACACTCCTGGTGGAGTGGGGAGGATTTCATGAAGGATGGATCTCATTTCAGGGCAGGATTTGAGGAAGTTGTATCCCTGCTGGAGAGCCACATTCAGAGTCTGATCCAGTCCCGGAAAGTATCCTGTCACAAATGGGGCACTTTTTTGGTTCTTCTGTGGGAGGTTCTGGGCTTGAGGGGATGAGGAAGTGGCTCTGGTTATTTGCTTCTGTACCAGGTCGGGAGGGTAGTTGCAGGATGCGAAAGCTGTTTTCAGATTGTTGGTGTAATGGTTCAGGGATTCCGGACTGGAGCAGATTCGTTTGCCATGAAGACCTAGGCTGTAGGGAAGGGACCGTTTGATGTGGAATGGGTGGCAGCTGTCATAATGGAGGTACTGTTGCTTGTTGGTGGGTTTGATGTGGACGGACATGTGAAGCTGGCCATTGGACACATGGAGGTCAATGTCAAGGAAAGTGGCATGGGATTTGGAGTAGGACCAGGTGAATCTGATGGAACCAAAGGAGTTGAGGTTGGAGAGGAAATTCTGGAGTTCTTCTTCACTCTTTCCCTTTACAAATGTCTGCTTGTGTCTGTGTATGTGCGGTTGGATATGGGTGTGTGTGCGAGTGTATACCTGTCCTTTTTTCCCCCTAAGGTAAGTCTTTCCACTCCCGGGACTGGAATGACTCCTTACCCTCTCCCTTAAAACCCACATCCTTTCATCTTTCCCTCTCCTTCCCTCTTTCCTGACGAAGCAACCTGGGGTTGCAAAAGTTTGAATTTCGTGTGTGTGTTTGTGTTTGTTTGTGTGTCTATCAACATGCCAATGCTTTCGTTTGGTAAGTTACATCATCTTTGTTTTTAGATATATTTTTCTCATGTGGAATGTTTCCCTCTATATATATACACTCCTGGAAATGGAAAAAAGAACACATTGACACCGGTGTGTCAGACCCACCATACTTGCTCCAGACACTGCGAGAGGGCTGTACAAGCAATGATCACACGCACGGCACAGCGGACACACCAGGAACCGCGGTGTTGGCCGTCGAATGGCGCTAGCGGCGCAGCATTTGTGCACCGCCGCTGTCAGTGTCAGCCAGTTTGCCGTGGCATACGGAGCTCCATCGCAGTCTTTATCACTGGTAGCATGCCGCGACAGCATGGACGTGATCCGTATGTGCAGTTGACGGACTTTGAGCGAGGGCGTATAGTGGGCATGCGGGAGGACTTACCGCCGAATTGCTCAACACGTGGGGCGTGAGGTCTCCACAGTACATCGATGTTGTCGCCAGTGGTCGGCGGAAGGTGCACGTGCCCATCGACCTGGGACCGGACCGCAGCAACGCACGGATGCACGCCAAGACCGTAGGATCCTACGCAGTGCCATAGGGGACCGCACCGCCACTTCCCAGCAAATTAGGGACACTGTTGCTCCTGGGGTATCGGCGAGGACCATTCGCAACCGTCTCCATGAACCTGGGCTACGGTCCCGCACACCGTTAGGCCGTCTTCCGCTCACGCCCCAACATCATGCAGCCCGCCTCCAGTGGTGTCGCGACAGGCGTGAATGGAGGGACGAATGGAGACGTGTCGTCTTCAGCGATGAGAGTCGCTTCTGCCTTGGTGCCAATGATGGTCATATGCGTGTTTGGCACCGTGCAGGTGAGTGCCACAATCAGGACTGCATACGACCGAGACACACAGGGCCAACACCCGGCATCATGGTGTGGGGAGCGATCTCCTACACTGGCCGTACACCACTGGTGATCATCGAGGGGACACTGAATAGTGCACGGTACATCCAAACCGTCATCGAACCCATCGTTCTGCCATTCCTAGACCGGCAAGGGAACTTGCTGTTCCAACAGGACAATGCACGTCCGCATGTATCCCGTGCCACCCAACGTGCTCTAGAAGGTGTAAGTCAACTACCCTGGCCAGCAAGATCTCCGGATCTGTCCCCCATTGAGCATGTTTGGGACTGGATGAAGCGTCGTCTCACGCGGTCTGCACGTCCAGCACGAACGCTGGTCCAACTGAGGCACCAGGTGGAAATGGCATGGCAAGCCGTTCCACAGGACTACATCCAGCATCTCTACGATCGTCTCCATGGGAGAATAGCAGCCTGCATTGCTGCGAAAGGTGGATATACACTGTACTAGTGCCGACATTGTGCATGCTCTGTTGCCTGTGTCTATGTGCCTGTGGTTCTGTCAGTGTGATCATGTGATGTATCTGACCCCAGGAATGTGTCAATAAAGTTTCCCTTCCTGGGACAACGAATTCACGGTGTTCTTATTTCAATTTCCAGGAGTGTATATATGTTAGGAAGTATGTGTATACTTCCTAACAAATATGGATAGTTCAGGATCTTTATGTGAAAGAAAAAAATAAAGTATAGTTGAACGTCTGTGAGTATGCATGAGTTGAGTTAATAACCAAAGGACAATAAGCACAGTCTGTCTGGCTTTTCCAGACCATCTCATACAAAAAGATGGTTGTTAGTGTCCACATTGTGCTGTATATATGCTATGTTTCAAGTTGCATATTATTTGCTGTTTACCATGTTTTCCAAATTCTTCCTATTATCAACTATATAATTTTATGTGTGGAACCTACATATTCGAATCTTAAGTTGCTTCAGTCTTTTGTTTAAATTCTTGTAGCATTTTCAACCTTATAAATACATTTAGTCAAAGAAAGAAATAGTGGCTCATGTTTCACAACACAAAAAAATTCATGTGTTCAGCATAATTTTGCATCATTTAACACTGTCTAGATTAAAATTTATAGAATGCGACTACTCAGATTTAACTATTGTCCTTTTGTGTACAAAAACATAATGAAAATATGGTATTCCTGTTACAGCATAGGAAAAACACCAAAATAGACAAACTACAATGAACATATCTTTATTGAAAGGCCTTAAACTAGAAACATTTCTCTGCAATAGCACTAGATATGTCAGTACAACTAGTCATTGCCATAATTCCAAACAAAACATTTATTCTAATACTGTTTAAAAATATCAGTATACTTTGATATAAGTAATGAAGGTACAAACACACAGGAACTACACATTACTTGTCTCTCTGTCTTTCTTCTCTCTCTCTCTCTTTCTCTCTCTCTCTCTCTCTCTCTCTCTCCCTCTCCCTCTCCATTTCCCTCCTCCACCACTCTCTCTCCCTCTCCAAAAGATGTATCAAATACAAATAACTAGACATTTTTATTTTGAATTAAAATCAAACTATTCTGTTTTTGTTGCAGAACTATACAACTGCCCAATAATTAGAGTTCCCTTGATTGTATAAGGCAATTCCCACATTGGCAAGGGAGAAACTGCACAACAAACAACACTGAAGAGTGTCTGTGGTCATAACAGAGTACCTAACTGATTCTTTCTCAAGTGATTTTCAGAAAACTTTTTACTTAGAAAAGTTGATAATTCCATATTTTGTAGTCTCACAGCACTACTTGACAATATACTAGTTATCTCCTCAATTAGTCTTAGTTATTATGGTGTCTTGAATTTAAGTAACATATTCATAGTGTTTGCACTGAAAGTGGTATTATGGTATTTTATGTCTGGTGCACTTTAGGTGATACATTGCTGTGTAAGAAATATGGCTAACATACTGAAATTACTTTTATAACTGAAAGCAAAGTCATATCTATTTTCAGTCTAGACTAAACTAATGTAACAATGTAACAACATCTAGTAACTTGTACTGGTAGTAGTATGTTAACTTCAGTTTGATGAAAGTGTAAACACAGATGAATTTAATAATGTTCAATACATGCACTGTCTAATGTGAAAGGCATAAGTACATTATCCTTTTTGTAACATTGATTATAGATAGGAACTGTTCGTTTCTCTTATTGGTATTGATTAGGTGGGATCAGTTTAGCTTGCAGTCAAGTAATGGAATTTAAATTTAAGGAGTCATAACATAATGATCACTGTTTTTTTAGGGCTGTTGATTCACAGTGATTCAATGTGATTAATATTATTCAAAATTGAAGTAAAATAACCGCAGGCCACTCTGAAGGCAATATAAACCTATTGTAATCTAGATAAACTTGCAGTGTAAACATAAATTTTTAGTATGGTTTCTTTTTAAATTGATGTGATGCACTCACCAGCTCTTTTTTCTGAAATTTCCCTATAATTTATGATAAAGTCTTCCGAATCATTAGGATGTGTCATATTTTTCAAACTACTTCACTGCTCACCATTTCTACCCCTCTGCTGTAATCTTCTTCAGGATTACACTAGTGTTCCTGGATGGCAGTCACTATTGAAAGATAATGTCACATTCACTAATAAAAAGGCTATTTTTAAGCATTATTCGAAGAAGTGGAGTTACTGAGTAAAAATCTTCCAGCTACTGTTGTCGGACTGTCACCATTGGGTAAATACTGAAAGCAGGTGGCGACAGAGTGGGGGAATCCAAAATATTATTGTTTTTGTGTTACCTCAGCTGTTTCCGGGTAGCTGTTTATGTTCATTGCTCACTGTGGCTTGATATTTACTTCCATTATAGCAAGCAACCATGAAGAATTCTTAGATATTTTGACTGTTTCACTGACATTCCTCCTATAAATATTACTTTCTCTAGGTAGCACACATATGTTCTTAAAATCCATAACCTGCTCGCATTCTTTTTGGTGTGCCACTATGACTGATTTTTTCTTTTGTCTTAATCATGTGTGGGGTTTATGCTCTTTAACTCCATCTTTTACTATGCTTCTAGTTTGATATATACTTTACCACAATCACACATCACTTCATATACTCCCACAGTGTCGAAGCAGCCAGGCACATGTGTTATAGATTAGAAGATGTGTTTTGCCTTGTGTTGACTAGAAAAACATAGTCCTTAACCCAGTGTCCCAGGGGATTCTGCCTTTGTGGTCAGTTACTCTAGGCAGAACAGTAACTTTTTGAATGTTCACGATGTTTCTCATTCTTCTTGTTTTCATTGTTAATATTCTTATTATTATTGTTAGAATTATTATCACTTCATTTGAAAGCCATATTTATGTAAAGGTCATCATAACCATCAGCCATTAATGTTCCTCTAAGGGAATTTAGGTCTGATTGCAAGCTCTTACTGTCACTGATTCTGAATACACATAAGGGCTGAGCGCTCAGAGCAGCTTGTTTCTGGGTTGGGTGGTAGTGTGAAGCAGTATCTAGATTCCTGTTTATGTTGGTAGGTTTTCTATAAACTTATTGCCTAGAGTATTATCATGTCTTCTGTAGATAAACTTATCTAAAAATGGAAGGACTACCTCACTCTCCATATCTATGGTGAAGCTGATTTATGGAAGGATGTTATTCAGAAAATAATGGAATTTATGTAGCTCTTTCCTGTTGTGTGGCCATACAACCATGGCTTCATCACAGCAGAGCTAACAAGACAGTTTTAGTTCTCCATTACTTAATTAATATCTTTTGTTCAAAATACTCCATAAAAATGCCACCTGCTACAGGTAACTAGTTAGGCGGACAGCAACACCATCACATTGTTCATAAAATTCCTTTTTATATTTAAGATAACTCAACTGCAACATAATTTGACCTGGTCACACATATCCAGAGCAATTTTGTTCCCAATGATCTCCATAGTACCTGCTACTGGGATGTCTGTAAATAAGGATTTGACATCAAAGTTCACAAGTATGTCGATAGCAGTACTTTAACTGTGCATAATATTTTGAGTAAATGTTGAATCCTTCACAAAAGAATTCATTTTTCTTACAAGATACTTCAGTTTTCCTGATAAATGTGTAGCTAAAAATTACATTGTAGAATTAATACTATCCACTATTGGTCTCAGTGGACAACCTTCTTTGTGAAGCTCCATCTGTAATGACTGAGCTGTTGATGGGATATGAAACTATAATCTTCCTTTCTTCTCTTATGAACCTTCTGTAGGCCATATATTCTAGGTAAGACAAGTGAATTTCACATCAGATTGTTGTTAATAGAGCTGCCCATTATGGAGTCTGATAAGAGATTTTTCAGTTTCCTAACAATCTTGTTTGTTGGATCATATATGAGGTTACAGCACACTTGCTCCACCAATAGTTGTTCTACCTTCTTGTGGTATTCAGCTGTATACAAAACAGGAGTCACATTTCCGTTACCTGCTCTAGTGACAACAATGGATTCATGTTTCTTTAGTTCATTAGGAGCTTTCCTTTTCCATGTGAATGTGTTGTTCTAAATGGTTTCACTTGACTTAAAATTATTGAGACATACTATCTTATTTCCTCATCCTGAAACTTCAAGTGAGAGAATAAAAATTCTTCAATAGTACTGATGATTTCTTCTGTGGGTCTTCTCTTTGGTGTAGTCATGAAATAAAGACCTTTGCTCACCATTGCAATAGCTTATTCACTGAATTCTTCAGATGAGAGGTTTATTACCACTCAGTTTGGGTCAAGAATGGTATTTTTCTTCCTCTCTGTCATCATCTGCTTTCAGTATTTATCCAGTTATAATGGTCCACCAATTGCAGCTGAAAAATTTTTTCCAGTAACTCCACATATTTGAAAAAGTACAGCAGAATAAGCCTTTTAAAAGCAAACACAACACTGTCTTTTGACAGTGCCCAGCAACCCAGAGGCACCAATAGAATCATGAAGAAGATTCCAGCAGAGGAACTAAAATGTCAAGCAGTAAAGAAGTTTGAAGAGGAGTGTGGCACAACCTAATGACTCTGAAGATTTTATGGTCAATGACACAAAAGCCTGCAGGCTTACATTGATTTGATATCATTTTGATTTTGCCACTGCTGTTTCTGATCTAAGGCCTAAACATCTTCCATATGTATGAATTCACCTCTCTTTTATTACAGTTCATAATCTTAATTCTTCTGTGTGGGCAGTATTCTCATTTTTATCACAATCACCATTTTATCTGTCTCTGTGGATAACAAAGGTCTTTCAATACTGGGCCAGGATTCATATATCCTTTTCTAGTTTCTGTGTGTTCATCACTGTATTCATCTTCTCTCACTATCATGTTTTCAGTGATCACTGGCACTGACAGGTGAGTGGAAAACTGGGGTATTGCAATTTTGTTTTTGTTTCTGAGGTGACTGTAATTATTTTTGTAAGTTCAGAATAATAATCTTCTGTGTGACCCAATGGTTCTTCATATCATGGAAACAGTGAAGACTGTGTGATGTGATTCTTTTAACTACTAAATCAATAGTGTAGCATGTCAAACAGCATAAGTGGAGGTAGGTTTAAGTTTTCATTTAAGAGCCTACACTCCACATTTATAGAAAAAGAATTTGTACCACATACAAAGGTACAAGGCATTTGAGTATGACTACTCAGCAATGTTGCTAAACCTCCATATTTTCTGGAGATGGATTTCTGAACAAAGTGTCATGTGTGAGAATACCTGGCACATAATATTTATTTTTCATCAGTTACCTGTGAAGAACAGTTAAAGTAAGCCCCACAGAATAACCAAGGATTTTTTCTGAGTATTTTGGTAGATAGAGGGTAATGAGATATGAAAAACTGAGCCTGATAAGCAGAAATTGATTTCATTTTCGAATACGAGACCCACAAATGTTTTAAACAAAGTCATTCATATTCCTTCTGGCAAAACTGCTGTTGACTAGTGTAACAGAAGAGCCTGATCTTTGTTGACAACATGTGATTGTTGCCTCTTTCACTATGATGTGCACAAATGGTGACACTGCTCTGCCACCACTCTTGTGGCACTGTGGCACCACCACCTGCCAAACAACCATGACAGTGTGAGGAATGCCTTAATTTTGCTACCGGAGTGATTTATTATTTCATTTTAGTCAGTGAGAACTACTATGTTCGAACTGTCATACTATAACATAAATGGTAACCTGTGGCTTATAAAATAATACAAATCAACAAATGCATGCTACATAAAAAAATAACCATTTTCAGATGATCATCAGAGTTACATTACATTTATACAATATAGTATATCCATTAACATAAAAACACATGAGATGTGATGGTGAGAGGGGGGGGGCAGGGGGGGGGGGGAGTGAGGCCATCCAAAATACAGTGCTTGTCAATAAGGTGATAATATTCTTACATAGTGATACAAATTTATAAATACAGAAATTGGAGTCAGAATTTCCTATTTATATGTATGATGTTCTTTAAAATATCTCATCATATGAGATTAAACGTCTCAGTTTTGGTGCACTTCTCTTAAATATCACAGTGAGCAGACAGCAGTTATTAGTACATTAATGTTTAAAAAATAATCAAACTGGGATAAAAATGTGTGCACTAAAAATAGAAAAGTCTGCTCAATTTTCATACAATGAATGTATGAATAAATTGAACATTCTACCTTCCTTCTTCAGAATCATATTTTTTGGTTGTAGATGTAATATATAACCAATATAAACAATTAACCGCAGCATTTCCATACTAACTGCTGCAGATTGGTTATCTTGTGATTTTTGGTAAGAATACAGATCAAAACTTCTTGTTTCAGTAATAATTGTTCTATATAAATATGCACAGTATGCAAGACTGTACCCAGCATCTGAGTTAGTAGTGTTTGAGGAAGGAGAAGGGAGGGGGACTCATATTATCTCACAGTGAATGACAAAAATATTGAGATTTCATAACAAATTTCTCTGGATACAAGTATTACTAGTCAATAAATTGATGAATCTGTCTTGACAAGGCAGTAGCAGTTCGGCTTGTGAAGATTTTTCCAGTAATTTTGCAAGAGTGTACCCAGGACAGGACACAGTAATGGTTGAGGAGGAAGGGGGCTGGGGGATGTGGTAGCTCATGTTAGTTTACTGGTGAATGACAAAAATTTTGAAATTTCATAACAAATCCCTCTGGGGCAAGTGTTACTAGCCAGTAAGTTGACTAATTGACAAATCTGTCTTGGCAGGGCAGCATGAGTTATGTTTGTGAAGTTTTTTTAATTGTGCTCATTTCTGTTTCAATATTTAACATTTTTACACCAAATGAGTAAGTCAGAGATATATGGTGTTAACATGGATAGTGTGGGATTTCTACATAGAAGACACTATATCACTTTTAATATATTGTGATTAAAATAATTTTGAATCATACATGTACTGCTTCACAAATGTTTATACAAAACACCAATAAATTTATTACATTGTAACTGTCCCATATGTAGAGGTACAAAATCCTACTGACTTGTACATGGAAATATTGTCACTGATTTATCACAAATTAGCAAAGACATATTTTATGGCACGAAGTTTGCAAATAGACTATACAGTCTAAGTAATCATATCCTGGCACTCACTTCTCAGGCAGTTTTGCCAGAATACTACAATCATTCCTTTGTTCAACATGAACAAATATATCTAACTCAAGAATGTCACATTCACATTAAGAAATAGTCCTGGCAATTCAGTCTGACATAAATATTGAGCAACTGATTCATTGTAAAAATAATAATGACTGAGCCAGTTTATTGTAGTGGCAAGTTTTCAGATAAGACATATAGGAACATCACACAACTAGTTTCTTTTCTTCTTGTACATAGCATAAACATATTTAAATGTAAATGCTTTCATACTGATTGTTCTTAATGCATTCTCACTGATTTATTACAATTTTATCAACTTTCTTCCTTGATTCAAATACACTCGCTAGATTCCATAGTGAACTCTGGAAATCAACCATATACCTGACTAACTATGCTAAAACTTAGTCAAAGTTGAGATCCTTTAATTCTGTATAACCTCCACAAAGCTTTGGGAAGATTCCACGCTTTCTCTGAGTTCTGGCTGCAGTTGGTGATGTGGTAGTTTGAGCCCATCTCTTATACATCAGCAACCTATAAGAAAGAATAATGCTGTATAATAAGTTTTAAGGAAAAGAATACAAAAATAACAAAAATTTGTACAGATCTTACATCTCATTTTTATTTGTATTTATGAATAGGATCCTAAATTTCTTTGCTGATATTAAAATGGCTTGCACTCTATACTGCAACTCCAAAAGCACCAGATTTTGTAACATAATTTTTTTTATCTTGTTTAGCCTGTGCAATAAACTAGTTTGAATTTACTTATTGATTATTCATAATCCAAGTGTATTATATGATGGATAAGTTTCACTTTTTTTTAGTATGTTTAATTTATTCATGCAAATAATAACATATGCAGACATCATTATTACCATTATATCATTATTGTTTTGAACATTCAGTATAATTATCTAAATAGGCTAAACTTCATAAAAATGTTGAAAGTAGCACACTTCAATCAAAAACTTCAATGATTTAATTAGTTTATGTCAGGGAATATTACTTTATTCCTTAATGGCCCATCTCCCCCCTCCCTTTCCCCCTCCCGCCCTCCACCCCCCTCACCAAATTCATTTAATTATGTATGCAGCATAGTGTAGGCTCAAAACAAAATCTATAATCAAGGCAGTATTACACAATTACTATTTGTTACCTGATAATACTACTACAAACAGCATAGTGAACGCATTATTGTGGCCAAGATAGACACGAAGCCCACGCCTACTACAGTAGTACAAGTTTATATGCCAACTAGCTCTGCAGATGACGAAGAAATTGATGAAATGTATGAGGAGATAAAAGAAATTATTCAAATAGTGAAGGGAGACGAAAATTTAATAGTCATGGGTGACTGGAATTCAAGCATAGGAAAAGGGAGAGAAGGAAACATAGTAGGTGAATATGGATTGGGGCTAAGAAATGAAACAGGAAGCCGCCTGGTAGAATTTTGCAAAGAGCACAACATAATCATAACTAACACTTGGTTTAAGAATCATGAAAGAAGGTTGTATACATGGAAGAACCCTGGAGATACTAAAAGGTATCAGATAGATTATATAATGGTAAGACAGAGATTTAGGAACCAGGTTTTAAATTGTATGACATTTCCAGGGGCAGATGTGGACTCTGACCACAATCTATTGGTTATGAACTGTAGATTAAAACTGAAGAAACTGCAGAAAGGTGGGAATTTAAGGAGATGGGACCCGGATAAACTGACTAAACCAGAGGTTGTACAGAGTTTCAGGAACAGCATAAGGGAACAGTTAACAGGAATGGGGGAAAGAAATACAGTAGAAGAAGAATGGGTAGCTTTGAGGGATGAGGTAGTGAAGGCAGCAGAGGAACAAGTAGGTAAAAAGATGAGGGCTAGTAGAAATCCCTGGGTAACAGAAGATATATTGAATTTACTTGATGAAAGGAGAAAATATAAAAATGCAGTAAATGAAGGAGGCAAAAAGGAATACAAACGTCTCAAAAATGAGATTGACAGGAAATGCAAAATGGCTAAGCAGGGATGGCTAGAGGACAAATGTAAGGATGTAGAGGCTTATCTCACTAGGGGTAAGATAGATACTGCATATAGGAAAATTAAAGAGACCTTTGGAGAAAAGAGAACGATTTGTATGAATATCAAGAGCTCCGATGGAAACCCAGTTCTAAGCAAAGAAAGGAAAGCAGGAAGGTGGAAGGAGTATATAGAGGGTCTATACAAGGGCAAGGTACTTGAGGACAATATTATGGAAATGGAAGAGGATGTAGATGAAGATGAAATGGGAGATACGATACTGTGTGAAGAGTTTGACAGAGCACTGAAAAACCTGAGTCGAAACAAGGCCCCCGGAGTAGACAACATTCCATTAGAACTACTGACAGCCTTGGGAGAGCCAGTCCTGACAAAACTCTACCATCTGGTGAGCAAGATGTATGAGACAGGCGAAATACCCTCAGACTTCAAGAAGAATATAATAATTCCAATCCTAAAGAAAGCAGGTGTTGACAGATGTGAAAATTACTGAACTATCAGTTTAATAAGTCACAGCTGCAAAATACTAACGTGAATTCTTTACAGACGAATGGAAAAACTGATAGAAGCTGACCTCGGGGAAGATCAGTTTGGATTCCGTAGAAATGCTGGAACACGTGAGGCAATACTGAGCCTACACCTTATCTTAGAAGAAAGATTAAGGAAAGGCAAACCTACGTTTCTAGCATTTGTAGACTTAGAGAAAGCTTTTGACAATGTTGATTGGAATACTCTCTTTCAAATTCTGAAGGTGGCAGGGGTAAAATACAGGGAGCAAAAGGCTATTTACAATTTGTACAGAAAGCAGATGGCAGTTATAAGAGTTGAGGGGTATGAAAGGGGAGCAGTGGTTGGGAAGGTAGTGAGACAGGGTTGTAGCCTATCCCCGATGTTATTCAATCTGTATATTGAGCAAGCAATAAAGGAAACAAAAGAAAAGTATGGAGTAGGAATTAAAATCCATGGAGAAGAAATAAAAACTTTGAGGTCTGCCAATGACATTGTAATTCTGTCAGAGACAGCAAAGGACTTGGAAGAGCAGTTGAATGGAATGGACAGTGTCTTGAAAGGCGGGTATAAGATGAACATCAACTAAAGCAAAACTAGGATAATGGAATGTAGTCTAAATAAGTTGGGTGATGCTGAGGGAATTAGATTAGGAAATGAGACACTTAAAGTAGTAAAGGAGTTTTGCTATTTAGGGAGCAAAATAACTGATGATGGTCGAAGTAGAGAGGATATAAAATGTAGACTGGCAATGGCAAGGAAAGCGTTTCTGAAGAAGAAAAATTTGTTAACATCGAGTGTAGATTTAAGTGTCAGGAAGTTGTTTCTGAAAGTATTTGTATGGAGTGTAGCCATGTATGGAAGTGAAACGTGGACAATAAATAGTTTAGACAAGAAGAGAATAGAAGCTTTCAAAATGTGGTGCTACAGAAGAATGCTGAAGATTAGATGGGTAGATCACATAACTAATGAGGAGGTATTGAATAGAATTGGGGAGAAGAGGAGCTTGTGGCACTACTTGACTAGAAGAAGGGATCGGTTAGTAGGACATGTTCTGAGACATCGAGGGATCACCAATTTAGTATTGGAGGGCAGAGCGGAGGGTAAAAATCGTGGAGGGAGACCAAGAGATGAATACACTAAGCAGATTCAGAAGGATGTAGGCTGCGGTAGGTACTGGGAGATTAAGAAACTTGCAAAGGATAGAGTAGCATGGAGAGCTGTATCAAACCAGTCTCAGGACTGAAGACCACAACAACAACAACAACAACAACAACCTGATAATACAAATTCATCTTTTATTTCCCATCAGTTTTCACAATATGATATAAAATCTTTCTGTATGGTATGGTTTTGAAAGCTCTTTGTTATACATAAGCGACCTAAAAGAGAAAAGATGTTGTATGTTACAACAGAAGAAACAGTTATTGATTGCAGGGTTGCCATCAGTTGGCTCCCATCTTCCCCTTGCATTTTGTCTGTCCCCTTTCTTTAGTATTCTATAGCAAAATCTGCATTACTATAACTTGTACTGTACTGAAAACGTTTAAATGTGAATACCTCCAGTTGATTGTATAGAAGCATTACATCACCAATGTAAATGATTAAGAAAAACATATGAAAAACTAGGAAGTTAAAAAGAATCTTATTTGAACTGTAAATGTGAAAGTGTTTCAACTGAGTTATTTACAAATGACACAGAATTATTGAGGCCTTCGATGCTACTTGTTGATGTATTGCCTCTTGACTTTTGTCATAGGATCTTTGGCTGATGTTTCTTTAATGTTTTTTCCAACATTTCATCAGTATGTGTAGTGGGCACTGACAAAGGTTCACTCTCCATTGTTGGTGGTGGACTGGACTAATTCCTGCAGCTAGAGATTATATGTACCTGTTGCTCCGAGCTCTGAGGCCTTTTCCCTGCTTGTTACTTCTGTGGTGCTTCCCTTATTACCTGCAATGGTCATTTGCTGTAGCACAGGAATTCAGGATACATTTATTTTGATGTTTTCTTCTTTCTTGTTAAACTTATTGGCATATTTGTGAATTTCAATGGCTTCCCTGAACAAATGGATGAGGTAGCTCTTCCCCACACTGAGAACCTGTGCATTGGTAAATTATTTTGTGGCTAGTCTCACATGGTGGCTATTGTGTCAAGGCCAATTTACCTACCTGTCCCTACTTGAAATACCATTTACTTTTGGTGATCCTAGTATCGACTGATAGTCTAACCATTCCAGCATAGACTTTTCCCAATGAACACAGTGTGCTGTACATTCCCAATATTGTGAATGAGTCTCTTTTTTTCTTTTGTTTATTCCTAATGTAAGACTCTCTTTGGTCTTCTTGGTCAGTTTGTAAACAGTCCTTACCCTATGTTTGCACAATATATGGCCAATTCTGTCTATCAACATTGGGCTGTATGGAAGAAAGGCTGTACCTGACATTTCTTCTTCTGATGGGTCACTCTAACAGATGTTAGGTATCATGATACTTTTTATGCAACTGGTGGAGTACTCATTGCTCTTCAAATTGTATTCTAGGTGTTGCATCTCATGTCCAAGGTGCTGTGGCTCAGACATTCATCTACTGCACATTATTTTCATCATATTCCTTTTCGTATTAATAGAAATAATCCTACTATATCTGACTTCCTCTCTGTGTATCTTTTTCTCTAACTACCTACCAATTATATTTCTTTTTGATTTCATTTTACTGTGTGAGCTATCACTTTCATGTAAGATTTATATACTTCTAGTTCTTCATATTTTCTCAGTATGACTCCGTATAACCGAAGAGATGGAAATTTTTTAAGTGAAAACAAAATTATTTGTGAAATGTATTTAGTGATGGAATTTAGCTTATTCTAAACTTCAGTACACATTTTAAGTATAACTGATGTCTTTAATTATTTTACCATTTATAAGATTTGTAATTGTATATTGCAGCTAAATTATGTAATTTAACTTTTTAGACATCATCTGACAATCCATTTATCACTGTGTGGGCATGTCAGGGGACATAATATGTCATGTTACTATTATTTCTAGTAAGTTCAGTAGGGATGTTTATAACTGACTGAATTATATGTGACTTACAGTATCTTCAGGTAATGTTTCATGCCAAATTCCTATCAGGAATAGAATTTTTTCTCTGAAACCTTCACAGATTAGAAGTTCTCTCACAGACAACACAACAAGGCATGAAGACTTTCATAAAATTTCCCAGTAACCCATTGGAAAAAGGAATGCTGTGGGATATAATATATAATTGCAACTATTTGTTTTTCCATTATTAATTCATAAGAAAATGTTTCCATATTCTGATTTAAACAGAATTTGCTTATTTCAATTTTATTTTTTATACTTCCTGTTACGAAGGTGACAACAAATTTTTTGTCCATGACAGATAAATTATAAGCATATACACTAATATTTTGCACCCTTGTGGTTCTACGGTATGGAAGCAGATAAGTTCCATCAGTTTGCTTCCAGTTCTGGACAATTTCCAATCTAAAAACTTTTAATTTCTTTATTGTGTCAATAATATTTTAATGAAGCAAGTTGATTTCTAGTTGCCCTCTCTTTGTATATTTTAGATTAGAAGTCTCTGTTAAATTAACTTCTTTCAAAACCATCTACCTGAATCAATAGCTGTGACTTTGGTTTTACTACTCATGGAGAAACAACAAAAACCACTTTTTATGAAAAGGATAGGTGCTACTCACCATAGAGTGGAGATGCTGAGTTGCAGATGGGCACAACAAAAAGACTGTTCGGCCAACAAGACCTTTGTTGAACTTAGACAAGACACACACACACACACACACACACACACACACACACACACACACACACACTCATGGCACTGCATCTCACTCACACACGACCACAGTCTCTGGCAGTTGGAGACAGAATCTTTTTGTTGTGCCTATCTGCAACTCAGTGTGTCTGCTATATGGAGTAGCAACTATCCATTTCATAATATTGTTACATTCCATCCTGGAATTTCTACTGTTAGAAATCCCTTTTTATAATGTTAGAAATCTAGTTGTTGTTACATTATACAAATACAATATCAGAATTCCATTTGGTTATACACACTCGCTGTTAAGGGTTACAAGCTAAATGACAACAGACTGAGTTATAAATAGTTTTAAAGTAATAATCAATTAATTTGCAGCAAAGTTACTCTTTTAGAAATATATGTAATATGAAATTATGTTTAGGAAAGGATGTAATATTGGCGATAAACAATCTAATGCTTCTTTCCTGAATAAAAAAAGTGATAAACACAAATACAGTGAGACATAAAAACTGCAAAGGAATCTTTAAGCTTTCTGGACGAATTTTGAGAGTTCTTCATTTTTGGCTCTTCCTTTTACGTTAAATATCTCTAGTTAGTTAGTTTTATGTTCCATGGATCATTTTGCATGATAAATCGTAGTGATGTGGAATAATGAGTCATTTTACGTTCACATTACAACTTAATTTGTAAATAAGGCTACATGCTGAACATTTGTAAGGTTATTTTTAAATATACAGATGTGAATTAGTAATTCCTATTCACCACCTTTTACACATTACAATAATAGAAATTCTTCTATGGAATAGAAGTAGTTGTGAACAGGCAGTTTCAAATTTTAATTTTCTGTCTGTCAGACATTGTATATCACTGGGTAAGTGATTAAAAATGTTTTTCTGTGTTAAAGCAACCTTAATGTGGAGTAATGAATATTAGTTTTCCTCCTGGTATTGTAATTATCTTTATCACTGTTCCTTTTGAACAGCAGTAGATCATTTACAACAAACTTCATTAGGGAATAGATATATTGTGAAGCAACAGTTAGAATTCCCAACTCCTTAAACATATGTCTACATGATAATCGTGGTTGAGCATGAAATATTATTCTAACAGCACATTTTTGGGTAATGAAGACTTTCTTTCTTTAAAGCTGAGTTACCCTAGAACATTATTCCATGTGACATTATTGAATGAAAATATGCTAAACATGTCAACTTATCGATTTCTCTCCCTCCAAGATTTGAAAAAATTCTAAGTGCAAATGTGGCTGAACTAAGTTGATTTTGGAGTTCCAAAATTTGTTTTTCCAGTTTAAGTTCTCATCAACGTGGGCACTTAAGAATTTTGAAGTTTCTACTCTATTTATTATTTCCTCATCATGTATTTCACTTGTCATTTATGTAGTACCTCCAGATGTATAGAAGTGAATATTTTTTGTTTTTATTTTATTTATTTTTTTAAAATTGAGGGTGAGACATTCATAGACAACTAGTCAATGATACTTTTAAGAACATTGTTTACCATTTCTTCTGTTTCTGTATGTATGCTTGGACTGATTACAATACTAGTGTCATATGCAAAATGAACGAATTCTACTTGTATGTTAGATGGAAGATCGTTTACATATATGAGGAACAATAGAGACCTAAGATTTAGCCTTGGGGAACCCCATATGTGATTTATACACCATCAGCATTACATTCCAAACTGTTTTGATTGAATTACTAAGTACAACTTTTCACATGATTTTAGTTAGATATGGCATCATCCGGTGGTTTTTATACCATCAATCCAATAAAACTTCAGTTTATCTATGAGAGTGCTGTGATTAAAACAGTCAAATGCCTTAGAACTTAGTGTTGAATACCGACAAATGTGCCATATTAGGATATTTTCCCAGTTTAAAAATTCTGATCTATGTCAATCATTAAATATTTGAAAGTATAGTCATCAGTAACACATGTTTGAATCTTATGAAATATCCTTCATAATTTCTTCCTACACTGACTAATTGGCTTCATTGTGTAAATTATCAGACTTAATTAACATTATTTTATGTTTTCTATCTTAATCACTCAAGATTTTTTATGATTTCTTTTAATAGAACATATTTATTACTAATTATACATATTTTGCACTCAGTAAAACATTATATTGCAGACTCGGTGTCCATACTTCAAATTAGAAAAATTTATAGAAACATCTTGAATAACTTCCATATAATATCATTTGCAATTTGACATATATGTGTTGCAATCTTTAAATTAACAATAATAATACCTGCAGCATCAGCAAGATAGTACTAGTCCTGTATATTATACCAAATGAAACCAGAATATAGTCATCAGTAATAAGAAGAATGATAAACACATGGTTGAATCTTATGGAATATCCTTCATAGTTTCTTCTTACATAGATTTCCTTACATAAATTACCAGAATTACTTAACATTATTTTATATTTCCTCTCTTAATCACTCAAGTTATGTCTCTCAAAAATTTTACCTTTACTAAGGGGAGAGGATAACTTCACTAACAGAGTAAAACAGTTCACAGCCTCACATGATTTTGGAGAAAATGCTCACAATTTGATTTGAGCTGGTTATTTTGTCATTCGAGAATTTTATTGTTAATTTTGTGACTACAAAAGTAGGTCCTTCAGTGGATAGATCTTTATTAAATCAAAACAGCATTGAGGCGATGTGGATAAAATCCATTTTACAAAATAATTTAAGTTTGGGGATGGGTAATAGTCACTGGTATTTCCAGAAATACACTTCTTGCTTAACAGTGGCTGGATAACTAATAAATTACCCTTCATTAATGACTCAATGCAAGGATAACTGATACAGTTTAATGCTCAAGGACAAATAATTTTTTAATAATGTGTTAGGAGTTTAATTGATCTAGAATAAAATTTTAACTACAAGCACACTGATAAATTTCCTCCATTCAGAAGAAGTTGTGGCAAGATATCAAGTTGCTACATATTACTTTATGGTGTAATGCTTTACATTTTTGCATTTCCTAAATGTATCACAGCAAGAAATATACAAAGTTTGATGTTGGTCTGTTCATTTTGATTCACAAAATTTAAAACTGTATTAAACTAGAGATAGCTATGAAATTACAACATTTTCACAAAACATACGTGTTATGTTCAGTCACTCCATCTACTACACTCATGGTAAGCCTAATAGTGCAATGTATGTTACAGTTGGGCTGTGTATAGTACACTTCCTAGCTTGTTCTGTTGTTTAAGGAATTAACCTTTGCAGGTACCAAAAATATTCCAGTTCGACACTTAATGTGGGAATCATAAATGGTTCAATGCTTGTGCACATCCAGTGTAAGATGATATGGCACTTATAGAGAAAATCTTCATCACTTTTATATATTGGAAATGGATAATTATCATCCAAGGATTTGAATAATTCTAGTTAAGCGTGTCAATGGTGCAGTTACAGGCAAAAACCATCTTTCACAATAAATTTCATCACATTTTGGAGTGAAAATGCAAGTTCACTGGTAGTACACAAATAATGCTCATCTCTCACTCCTACCACCCTCCGATCTCTCTCTTTTATGTGCGTCCGTGCACACTTGTGCACACCCACACACCCACCCACCCACCCACCCACACACACACACACACACACACACACACACACACACACACACACACATACACAGCTTTGCTTTATATGACTCAATCACAATTAAAATCTGAAATTCCCTGTCAGACTGAAGCTGTGTGCTGGATGAGGACTTGGACTTGGAACCATTGCCTTTTTCAGGTAAGTGCTATACCAACTGAGTTATTCAAGTGTGCCTCATCACCTATCTTCACAACTTTACTTCTACTAGTACCTCATCTCCTAACTTTGAAACTTCTGTGAAGTGTGAAAGTTATGAGAGAGGTGCTGGTGGAAATAAAGCTGTGGGGGCAGGTTGTGAGTTGTACCTGGACAACTCAGTCTGTGGAAAGCTCCCACTTTCAAGTCACAGTCCAGCACGCAGTTTCAATCTGCCAGGAAGTTTCAAATCTAAGAATTTTTAACATGTTGCAGCCCTGTCAGCAACTGTGATAAATTAATACTTCAAAGATCCACCTCAGTTGTGAAAAGTTACTGGTCTTTATCCAGGTTTCAGCTAGAGTAATCTAGCCTTCTTCAGAAGCATAAAATAAAATGCAACTTTTTGTGATGGAGGTGGATCTTTGATGTATTAAGTTTCAAATCATTGTACACTCTACTGCAGAGTGAAAATTCATTCATCTTGGAAACAAATAAAAGCTGTGTGGAAAATGAAATGAATAACAAAATGCATACATACCTTCTTTTCCTGTGCTATGTAACAGTTAATATGATAATTGTATCTACATCTACAACTATAAATTAGAAAATTAGGAATGATTACCAAGATTTAACAAGTGATACATGTTTTGCTACAAAATATAATTTACAGCATATTTTGACTATAGACGTAAACTACCCCCTTCAATAGTATTTTGTAAAAGGTGTATGAAATATTCAAATGCTGTGTGACATGTACTCATTAATTGAGTAAGGTCACATATTTTATAAATATATTTTCAGGTTTTTCAAGCTCATGTATTCCATTTCACTCTTTGTAATCTTTGACAGTTTATTATGTAATTTTACTCTTTAGCAAATTATAGTTTTTTTTTTATTCTAACTTCCTTATTCCTATAAGATGCATGCCATATTTGTACCTATATCTTTGTCTATACTCTGCAATCCACATCACAGTGTATGACAGAGAGTGCTATCATTTCTTTCATTTCCTTTTCTGTTCATGAATGGCATTCAGAAAGATTGACTGCCAGAAAGCCTTCTTGAGATATTATGCTATCTGACTTTTTTTGGAATTAAAATCTTGCAGTTTTAATAGTAAGTCTCCTTGTGATGTAGAATTCTTCTCATGTTGCACCTGTCACTGGTGTTTGACGAGCATTTCTATGATACTTTCATGCTACTAAATAGCCCAATGACAGAATGTGCCACTTTGAATCCTATCTACCTCTTTCAATAATCTTATTTGTTGTCAGTCCCATGCTAATAATTAATACTCAAGAATCACTCAAGCCAGGATTTCCTAAGCCAACTCTCTCATGAAATTTAAAACTCTGTGAAATTTTAATTCATTGTAGTAAATCAAGAGAAGTTGAACAGTAATAAAGCAAAACGTTGATGTAAATTTATTTTATACAAGGATTAGTGCAAGTCCAGACAGGGGATTAGTTTTTTGGTTGTTGTGAAGTCATCAATTTGAGTCAGCTGTGTTGCAGATTTTAAGGCTAAAATGTACTGATTTTCAACAAGAGTTTTTTATTTTTTTATGCTGTAATTGACAATAAGGCAATACATGTTTCCATGAAATGAAAACTGGTGTTTCATACCACAGTCTGAATGTTGAATTACAACCTGAACCTCTCATCAGCATAAGACAGTGTCCTAAATTCACCAGCTAAGTATTTATTAAGTTTCTATATGTTCCTCCTGTCATAACATTATGTACCACTCAAGTCATCTTGAATTAATGGACCTAAAGTGGAATGACCACATAAAACAAATATGAGAAAAGTGTATGCCAGAATGAGATTCATTGGGGAACTCTTAAGGAAAAGTAATTCATCCATGAAAAAATTGGCTTACAAAACATTAATTTGATCAAATCTTGAGTGTTGTTTATCTGTCTGGGTCCCTTGCTAAGTCGATTTAATAGTAGATATAGAGAAGAGCCAATGAAGAGTAACATGTTTCATCACAGGATAATTTATGTTATGTTATTTATTTATTTATTATCTTCTAACTTATAACTGTGCTCACACTTCGTACCCTGGTTATGAGACCTCACTACCAATGAGACCATTTTCTATGTGTGCCAAAACTGTGCTCCCAGGACTTTCTTTATATTCTACTGAGGTTCTAATAAGTACTCTTCCATTTCTAATATCTTAATATATGTATTTACACCTATGACTATTTGTCATTAAACATGAAGTAAAAACAGCTTTCTCTAAAAACATTAAGTAGTTCTTAATAGTGTGGTTTATAGCATCACAGTTCTTCTGATACTATAAATGCAGCTCCATAATCAATTTGGTTTCCATAAAATGTATGCCGTACATCCTGTATACACAATATAGTGGATATGTTGAGTTGCAAAATGGCTCTGAGCACTATGGGACTCAACATCTGAGGTCATCAGTCCCCTAGAACTTAGAACTACTTAAACCTAACTAACCTAAGGACATTACACACATCCATGCCCGAGGCAGGATTTGAACCTGAGACCACAGTGGTTGCGCGGTTCCAGACTGAAGCGCCTAGAACTGCTCAGCCACACTGGCTGGCAGTGGTAGTCCAAGGTGGGAGTTGGTGGTGAGTAGATTGAGGAGGCTCAGAAACTCCCTCCCACCACCATACAGAATCCATAACCTAAACAGACCTGAAACACATTCATCAACCTTTCCTCCAAAAGCATTAGCCCCATGGAAGTATCAGTCCTTTAAAAAGGACTGACCTTTTACCCCACTCCCAAATTCAATCATGCAGGACTTGTTAAAGACCTTCTCTCCTTCTCCCAGTCACTACAATGAAAACACTTTTTCACCACCAACCTTACCAATCATACTCAATCAAAGACTAATGTTGAACCCTGTCAGACTCAGTTCACTCTTCCTTCCAACTGTGATCAACCTCCACTGCCCCCAAATCACCACCTGTTAATTTTCTGGAATTTCTTAATCATAAACATTGCCTCACCATCATTCCACAGATCCCTCAACATGCAAGCTAACCTTACATATGCAGAAAGAACTGTGATCCTCCACCTAAGCATGGATCCCATCCTTATGATCCTACCAGCTGACAAGGGATCCACCACTGTTGTTTTGAACTGTAAGGATTACTTGGCAGAAGGATTCCACCAGCAACCACATTCATCCACCTACATACCCTGCAACAGTGATGCAATTCCAGAAATCCAACAGGATCTCCAATCTCTCCTCAAATCCTTAAACCCATCCAAGAACCTCTCCCCAGAGCCTATCTCTCTCCCATCCCTACCTCACCCTGCACTTCTATCTTCTACATGTTTCCTAAAGTCCATAAACCCAATCACCCATTTATGTCATGAAGTCTGCCTGCTTAGCTGAGTGGTTACATGCTTGCCTCCCATGCAGTGGGCCCGGGCTCAATTCCTGGTCAGGTTGGAGATTTTCTCCACTCATGAACGGGGTTTGTGTTGTCCTCATCATCATTTCATCCTCATCACTGACACGTGAGTTGCCCAGTGTGGCATCGACAGAAATAAGTGTCGCACTCGACGGCCAAACTTCCCCGGATGGGGCCTCCTGGCCAGCAATGCCATACAACTTCCTCAGATGGGGCCTCTTGGCCAGCAATGCCATACACTCATTTCATTTTTATGTCATGAACACCTTAAATATCATCACTGTAGCCATAAAAACATTACGTACTATGCATTTTTAGTTCCTGTCATCAGAAATACAGTTTGTGGCAGAACAAACTAAGCAGTTTTGAGGGATAACTGCTTGGGCAGTGGTGAGGAGAGGCAGTTGCACATGGTCTCCCTTTGGTCCATTGGTGGCTCCACTTCAGTAGCCAACATTGTTTGTGTGAGTGCACATCATGGCATTGCCATGATGCATATTTTGAAAATAAACCAATCTGTAATCATGACACAAGAGCTTTTTAGTAATGGTTCAACCTTCTGGGCAACAACACCATTCCTAATGTGAACACAGTTTGGTCCTGGGTTTGGCTATGCAAAGGAACTGGTGGCACACTAAGAAAAGATGCACATCATTGATACAGATCCATCAGCACACCAGAAAATGTGCAGCTGATGAGAGCAACAGTTGTGCATCTGACAAGACATTATTTTGAAAGCATGATGTTGCATTGGGGTTTTCAGTTGGGGAGGATTCTGCATTTAGATTGCCACTTCCAGTCCTTCAAAATAATAATCATTCAAGAATTGAGCCCAACAGACCACATCAATGGCTGAAATGTGTGTGAGCAGATGCTCACACAGATCACTCCAGAGGTAGCAGTAGTGACGTGGAACATTTTCATTTCAGTGCGATTGAGAATAAACAAAATTTTCACTGCTAGGCTGCAAATTATTCATGAAAGGCCACTACATTTTCCTAAGCTAATGGCGTGTTGTGCCATATCACAATTTGTCATGATAGGCCTGTACTTCTACAAGGAGGAAGATGTGACAATGACTGAGAATCCCAGACATTATGATTCAATGTTGCAAAGTTTTCTACAGCCCATAATGGAAGAAACTGTGGAAGGTAGGGGTTAGGTGATGTGTGGTTCCAACAGGATGTGAGTACAGTTCACACAGCCCAAAATTCAGTAAATGTTTTAAGAGAAATATTTCTGGGGCATCTCGTCACTTTGAAGGGTGACGTGGGGTGGCCTGTATGGTCACCATATTTGAGAATTTGTGACTTCTTTCTTTGGGGATATCTACAGGAAAAGGTTTAAATGTCACTCTCACACTCTACCAGATCTGAGGGAGTGGATTATTGAAGAAGCGAATGCCATACCCTATGATATGTGTAAATGAGCTTTTCAGAACTTCAGAGATTGGCTCCAAAAATTTATTGCTGCTAACAGCCACCATCTTGAGACATTACTTTCAGCACTGAAAGAATATAAAATGGTATGAAATACTAACTTTGAAAATAAAAACATTTTTCTCTGTATACCATGATTCTTTTTTATAACTCCTCAAAACCATTTAATTGGTTCTGCTGTACTCTGTAGTTTAATTTCTGGAGGTTTGAGAGTACTAATCTATGCAAAGCTTTTAAGGCACCTGTAAATAAGTATATTGTTTGTCATATTTGCTCTTACCTAGCTGCAGATTCATCAAACAATCCTGAACACATACAAACAAAGTTTGTCAGTTTAACCTCACTTTGAATCAGCCACTGTTCTTGTTAATGAGTATTTTGATAGTAGTTAGAATGACCAAAAATGTGGGCAAAGTGTTTCTGGAATTGTTTTTAAAGAAGAAGAAAACAAGATACTGGTCCAGGAAATAGCTTAAAATGAGAGAAAGATTTCACCATGTAAATCTACTAAGGGAAGTTTTACTCTCAGAACCCAAAGATTACATGAACTTTCTTTGAACGGACAATAACTTGTTAAGGCCCTCATAAAAGAGCAAACTTGTTTGTCAAATTTGCCCATATCTGGCCATGGATGAATCAAAAAGCCTGTACGTATACGAACAAAGCTTGCCAATGTAACCTTCATTTTGAAGCAGTCACTTTTAATGTATACAGTATTTTTACAGTAGTGGGAATGACTAAAAATGCAGGAAAAACATTTCAAACACTCACTCTGACACTATGTATAAAGCAGAAGAAGAAAAAGAGAGCAAGACGCGGGACCAGAGAATGGTTTAAAATGAAGAGGAAATATATATATGTGAAAACCTGACAAAAGAAATGTTGCAGTCAGAACCTGATGTTTAAATCAACTTTCTGTGGCTGGACAGTGAAACTTTTAATAACTTACTTAGAGTTACTTCACCCTCATACTGAAAAAGAAGACACCAGTGTGCAAAAATTTATCCTCCACTACTTTGTCCTCCTATGGCAGTTCATTAAAATAGTGCAACTTGGGAACTATAGCCCACATTGTCTGTGGAAGAACTGGAGAACTTTGATTTCTTTATTTCATTGCACTTATGCCTGTATATTAGATGTAGATATTGATTTTCTGCTTAACCTTTTCTTGTGTAATGTATTGCTGGGAAAGACACAACACTGTTTTGATTTTGGTAATTGCCATGCTATTTTGTTTTCATCCTTGGTCATAGTTTCCATAGTTGTGGAAACTCACCATACAGTGAGATAAACTGTAGTATAATTTTTCCCTAAGTATATGTGGTGAAACATCAACACAAATGACATCTGCCAAATTTTTTGTCAATCAAAATTTCTGGCAAATGGCAAACATAGTAAAGTTTGACAAATTGTTTGAATTAGAATGTCATCAGACACTCTCAGAAAGTTAAATAAATCAGCCAGGAAGAATGTAGCACTGAAAGCACATGTGAAATGTTATAGAAGCCTGTACAAGAAAGTAATAATTGCAGCTAAGAAGCTTGATAATGATTCATATATTGAGAAAGGTAACAACAAAATGAAGTCAACTTGGGAGGTAATAAATGAAAATACAGGTAGACACAAAAGAAAAGATAACAGCTTTGTCATTAAAAGTGGGGGTAAAACTGTTAAGGACCCCCTTCAGATTGCCAATATATTTAACAAACATTTCACAAATATAGCCATAAATTTAATTAAAACTAAATGCAATTCCAATAGCAAGCTAAAAATCCCCATGAATGACATGACAATTTTCCTTTATCCAGTAACTGAACCAGAGGTACTAAATGCTATAAATAAGTTAAAAAATAAAATGTCATGTGGGTGTGATGGGATTCCTGACAAAGTCATTAAGCAAAGTGCCAGAAACATAGCCTCACATCTCACTGAAATTATAAATGAATCTTTTAAGACAGGGGTGTTTCCATCAAAACTTAAAATGTCAACTATAAAGCCACTTTACAAGAATGGTGATAAATATGATGTTAGTAACTTTAGAACATTATCAACGTTGTCAGGTTTCTCAAAAATAATAGAAAGGATAATGTATCATAGACTACATAAATGTCTTATTAAGAATAGAATATTGGTTAATGCGCAAAATGGTTTCTGTAAAAATAAATCAACTGAGACAGCTATCTTCAATTTTTTGCAACTTGTTCTAAATTCCATAAATAGAAAGGAATTAAATTGTGGATTGTTTTTAGACTTATCAAAGGCCTTTGATGTCATCGACCATAAGTTACTGCTTAAGAAGTTACATGCCTATGGGATACGTGGAGTTGCCCACAAATAGTTTGAATCATACCTGTCAGACAGGTATCAGAAGTTGGAGATAAGCCATGCAGATAGGACATATTCATCAAGATTCGAGAGAGTTTTGTACGGAGTACCCCAGGGATCTGTATTAGGGCCATTACTGTTTTTAATATTTATCGATGACCTACCAAGTCAACTATCTGAAGCAGAGGCAGTACTGTTTGCTGACGATACAAGCTTGTTTGTTAAAGCAAATAGTGAAGATGACTTACAGGAAAAAGTCACATTAGCAACAGACGAAGCAGACAGATGGTTTAATGAAAACAGACTCATTGTGACTGCCAAAAAAACAACGTGGATCAACTTCAGACATATTACAAATAAAATAAAAACTAACCTTACAGTAGAGCTGGGTAAGTGTAAGATTGAACAAGCATCATTCCACCCATGGATTTATATGAGATATCATTTTCACAAAGAGAAATTTGCAACTTTTTGAGTGCAATTCTTTGTTGCCCTGTATGAGGTTAGCGTAAATTAAGTTATATGTTGCCTAGCCACAGACTGAAATTGTATGAAATTATATGCTTACAAAATTTGTATTGTAAATAAACTGTGGAAGTGTAATTGTGACACTGTGAAGTGAACACATGTTAGTTGGTACACGGTATGCATGGTTTCATAAGTCACTCTACTTTTGATATTGATTGTATAACTTACCAGTTACAAAATTTGTATTGTAAATAAACTGTGGAAGTGTTATTGTGACACTGTGAAGTGAACACATGTTAGTTGGTACACGGTATGCATGGTTTCATAAGTTAATCTACTTTTGATATTGATTGTATAACTTACCAGTGGTAAGACTGAAGTGGATGTTATGGGAAGGGTGCAGATTTTGCAGCAAGAATCATTTCAGAGGCAAGAAACTTTGATATGAAGATAATGAATGGGACTGTTATATGATTTTTAGAAAGATGTTACCTAGGTTACAAAACATGTTATGTAGGATACAAATGTGACAGTGGGACATGTGAAGAGGATATCAGGTGGGGAAGATCTCTCTTCTTTTATTGATAGCCTTGACAGAGTAATGTATTGAGGTGTTGTAGGCCTGGGTGATACTGAGTGTCAATGGGAAAGGGGCTGATGGGATGATTCTCAGGTTTCTGAAAGTGGGAGTTGTATTAGTCAGAGGGTCAGAATAGGACACTGTGTGGGAGATTTGTTTATTGATTGTGACATAGTTGAGGGAGAGGAAAGTCTGAGAGAGATTGTTGGTGTAGATACTAAGGGATTTGATAGTGGAGCAAATACAGTTGCTGTGGATGCCTAGCTTTTAGGGAAGGGAGTGCTTGATGTGGAAAGAGTGGCAGTTGTCAAAGTGTAGGTATTGTTGCTTATTGTTGGTCTTATGTGGTATGGCGTCTGGATGAAGGTTTCAATGAAGTAGAGCTCAACATTATGGAAGAAAGGGTTGGATTTGGAAATGGACTTGTTGTATTTGTGTTGGGAAAAGAATTTAAGCTGTTGCACAAAATGAAAGAATTGTTCTCCAACATGTGTCACACACAGATATCGTTAACAAATCTCTTCCAAGCCAGGGGATCCAACTCCTGGGTCTTCAGAAAAGCCTCTTGCATATGGCACATGAAAGGTTGGGATAAAATGGGGACATACTGGTTCACAAAGTAGTCTACCTTATTCATTTGCAACTCTGATCCACAATGCTATAATTGGATAGGGTAACAATAAATGATTTGGTATAAAAACTTTCAGATTGCTGTTGGGTGTGGTAGTGTTCTGACACTTGGAGGCAATGTGTATGAGGGAAATTTGTGTATAGCAAGGTTCCATCACGACTGAAAAAGAGGGTTCTAGGAAAAAGCAGAATGAGAATAGATTTGAGACATTCTAGGAAATGGTTGATAGCTTTTATGTATTGGGTTGCAGTTGCTGTTCAACCAGTTCTGAGAAATGTTTGGTGATGAATTTCAAGCCATAAACTATGGGATGGCTAAGTTGGTTGTTTTTATGCATTTTGGGAAATAAGTAGAAGTTGGTCATGTTTGGATCATTAGGAAGGATTTGGAGATGTTTGGATCAGGAGCATAAAGGTTTCTGAAGAAGCACTTGTGAGTCCTAGTGTGGATTAGAGGAATACCATTAGGAGCAGTTTTGTATGATGAAGTGAACATTGATAAGACCCATATGACATACACTTCTCACAGTTTTGTGCCAGAATAGTGGTGCTTTTATCTGTGGGAGGAGTAGTATGCTTTCAGAGGACACATGGCTCATAACTAAGATTGAGTAAAGTGGGGTGTTCCAATGATATTTTTTGGGAGAAGTGGAAGGCAATGATGGAAGTGGGAATTCCTGTGATGTCTTACAACAATGGTTTTGGGGGAGAAGATGATGATTCCTTTGGGATTTGGGTTGAAACTGTCCTAGGCAGAGTTCTATGCTCATTCTGTTGATAATGGATTGGAATTGGGTTGTGAAGTGGTATTTCCAGTTGAGGATATGCATGAATAAGAGGTAATATTTTATTGAGACAGTGTGATTGATTTACATTGTGTGTCTTAAGTTTTGGCCTTTTGAAAGATCAGATGTCTAAAGATCAGATAGGGGCCTGAATGAGGCATTAGCAAAAACTAGGGGCTGAGATTGTGGGATGTTGAAATTGTATTATTACTATGTCTGGTACATCCAGGAACTGAAAACATGGAGTAATGTTTTGAGGTTTGCTGGACCAAAGTGATATTGGATGACAAGGGGGATGGTTCTGAGGTTTTGGAAGTAGGAGCTATATTAATTAGAGGGTGAGAAAAGGACACAGCATTAGCAATTTGTTTGCAGATAAGATCTGTGGAGTAATTGAGGGAGAGGAAAGTCTGGAAAAGGTTGTTGATGTAGGTGTTGAGAAATCTGATTGTGGAGTGGATATGTTACTGTAAAAGTAAGATGATTGGTAAATCCTAAAATTAACCAGTGAAACCTAATATTTACCATTGCATTATGGTAAAAGTCTGAAATTTCTCATTATATGCATAGATTTGGAACTTTTATCAAGAGACATCTTTTGGACATTTTTACCACCTTTGGTGCTCCAAGTATCCTTCATTTTGAATATGGTAGAGTTTTGTAATCAAGTCATTCAGATTTTATGTGGGCTGTGGAGTGATATAAAGTGCTCTAAGTAAATGGTCTTTTGCCATTTGTTGTGGTTGTATAAGATCTAAGAAAAGTTAGCAAACAGGTCATAGTCAATAAAAATAGAAATATCAAAGCATTTGTAGAAGAAATGAAACAATTATGAAAGTAGTATGAAAATGAGTAATATGAAACACTAAGAGATCATTCACAGCTAAAATTGGAAGATGGATTTTAATGTGAATTAATGGGCTGTGCCTAAGAGATATTAAGATGTGAAGTGGAGAAAATTATTCAAGATCTCAAGAAGAGGAAAGTAATGGACTGTGGTAAAAGTACCAGTTGAAGCAATAAAGGCCTTGGGAGAAAGGAATGTAAGATTCTACTGGATGTGTGAGAATGATGGCAAAGAGTTCTCAAAGTTAACAGGTACTACATCTGTTTTGTTGACTGCATAAAGGTATTTGACAGAACTTACTGAAATATCTTCCTGAATGATATTGGTCTAAACTGATAGGAAAGGAGACTGATGAAGCAACTATATGCAAGATAAAAGGTGGTAATGAACACTGCCAATGAGGAAATAAATTATAGAAGACATGTTAGACAAGAGTGTTGTATGACCGTAATGTTTTCAGTATTTTTACTGAGAAAATATCAAAGTGTTAGAAACAGTAAGACACATAATAGCAGAAGGAGAAAGGATAAAAGCAATTTTGTTTGCATTTATGATCAAGCAGTGTTGCCTGAATCAGAGGAAGTGTTATAATTTATGTTGGTGAGGGTTACAAAAGTGGAAAAAAAGTATGGAATTAGATTAGCTGTAAGGAAGACCAAAGGGAGAAGAATCGGTAAACATAAAGAGTCTATCAAAATATCATTGAAAAAGAAAATCTTAGGAGAATTAAAGTCTTGTAGCCACATAGGATGTTTGTTGATAGAAAATGGAAGCTATGTGGAGGAAATTAGAAACAGAATATTTATGGGTAATATAGGTTTAGACAAGATGTAAGGTCTGTAGCAGTAAAAAGAATTCTGATAACCCTCAAGTGGACACACCAGATTTCATAACACGAGCAGTTGCGCAGCATACTTTCTACACATGTAAAGAATAACTGTCTTTATATAACCAAGGAAAATATGTAAGAGCAAACTCATAGTTTAATCTTAATTTAATTAAACAACCATAAAATAAACTTACATAATATAAGTTAAACCACTGTTTAACTAAACAATAATCAAATAAAGATTCATTATACCATTATTATACAGTTGTTACACCGCAGCAATGATCCACACAAACCACTAAACAGTGCAAATGCATTAGTTCCCAGCCTACAACTTATTCATTTACTCATTATCTTATAGACAGCTGCCTCATTGATGGACTGTGGTGCTAGCTCATAATGTGGGTCATTTTCTTGCATGGATTGTAAATTTTTTCTGACCTAGCTCACAGTCTATTTTGTATTCCTGCTACTCACTTTGACATATAACAAAACAATTTATCACTGTATTATCTGAAGTACTAATTAAGGAATAGGTATGGGCTCACAATTGTGAAACAACACTGGAATGGTGCAAAACAAGTTTATATGTTTGGAGCACTTTATACATAGGTGCACTCTCTCGAGGGTTAAGAAACAGATTTGTACAAGAGCTTTGTTTGGTGGATGGTATGACAGGGCAGTGAATCATGGACAGCCAAAAAGAAAGTGGAAAAATATTTGAATTCTTCTGAAATGCTTAAAATGAAATGAAGTGACAGAGTAATGAATAAAGAGTTACTTGTAAGATTAGGTGAGGAAGCAAAACTAGTGGAATCTACATGAACGAGGAACACATTTTCATTAGGATGCATATTGCAAAGTAATTTCCTGTAATGTAGTGTCGTAGAAGGAAAGGTTGCAGGAACATGAGGGAGAGGAATAAGTAGACTTGGACTAGTGATACTGATTAACATTAAAAGTGGATGAAGTTACTATTACATTAAGGAAGACAAGTGGGACAGAAAAATTGGACAATTTGGTGAATACCTGTTATAAGTCAGATATACCACACCCAAAAAGAAAAGTTATATTTATCTAAAATAAATTTTATAGCTACCCCCAAACATTATTAAAGTGGAAGCTGTCTAAGGTTGGCCCAGATAACTCTATTGGCTGCCTAATCTCCAAGAAGAATTGCTGCGTTTATCACTATGGCCCTAAGAAAAAGGAGCAAAACAAGCAATGGAAACACATTGAGTGACTGTCACTGACAAAAGGAGACATAACCATCACTGGGCATAGTGATGTTGGGTGTTTTTTGGAATTGACATGGACTGGTGCTAATAGATTATGCTCATTAGAGATAAACTTTCACAGGAGCATATTGTCAAAATCTCTTGATGAGATTCCAGAACACTGTGAAGATAAAGCATCATCCAAAGCTGCCCAAGAGACTGTGCTTGTTCCACAAAAATACCCCAGCTCATTCTGCACAAGACACAGTTACACATGCTGCTTTTTAGGCTCTCAAATTTTGCCTCACTTTCTGAATTCACCTCACATAGCACCCAGTGACTTCTCCCTCTTTCCTTAGATAAAGAAACACTTGTGTGGTGAGCACATCTGGAATGATGGCGAGATAATCTTTGACAAGAAACATTTCCTGGGCAGCCAAAATGCACATATATACGAGGGCAGTTCAATAAGTAATGCAACACTTTTTTTTCTCGGCCAATTTTGGTTGAAAAAACCGGAAATTTCTTGTGGAATATTTTCAAACACTCCCGCTGCGTCTCGTATAGTTTCATTGACTTCCGACAGGTGGCAGCGCTGTACGGAGCTGTTAAAATGGCGTCTGTAACGGATGTGCGTTGCAAACAGTGATCGAGTTTCTGTTGGCGGAAAACCAGGGCATCTCAGATATTCATAGGCACTTGCAGAATGTCTACGGTGATCTGGCAGTGGACAAAAGCACGGTGAGTTGGTGGGCAAAGCGTGTGTCATCATCGCCGCAAGGTCAAGCAAGACTGTCTGATCTCCCGCGTGCGGGCCGGCCGTGCACAGCTGTGACTCCTGCAATGGCGGACCGTGCGAACACACGCGTTCGAAATGATCGACGGATCACCATCAAACAACTCAGTGCTCAACTTGACATCTCTGTTGGTAGTGCTGTCACAATTGTTCACCAGTTGGGATATTCAAAGGTTTGTTCCCGCTGGGTCCTTCATTGTCTAACCGAACACCATAAAGAGCAAAGGAGAACCATCTGTGCGGAATTGCTTGCTCGGCATGTGGCTGAGGGTGACAATTTCTTGAAACAAAACGGCAATCAATGGAGTGGCGCCACACCCACTCCCCTACCAAGAAAAAGTTTAAAGCCATACCCTCAGGCGGTAAAGTCATGGTTACAGTCTTCTGGGATGCTGAAGGGGTTATTCTGTTCGATGTCCTTCCCCATGGTCAAACGATTAACTCTGAAGTGTATTGTGCTACTCTTCAGAAATTGAAGAAACGACTTCAGCGTGTTCGTAGGCACAAAAATCTGAACGAACTTCTTCTTCATGACAACGCAAGACCTCACACAAGTCTTCGCACCCGAGAGGAGCTCACAAAACTTCAGTGGACTGTTCTTCCTCATGCACCCTACAGCCCCGATCTCGCACCGTCGGATTTCCATATGTTTGGCCTAAAGAAGGACGCAATCCGTGGGACGCACTACGCAGATGATGAAGAAGTTATTGATGCAGTACGACGTTGGGTCCGACATCGACCAGTGGAATGGTACAGTGCAGGCATACAGGCCCTCATTTCAAGGTGGCGTAAGGCCATAGCATTGAATGGAGATTACGTTGAAAAATAGTGTTGTGTAGCTAAAAGATTGGGGAATAACCTGGTGTATTTCAATGCTGAATAAAACAACCCCTGTTTCAGAAAAAAAAAAGTGTTGCATTACTTATTGAACTGCCCTCGTACAAGTAAGGTCTCTGTCAGCTCATCCACCATTGAGAAAAATGGGAGTGAATGAGTAGAGAAGGAATATCAGCATCAAAAATTTTGTGGTGGCATCTTGATCTTGTTAGGTGACTTTTAAAATTTTATGGATACCTCTTATGAGTTCAATGCTTTACACCACTATTATGAAGTAATTATTGAATGTGGTAGCTAATGACTTGAATATTTAATTATTTTTCTCAAAAACTATTGTGTCTTGTTTAATATTGTTATAGATGTCTTATATTTTTTCTTGAATTGCTTTCTTTCTTGTATGGTTCATATGTTCCACTTTTAAAAAAGCTGGTTTAATAATTTTACATTTTTGTTGGTAATAAAGTTACAGCTCTTGATTACAGTCAATTGTTTGAAATGGATAGAGCTCTGTCCTTCTCTTATCAAGTACTGTTGCATTCCAGCCTTCAAACCTTGGGAATTTCTATGGCTAATTATTCAAAGCTCAAAATCAGATACATCAAGTATCTTTATATCTAACAGGGAATTACTATTTCAGTCTTTGCAAACAATGAATCTCTAGTTACAACTATGTAAGTATATTAATATTCTCTGTCACTGCTTCATGGAACTGGGGATTTCTGTTATTCTTGATATGTAAGCCTTCAGTAATAGCTCCTTAACTGATTGCAGGTCCTCTAATGTGCCACAGCATTCAACTAGAGTAGCTGTGTGACACAATGTACAGTAATTGCTGCAACTGGGGCTTGAATCCAGTTTTATGTTAATATAGCCAGTTTCCATGTTCTTTTACTGGTTCTATAATATAATGATACTATTTTGTGCTTCATTTGCATTTATCTGTTCATCTTTCACAATTTCAAAGCAATGTTGTGATAAAAATAGCTCATCTGATGAGATTGTATTTGCTCTTTTGTTTTTATAAACTGATATTACAATTTCATCCTTCTCATTTCAGTCAGCTTGAGTATTTAAATCTCCCTTTTATTGTGACATGCCTCTGTATGTTTGCTTAACAGATTCTATTACTTTTTCTTTTTGTTTATGTCTCATAACTGTGTAAGTGAATGTACATTTCTCTTTGATCTGCATAAAATTTATTGCCACCATTCTACCAAATAATCTGACTTTTGATGTGATATTAGATATACAGGGTGTTACAAAAAGATACGGCCAAACTTTCAGGAAACATTAATCACACACAAATAAAGAAAAGATGTTATGTGGACATGTGTCCAGAAACGCTTAATTTCCATGTTAGAGCTCATTTTAGTTTCGTCAGTATGTACTGTACTTCCTCGATTCACTGCCAGTTGGCCCAATTGAAGGAAGGTAATGTTGACTTCGGTGCTTGTGTTGACATGCGACTCATTGCTCTACAGTACTAGCATCAAGCACATCAGTATGTAGCATCAAAAGATTAGTGTTCATTACAAACGTGGTTTTTCAGTCACTGCAATGTTTACAAATGCGGAGTTGGCAGATGCCCATTTTATGTATGGATTAGCACTTGGCAATAGCCATGGCGTGGTACGTTTGTATCAAGACAGATTTCCAGAACGAAGGTGTCCTGACAGGAAGACGTTCAAAGCAATTGATCGGCATCTTAGAGAGCACGGAACATTCCAGCCTATGACTCGCGACTGGGGAAGACCTAGAACGACGAGGACACCTGCAATGGACGAGGCAATTCTTCGTGCAGTTGACAATAACCCTAATGTCAGCGTCAGAGAAGTTGCTGCTGTACAAGGTAACGTTGACCACGTCACTGTATGGAGAGTGCTACGGGAGAACCAGTTGTTTCCATACCATGTACAGCGTGTGCAGGCACTATCAGCAGCTGATTGGCCTCCATGGGTACACTTCTGTGAATGGTTCATCCAACAATGTGTCAATCCTCATTTCAGTGCAAATGTTCTCTTTACAGATGAGGCTTCATTCCAACATGATCAAATTGTAAATTTTCACAATGAACATGAGTCGGCTGATGAGAATCCGCACGCAATTGTGCAATCACGTCATCAACACAGATTTTCTGTGAACGTTTGGGCAGATATTGTTGGTGATGTCTTGATTGGGCCCCATGTCCTTCCACCTACACTCAATGGAGCACGTTATCATGATTTCATACAGGATACTCTACCTGTGCTGCTAGAACATGTGCCTTTACAAGTACGGCACAACATGTGGTTCATGCACAAGGGAGCTCCTGCACATTTCAGTTGAAGTGTTCATACGCTTCTAAACAACAGATTCAGTGGACTGGTAGAGGTGGACCAATTCCATGGCCTCCACACTCTCCTGACCTCAACCCTCTTGACTTTCATTTATGGGAGCATTTGAAAGCTCTTGTCTATGCAACCCCGGTACCAAATGTAGAGACTCTTCGTGCTCGTATTGTGGATGGCTGTGATACAATACGCCATTCTCCAGGGCTGCATCAGCGAGCGCATCAGGGATTCCATGCGATGGAGGGTGGATGCATGTATCCTTGCTAACAGAGGACATTTTGAACATTTCCTGTAACAAAGTGTTTGAAGTCATGCTGGTACATTCTGTTGCTGTGTGTTTCCATTCATGATTAATGTGATTTGAAGAGAAGTAATAAAATGAGCTCTAACATGGAAAGTAAGTGTTTCCGGACACATGTCCACATAACATATAATGTTTCCTGAAAGTTTGGCCGTACCCTTTTGTATCACCCTGTATAATGTCAGTTGGGCTTCCATTAGAATGCTACATAACAAATAGTCTTAATTTCTGCTCTTAGTCTTCTAACTTCTTTTCACAACACACTGCAATCCATTATGTAAAGTGATGGCTTACACTAAAGTCAAACATCAAATTTGTGAAAACTCTTTCTGTTAGAACAATGTAATGCATTGTATGCAACAAACAGAGAATGAAACAAATATTTATTTTCCAGTTGTCTCTGATTATCTAGAATTGGCTGTGTCATTTGTTGAAGTTCCAAATTACGATACTATACAATTACAAAATCAAGTGAACATTGCATCTTTTGCTGATCTGTAAATCTTTTAGAGGTGACTAGCAAACATCAAAGGAGGAATGATGGAAGTAAAAGAAAGGTTCAGGAGTGGGGATTAAAATTCAAGGTGTAAGTATATCAATGATACAATTCATTGATGACATTGCTATCCTGAGAAAAAGTGAATAAGGATTACACAATCTGCTGAATGGAATGATCTGATGAGTACAAAATATGGATTGAGAGTAAACTGAAGCAAGACAAAAGTAATGAGAATTAGTAGAAATGAGAACAGTGAGAAACGTAATATCAGGATTGATGATCATGAAGTAGATGAAGTTAAGGAATTCTACTACATAGGCAGCAAAATAACCAACGATGGATGGTGAAAGGAGGACCTCGAAAGCAGACTAGCACTAGCAAAAAGGGCATTCCTGTCCAAGAGAAGTCTACTAGTATGAAACATAGGCCTTAATTTAAGCAATAAATTTCTGAGAATGTATGTTTGGAGAGCAGCAATGTATGGTAGTGAAACATGGACTGTGGGAAAACAGGAACAGAAGAGAATCAAAGCATTTGAGATGTGGTGCTACAGATGAGTGTTGAAAATTAGATAAACTGATAAGGTAAGAAATGAGGAGGTTCTGCGCAGAACTGGAGAGGAAATGAATATGTGGAAAATACTGACAGGGAGAAGGGACAGGATGAAAGGATGTCTGTTAAGACACCAGGGAATGATTTCCATGATACTGGAGGGAGCTGTAGAGAGCAAAAACTGCAGAGGAAGACAGAGATTGGAATACATCCAGCAAATAATTGAGGACATGGGCTGCAAGTCCTAATCTGAGGTGAAGAGGTTGACACAGGAGAGGAATTCATGGTGGACCGCATCAAACCAGTCAGAAGACTGATGAGTCAAAAAAAGCAAACATCATACCAGTGTGTTGATGCAGTGTAAACAAGATTATGTTTGCGTTAGCCTTTGACCTAGAGTGGATGATTCAAAACCTGCAATAAACTCAAAATAAGCAGCTCATTTTTTCTTTTCTTTGAGAAGTGTTACAGAATGCAATTTTCTTAAAATTATTGCATAGCTGAAAATGATAACATACAGTGACTGGTATGATGTACCATTTAAACTACTTAAAGAATTCAGAAATGAACTAATAAAACAAATAGCACAGAATAAACAGTTCAGTTTGGCAGACTACTCTTGTTCTTTTAAAAGTTACTGAAATACTGCCAATATAGGAACATGGAGCAACCTCAGAGACAGAATATTACAAGCTCCTTTCATTACTTTAACACTTGCCAAATTACTTGAAAGAGTAATTATTTATCAAATGGAATACTTATTCAGCAAATGTAGCCTGCATGGTTTCCAGAAAGGGAGATTGACAATAACACAAGTAGCAACTTTTTACATGCAATACTGAACAGTCTGGACAAAGGAAAAAGTATCATAGAAATTTTAGGAAGCACTCTATAATTAGCGCACAGCAATCAGCATAAAATGCTAAAAATAAAAACAGTGTAGAAACTAGCCTAATGAACATTTATCATTACAGCACATGAACCAGCAATGGATAATATATGATTCTAAGGGATAAATGAATTTAAATAATTTAGGACTTAACAAGACCACTCACTAAGTGTTGAATCACCGACAGGCACACAAGAAATAATGAAAAACTTGCAAGCTTTCAGGTGAAGCCTTCAATGAGCTAGAGTAC
Source organism: Schistocerca piceifrons (assembly GCF_021461385.2). Lineage (NCBI taxonomy): Eukaryota > Metazoa > Arthropoda > Insecta > Orthoptera > Acrididae > Schistocerca > Schistocerca piceifrons. The sequence goes on from NC_060149.1 coordinate 274,281,229, forward strand.
AGACACACACACACACACACACACACACACACACACACACACACACACACACACACACACACACACACCAAAACCATGCACTAACATTGTGCCAGATGAACACACAATACCAAGACTGCTGTTCAGCAGGTGGACAAGTGTGAGAGGTTGTGTGGGGTGAGGTGGGTGCACGGAGATAGAGGCAGGAAATGGGAGGAGTGGTTCAACAGAGATATCTGATAGTTAAGAGAGAGACAGCAGGTGTGCAGGACAGGAATTTGGGAGGGACAGGCAATACAAATGTGACACATGGGCACTGGAGCTGGTCGGCTCGCGCCATTTATGGTGATGATGGGGAGGTGATGATGGGGAGGGGTGGTTCAAAAGAGGAAGGGGGACTGTTGGGTAGGAGATGTGAGCACTGTGGGTTAGTGGAGTCTGACATGAATGAAGGATGTGTTGCAAGGATAACTCGCATCTGTGTAGTTCATAAAATTTGATGTTGGATGGAAGGATCCAGATAGCAAAGGTCGTGAAGCAGCCATTGAAATGAGCATGTTGTGCTCAGCAGTGTGTTCCACCCCTTAGTGGGCAACTCTGTTCTTGGCCACAGTTTGGCAGTGATCATTTGGCTGGTGGACAGCTGGCTGGTGGAAATATGCACATAAAATGCTATCCAGAAATTGTAGCAGAGCTTGTATATGATATGGCTGCTTTCACAGGTGGACCTACCTATGATGGGATAGGAAAGCTTGTCATAAAACTAGAGTGGGATGTCTGGGTTGGTGAATCAGGTAGGTCTTACACCTACAGTGATAACACCTCTGTTGCAAGGGGCTGAAAGTGGGAGTAGCATTAGTAGTAGACCAGGATGCTGTGTAGGTTAGGGGTGTGGTGATTTACCACTTTAGGAGGCTCAAATGGTTCAAATGGCTCTGAGCATTATGGGACAATTGCTGAGGTCATCAGTCCCCTCCACTTTAGGAGGGGTGGGAATGATCATGGGTAGGATGTCCCCCATTACTGTGCATGATGATAGATAATTGAGGCCCTGGTGAAGGACATGGTTCAGTTGCTCCAATCCCAAGTGATACTGTGTGATGAGAGGGATGCTCCTTTGCAGCTTGTTCTGGGGATGGTGAGAGGTTTAGGTGTGTGAGGATACGGTAGAAGAAATTTGTTTGTGGTCTAGGTTTGGGGATAGTCCCTGCCTGTGAGCAGCTTTGTGAGACCAGTGTGCTGTGCAAGGGAATTCTCAGCATTACATATACATCATCCACAGTTGGCTAAGGTAAATGGGAGCAATATTTTGGTGTGGATTGGGTGACAGCTTTCAAAATGCACATAGTGTTGATGGTTAGTAGTAATTTTATGGATAGAGATATTGATGGAGGCATCAGAGAGGTGAAGTTTAATATCCAATAAGGTGGCACATTGGGCTAGGGAAGACCAGGTGAAGCAGATGGGAGAGAAGGTGTTGAGGTTGTGGAGGAATCTACAGTCTCGAACCGCACGACCGCTATGGTCGCAGGTTAGAATCCTGCTTCAGGCATGGATGTGTGTGAGCCGGCCAGAGTGGCCGTGCAGTTCTAGGCGCTACAGTCTAGAACCGAGCGACCGCTATGGTCGCAGGTTCGAATCCTGCCTCGGGCATGGATGTGTGTGATGTCCTTAGGTTAGTTAGGTTTAATTAGTTCTAAGTTCTAGGCGACTGATGACCTCAGAAGTGAAGTCGCATAGTGCTCAGAGCCATTTGAACCATGGATGTGTGTGATGTCCTTAGGTTAGTTAGGTTTAAGTAGTTCTAAGTTCTAGGGGACTGATGACCTCAGAAGTTAAGTCCCATAGTGCTCAGAGGCATTTTTGTGGCGGAATGAGGGTAGGGTGGCTTGGCCATGGGTACAGATAATGGAGATAACCTGAATCAGGCAAGGTTTTTAAGGTTTTGGGAAGCTAGGAAGCTTTTCTCTAGATGACCCACAAACAGGGTGGCACACGAGGGTGCCATGCGAGTGCCCTTGAAGTTAGATGTAAGAATTCCTAAAAGGTGACTAGCGAATGGTTAGGTGGGGGGGGTGGAGGGTCACAGTGTGATGGAGGTATGAACTGGGAGAGGCAAGTTTCATTGTTGAAATTAGGATGGCTTTGGTTAGTGAGATTTGTAGCAAAGGAGTGTTCCCACTGTATAGATTAGGGGAAGTAGAGTAGATCTTTGATGAGTCCAACATGGCTGAACTTGGGTGTGGGTCAGAAGGTGATGCCTGTGGGTAAGATTGAAACATACATAGAACAGGTTTTTGGTGGATGGGTTGCAACACCTCCACACACCTCCACAAATGATTGAACTTGTGGCATCCAACATTCCACCATCTTTCCCCCAAATCCATCTCCTGCCTCACCCCAACAGCCTCCCACACACCTATCTTCTACATGATTCCCAAAATACATAAACTCAACAATTGTGGATGCCCCATTGTTGCTGGTTACTGTGCTCCCACTGAAAGACCCTCCACTACTCTAGACCAACAACACCAACCAATTGCCCATAACCTAGATTCTTGTAGCATGGTCATGGGCACCTGCTTGGTACCCTCCTATGCTAACATGTTTATGAGCCACCTAAAGAAAACCCTTCATGATCTGGACTGAGGGTCAAGACACCTTATCTTGTGCTACCATCCTCAATAGTGAACTCCACCTCTGTGATAGCTCCATCCATACCTCTGTTTGCATTGGGGCACAAACTACAAATGGAATCTGCATTTTGACAAATGTCACCCCTTACACACCAAGAAATCACTCCCATTTTCCCTGACCACCCACAGACAGCATATCTGCAGTGATGAGAATTCCCTTGTCCAGCATGATGAAGGCCTCACAAAGCCCTTCACAGCTAGTAGGAATTCCCCCCTCCCCCCCCCCTTCCCCCCCACTCCACACACACACACACACACACACACACACACACACACACACACACACACACACGCACGCACACACAAACTTAGTCTGCAAACACATTTCCCATACCAAATCATCACACACCTCTAATTCCCCCACAACCCCCAAGAACCAACTGCAAAGGAGTTCCCCCTCATCACCCAATATCACCCTAGACTGGAGCAACTGAAACATGTCCTGGCCAGGGCTTTGAGTATCTACCATCATGCCTGGGAATGAAGTATATCCTACCCATGATCATTCCCACTCCTCTTAAAGTAGTATTCAAGTGTCCACCCAACCTACACAACAACCTGGTCCATCCCAATGCCACTCTCATTCTAAAACCCTTCCCAAAGAGATCATATTCCTCTGGAAGACCCAGGTGCAATACCTGTCTGATTCACCCACACCGCACATCCTACTCTAGTCCTGTCACAGGTTTATCCTACCCCATCACAGGAAGCACCACTTGTGAAAGTATCCATGTCGCATACTAGGTGTGTTGCAATTCCTTTGCAGCATTTTATGTCAGCATGACCACCAACCAGCTGTCTACACGAATGAGTGGCCAAGAACAGAGTTGACCACCCAGTGATGAAACACACTGCTGAGCACAACATGCTCGAGCTAAGTGGCTGCTTCACAACCAATGCCATCTATTCTTCCCTCCACCACCAAATTTTCTAAACTATTTAGATAGGAGGTACCCTTGAAACACATCCTTTGTTTCCATAATCCACCTGGCCTGAAGCTTAACTAATCCCCTGACCCACTCCCTCTACCCAATAAGCTCCCCTTCATTTGTCCTGTCAACTCCTCCCAATCTTCACCAACATAACATTGACATTATGCACCACACATGCTAACCAGCTCCAGTGCCCATGTGGCAATGCAGCTGCTGCCTCTCCATTCCACATTACTATCACACACAACTGCTGCATTCCTCTGAGTTGCCACCCATTGCTCCCCAACCCTCTTCCCACTTCCTGCTTGTTTCTCTCTCTGCGCACACTGGCACAGTCCCTCGCCCCAGTCCAGCCGTCAAACTGCAGCCTCAGCACTGTGTGTTCAGCCTGTACAATGTAATTGCACACAGAGAGAGAGAGAGAGAGAGAGAGAGAGAGAGAGAGAGAGAGAGAGAGAGAGAGAGTGTTTTTGTGTGCTCTAACTCATTAAGAAGATTTGTCCAAAAGCTGGCAAGTTTTTTTCTCTGTTGAGTACGTGTCAATGACTAGTTTTGTTCTTTTTTGTCAGTGACTCAATGACTCTGATGTTTGGTGAATGGTCTTTTTTACTCATAACTTATTAATATTCTGCATATTGAGTGCTAAAAGAGTTATTACTCAGAATCCAAATACTGATGGAATACATTTCTTTGACACATTGCCTAATGGTACATACTAACTCTATGGAAATACTTTTAGAGACTACTTAAAGCATTTGTATTTAACAGTTTGTTATACTCACTTTATTTAAAACTACCTCAGGCAAAATATCTAATGTGTTATTTCCTTCATATGTATTCAATATTTGTGGTATGATTGTATTAATGTGAGTGTATAAAATTACAGTTTCCAAGACTGTGAAATTACTATGTGCAAAGAAAGATTATTGTTAGCACCTAATGCACTGTTTAACTGCCTATGTCCTTCCCTCCCTTTTTTTGTGCTAAATTTGGTATTTTAAAATATCACCACTTGTGCTAAGGAACTATGGTATATTTTGCCACCTATGAGACATATTTCCCATTGTCATTTACAGATTTTACAACAATGACAACAAAATTGTCAAGAATATTCAGTTTTATAGAATTTGCCTCAGGACAACATATTCTTTTGAGTGTTTCCAGGATCTAAGTAGAGTATTTCTTTTTAAATTTTTCATAAAGGTTTCCTGGAATGGGTTTTAATCTAATTAAATGTAACAGGGATGTTAACACATGCAGTGATAGCTGAATGTGGTTTCATTTGGTTTCATTTGTGTTATTTTATCAGTCACATGAAATTTTCTCTGTGCATTGCCCCAACAATGTTGAGTTCACGAAAGCACATGTCATCAAAACACTGGAGAAATATTATTTATATTTAGAAACTGCATGTATACCAGATGCACAAAAGTCTATAAGTGACTTTATTTATGTTGAAATATTCTGGTAAATGTGGATGCAACAAAAATATTGGAACTGATGGCAAATGAAAATTCATTGTCTTATTCATCTTGCATATGTCTGTTGAACATAATAAATGTTGTTTCCCAGCTGGTAAAAATGTAAGTTTACTGTGATCTGCTTATTTCATTTGTTTTACATAGCACAGAACCTATTTTATAATGTTATTTCTGTTGTACATTAATCACAGGCTTTTTCAGTTCACTATGATGTATCCACTTGTGGAAGGAAGAAAGATTTGTGTTCTATATTGCAATGATGATGAAGTCATTGGAAATTCGATGCATGGTCAGGATGGGGAATGAAATCAGCCATGTCCTCTTCAAAAGAATTTTGCCATGATTTGCCTTAAGTGATTTAGTAAGCCATTAAAAACTTAAATCTGTATGGCTGGATGGAGATTGAGTTCATTCCTACTGTAACATGTTTGTGGTTTGGTGGTTAAGTGTGAGGCTATGAAGCCAAAGATCTGGGATTCAATTCTTGGTCAGTTCCAGGATTTTTATCTCTCATTTATCACTTCTTTTATACCTGGCAATATTTGTGAATGAGAAAAATACTGAGTTGCACCATAGTTCAAAGCTCATGTTAAACTATAGTTCCCCCTACAACTTGTTGTGTAAGTCGGTTCAGAGGTTAGAGGAAGGCTAGGGCATATCGTTTCCAACTGGACCATACTTAGTAAAGTGCTATGATGTTCAATTCAGCCTTCAGGTTGATGATAAATTTACCTTAAGAGCATGATCAACATTTAAACATGAATAGATATCATTCTATACAAACATGAAAAGATGGGATGCAGTTCACTAATTTATTGGAAATGAATGGATGAATGAAAAGAGTGTGTGATGTACCCAACTCTGTGTCTGAGAAACAAAAGAATGGGGGCAAGATAAGAAGGTCATAATTGTGCAATAAAATTCTATATATCACTAATGAGTGTCTTGGCATCACAAGACATCAACTGTAAGATAGAACATATTGATCACATTATTTCATGGAAAGGGTAACCAAGTGTCTGTTCTATGTAGCCTTTTTGCTCACACAGACTCCTACAAGGCTATGTAGTAGGGAGTTAAAATAATAACATATCCAGTCAATATTTGTAAAAATAATTCATTGTGCCTTAAAGAAACCATATTCATTGATACTTAACATTTATTTTGAGTGACTATGCAGTCCTCATTAGTAAGACATTTCATATGATTTCTCCACTATACTTACAAAGTGTTATATTATTAAAAATAGCTTAGTCATTTAATTTCTGAATAAATGATGTATCTTTTTAATTACTGTTCAGATGAGTAGTTGCTAATAAGGATATACCAAGCAGATAAAATTTTAACAAAGAATGCAGTATTGTTTTGCAGCCTAGGTGAATATGTAATTTGGCCTGGCACAGAGAGGATGTTGATACTGATTGAATTTTGTTTGTGGTTTGCTGGTGCAAATTTCAAAATAATGTGAGGTAAGTGTAAATTTGATCTTCAAAATAGTCGTGTCTCTAAAGCTTTTGAAAACAGCTATACTGTTTGTCTTTCATTCATATGCATCAAGTGGAGTACTGTGCCTTCATAGAATTCATTTTTTGAACAATGCAGATTCATCCAGAGTTGGTCAAAGAAGGGACTATTAATTGTAAAACATGCAAGTCCATTGCCACTTGATTTACTGTATGACTTGTGATACAACTGTTTAGATCAGGGCTGTATCAGTTCTGATTTTGTTGCTACAGTGGATATTTCTCTGGGAATGGAGCATACTTTCTATTAGTTATCATTCTACCATATATTTTCAATTATTCGTAGTGAATATTTGAACAAGTAATAGCAATTACTATTTGGTATGGCTTCAACTGCTCTATGCCTGAAGATGCAAAGCATCTGTCAGCAACAGCTTTGGTGTTACATTACATAATGCCTCATTATCAATTCATAAATGTATGTGAAAGGTATCATGGAGCTGCTACTCAAGTAATTATTTCTGTTTGCAAATTATAAATCACATGCTTTGAAAAATGTCATGAGTTTTATGAACTACATAATAGGAGTTTACATTTCAACTCACAGTTTGGAGATACACATGACATGCATAAATTTTATAACATATCTCTGGGGTGATCAATGATATTTTCGACATTTTCTTAGTACACACATGTAGCCAGCTGCTATTTAGAATAGACTACTTACTTGCTTCCACAAGCTTTAGCAACAGAAATTCAAATTAATGTAACTATGAAAAATTAATACAATCTCACCAGGATTTGAGAAATGCTGATTCAAAAGCCACTGGTTGAAAGACATGGCATTACTGGACTTTGGCAGCCAGAGAAAAAGAGGTATCACCGTAGAGCCCCCAGTCACCATTTGTGTGAGTGTGTGTGCATGTGGTGAGGGGAGGGGGGAATGGGGGTGGATAAGTGGGGTGGATTGGATGCATATGTGCCAATTTTATTATCTGAAATTCCTAATGTAGGACAGCTATTGTGAAGTTTGGAAGGTAGGAGACGAGGTACTGGCAGAACTGAAGCTGTGAGGATGGCTCGTGAGTCAAGCTTGGGAAGCTCAGTTGTTAGAGCACCTGCTTGCAAAAGACAAAGTCCCAAGTTCAAGTCTCAGTCCAGCACACAGTTTTAATCTGCAGGAAGTTTCATATAAGCACTAACTCAGCTGCAGAGTGAAAATTTCATTCTACTAATGTAGTGCTTTACAGATTGAGTAGACTGGATACATTTAGTATTTAGTGCTAATATACCAATAACAAAACGTTTTTCCTGTTTACATTCACACCAGAGTCTTAATATAATTAACTGTTGCTCATAAGTAATATTTTCAGTTTGTGACAGCATCTTCTATAAAGTATTCTTGCTTGCAGTAGTTTGGTAGAACAATGATCTAGTGTGACTGTTAACAATAATTCGTCAGTGGTATTTTGGTCAGAAAACTAAAGAGAGTATAAGCCACATTCAGCTACAAGAAGAGCAGGAGAACTGATCAACACAACTACATTCCACACTTCTGATATCTGGCTGCTACAGAATCTTTAAATGATATTGTAAGTTCAAAATAATACTTTTTTCTTGCATGAATGAATGCAAACAGCATACATTCCTAAGACAGTGATTATGCTCTTACATTTCATATATGTGATATTACAAGCAAAGAGTCATGCACACTAGTTCTTGAATTTGGAGGAGAACTTAGGCAGCACAACACCAATACTTACTAACACAAAAATTACATCTCTGTGTAATACATATCCAGATTTATGACTGCAGTCAAGTTTGTCTTTGAGGCAGAGAGACACATGATCTTTGGAAAAGATCATCAACTCACATGGCAGTAATTCCAGGTGTGTGTCATCCTGATAAAACTATCTGTATGAACAGCTGGCCAAATACCAATAATATAACTAAAAAAAAGTGCAGTTCCTGCAGTCCTCTATCATGAAATGTCCATGAGAAAAAATTTCACAAATATCAAGAATAATCTTTGGCCAACTTCCTTTTTCTTCTCAGAATTTGGTCACTTAGGACACTTATTCTAATCAAACATGGATGACATAGTCCTAAAGACCATATGAGCTGGTAAAAGCAGGTGTGTTCATTAGTTTGGTCTGTCCTAGCAAACAGTCTAGACTGGATGTTAGATTATCACCCAGAGAATTTGTGACTGCATGACTGTTTCATTGTTTACAATGTTTGTTTTTTTGACTTGCTTGTATTCTTTATTAAAAACTAATTTCCCAATGATTTATTGCCTAATTAAGGTGACTGTAGATGTATTATTGGCTTTTGCATCCTCTAGATAACACATTCTAAGTATCAAATACTCTTCACCTTCATGAAATTAATAAGTTTAATCATGTTTATAAACTTGCCATTACTCTTAAAAGTGATGAGCTACAGCTTCCTGACAGATCAAAGATATGTGCCTACCAATGATCTTTGCAGTACAAGTTTCATCTTGAAACTCCTCATATCTAAATGCAAATTTCTATTTAGGAACGTGCAAAGTGTGTATATCAGAAGAACAAAATTCTCACACCTGTTCCTATTGTAGTTTTTGATCACTGTTTATACTGATCTGTAAATGGGCGGAATGTACTCACACGTAAAAGGAACTATATTAAACAAACTGTAAAAAATCATAGTGATCAGTTGTGTGAATGATCTACGAGCATGGAAGATGTAAGTAACTAAATTAAAATACATCTACATCTACATTGATACTCCGCAAGCCACCCAACGGTGTGTGGCGGAGGGCACTTTACGTGCCACTGTCATTACCTCCCTTTCCTGTTCCAGTCGCGTATGGTTCGCGGGAAGAACGACTGTCTGAAAGCCTCCGTGCGCTCTCTAATCTCTCTAATTTTACATTCGTGATCTCCTCGGGAGGTATAAGTAGGGGGAAGCAATATATTCGATACCTCATCCAGAAACGCACCCTCTCGAAACCTGGCGAGCAAGCTACACCGCGATGCAGAGCGCCTCTCTTGCAGAGTTTGCCACTTGAGTTTATTAAACATCTCCGTAACGGTATCACGGTTACCAAATAACCCTGTGACGAAACGCGCCGCTCTTCTTTGGATCTTCTCTATCTCCTCCATCAGACCAATCTGGTACGGATCCCACACTGATGAGCAATACTCAAGTATAGGTCGAACGAGTGTTTTGTAAGCCACCTCCTTTGTCGATGGACTACATTTTCTAAGCACTTTCCCAATGAATCTCAACCTGGTACCCGCCTTACCAACAATTAATTTTATATGATCATTCCACTTCAAATCGTTCCGCACGCATACTCCCAGATATTTTACAGAAGTAACTACTACCAGTGTTTGTTCCGCTATCATATAATCATACAATAAAGGATCCTTCTTTCTATGTATTCGCAATACATTACATTTGTCTATGTTAAGGGTCAGTTGCCACTCCCTGCACCAAGTGCCTATCCGCTGCAGATCTTCCTGCATTTCGCTACAATTTTCTAATGCTGCAACTTCTCTGTATACTACAGCATCATCCGCGAAAAGCCGCATGGAACTTCCGACACTATCTACTAGGTCATTTATATATATTGTGAAAAGCAATGGTCCCATAACACTCCCCTGTGGCACGCCAGAGGTTACTTTAACGTCTGTAGACGTCTCTCCATTGATAACAACATGCTGTGTTCTGTTTGCTAAAAACTCTTCAATCCAGCCACACAGCTGGTCTGATATTCCGTAGGCTCTTACTTTGTTTATCAGTGTGGAACTGTATCGAACGCCTTCCAGAAGTCAAGAAAAATAGCATCTACCTGGGAGCCTGTATCTAATATTTTCTGAGTCTCATGAACAAATAAGGCAAGTTGGGTCTCACACGATCGCTGTTTCCAGAATCCATGTTGATTCCTACATAGTAGATTCTGGGTTTCCAGAAATGACATGATACGCGAGCAAAAAACATGTTCTAAAATTCTACAAGAGATCGACGTAAGAGATATAGGTCTATAGTTTTGCGCATCTGCTCGACGACCCTTCTTGAAGACTGGGACTATCTGTGCTCTTTTCCAATCATTTGGAACCCTCCGTTCCTCTAGAGACTTGCGGTACACGGCTGTTATAAGGGGGGCAAGTTCTTTCGCGTACTCTGTGTAGAATCGAATTGTTATCCCGTCAGGTCCAGTGGACTTTCCTCTATTGAGTGATTCCAGTTGCTTTTCTATTCCTTGGACACTTATTTCGATGTCAGCCATTTTTTCGTTTGTGCGAGGATTTAGAGAAGGAACTGCAGTGCGGTCTTCCTCTGTGAAACAGCTTTGGAAAAAGGTGTTTAGTATTTCAGCTTTACGTGTGTCATCCTCTGTTTCAATGCCATCATCATCCCGTAGTGTCTGGATATGCTGTTTTCAGCCACTTACTGATTTAACGTAAGACCAGAACTTCCTAGGATTTTCTGTCAAGTCGGTACATAGAATTTTACTTTCGAATTCAATGAACGCTTCACGCATAGCCCTCCTTACGCTAACTTTGACATCGTTTAGCTTCTGTTTGTCTGAGAGGTTTTGGCTGCATTTAAACTTGGAGTGGAGCTCTCTTTGCTTTCGCAGTAGTTTCCTAACTTTGTTGTTGTACCACGGTGGGTTTTTCCCGCCCCTCACAGTTTTACTTGGCACGTACCTGTCTAAAACGCATTTTACGATTGCCTTGAACTTTTTCCATAAACACTCAACATTGTCAGTGTCGGAACAGAAATTTTCGTTTTGATCTGTTAGGTAGTCTGAAATCTGCCTTCTATTACTCTTGCTAAACAGATAAACCTTGCTCCCTTTTTTTATATTCCTATTAACTTCCATATTCAGGGATGCTGCAACGGCCTTATGATCGCTGATTCCCTGTTCTGTACATACAGAGACAAAAAGTTCGGGTCTGTTTGTTATCAGTAGGTCCAAGATGTTATCTCCACGAGTCGGTTCTCTGTTTAATTGCTCGAGGTAATTTTCGGATAGTGCACTCAGTATAATGTCACTCGATGCTCTGTCCCTACCACCCGTCCTAAACATCTGAGTGTCCCAGTCTATATCTGGTAAATTGAAATCTCCACCTAAGACTATAACATGCTGAGAAAATTTATGTGAAATGTATTCCAAATTTTCTCTCAGTTGTTCTGCCACTAATGCTGCTGAGTCGGGAGGTCGGTAAAAGGAGCCAATTATTAACCTAGTTCGGTTGTTTAGTGTAACCTCCACCCATAATAATTCACAGGAACTATCCACTTCTACTTCACTACAGGATAAACTACTACTAACAGCAACGAACACTCCACCACCGGCTGCATGCAATCTATCCTTTCTAAACACCGTCTGTACCTTTGTAAAAATTTCGGCAGAATTTATGTCTGGTTTAAGCCAGCTTTCTGTACCTATAACGATTTCAGCTTCGGTGCTTTCTATCAGCGCTTGAAGTTCCGGTACTTTACCAACGCAGCTTCGACAGTTGACAATTACAATACCGATTGCTGCTTGGTCCCCGCATGTCCTGACTTTGCCCCGCACCCGTTGAGGCTGTTGCCCTTTCTGTACTTGCCCAAGGCCATCTAACCTAAAAAACCGCCCAGCCCACGCCACACAACCCCTGCTACCCGTGTAGCCGCTTGTTGCGTGTAGTGGACTCCTGACCTATCCAGCAGAACCCGAAACCCCACCACCCTATGGCGCAAGTCGAGGAATCTGCAGCCCACACGGTCGCAAAACTGTCTCAGCCTCTGATTCAGACCCTCCACTCGGCTCTGTACCAAAGGTCCGCAGTCAGTCCTGTTGACGATGCCGCAGATGGTGAGCTCTGCTTTCATCCCGCTAGCGAGACTGGCAGTTTTCACCAAATCAGATAGCCGCCGGAAGCCAGAGAGGATTTCCTCCGATCCATAGCGACACACATCATTGGTGCTGACATGAATGACCACCTGCAGATGGGTGCACCCTGTACCCTTCATGGCATCCAGAAGGACCCTTTCCACATCTGGAATGACTCCCCCCGGTATGCACACGGAGTGCACATTGGTTTTCTTCCCCTCTCTTGCTGCCATTTCCCTAAGGGGCACCATTACGCGCCTGACGTTGGAGCTCCCAACTACCAGTAAGCCCACCCTCTGCAACTGCCCGGATCTTGCAGACTGAGGGGCAACCTCTGGAACAGGACAAGCAGCCATGTCAGGCCGAAGATCAGTATCAGCCTGAGACAGAGCCTGAAACCGGTTCGTCAGACAAACTGGAGAGGCTTTCCGTTCTGCCCTCCAGAATGTCTTTCGCCCCCTGCCACACCTTGAAATGACCTCCCACTCTACCACAGGTGAGGGATCAGCCTCAATGCGGGCAGTATCCCGGGCAACCACAGTCGTAGTCCGATCAGGGGATGCGTGGGACGAGCTGGCCGTCCCCGACAAACCCCCATCCGGACCCCCACAATGATGCCCATTGGCAACAGCCTCAAGCTGTGTGACCGAAGCCAACACTGCCTGAAGCTGGGAGCGAAGGGATGCCAACTCAGCCTGCATCCGAACACAGCAGTTGCAGTCCCTATCCATGCTAAAAACTGTTATGCAAAAAACGTCTGAACTAATCTACAGAGAGCGCAAACAAATCGACAAAATTTAAACGGTTATTAAAATACAAGACTGCCTAGTAAATGCAGGAATGCTGCTACTTGCGCACTGCTGACACTGCTCGGCGGCGGAAGGAGACTAAGCGAAATTACACTATTCAGGTACTAAAACGCGATGCTACACTCTCAAATACTATAATATGCCTGAAATTTATGAATTAAACAATGCAAGTACCAAAAACACGCAAAGAAATTAAGAATTAAACTATGTAACAAATGAGTGAGCTAGGAGTATATGACTTGCTGCTCAGCTGCTTATCCAACGGCGGCAGGGAGCACACTGACTGTGACCAACCGACACTGGCCGTTCAAAACAAAAACAGACAAACGACTACGCGAATTTACACTATTCAGGTACTAAAACGCGATGCTACAACTCTCAAATACTATAATACACCCGAAATTTATGAATTAAACAATGCAAGTACCAAAAACACGCAAAGAAATTAAGAATTAAACTGTGTAACAAATGAGTGAGCTAGGAGTATACGACTTGCTGCTCAGCTGCTTATCCAACTTATTGCGTCATTAGTAACAATAGTGTCACCTTTTTAAGATGTGTTGAATTTCTGAAAATATTTTTGGCTGTGATATAACATCCATACATTAAGCACATCTGTTTCCTAGCAGCCTTTATTTATTTATTTTTTTGTGCTCTTCCCTTCAAGTGAAGCACCAAATCTTAAATTTTTCAAGATACAAAGCATCAATTTCTGTTTATTTGACTTTCCTGCTCTATGACCTCCACAGTGCCTGTAATGTTTCACACTAATTCAGAGACTTACTGCAGTCCCAAGTTGTTAGATAGCTTTTCAGTCCAACCTAAGAGAATCACAATAACCACTGATTTGCATTGAAGTTGCAGGCAGATATGACAGTATTATTCCTTGTGGATTGTTTTGACTGTCCTTTCAGTGCAACATACATATTATATGCCAAATCAAATTCCTATACAATATGTAACTGGATTACTGAGACATCATTACCCGTACAAAACAAACTTTTCATTTTCTGTAGTAGTCATAGTACCCAGTCAATGATGTAATGTTGTAGAAATCCTCCAATATGTGCTGACATGGTCTGTGAAAGTCTTCTGAGCTCGCTATATGTTTGTGAGTGTTATGATATGGGCCACTGATCTATTGTCATGTCAGACCCTACAAACTTGTAATGAAGACAAAATTCTCAACTTCCATTTTGTTGGTGATAACATGACAAGTGTCACAGATATGCTATAGATGTACACAGTTATTTTGTCTATTGTCATAACAGCATACTGAGTTCAAACTGAACCCAGTATGTTATCCTCAATATAGAATGTTCAGCAGAGGCAAGGATATCATCAGGAGTGCCCGAGGGAAGTGTGATAGGACTGCTGTTGTTCTGTATAGATAAATGATTTGTTGGACAGGGTGAGCAGCAATCTGCAGTTTTTTCTTAATGATAGAGTGGTGTATGGTAAGGTGTGAAAGTTGAGTGACTATAGGAAGATACAAGATGACGCAGACAAAATTTCTAGTTGATATGATGAAGGGCAGCAGCTAGCTCAAAATGTTGAAAAATGTAAGTTAATGCAGATGAGTAGGAAGAACAAACCTGTAATGTTCGATTACAGTATCACTAGTGTCCTGCTTGACATTGTCAAGTCATTTAAATATCTGACTATAATGTTGCAAAGCTATATGACATGGAACAGACATGAGAATTGTGGTAGGGAAGGCAACTGCCCATCCTGCTTTAGGTTTTCCATGATTTCCCTAAATCGCTTCAAGCGAATGCTGGGATGGTTCCTTTGAAAGGACATGGCTGACTTCCTTCTCCATCCTTCCCTAATCAGATGGGACTGATGACCTCACTGTTTGGTCCCCTCCCACAAATCAACCAACCAGCTATGTAGAACACCTGAAGAACCTGTAGGGAAGGTGAATGGTTGATTTTGATTTATTGGGAGAATTTTAGGAAAGTGTGGTTTACTTGTAAAGGAGACCACATACAGGACACTTGTGTGACCTATTTCTGATACCACTCATGTTTGGGATCCATACAAGGTTGGATTGAAGAAAGTCACTGAAGCAATTCAGAGGTAAGCTGCTAGATTTGTTACCAGTAGATTTGGACAATATGTAAGTGTTACAGAGGTGCTTTGAGAATTCAAATAGGAATCCCTGGAGGGAAGGAGAAGTTCTTTTTGAGAAACACTACTGAGAAAATTTAGAGAACTGGCATTTGAAGCTGACTGACAAACGACTCTACTGCCCTAACATATATGTGCATAAGGATCATGAAGATAAGATATGATAAATTAGGTCTCATATGGAGGTATATAGACAGTCATTTATCCCTTGCTCTATTTGTGAGTGTAATGGGAAAGCAAATGACTAGTAGTGGTACAAGGTACCCTCCACCAAGCACCATATGGTGGCTTATGAATTATCTATGTAGATGTAGATGTCAATATAGAACTGTGTGCTAAGAATGATATTGAAATAAAAACTGAACTCAGTGGTTGGTAGAGAAGGATATTAAAGATTAATTGTAGCTCTAATAAAATGATAATTGTCACAAATGTGACTGCTGAGCTTAATATGCATCTACAGAACAGAATGTAATGTGGAACAGGAACAGTATAAAGAGAACAATCGAAGCAGAGCTGGCATATTCAAACCTCTTATAAAATGAATAAATGTGAATAAGAGGGTTTAGTGGTGTAAGGAAAAAATTCTTGGATTACTAACCAGTGGTAACGTCTATGATAGTCTGATTGGTCCAGCATTACAAAGTTCACTACTGCAGCACATGTAGATACATAAAAAAAAAAAAAACACAGGAAGTATACAGTCTTGACCACCTTACTCCAAAATGAAAGTATATTGGGGGTCTGTAGTGGTTTAAATGGCCACATTGTGGATGACATTAGGTCCTAGAATAATAACATAAAATGTAAATTTATGTGGTAAGGTCTATATGGTCATCTAAAGTCCATGTTATTCAATGGAACAGGCATTGTTCCTGCAAGGGGAATGAATTTTTAATTCTAATAATTCCCCCAGTCATATAACTGCAAGTGTTCAAGATTGATTTGTTTCATGTGAAAGTAGATTAGCACTTCTTCCCTAGCGTCCATAGTTTCAAATTTCGAATATTATTGTAGTATGCAGTGGAAAAACAATTAATGATATATAACATTCATCTGCTACCTCTAAAGTATTTCAAACAGTTTCTTTGTAACAAATAGTCTAAAATGAAGTTTACCACCATTCTAGATTTATATGTTTTGGTCCCTAGGAGCATTCGGGCTGTTTTGGACACCAATGACCCTACACCATAGTTAGTGGGTATTCACATTATTTTGAACAATCGCTGCATATGTGCTATGGCTGCTGGATTTTTTTCTCAGTCTCTTATAATGGTGAACTTAGCTTCTGTTGCAGCCTATGCTTAGTTTGTTTTGTGTGTGTTGATTTTAGCCTACCAGATGTAATGTATATGCAAATAAGGAACTAATAAAGAAGTAAATATCCATTCAATTAGAAAAATGTTCTCATATCTCCCAATTTTTCAGTAGGTTTTTTGTAATCTGACAGTTCGCCAGACTTGCGGACCAGATTCTCGCTATGGCCTTCGCTCCATGAAGGGTAATGATAGTATGAAGCATCCGGCTAGGAGTAAGTATGAGTTGATTTTCTGTTAAATGGATGAAGAATAAAGAAAAATCTGGATACCTCCACTACATTTGTGGATCCATATAAAAGTTTTTAAGTATAAGGTGAAATGTTGATGTTGTTGTTATTACTTTTATTGTGGCCTTCAGTTTGAAAATGGTTCAAATGGCTCTGAGCACTATGGGATTTAACTTCTGAGGTCATCAGTCCCCTAGAACTTAGAACTACTTAAACCTAACTAACCTAAGGACATCACACACATCCATGCCTGAGGCAGGATTTGAATCTGCTTTAGTGCCTAGAACCGCTCAGCCACTCCGGCCGGCTTCAGTTCAAAGACTGGTTTGATGCTGTTCTCAAAACTAGTCTATCTTGTCCAAGTATATCCTTCTCTGTGTAACTACTGCACCGTACATCTATTTGAACCTGCTTACAGTACTTAAACCTTGGTCCTCCTCTACAGTTTTTATTCACCACACTTCCTTGATGCCTCAGAGTGTGCCCTGTCTAATGATCCCTTCTTTTATCAATGTGTGCCATAAATACTTTCCTCCCTGATTTGATTCAGTACCTTTTCATTAGTTAACTCTGCTACCCATGTAATCTTCTGCATTCTTCCATTGCAGCACATTTCCAAAACTTCTGTTCTCTTCCTGTCTGTTCTGCTTATCATCTACATGTCACTTCCTGGTAAGACTACACCAACACAACTACTTCCAGAAATGTTTCCCTAATGCCTAAATTTGTATTAGATATTAACATATTTCTCTTTCTCAGAAAAGCTTTTCTTGCTATTGTTACTCTGCATTTAACATCCTCTCTTCTTCTGCCATCATTTTTTTCTTACCAAAATAGAACAACTCACCTACTACTTTCAGTGAATTGTTTTCTAAGGACCACCTGGTAAAATCTGACTACATTTTGTTACACATTTTTTACTTTTGTTGATCTTCATCTTATAACAGCTCTTCAAGACATAACTCATTCCATTCAACTCATCTTCTGACTACTTCACCCTATCTTGCAGAATTACCATGTCATCAGTGAGCTCCAACGTTTTTATTTCTTCTCCCAGAATTTGTTTTCCTTTACTGATTTATCAATGTATAGATTGAATAACATCGAGGATAGGTTAAAACCCTGTCTCATTCCTTCCTCCCTCTCATGTCCTCCAATTTTTATAACTGCAGTCTTGTTGCTATAACAGTTGTGGATAATGTTATGCCCCTTGTATTTGATCTTTCAGTCTTTCTTTAACCTCTCTTCTGAAGTAAGTTGTATGGTCTGTATTATCTGAATGTTCCTACATCTCTCTGGATCCTAAAGTGATCGTCTACCAAGTCAGCTTCTACCAGTCTTTCCATCCGCCTGTAAATAATTCACATTGGTGCTTTGCAACTATGATTTACTAAATTGATTGTGTGCTGATGTTCACTTCTGTCACCACCTGCCTTATTGGAACTGGAATTATTACATTCTTCTTGAAATATAAGGCTGTTTTTCCTGATCATATGTCTCACAAACCAGATGGAATACTTTGCCTAGTTCTCCTGAAGATCTTAATAATTTTGTGGGAATTTCATCTGTTCCAGGGTCTTGTTTCTACTCAGGTATTTCAGTGTCCTGTCAGATTTTTCTTTTAGTATCAGATAAGGTGCCCAAAATCTTCAGATAAATGGAAATACAGTTCAGATATAACTGTGTAGGAACTGTATTAAAAATGTCACTCATAGAACTAAGTTAAACTTAATGTGAGTCTAAGTAAGTTACTGACCTGCTATTTTTGACAAATAATGGCCACTGTAAAACTGTGAGTTGATCATATTTCATTATAGTTAGTAAAATAAATGCACATTGACAGCACTTTAAATATCTACAATATCAGCTACTTTACTGAAAAATTTTACCATCATTTATTATACCAATGCCGGAGACTGAAAGATAAATTCAGAAAGACCTTACAGATCAATAAATTTATAAGATACTCCCAGGTAACTGATTATAGTGAATGATTGTAGGGATTGGTTGTTAATCATGTAGTCAGATTGTGTATTATGTGAAATACATTGTATTTGTTTCTGTTGAGGGTTATCTTTATGTTGGATTGACTGTCAGTCTTTTTTCATTTCATAACAATTTTCTAACATGTGTCATCCATGTATACAACTGTATATTGAATAAGTATTTGCATCATAAATGTGAAATGACTGGTTGTGCTCAGAAAATGGAGCATACAATTTTAATGAGAGCACAAGGAAAATTTATGAAAGAGGATTAAATATTAATATTCCATAGCATATTTGACTCATCTTGAGCAGAAAAGAAGAATGAAAAATGAGGACTGGAAATAATCTTCTTACAACAGCCACACACAGTGAACCTTTTCACTTCACTGCTTAACTGTTTTGGGAATGTCACAGACGTTTTTCAAATGTACACAAATAGTGACAGTGTTGCCCATAACACAAAATGTGGCATCATCATAAATTGAATTGTGTGATGGACAACACTGTTATTATTTGTGCAGATTCTAATATGTAACATCACATTATGAAAACATTTACATAATAAAATGTGAACAGTAATGTTTCTATTGGCCTCAGATCAGAGTTGTATGATCCTGCTGCCTTTTTCCTAGCTGCAACATGTGTTGTTTCTCTTTATTATCTATTTTTTGCTTCAAAAGATGTAGCTGAACTCCATACATTTGTGATCCAATGTTTTTGGACAATCTGTATGTTCACCTTTCAGATCAAAGCAAGTATATGTAACATTCTATTCAGTGTGTAAATATCTCATCATATAAAATGAAACGCTCACCATGCATTGAAAATGTTCTTAGACAGGAAAAAATGAGCCTCCACATGATCTATAAGACAAGTATATCATAATAAGGATATAAGACAGTGTAGCAATGTAATGCTATTGTTGCAGCAGTGATTGTTGAAGTGATGAAATAACTGAAGTTTAGTATCACTAAATGTTCTATGATGATGGATATGAAAGTTAAATTCTTCTGATAACATTACCCATTTGGCCTAAAGAAGGATGATTTATAGGACCCACTGAGTGTAAAAGAATGGGAACTTAACACAATATTTGGGTTAATAAATAGCAGAACTAAGATGAAAGTGATGGAAAGTAGTACAAAGGTAGAAAATGACTTGTTTAACATCAAAACTGGCCCAGACATAGTAGTAGAAGAAGCCAAATAAATTTCCAGCCTATAAAGCAAAATTTGGTAGAAGCAAGGAAGATATCCATAGTTGTTTGGTGTAGATGAAAAAAGCTTCCTTTGACAAAAACTCTAATGATGTCAAATGTTGGAATGAAATTGACAAACAATTTCCTAAAACTGAAAATCTAGTGCACAGCATCATCCACAAATGACTCATAGATCATTAAAATTATGGAGAAAATGCAATTGGAAGATCTGAAATGTGGTGCTGTAGAAAGAGGTTAAAACTTGAGTAGCCAAATAAAAAATGAATAAGCAAGGAAAGAACACTGCTCATGTGGAAGTAGTTAATTTAACTCTAGAAGAAGTGTCAGAGGCAAAAAACTTTTGGGGTACTTAAAGACTAGAATATATAAAACAGATTATAGAAGATTTTGGGATAATTATTACCAACACTAATGAACAATTAAATTAGAGGTAACTATCAGGTTGGAAAGAGAGCAGTCCTTTCACCTGGGGTGAATGTCATAAGATGTTAGTGTGGCAGCTGAGCACGGGGATGACAAAACATGTGATATCAATCAGAAACAATGAAAAGAAATGAGTTATTGAGAATCAAAATGAAGTGAAGGAAATGAGTCGTCCCTAGCATTGGTAAATGTTTCGCTAGGGAAAAAATTGTTATCCAGATTGTCCAACCTTATTTTAGAGATATTTGTGAAATATTATGTGCACAGTCAGGTAGATGGCTGATATTAAATGCTGATCAGAATATCCAAAGCAGTTGAAATTTGTTGCAAAGTTATTTTAAAAAATAAGGATTAATACTGAACTCAAGTACTCAGAGGTATTTTATTCCCAGAAAGTGCCCTCGTAATGCATTTCTTCGTTGACCACATGGTGGAGCACCATTCCAGGTGACTATATTAGTCACAGTAAATATTGGAAATAAACATAAATGCAGTTTTATACAGAATATAAACATTTTATTTTAATTATAATGATGTGCTCATATATATGTAAATCCAAAATACATTCAAAAACTTTGTGCTACAGTACATTGCACAAGAGAGCTACTACATGCTGCAAAAATCTGTCACAGCCAGAAGTTTTAATACTTTGATCATGCATGCCTAGTATTTATCATCAGATCACACCTCTTCATAACACAAATAACAACTTAAATCTATCTAAACAACACATCTATAGCTTTCTGTAAAATAAAACAAATGGTACATGTAGTGAAAATTTAGACAACGACTCTCACATGCCACAAGATACAGCACAACTGTTTCAACAGAGATATAAAACACCATGCTGTAGTAATTTTAGGACAAATGTAGTTTCACAAGGGTTAATTTGTTAAGTATAAGCTTTAAATTTCAGCCAAATTTAAATCACTTGGGCACTCCAAAACTATATATAGCAAACCTTGATTTCTTTTCAAGACAGCATGTGATTTACAAGTTATGTTTTCTTATTTTAAAATATGTACAAATAAATCAAGCTAAATTACATCTTAACTGATTATGAAAGTATCTTATGGAAGAAAATTATAAATAAGCTTTGGCTTTCTCTAGTAGCTTTTGCAACATTTAATGCAAAAATTGCACAACAGAATATTAGAAGTTCCAGGATAACTTTGATTTCTGTTGACTGTTTATCTTTTATAACAAAAAAGAATTGTAAACATAACAGTTTTGGATTTAGCAAGTGCAGCAAGTGTACATACTCACAAACCATATAAAATGACCATTTCCTAGAAGCTATTTACATCCACCAGCAAACCTATTTCTATGTTTAGGGACAGTTATACAATAATTTGCATGTAAAAAGTAATTTTTCCATTTATTTACAGCAATAAAAAGGTACTACTTGACACACTGAGCAGATATGAGCCTCTTATCTCACTAACTTTGCCCACAAGGAAATAGGGAGTATTTAGTAAATTAAATGAAGACTTCATGTAACTCAAATGACCAAATTTCTGATACTGCACTAAGCCAACATGGCCTTAAAAATGAAATGATATTCATGTATTTCATAATATATGAAAAAGCAGAAATAATACATCTTTCACATATTCGGTACAAAAAAGAAAGCAGTAGAGGTATTCTTAGAGCAATGGTGATTTACAGCATTTTGTGGAATAATTCAATTATAAGTTTATATGCATTCATGTTTCAATGAAACTGGTATGACACAATGCTGAGAATGGTTGGCGAAATTAATTTAAGATTTAAATATTCATGCAACTATCCACTGCTTTGTCTGTTCTAGTTAAAATAATTATACTTTTTTTTTCTCTTTTATTAATGCAACATACCAGTTTTATCTCTTTTCTTCCTACAACCATTCCTTGAACTAATGCTATTGATATGTGTCTGCAGAACAAATACAAGAAGGCCTACTATCAAACTCAGAATCAGTACTATAAAATTTGGCCATTTGATGTGATGACCTTTTATCAGCTTCTCCACATAACTATTAGTATTAAATCTTAAAAATTTAAATCAAAGTAAATCTGAAACAGATATGCTGGCTGGAGTATAAGAAACTATGTACAAAATGTAGATCCATACATATGACTTTATACTAGGCTCTGAAGTCGTCTTTTTAAAATCTTCCTACAGCACAAGCAACTATCAACTAATCTATAAAAATAGAAGTGAATGCTGAGATATGTGATAACTTTATGTGTAACACTCCAATTGTCAATATACTGATTGGAAATGAAATCGTGGCAAGTGTAAAATACCTGTTGTTGGAATGTTCACTATAATAATTATCCACTTCTTTAATACTGTCTGTAGTAAGACATAGGTAGAACACAAATAAATAATATAAATAAGGAAAAGATATTTGCAGGATAGCAAATAAAGAGACAGTCAAGAAGGAATTAACCATGCAAAGAGCATTATAAACTACTATAAATTTGAGGAACAAATGCTGCTGCAATACAGCAAAATTTTGCAACTTCTTGGATTTTGTTTTCCTGATAGAAAATTATCTAGTGCTTAGTGGTAATGTTTGAAGAAAGACAGTGAATTTGTTTGGTTTAATTAAAAACAGATATCATTATAACTTTGTTCAAAAAAGTGAATACAAGGACTTAGTAAGTTAAAGAAATATTTTATAAATTCTTGTAACTACATAAATTACAGGTCTTTTTAGTATCTATGTGGTTCTCAACAGCTGTCTTCATGACATGCAATACTTTATGGTATGCACAATATCAGTAACAAAATGTGTCTTTCATTCAGGAAGAAAATCTCTGTCTCTCTACACACACACACACGCACTCACTGTCTCTCTCACATACACAGCCTGATGAAAATAGTGTCAATGTTTCTAATAATCATTTATATATGCAATCAGCAGCCAACAAACAGGAACTGTTTCAGTACATACTATTTGTCAACCATGAGGGAGGATTACATTTTTGGCTGGGAACAGCACCATCATTGAAGTGGGAATAACTGAATGCACTTTTCAGAGATGTGCTGCTTGAAGTTATAGTCAGTAGTTAACAGTCATGCATTAGTCCTTATCTGCTAACTGAATAAAGGCACATGAATCTGAAACAGAAAGGAATGGGAAAAATCAGTAGACCTTAAAATTAAAACAGTGTCTTCTTATATATTATTGAAATGAAACAGGGATGAGACAAAACTCACTACTTAATTTCACTTATATTTGGAGAATTAACTTATTACAGTTTACCATAAAAATTATGTTATGCTTACTCTGTTTTATATTATTATTTGCACTGAAAAAGACTAATAACAACAATAATTTATGTCACATTGCAAGAATGTCAGTATTACACAGAAATCACACTAAAACATCTGTATTCTGCAAGCCACTGTACAGTGCGTAGTGAAGACTACATTGTATAAAAGAATCACAGCCCCCACACCCATCAATTTTCCATTCACTTGTGGTATGCAGGAAGAAAAATTGTTGGTAATATTGTGACCTTTACCTTCTTATTCATTATAAGCTGTAAGAAGTAATATATTTTTGGGACTGTATTTGAATTTGAGCTATTGAAATTTTGAGACTAAGACTGTCCACAACTCACAACACCTATCAGTGGAGGCTGTTAAGCATTTGTGTGACATTCATGCACAAACTCTTGAAAAATCATGCAGCTTTCTTTGAATCTTCTTTATATCTCTTCCATTAATTTCACTTGTTAAGTGTTCCAGATCAATGAATAACACTGAAGTATTCATAAAAAAGGGGCCTGAAGTATCATCCTCTGTAGGTAACTTACATTGTCTAAACAGTCTTGCATTAAATCGCCCTTCCCCACTGTTAAATTTATGTGACTGTTCCACCTTGAATCTATTAAGACATACTGAGCTGTGGAAAGGTGTGACAGATCAGCTTTTCCTGTTATCATCCCTAAACTATACAGCATTTTTATAGCATCTATATATTATTGTTACCATAGTTATGAAGCAACAATTTTTGTAAGAAACCCAAAATTGCAAAATTTGCAAAATGTAATTCGTCAAAAATCCAGTATTACCAACTTTCAGCCCTGGTATTTTTGTTTCTAGAGATATATAAGATTACTGGGAAAATATGAGAGTTAATGAAATATTTTATGTATAAAATTTTCTTTCTGGAATAATCTTAGTGGGCTTTAGCAGTAAACATGAGAGAAATTTGTGCACCTAACCATAAAAGCAGAACCTAATATAAAATAATATTGACCCAGTAGGTGCACAAGACATTCTGATTTCTGAATATGTATAATCACTTCCTTCAAACATTGTTTTTATGTTATTATTTAAAAAATAAGCAATCTGTATTTTATTACTATGTAAATTATTTTTAGAGAATTTCCTACTCTATAAATGAGCATAGTGGACAATGCCATTGTGAGTTGCCTCTAAGCAGTTATGATTTATCAGTCATGGCTAGTCAGTTACTCACAGCTGGTAAATATAACTATGTAGAACCTGTATTAAAATAGTCACTCATAGAATGAAGTTAAGCTTAATGTGAGTCTATGTGGGTTATTGACCTACTATTTTTGACAACTAGTGCTCAAAGTAAAACTACATGTTGATCACATTTCATTGTAGCTCATAAAATAAATGAGTGTAGACAGCACTTTAAATATCTGAAGTATGAGCAACTTCATTGAAAAATTCTACCATTATTTATTATATCAATGACTGAAGCTCAAAGAGGAATTCAAAAGGGGCTTACAGTTCAATAAATTTATAGGATACTCCCACGTAACTGATGACAGAAAATGATTCCAGTGATTGGTTGTTAATCATGTAGTCAGACGATATCAGGTCTCTTTGTGTATTTCTGTGCATTACATTATGTTTATTTATGTTGAGAGTCATCTTTATGTTGGACTGACTGTCAGTCATTTTCATTTCATAACAATTTTCTAATATGTGGCATCCAATCTACACAGTGGTGTACTGAATAAGTATTTACACCATAAAAGTGAAATGACTGAGCATGCTCAGAAAAAAGAGCATGCAATTTTAATGGAAGTGCAAGGAACATTTATGGAAGATTCCATAAAATATTTGATTCATCTAGAGCAGGAAAGAAGAGTGAAATATGAGGATTGGAATGACTCTTCCTTACAAGAGTCACATGCAGTAAACTTTATCACTTTACTGCATAACTGTTTTGGGAATGTTATAAACCATTTTCAGACATACAAAAATAGTGACAGTGTTGTCACTCACACAAGATGTAGCAATATCATACCCCGAAAAGCCAAATAAACTGGTACACCTGACTAATAGCATGTAGGGATCCTGTGAGTACGCAAAAGTGCCACAACACGACGTATCATGGACATGTATGAAGTAGTGCTGGAGGGAACTGAACAATGAATCCTGCAGGGGTGTCCATAAATCCCTACGAGTACAAGGGGGTGGAGATCTCTTTTGAACAGCACATTGAAAGCCATCCAACATATGCTCAATAGCATTCATGTCTGGGGAGTTTGGTGTACAGCTGAAGTGTTTAAACTCAAAAGAGTGTTCCTGGAGCCAATCTGTAGCAATTCTGGATGTGTGGGATGTCAAATTGTCCTGCTGGAATTTCCCAATTGTGTTGGAATGCCCAAAGGACATGAATGGATGCAGGTGATCAGAAAGGATGCTTAAGTATGTGTCACCTGTCAGAGTCCTATCTAGATATATCATGGGTCCCATATCACTCCAACTGCACACCATTACACAGCCAGCTTGAACAGACCCCTGCTGACATGCAGGGTCCATGGATTCTTGAGGTTGTCTCAATACCTGTACACATCCATCCGCTCAATACAATCTGAAATGAGATTCGTCTGACCAGGCAACATGTTTCCAGTCATCAACAGCCCAATGTCAGTGTTGTGCAGTCATCAAGGGTACATGAGTGGGCCTTTGGCTCCAAAAGCCCATATCAATGATGTTTCATTGAGTGGTTTACATGCTGACACTTGCTGATGGCCCAGCATTGAAATCTTCAGCAACTTTCAGAAGGGTTGCACTTCTGTCATGCTGAATGATTTTCTTCAGTAATTGTTTGTCCCATTATTGCATGATATTTTTCCAGACACAGGAATGTTGGAGATTTGATGTTTTACCAGATTCCTGATATTCATGGTACACTCTTGAAATGGTAATAAAGAAAAATCCCACTTCATCATCATGTTGGAGATGCTGTGTACCATCACTCATACACTGATTATAACACCACATTCAAACTCACTTAA
Source organism: Schistocerca piceifrons (assembly GCF_021461385.2). NCBI lineage: Eukaryota > Metazoa > Arthropoda > Insecta > Orthoptera > Acrididae > Schistocerca > Schistocerca piceifrons. The sequence continues at coordinate 274,308,048 of NC_060149.1, forward strand.
ATCTTGATAACCTGCCATTGTAGCAGCAGCAACTGATCTGACAACTGCACCAGACACTTGTTGTCTTATGTAGCCATTGCTGACTGTAGCGCCATATTCTGCCTGCTTACATATCTTTGTATTTGAATACATATTCCTACACCAGTTTCTTTGGCACTTCAGTGCAAATTGTATTATATGATGGAGAACACTGTCATTATTTGTGCAGATTTGAATATGGAATGGCATATTATGAAAACAGTTACGTAATAAAATGGATACTTTACAGATTGTTGCCATTGGAAGAAGATTTAATCCTATTCTCCAAATCATATTTACTGTTTACCAGTCCACACCCATAAATATGGACAAACTTTTAAAAGCGTGAAAATACTCCTGATGAAGTAAGAAAAGACTGAATGCAGTTTATTCAGAATCCAGATTATGAGAATCCTGCCACACAAGGAAGGGTGAGTGTGAGGGGAAGGGAGAGGGGGAAAGAAAATGTAATGCTTTTCTTGGCTTCAGATCTGAGTTGTATGACCCTGTCACCTTTTTTCTAGGCACATCATGTGTTATTTTCCTTTATTTTCTATTTGTTGCTTCAAAAGGTGTAGCTGATGTTCAAACAGTTGTGATCCAGTGTTTTCGGACAATCTGAATATTAAACTTTTGGATCAAAGCAAGTAGATGTAAAATTCTATTCAGTGTATAAATGTCTCATGGTATAAAATGAAACCTACACCATCCACACAAAAAGTTCCAAGACCAACTTTATTCCTAGCTTATAAGTGACATTAGTGCAACAAATACAGTGGCAGCTTGAACTAACAACTGTAAACAACAGATGTGTATTTCACCAGTCAGTTGTGATCAGGCAGTGTTAAGCAGTGGGTGTGCAGCTACAGTGGGTCAACAGTGTGTCACAAATCACAGTGGAGTAATAAACTTAACATATCTAAATCAAGGCATTCTCCAGAATGTCTTGAAGAAGTGAAAATTGTATGCAAAATTTGTTCTGCACACCTTGACTCCTGAACAAAAACATCAATTTTTGGACTCCTGCTGTGACTTGATTGAAATGAAAGACACAGACAATTCTTTTCTGGAAAAAATGACAATGGATGACAAGACTTGGTGTTATCAATACAATCCTACCACAAAATGACGCAGTGCAGAATGGGGTCTCTGATGGTTCATGAAGAGGGAAGAAGTTGTGAATCTGATGAACAGTTTAACATGGTTGTATAAATGTTCCATGTATTCTAGTCATCAAGTGGTGAGAGACTATATGAAGTGCCTGTAGCATTAAAACTACCATCTTTTAACTATTTTTTATTAATCCAGTCTTCAGATTTTTTTTGGCTGATGGCATTTATTTATTTTATAACACTAATGATGGCTGCCTGCAACTGTAGCTGAGACATAAGTCTTGTTTATGTCATTAGTCAATTTCATATAATTGTGAACTTTTGACTTTTATAACCGTATCAGTGATTTTGATAGTAAATGTATTCCATCTGATGAACATAGTTATTTTAGCTATCATTAAGTGTGGGAAAAATCAACAATGAGTTCACTAAGTCTTTATTTAGCGTTTTAGAAGTATGAGGAACTATTGTAAACTACTATAATCATTATTATTCTAAGAGCTGATAATAGGTCAAGGGGAACAGATACCAATGCTGTGATTCAGAGATAACATAGGCCCTGATATAAAGAAGATTTAGAAGATCTGCTGAAAGGAATGGATGACATGCTTAACATGAAATATGGCATAGAGAGAAATGGGAAAGACAATGGTAACTGGATTGTTTCACCATGTTTTTTTTAATCATAAATATAGAAAATAGGTATCTACTGTTGCAACAGTTTAAGTGGAGATGAACCTGAGGTTGGATTAGAAGCAGAAAATGTGCAGCCTGCTTCAAGCATGTCCAGGAAGCCTAGAAGTGTACAAAACATTGTGAACAAGAAAGTGTTGTTGTTAGATGGTAGCCATGAGTTGTAGGTTCCCAGTTACAGAGAAGTTTAAGGCAGCATACAAGAACAGTGCCTCAGTCAAGCCAAGTGCATGGCTATGTCTAGTGTTAAATGATTTACTGCCTTCATGTATGGATTTTGCTAAAGGGAACTGTGTAATGATAGTGGGTTGGACAGGAAACAATTTGGACATGGATTGGACATTAATATAGGTTATGCACTGGACAATATAGTGTTTCTGACTAGTGGCATCAATGTACAATTTGTTGAGCTGTTCTAGTCTCATGATTGGACATACCGTAATGGACTTTTGAGGTACATTAATGCAGAGTGGGAAATACCACTGATGGCACCTAACTTCATAATGTAGCAAGTTGGAACCCACCCACATGCTATGATTCCACTCCTGTTAACAATTAATTCATTTCCTTCTCATTTTTCACCATTTATCTGACTGTCTACATGGTGCATATATAGTACAGTATAACTGGCATCTTTTCAAAACATTAATCAGGTTGTGCATCATGCAAATTTATTATTCAGACTATATTTTTCAATATACAGATCACAACAGTACCTTTAGTTTTACTGGAAACACAATTCATTAAAAGTAATTGATAATTAAAATTATTACTATAGTGGATAATGCTAGTTTGGACTGAGCTGATAGGTAGTCTCAGAAGTGTTGACACTACTCATTAGGAAGATCAAAATCCAGACTTTACAGTAACCTGTTCCAATATTTCTGAATCTCTTAAACTTAACAGATTGCAGATTTAGATTTTCTGGACACAGTGACAACCTTTACTAATTAATTATGAATTTGCACCATTTACCATAATTTTTAGAATGCCAACTGTACTTGTAATGGGTTATTTCCAATGTAGGTGTACAAAATGCTCCCATAATCTTTTACATTTTACTAACCCATCACATATTTTGTAAACCAAATTACTGTTGTAATATATAGATTATTTAAATTAGAAAAATGTCACCTAGCAGTTTTTCAAACCGTTATGTAGTTTCTGAAATACATAGATGTTCAAATGCCAGTCTTTGTAAGGACAACCCCCACCCCAAAATTTTCAGTCTAAAATCTTAGTGGCAGTCTATATCTTAGTGGCAACAACATGTGGCAGGTTTTCTATGTAACAAGTCCATGTAATATTCCAGTAACAAGTACATGTCTGTCACCAGTATTCACATGCTCTTTGTATGCATGTGGCTTTCTTAATTTGTCAAATCCATTTAGTGACTGATATTAACTTTTATGAAATTTTCCGCCAAGCAAATGTGTGAATAATTTTGACTCTGGCCACATATTGTGCCCACATGGACACTCATTTGTTTATGTCATTGATAAAAAGACACTGTGTACCCATCACCTACATAAATTGAAACCACTATTGTGTAAGTTGTTGGTTGTGTCAGAATTTAATTGTGACTATGTATTGTAAATATTATATCACTGCCATACTGATGAGTAGTAAGGTGAAGGTGTTTCCCTGTGTAAGGTAAGCTAATTTTATATGAGAGCTAGATCTGGTCATCTTACTGACTGCAGTGAAAATAGATATAGGAAAAGCTATGTAATTAAAAGTTGTATTGTGCACATTATTGGAATATTGTCCATAACATCAGTTTTACCACAGTTCACTGAAATTCCTTCGATGTGACACTGAGTGCAGAATAAAACATGTAGGAACAGTCCCACCATGGCCCTGTGGCATTGTTTGAATGAATTTATGCCTTTAATAACAGTTACATGTGATAAAACTTATTCACAATGCTGTTGAGGTTAAAGGAGACTAGCTATATAGGAATTGTATGGTGAAAAGCAGTGACAAGGAATTGTGTATAAATAATGGTTTTCAGTGGTATTGGACTGACAAAATGTGTGTAGACAGTAAATAGACCAGTGCACATTAAATTAGATAAATTTGAGGCAGGGAAAATGCAGTTGGAGATAAAATTTAAAATATTGAGTATTTAGCATATAGTCAAAGGGCTGATATGAAGAAGGTGCTACTTCAGAGAAGGAAGGTATCTTCCAACAAACTTGGCTAGGTGAAAGATTGTGAGTGTAAAAACTAAATTAAAAGAACATGGATTGTTTTTCATTAAGCCCTGTGCTATCCCATTTTCTATGAAATAGTGTGTAGGGAAGGAAATAGAGAAAAAGCAGGAATGGGGTATAATCTAAAGATCAAACAGTAGGTACAACAACCCATTAACACTAGTTAGAAACAAGAATGAGGGTGTCAGAGTTCTTTTGAATGCAAGAAAGTAAAGTGAAATAGTCCTGAGGGAAAATAACACACCAGCTAACACAGATGAAATATTACAAAAAATTCCATGGCTCTAAACTTCTTACTTTCTATTACGTGACCTATGGTTTCCAGAACATTAGTTTGGCTAAAGAATTCAGACCATGAACAGCTTTTCTGCATGAAGGTAAGTGTTATCAGTAATGTGTAGTTCCTTTTGGACTATATTTATCTGTGTGTATCTTTATCAGAGGTATTAATAAGATCTTGGCTATCTCATTTTGGCTTGGCTTAACAAAATGACAGTTTATGTAGACGACGACTTGACTGATAGTTCTTATTGGTATGAACACAGTAAATTTTTTGATGAAATATTTACAGCTATTTACAAAGGGGGTATTAAATTGAAATTAAGTAAATCTGAGGTCGTAAAAAAAGAAATTTAATTTTGAAGTCATATAACCAACAAAAGAGGAATACAATCTGACCCAGGGAAACTGAAAGCAACTGTAGACTTCCTAGCACCTAGAAACAATAGAAAAATGTCTGGTTTGTTTGAGTACAATAAAAAATTGTGACTGACCAAACATTTTGTAGTGTAACCATTATGTTCTGGCACTATGAAGTGAAATGGCAGCATGGTCACAGCTGTTGAAAAGGCAATGGAAGCAGCTGAGCACAGAGCATTACACAGCAGTACCACCATCTTGTTTTGGCATTGTGAACCAGTGCCAGCATACTGATGACACTGCAGAAATGCAAAGCGACCATGGCAATGGCGGACCAGCTGCTACATTTTCTGGCTGCTGCCTTGTTTTGGTGTACATATTTGGAAGTGAAGTTGTGGTATAAGAAGCCACTGAACCTGTATAAATACCCATCATTTTCAGCCAAAGGCATCTCAGCCTGGCAGCACCATCTACGAGGAGAAGAATATGTCAGGCAATGGTCTGACATGGTTCTGCCAGCAGCCATATGAGACTTGGACTCCACTGCCAAAGATCCTACTTCTGGACTTGGTAGCTTCCAGCTGGTGCGTCACCTTTGGGCCCACTTCAGCCACAACCAGCATTCTTCCATGGAGGGTAGCCATTTGTGACTCGGCTGGTACAGCTGTTCCACTGCCTGCAGTTGTACAGGCAAACTGACACTGTAGGCCTCCACTCACAAGAGTGGACACCACAAAGGGAGGCAGTCTTCCACTACAAGAATCACAGCAGGTTTCTGCATCTGCAAACATCCCCTGTCCTGAGTTGCAGAGTTGCACCAAGATGGCGCATGTGCTGCAGCAGGTGTCATGCATTAGCATTCCAGCCCAGCTGCCAGCAGCATGATGGTCACCTGTTGCATCAGCACTGTCCTGTTTGCTGCTGTCAGCACATGCCAAGGTTGCCTTACCACTATGAAATGACACTATGAGTGCTGTAACTTGTTTTCTAATAAAATGTATGACAATTAATGAGTCTCCTTCAGTCAACATCCTGAAGACAGTACACCACCTCAACTGAGCTCTGGCACTGTGGAGGCCATCTACCCTGAGCCTCTACATTTTGGTATCAGAAGCATCTCTGAGACAGATGTGGGCAGCTGGACCCACCATCATGTCACAGTCACAGCAGTTAACATCAAGTGTTACAATGGAGTGAGTGGACAAACTTCTGAACTTCTGTTTTCTTTCTCCTACTTTTGTGAGCAGAGGAGATAGGTTGAAGGTGATACTTATCATAAACTGTGAGAAAAATTTATGAAATTGAAGGGACCAGCTGATTTGTCACAATTACATGGCAATGCTAGAGAGCACTGTTTGCAACTAGTAAGGTGCCTGTAGAGCTACCTTTAGAGCACAATGCACCATTTGCTGAATTGGTATCAATGGAGTGTTTCACATGCCATTATTATAGCCATACTGCTAGGCAGTGTACCGACTCAAAGTGGCTCATGATGAGACTCAAGGTGCAATTAGTATTTTATGATTGTATTTATTGTCCTGGTATTGCAGTTTTAGTGTATTTGGTTGTGCATTGGGGATAAAGGTTCCACAATGACAGAGTCCAGGATGCAGGGGGTTTCCAAACAGGAGATGATTCATTTGTTAATAAATCATGCAGCACATGGAGTGGGTTATAGTAATGTGAAGTCACTAAGTTCAGCAATATTAAGTTTTGAGTTTGGGGTGGAACTCAAGGGAATGGTGTTACAATTGATGGAAGCTGTCAGCAGTGAAGAGCTGTAGCAAGAAACATCTGCCTTATGGGACAAACAAGTTAACCTGTAGACAACTTTAATAAGATTTAATTCACTTGATATAGTGCTGGAAGACACCGCAAATCTACTTTGGGTGAGTGTGGAGCCAGCACTGCCTTTTAACATATTGTATTTGATTGAGCCACAAGACAATAATGGTGTATTGGACACATCATGATGTTTTATATGGTGAATAGTTGTATGCACACAGGAGATGGAAGGGGAGAGAGTGGCACTCATCAGCTGAGGTAACTTGAGTCGTGACGAGATGAATATGACCAAAGAATTGTTGGTAGAGAGTTTAGAAATTTTGGATGAAGATGATTTGGACATGTCATGTGTAGGCCATGATCAAACACAAACCACTGCTACAACTGCATTAAAGGCAAAGGTAGAACATTTGAAAGGAACAGAGAGAGTGGAAATGGAAGGATTATTATTAGAATTCAAGGATCTATTTAATCCTCGGGTCCCATTACCAGCGATGCCCATAAGGCAACATAAAATTCCAAAGGGGAATGAAGCACATGTATATTAGAAAATGTATTGTGTACCTCAGCATTTAGAGTCAGCTATGGAGGACTTCATTAAACAACAACTGAGTGATGGCATAATAAAGAGACCCCTAGCCCTTGGGAGCAGCTGTCACCACTGTACCCAAAGGATCAACAGATGGAACAGAAAGTTTAGATTTTGTCATGACTATCAGCATCTGAATAGAAAAAAAATAACAGTTGCATACCCCATACCCAACGTTATGGAAATCCCCAACAACCTGGGGCAGTTCCAGTACTTCTCTATGACATATTTGAGGTGTGTGTATTAATTCAAGGTAGTTCTGGAGGGCCAGGCGAAGATTGTGTTTTTGGGCCCCTGGGGCCATTATTAGTATCACAAATGGCATTCTGGTTGAAAATATACTGGCCACTTTCCAGCGGTTGTTGGATGGAATACTGAGGTGTTTGGCTCCTTAGCAATGTTTGATGTACCTTGACAAAATAACTTTTTTTTCAAGGGGTATGTGTTTCTATAACACAGAAGGAGAGGATGAGTTTGATACATGGGGATACACATTTTAGATGCTATCTGTAGTATAAAAAATTCAATGCGGTAACCTATCATGACTGAGGGAAGTATTTGAGAGCTTATGTGCCATGTGCCTTACATTAAGTATGGACGAGTGTCATTATTCCCTGGAAGAACTGTATTTGGGCATGTGATTAGTCAGGAATAGATAAAAACAGACCTAAAATTAATACAGACTGTGTAGGATTTTCTGGCTCTTCAGACATGTAAGGAGTTACAATCATTCCTGAGGTCGACCAATTACTACAGAAAATTTGTGAAGGAGTTTGCAGACATTGCACAGGCACTTACGCAATTACTAAAAGAAGGGTGTAAAACTGCAGTGGGCATTAGAGAAGCTGAGAGAGGCTTTGACATCTCATCTGGTGTTGATATTTCTCAATTAAGTGAAGTTTGTACTGTAATGCAATGTTTTCAACCAGGCACTGGGGTATGTTTTGAGTCCGTTAATACATGGTTACGAAGATCCTGAGGCTTATGCCTCACAGGAGTTGAACAAGACTTAGAGGAATTACTCCATAACACAGAAGGAGAGGTTGAGTCTGATACATGGGGATACACATTTTAGATGCTACCTGTACCATAAAAAATTCAGTGTGGTAACCTATCATGCAGCATTAATGTGGTTGTTAGTGTTGAAGATCCGTCAAGCCGACTGATGAGGTGAGCATTGAGACTGAGTAAATTTGCCTTTGAAGTAGTCCATAAACCAGGGAGGAAACATGTAAACATGAATGGATTGAGTAGGAAGGTTAGGTGGTATGGGCTCTGGGTCACAAGCTTGCAGAGTGGCAAACAGTGTAGGCTGATGTGGAATGCAAGTTGTTTATGATACATCCATAGTACATCGTGCATGATGAATTGCTACATAGGTCATTGAGAGTCATTGATCTAAAGGAAGATGTACTGAAAGCAGTGCACAATCACATGATATCTGTGCATGGAGATCATTCAGTGACAGGTCGAAGAGAGGAAGAATGTTACTAGTGGATGACAAGGGAAGGACGTAGACTAATACATAAGGAATTGTTTACCATTTGTTCAGTGAGCAGATCTGAGGGGTCAGTGAGTACTGCTACAGAAGTTACTGGAGGGAATCAAGCCTTTTGAATTATATGAATGGATATTTTAGGACCTTTTAGCCAGATGACAGTGGAAACCTATTGTGTTCTGACTATTATTGATTGTTGCTCATGACATATAGCAATGGTCACCATTCCAAATCAACAACCAACTTCATTGGTGCAGGACATGGTGTAGTTTAGTGTTCCTGAAATGCTAATGATGTACCAAGGTACTAACTTCATGTTGGACTTGATGAAGTAGTTATGTCACTTATAACTGCTGCAGGAATCACCAGAATGAACATAACTCAGCCACTGTTGTACTGACTAGATAAACCATTAGGGGTATTTGAAGCATAGGTGGAGAGCTGTACACCATTAGCTGTGTGTAAACATATGTTGAGACTTTGCAAAATTACCCCAACTAAGAACCAGGGACTATATCTACTGGGGGATGGAGATTTATTCTGCTACCACTATTTTTCAGCGCTATGGAGTGAACTGGTGGCATGGCCAAGGATGTTGCAAAAGGGCTGTGCTATCAAGCACAGAGCTGACCAAAAACACCATTACATCAGATGCAGCAATACCACCAACCTGTTTCCACACTGTGAGCCAGGAGCCAGCACAACACAACACAACAGAAAGGCAGGATGACCACAGCAATGGCAGGCAGCCGCCTTGTTTCTGTTTATGTGGTTGAAATCAGTGCCTCGGCACAGCAAGTAGTCACTGAACCTATATGAATACCCATCAATGTTAGTCAAAGGTATCTCAGTCTGGCAGCACCATCTATGAGGGGAAGACTATTTCAGGTGTCGGGGTGACATGGTTCTGCAAGCAGCCACTACAAGACTTGAGCTCCACCACTGATGAGCCTACTGTTGGTTCGAAGTTCACCCTCATGAACTTGGTGCCTTCCAGCTAGTGAGCCATCTTCAGTCTCGTTTCAGTCATAGATATCCCTCTGCCATGAAGGTCAGCCGTTCATTATCAGGGTGGTGCAGCCATTCAAGTACCTGCACTCCTGCAGGCAGACTGGCATGTACACCTCCACTTGTAGTGGTGGACATCACTCCTGTAGGCTGTCTTCCATTACAAGAATCACAGTGGGTTTCCACATCTGCCAGTGTTACATGTCATAGTTGCAGAAGTATGCTAAGATGTGCATGTGCTGCCAGGGACATTGAGACTCAGCATTCCAGCCTAGTCACCAGCAGGCCACAGGTCAGCTGTTCCATCAACACCCATGTACTTGCTGCTGTCAGCATATGCCCATGGTGCTTTGACCCTATGGAATAATTCTATGAGTGCTGTAGCTTGTTTTCTAATAAAATGTGTGACTGTTAATGATTTTTCTTGAGTCAGCATCAGTCAACACCCTGATAATGACACACCATCTCAACTCAGGCCTGCCACTGTAGAGGCCACCCATCCTAGACCTCTACAATTTAATCATACTTGTTTGGGTAATCTGAAAAAGAAAAATATTGTATGGAATTGTATGTCAGAATGTGAAGAGGCCTTTTAAAATTTAAAGAGGGAATTAGTGAAGAGTAAGTTGTTGTATGACACAGCATTTTATTTGCTATTTTGTATGACCACTGTCTCAAGTTTTTGTTGTTTTGGGCGTAAAGTCTTTCAGCTAATAGAAGGAGAGAAATGGAGGAACATAGAACAGTTGATTTTGCTAGTAACACTTTAGATGATCATGAGAAAAATTATTACCAGTACATATCTGAATTAGAGTCTGTTGGAATTGTTTTTGTATTCCAGAAATCTGAGGGATATTTCTTGGGCCACAAAACAGTAGTTTAAACAGACAACAAAGCTTTTGAGTTATCTAGAACAGTGTAGGTTAAAACATCCTACATTGACAAGATGAGCCTTATATTTACAGCAGTTTGATCTAGAAATTAGGTACATAAAGGTAAAGACAACATAGTAGCTGTAACTCTTTCTTCAATGCCAGTAGGAAAAATGAATTGTGATGGTCGTGATGTAGATGGGGGTCAGATAAGATTATTTATGTATAAGGCTAAAAGATGGAACTGATTGAATGTTTCTGCAAATACATGATAAAGGAACAAAATAAAGATCCAGATTTCAAATTAGTGAATAAATTATTACAGTTCAGATAAATGGCATTATAGAATACACAAGAGTTTACTGTTCAAATATGAGAGCTGTGGTCAGTGTGGCACTAAAAAAATTCTGTCTAAAAGTCAGGAAGTGTAATATTTAGCAACTTATGAAGGAGGATAAAGAGAAGGTTAGTTGGATGTGAGAGATGTCTTTATTCAAAGACCATCTAAAGGATTAATGCATTCAATCCATCATAGTGTTCCAAAACAATTAATGACTGTTAATTTGCTGGGACTGCTGCTCACTCCTACTGGAGGTTGTAAACATATTTTTGTAGTTCAGGACACTTTTAAAAACACATAAAACTCTATCTTATAAAGAAGGTTAACACCAAAACTACTGTAGAAAAATTAGAAACATTATTTTTCACAATGTGGGGGTACCAAAATCACTTTTGGCAGACAATGGGTCTCAGTTTATTTCTGAAAGATTTATGCAATATATGGAGATGTACAAAACTACTCACTTAAAAATTTTCATCTATTTTCCACAAGAGAATATGAACAAAAGGGTCATGAAAGAAATGAATAGATTGCACAAAACATATTGCAATAATATACCCTGCTTGGAGCTGTCATATTCATAACTTTAAAACCATTATCAACAACCTGTGGAATGAATTTACTGTATTTGCTCCCTGCAAACTAATGTTTGGGGGAAGACTGATGTATTTGTTGATCAAACAGTATACAAGTGTACTGCCAATCAATAGTGTCCAACAGGAACAATATTTCAGTGATAAGACATGTTGTCATTGTCAGATGTATTGACAAACTGAGGTCCTGAGGGTATGTGGCTGACTTATATTCCCTCCCTCCACAAGCCATTCCCACTGCAATCTGCTCATGAGGATGCATGTCAGCAGTCTTGGAGATGCTTGTGTTGGCATCTGTGGCAGTGTTCATAATATAGTTGCTCTGTCTTCCTCTGTCACCAGGTCATTGTGTTTGCTGAGTGTCTTCTTAATTAGATCAAGTGCTGGTTCCAAAGCCTTGCTGAGGTTACAGCTGCAGTCTCTATTGATAAGATTATCTCTGGTGAAAATTTTTGTAGCATCTCTAATGAAACCGTCCCAGTATTTGAAAGTCTGCACTAAAATCCTGGTACACTCATATTCCATTGCATGATTCTCTGAAAACCAGTGCTCTGTGACTGCTGACTTTTTTGGTACATTAGTTGAGTGTGCCACTGGTGTTCTCAACATAGATCTTTGATGGTGCACACTGTTTGTCCAAGATATGTCTTCCCAACGCGGCAAGATTGTAGCAGGGGGAGGATGGCATGTGCGATTGATTAACATTTCAGTTAAGCAGTCTGTTTGGTAGAGCGACATTCAGATAATCAAAACTCTACTGTAATTAGAATGTTCTGTTAGGACAAATTGTGGGCAAAGACAGACTGTGACCAACAGAATTGCACCTGCAAGACATATAGAAACTGCCTGAACTGGGAAACCTGAAAAAATTCAAGCAGTACTTGGTAAAATAAATTATTAAGATGGTTCATTCGAAATGAAGCCATGTCACTGGACAGACTCTAGAATGGGTGGACTTCTAAATGTAAGAGAGCATTATCTGCTCTCAAGTGCTGTCTAATGCAAGCTCTATGCCACATCCATTTTTCCCCTAAGTATTTTCTAATCTTGGCCACAGATCCCTTTCACTTCAGGATTGTAGAGGTATTGTACATTGCACAATCAATGCATCTGAATGTCCAGTCATATAATCATCTGAAACCTCGTCGTTTGCCCTACAAAATTACTCATAGATTATTCCATGAGCACAAATGCTTGGTAGAATATTTTAGTTGGTCACTGACTATAAGTCACAGATGGTAACAATTGCTCCTGATCACTATATCCCAGAACACACAGCCCAATGCCTACAGGGCTGGTCCCAGTCTCTCAGCAAGTACCAGCAAAAGATCACATATAGATCCATAGCTTGTCATGCTAATTCAGATGAAAGCTCCATGCCTCACCCATTACCCCAGTTACCAGGGATCCAGACTAGTTGCTTGATGCCTGTCTGCAGGCTAAAGAACCAAACAGCTTGTGACCAAAAGCCTGTTAGAGATAGTAGCAGCCCTTGATCAAGGGCACTGGGGTATAAGCAGAGCCAAGCAACATGCACACCAATATCTATACTGATATGTGGTGCAAATGTCTCTCACCTCAGTATAAGCCACCACTTGGTTATTAGCCCATGTATTTAAAACATAAGGCCTCCATAAAGTCATCATCTCTGATAATAGTCCCTGATTCTGGCCTGAAACCTTTTTCAGACTTTTGTACTATCAATGGCATGCAACATCTCCCATCTCCTCCATACTATCTTCTTCCAATGGTGCATCAGAATGTCTGTTGCAGATTTTCAAGACACACTTGTTCTTGAATGTACAGAAGAAGAATTCGGGGATAGCATGGATGACATTTTTAAGTACGTAGCACAATGCATCCATCAATGGAAAATGTCCATCAGAACTACCTCATGGTAGGTAACCGAGGACAGCATTTTGCCTCATACATCTGGATAAACACTTGCATTCACCATAAGCCCAGCCTTCTTTCTGAGAACAAGATCCCGTCTTCATTTGTGGGCATGGGCATCAACCTCATTGGCTCCTAGGCACCATCATCAATCTCCAATAAACAACAGTGTGCACTGTACAAAACCAGGCATCAATAGTTCAGTAACATATCAACTAGATATACCTTTGAAGGGTTTCCACATCTGACCAATCATCATGGCCAAAAAGAAGCATGACAACTACCACTTCCAGCACAACTGGACCTAGAAGCCAGCCCATCAGCTCCAGGATCATGGGTGTTTTACATGTGCCCAGACATGAAAATGGCAAAGCAACCACATCAGATTCATCAGCACACCCAAGCAGAAAATGTATCAATGTTACCATCAGTGGAAACCAGCAGTATGCAGCAATTACCAGCAGCTGCACCAATACCAGTTAACTCCAACTCCAGGCTATACTGACCATATGCAAGATGACTTGGAGTCTTACAGCCATACCTAGTGACTTTGGGGAAAAAAGAGCTTATATCTTTGCCATCAATGGATGAAGATGCATCAATGGCAGAGACCATGGATGTCTTATGTTTAGTGGTTCTGCCTCAAGTGGCAGTATCTATGCAAAATGATTGCCGGCCACCCATGTTATCCAACTAGTGAACTATGAAGAAGGCAAAACAAGCAGCCATAGAGCATGAAGAAGAGAGTTCATTGTGAATTAGTATTTTTCAAGTATTTCAGAGTAGAAAAAATAGGTACAACACCTATAAATAATTATACAGGAAATAAATGGTGATATTACCAACCACAGAGCACAAGGTCAAGAAAACTGTACAAAACTGAAACCTAAAGGTCTACAGGCCTAGATGAAATGCCAGTCTGTGTAATGAAACAATATCTACATAGCATAGACTCATTCATGTCAGAAGACTTTCCAGATTAACTTTTGAGATTATTTAAAACAGACAATAGTTTTATTTCTGCTGAAGAAAGGTAAACTTTAATATCAGTCCATTATTTTACTGTTATTATTCTAAAAAATAACTGAATTAGTTATGAAATACAGATTAATGAATTACCTTAATACATAAAAACTTGTAAGTGCATTACAGCTTGATTTTTGAAGAGGAAGAAGTTGTCATCCACAGAAGAATTTACAAAAGTGGTAACTGATACTCTTGACAAGGCTTAGTGTGGCATAAGCAGATGATTATATCTTTTCAAGGATTTTCATACAGTTAATTCTACTAGATAATCTAAAATTATTAGGAATAAGAGCTGTAGCTAATGGCTGGTCCAAATCAGACCTAGTAGGTAGAGTACAAGGAGCAGGATAACCCAAATCTCAAATAAGCCTCCACTTTTACTCAAAAATTTATCAGAACCAAAGTACATTAATGTACGAGTTACTCAGGCTAGCATATTAGGACCAATACTGTTCTTGATATACATGTCATTTTCCAAATGTTGTTTGTCATGGGGGGAAAAATTCTCTTTACTGATGACAGCAATATTGTAGTCACTGAAACTCTCTGTGAAGAAAGCAAATGAAAGCCTCCAGGAAGTCTACAATTTGTCAGTATGTAATAACCTTACATTGAATATAAAGAATACAAAAGCCACAAATTTCAGTTTGAAGATGGCACCCCTGTAAATTGTGTAACAAATTTAAAATTTCTAGAAATTAATACTGACAGTCAGTCAAAGCAGCATGTGCACTTGAAGATACTTGCAAACATAATGTCATCAGCATGTCATGGCATTAGACTCCTGTTGCTGGAGCATGGCAGTTAGTACCTTTCAGTTACACACTATTCATAAACCACTAAATTCTTAGCTGAGAATTTTCTTATGGGAAACATATGCTCAAAATATGAACATAGTTATCAAACTACAGAAAAAAACCATAAGAATGATAATCAAAAATAGTTTTGATGCCAGTTGTAAAAATCTGTTCAAAACCCTGAGGATTGAAGCCACACCATGTGAGTTCATTCACCGATCAGTTATGCACATAAAAAAACTTGATAATTACTGCCAAACAGCTCTTGGCTTTGTTCATGACCATGGAATAAGATCTAGACTGAACTTAAATTGACCAAGATGGAATAAACAAAACACTCAGTGTTTCTTTACTAAGGAAAAAAATATAATCAATTATGTAAGGAGTTTAAATAGATTAATAAGAAAAACCCAAATTTTCAGGCAAGCAAATATGAAGCTGTGGTGCACAAAACAGAAACCAGACATCATTATCATTCTGTCAGCTGATAGTGTGTGTATAGTGTGTGCAATGCTTGGTTTTGAGAAATGAATGAACAGTGCAGCATTAGCTTTTTACATAATGAAATAACTTTTTGCAAGAATGCATGAACAAAACAGTACTGCATATATAACTGTGGAAAAACCAGAAGAGATTGTGCTGTTTTTCACCAACTGGCGTGGCATTCAGGGAGACGGATGCTCTAATTTTGTTCTCGCCATCCTGATTTAGTGTTTCTGTGGTTTCTTAAAATTTCTTCAGGCAGACTTGTAAATATCTGTATGTATCTGTATATATGATTTTTTTTTGTTCTTAAACTGTAATACCATGAAGTCTAGTATTCTCGTAAAAGTGATTCATGGGTGGATGAAAAATCTACTACTGTTACAACTACTACATGAAGAATAATAGAAAGGAGAATAACCATATGCTTAGTATTAAAATTGGGAATGACACAGTAGAGAATGAAGTTAAGGGATTCTTTTATCCAGGGAGCTTGATTACACAGGATGGTCAAAGCAAGGAAGAGTCAACGAAAGCTTTCTTAAATAACAGAGCTCTACTGGTATTTGATTTTAATACGAAACTGAGGAAGAACTTCCCCAAACTTCTGGTGCACAGAATTATATGAAAGTTAAATCTGGACTATCAGCAATCCAGAGAAGAAAAAACTGGAAGAATTTGAAATATGGTGCCATTGAATAATGTTAATTGCATTCATCCAAAGTACAAAATGAAAGATTACTAAAAAGAATAACTAAGTAAATAATTATATGGAAGACCCTCATCAGAATAAGGGACAGATTAATAGGACATCTGCTACAGTAAGCTGTTACAGCTAAAGCTAGGCTGCAGCTCAAACTGAACTGCAGTTGGCATCCCAGGCAGTCAGTCATCTGGGCTGTAGCATACCTATGCTCCGTACTGCCCTGGCATCACACCCATGGGCAGAGAAGTGGTTTGTGCACATACAGAACTCATTCAGTAGGGATACATGGTGAATAACCCACACTAGCTGCACCTGCTCATGAACGAGCTGATGGGCACACACCAATGCCTGGGCCTCGAGGGGCAATAGTGGAACAGCATGTGCTACAGCATACAGGAACAATAAAGATGATGCTGAAAGGAGTAATAGAGGGGAAAATAGTAGGGCAAACCAAGACTAGAATGTGTAAAAAAGAATACAGATGCTGTTAGGTGTATATTTATGTAGAAATGAAAAGATTAGCAAAAGATAGAAAAACATGGGGAACAGCACCTGTCAAAAGGCTCATGAGTTAAAAAAATATGTATTTTGTAACAAATATAAAGGAAAATAATTTCAGCCATATGAGTGATGGATGTTCTGCTACTTATTATATTTTATGCTCATTATAAGAAGTTTTATTGTCCTCTGTTTAATTATAAGTTTTGCACTGTACTGACATTGTGTTTTTTATGCCAGATACATTAGTTGTAGAACAGTATTTCTTGTGTTCTTTGATTGAGTTACAGGCATAATATTTATTTAATTTTTTTCTTACTTTCTGACAAAGTATGTAGATCCTATATGATCACATTATGTATGTACAGTGCACTGACTTTTTTTTATTTCAGTGTAAGCTTTTTTTTAATGAGAAAAGGTAGAAAACAACGTCAGATCTTCACTAGAGAACAAATATTCAAAACATTTTGAAGAATATATGATATTACACCCAATGTGTTTTATAGAGAGCTGGACAAAAGCATAAAATACAAATGAAACTTCCTGGCAGATTAAATCTGTGTGCCCGACCGAGACTCGAACTCGGGACCTTTGCCTTTCGCGGGCAAGTGCTCTACCAACTGAGCTACCGAAACATGACTCACGCCCGGTACTCACAGCTTTACTTCTGTCAGTACCTTGTCCCCTACCTTCCAAACTTTACAGAAGCTCTCCTACGAACCTTGCAGAACTAGCACTCCTGAAAGAAAGGATATTGCGGAGACATGGCTTAGCCACAGCCTGCGGGATGTTTCCAGAATGAGATTTTCACCCTGCAGCAGAGTGTGTGCTGATATGAAACTTCATGGCAGATTAAAACTGTGTGCCTGCAAAAGGCAAAGGTCCTGAGTTGGAGTCTCGGTCGGGCACACAGTTTTAATCTGCCAGGAAATTTCATATCAGCGCACACTCCGCTGCAGAGTGAAAATCTCATTCTGGATAAAATACAAATGTTTAATTTCATGATATGTTAAAGAAAGTGTATCTTGAGCAGTACCTATTGTACTGATACCACTGACCAATCTCACTGATATGTTTACAGTCAATCTCATATTAGATATGACAGCAACATATTTAATTTGAACAGATAAGTTAGCAGCTTTTATATAAAGTGCCCATTTTCAGTTTTCATTCTATGAAAACCTTATAACTATACAAATCTGCATTTAGGGAACACTAGAAATAAAAATACAGAGTTTTATCTGTGGTGAAAAGATCCTGTGATGTCCAGCACATTGTCATCAAATTATGTGTCAAAATTTTTCCACACTGTACAAACGCAATGTGAGGGTACTATCCAACAACTACCCTGATGACAATTTTTTCATATCTCAAGTTTAAGCCTTTCTTCCAATAAGGTGTATATTTTTACTGTTGTTATTGTGACTAATATATCAAAATAGAAATAACAACCAAGAAGCAATGTGCTCTCTAACATGCAGTATGAGCAATGAAAGAAGAAGACACACTATAGTAATCACAAATGTTTGCACAAGGAAGATGAAAGGCATACTCCTTGGAAGTATGAAAATCATTGCGCAGTGAGAGATCCAGTTTTATATATTGCACAGGCAATCAGTAATACTGAATTCAAATATTTTGATGAATAAATCTAATGGAATAGGATGGCATGTAATTTATGTTGAAAGCAGAATTCATTCATTGTGTAACCACAGTATGTGCAACATGTGTTTTGTAGGTATAAAAAAACATACATCCAGAGGCTGTGTTAGTTTTAAAAGTATGAATATCAATGTCAGACACATACCAAGAGGAGTGGTACAACTTCTTGTTCTGGTTTTTTAAGTCTTTTTATGTGCTACAGTAAGTTACGGTACAACAAAATATATGCCCCCAAAATTGGCCAATAATAATGTTTATGTGAATTAAAGGTGTCTGAATTATATATTTTCCCATTCTTGCTTACTATAATGTACATTTCCCAATAGCTGTATAAGGTTCTTAATAGAAGCAGACACTTCTTACAGTGCAATGAATGATTTTCCAATCTACGAGGTGGAATCCAAAATTTTCTGGACTGGTGCTACCAACTGGAAAGTAGGAGTAGTAGATCTTTGCACCACTAGGTGGCAAGAGCTGCATATCTGATGAGTCTGTGTGTGGAGTGGCATTCAGCTGGGAGGACATTTGTGTGTCCACAGCAATTTCTGTAATACTCTGTGTTTGGTGTGTGGTGATTTACAATGTATCCGCGAAAAGAACAGCGCATGTGCATCAAATTCTGTGCAAATCTCAGGAAAAGTGCTATGGAGACCCTTGCAATGATTCAACAAGTGTTTGGGGGACAGAGCATGAGCTGTACACATGTGTTTGAGTGGCATGCTTGGTTCAGGGTGGCGGTACAGATGTCGAAGATGATGCTCACACTGGAAGGCTCATTAGCTACACAATGCCTGACATTGTTTTCAAACTTCAACAATTGGTTCGTACGGATCGATGCCAAACCATTCAAGACCTTGCGGATAAAGTGGGTATTGGTTATGGGACATGTCAATGAATGTTGACTGATGAATTGAGCATGCATCATGTCACCGCAAAATTTGTGCCAAGGATCGTGACTACCGATCAGAAGGCACAGCATGTTGGAGTGTGCACGGACCTTCGTCAGACCGCATCTGATGATCCAACCTTCTGTTATGACCGGCGACAAGAGCTGGATTTATGGTTATGACCCACAAACAAAGCAAAAATTGTCCCAGTGGAAGAACTTGGGCTCCCCAAGACCCAAAAAACTGAGACAGATGAAGAGAAAAGTGAAGAGCATGATCATCGTTTTCTTTGATACCAAGTGAATTGTGCACAAAAAATTCATGCCACCCAACCAAACACTGAATTTCATGTACTACTGTGATGTTTTATGATGGCTCCGTGAAAATGTGTGGCAATGATGGCCCAAACTCTGGCATCAAAGGAACTAGCTGCTGCATCACAACATGCGCCCTGTTACACGTCTTTGCTCACCTTTTTGGCAAAAAACAACATCGCAGTTGTACCCCACCCACCGTACTTGCCAGATTTGACACCTTGCAGCTTCGTGCTATTCCCCTAGAGAGGATTCAAGAAGCATCGCTGACAGTGATAAACACCCTCAAAGAACAGGTCTTCCAGAAAATGTTTGACCAGTGGCAGAAGCGCTGGGACGGGTATGTACGTGCGGATGGGAACTACTTCGAGGGTGATGGTGACCATTAGTCCAAAGGTAAAGTTTTCAACAGGTGGCAGCACCAGTCCTGAAAATTTTGGATAGCACCTCATATTTGTCAATGCAACAGCTGCTTAGCCTAATGCTATATGAATATATCAAAAGATTAATTTTCATTGCTCATTCTATAACTGTGTTGCTGTCTACCATACTTTAGCTTAGTTAGTCACATGTTCCATAGAACATATTGCCAAAATATTCTATAATTCGTACATGTTGAATGAACAAAAGTTGACCACATAAAAAAAAATTCATTTTATGGCCAAATTTGGGACACTTACACCACTTATTTCTATTACATAGTTCTTAAAGTACAAAAGGAGTTTCTATGAAGAAGCAGCTTGAATATACATATGTAAAGGCTTCCACTGTCAGCCAGATTCCTCCTGTGGGTTGACTCTTCAAGAGTTTGTATGACACTCCTTTCAGCACCACAGTTAGATTCACTGTTCTTTATTGTGTTTATGAATACCTCAGTTAGTTCCAAACTGAAATGGATTTTTGGCAATAAATTTCAACAGTAAACATAATTACTCTGAAGCTGTCATTAGTACCTCCCCCTCTGCTTATTCAGATGTCTAGTAGATGTGCACATGTGGACTCAGCACATAATTCTAAATATTTCCTTTTGAGTAATGAATCCATATGCCTAAGGGAGAAGTAATTGAAATCTATGTCACCAAGGCTGACAACTGTCGTGGCAAAAGTAGGTAGACCAAATCATTGTAGCAGTTCTGTCATGTTTTCCTCACATAGTTTGAAAAATGGGTACTTTTGACAGAACATAGTTAATTGAGATGTGTTTCTTCAGTTTATAGATAGTCCATCTGGTCCATCTGTACAAAGACATTTAATTACTTTCAGAAAAAAAAAACATCATTGACTATTTTGTTCAGTGATTCTTTCCTTACTTGGCAAGAAGACCTGTGTCATCTATAAAAAGGGTTCGTTTAAATAAAACGGTGCATCATCAACATAAAGCAAGAAAGGAATAGGCACATGATCAAACCCTGCAGAATTTTTACTGCAATTTTCTCCTATTGAGATGATGTTCCACATATATGAGGATTATTTAGCAGGCAAGGGTAACTTTCTGTGTCTTATTTCTCAAATCACAATTATGAGGGTCACTCAAAAAGAAATGCACACTATTTTTTTAAAAATACAGTTTTCATTCTGCGTGTGTGAAAGTTTTACAGTGTGTAGATACATCCTTCCCACTTGTTTTCAAACTTAGTTCAACCTGTTCCCATGAGTGGCGCTGTCACAGTATGTCTTCAAGATGGCTGCTACACTTGACGTTTGTCAGAAGCAATGTGATGTCATAGAATTCAGGTGCTGTGAAAATGAGACAGTGGGAAACATCCACAAGAGGTTGAAAAAGATGTATGGAGATGCTGCTGTTGATTGCAGTACAGTTAGTTGGTGGGCAAGCAGGTTACGTGATGAAAGCGGGCACGGCAATATTGAGGATTGTCCTTGCAGCGGCATGCCTCGTACTGCACACACTCCAGACAATGTGCAGAGAGTTAACGAATTGGTGACTGCTGACAGACGGATCACAGTGAACGAATTGTCACGCTACGTTGGGATAGGGGAAGGAAGTGTTTGCAGAAGTGTTGGCGTTAAAAAAGGTTTGTGCCAGGTGGGTTCCCAGGGCATTGACAGTGGCCCACAAAGAAACAAGAAAAATGGTATGCAGCGAACTTTTGGAACAGTACAAGAATGGTGGAGATGAATTTCTTGGAAGAATTGTGACAGATGATGAAACATGGCTCCATCATTTTTCACCAGAGATGAAGAGGCAATCAGTGGAGTGGCATCTTGTAAATTCAACAAAAAAAAAAAACTTCTGCTGGAAAAGTTATGGCTATGGTGTTTTTGTTTTTCAGTTCCGAAGGAATTCTGATGCATATGTGACGACACTGAAGAAACTTCAACCTCGACTGAGTCGTGTTCAACCACATCGGCAAAAGCAGGATGTTTTGCTGTTGCACGACAATGTACAGCCACGTGTCAGTCAAAAAAACCATGGAAGCCATTACAAAACTCAGATGGACAACACTGAAACACCCGCCTTACAGTCCGTGGAACAAGATTTGAAGATGGTGACTCTCTTGTGTGTGCTGGCAAACAGTGGCTCCAACAGCGTGCTCCAGAATTTTATCGTGCAGTTGAGCGGGATGGAAATTACATGGAGAAATGAAAATATTGTTCCTAAAGGATGTATCTACACACCGTAAAACTTTCAAACATTTAGAATAAAAGATGGATTAAAAAAAAAAAGATAGTGTGCATTTCTTTTGGAGTGACCCTTGTAAAATCAGATTGTATTAAAAAATGCAGCCCACAAGAATATAGATTCTCTAATAAAGACTTATGACAGACACAATAAAATGCATTTCATAAACTGTGAAAAACATAAATTGGTAAACAGTTGTATCAACAGTGCAGTTTTTTAACTAAAATCTGTGATTGTCTAAGTGTTGTGCTGGTGGGTGACAACCCTTTAGTATATTAAATTCTGAGAAATTTAGAAAAATGACGTAAGAAGAGGGACAGATCAGAAGCTATTGACATTTGTGGAGTCTTGAAGCGAGGTCTGACACTGGCATATTTTAATATGTCTAGGAAAATACTCTAAATTAATTAAGCAAACTAAAAGTATGTAAGTAAGAAAATTTGTTTAGGTAAGTTTTCTCTGTATTGCTTCTCCAGTGTGCTGTTATACTTTCTCTTTTGAAGTGCTTACAGCAACGATCTCACATACTTTTAAAAATTAATTATTAAAAAATTGTCACTCACAAATGTCTTTCATACTGCTTCCATTTGTTTTAATAAATATAGCAACATCTTCTATAGATTCTTGGGGACCTGTCCTATATCTGTACAAGATGTCACAGGACCAAAACTAAATAAATAGATAAATTAAATAAACATCCACACCTACACCTATACTCTGCAAACCACTGTGAAGTGCATGGCAGGGGATACTTCATTGTTCCACTTATCAAGGCTTTTTACTGTTCCATTTGCATATTCAGCAGATGAAGAATGATTGCTTAAATGCCACTGTGCATGCTATAATTAGTCTAATCTTGTCTTTAAGATTCCCATGGGAGCAATACATAGGAGGTTCTATTATATTCCTAGTTTCTTCACTTAAAATTTGATCTTGGAACTAAGTAAGCAGGACTTCACTGGATAGTTGCTATCAATCCTCAGGCATCTGCCAGTGTAGATTTATCACAACCCCTGTGCTGCTCTCCTGAGGGTCAAACAAAGCTGTGACCATTAGTGCTGCCTTTCTTTGTATATATCCAATATCCTCTGTTAGTCGCATTTGCTATAGGATCCACAGACTTGAGAAAATTCTAGGCTGGGTTGTATGATCGATTTGTAAGCAATCTCCTTTACAGACTGATTACATATCCCCAGTATCCTACCAATGAACGAAAGTCTGACACCTGATTTACCTACAATTGTGAATATATGATCATTCCATTTTATATCCCACCAAATTGTTATATCCAGGCTTTGAATGAGTTGACTGGTTCTAACTGTGAGTCACTGTGTTGTAGTCACAGGATTTTACAAATTTGTGTTTAGTGAGGTGAACATTACATTTCTGAACATTTAAAGGAAGATGTCAATCATTGCACCATTTTGAAATCTCATAAAGTTCTAATTGTTTGTGCAGCTTTTATCAGATGGTATTTCATTATAGATAACTTTATCATATGCAAGAAGTCTGAGGTTACCACAAGTATTGTCAACCAAATAATTAACATACAGTTGAACAGAAAGGATCCCAAGATCCCAACAAACTTTTGAACACAATTTCTGAAGACTGTCTTCAGCAGCTAGTTTGACTGCATGCACAATGGAAATATTTTAGTCCTTGTAGCTACAAACAGGCCTGATCTAATTTGTAGTGTCAATACAAAGACAGGGATTAGTGATCATGATGCCATCATAGTTATTATGGTTACTAAAGTTAATAAATCAATGAAATGGGTAGCAGAATATTTCTGATATAATGTGTAAATACACAGTTGTTAGCATCCCACTTACACAATGAATCCATATTATTTAGTTCCAGTATGATGGATATTGAGGAATTATGGACAAAGTTTAAGTAGATTGTAAACCATGCTCTGGGAAAGTATGTGATGAGTAAGTGGATTAAGGGTACAAAAGACCAACCATGGTTTAATAATCAAATTCAGAAAATGCTGTGGAGGCAAAGACTATTGCACTCTTGGTTCAAAACAGAATGTGCAAACGACAACGGGTAAAAGTTAGCAGAAATTCATGGGACTGTATAAAGATTGATGTATAATGCATTCAACAACTACCACCATTATACCTTAGCAAAAGATCTTCCCAAGAACCTGAGAAAATTGTGATCCTACAAAAAATCGCCAAGTTGGTCTAATGCTTCTACCCAGTAATTCATTGACCAGTCTGGTGTGGCAGTAGACGATGCAAAAGGAAGGCTGCAGTTTTAAATTTCACATTTACAAAATCATTCACACTGGAGAATCATACAAACATATCATCATTTGATCGTGGAGGCTCCCATATGGATAACATAGTAATATGCATCTCTGGTGCAGAGAAACAGCTGAAAGATTTGAAAACAAATAAGATGCCAGATATGAATGGAACCCAATTTGGTTTTACAGAGAGTGCTGTACAGCACAGATGATAGATGTGCCTTGGAATGGCTGTATAGTGTGTACTGATAAATGTGTGAACAAAATAAATTACTTTGATCATTTAATGAGCTTAAGTTAAACATTTTATGGTGTGTATATGTGGATTAGTAATTGTTCTCGGTGAGTAACTAAAAATATGGCGATCTGTTGAAAGAACAGGGACATATTGTGCTTTGAAAGTAACTAGTGCACAATGGCCACGACCAGTTCGGAAAATTTGAATTCTATTTACGAAATAAGTGAGGAAGTGTGGAATAAACCATGTTCCTGTAACAAAACAGCAAGAAAAGGCATGTGTTGTGTAAAGTGTAACAGGAAATTCCATTACTCATGTGTAAATTCAACGAATAGAGTGAAAAGCTGGAAATGCACTGATTGTTTTCGTACTGACGGTGATGATATGGACGAAATCAAAACAGACCCGTTAAAAACGTGTGTGTGCGAAAAGTTACAGAATGAACTCAGAATAGTAAGAAAGGAACTTAAGTATTCGAAAACAATTATATGTTTGCTAACAAATGAACTACAGAAGCGAGAATCAGGCAAGATAGAAATGTGCAAAAACTACAGATTTGATGCACCCAACATAAATCACGATTCACAACACAGTGTGCATACCACAACACAGAACACAGTTCAAAAAGGAAATCAATCTATGGGTACAGCAATGAAAATGCAAACCTTTGCTCCTGAGAGTCGGTCAGTGAATAGGAGACCCAAAATATTCGTTGCCTCAGATAGCCATGGCAGAGACTGTGCAAGAAACATTTTAAACTTAGCTTCAAATAAATATGATGTTGAAGGGAAGGTGATACCAGGTGCCCCCACTAGTGTAATACTAAAAAAGTGCAATGACCTCCATAAGTTGACAAGTGAAGATTTTGCAGTTATCTGGGCAGGGGCTAACAATGTGGCAAAGAATGAAACCAAGTTGGCAATTCGTTCACTACATAAATCCTTGTCAGCATTACAAAATAAAAATACAAAAGTGATTGTAGTTGGTGTACCACATAGGCATGACCTGCCTGAATGGTCTTGTGTAAACCAAGAAATTCAATCTGCAAACAGAAAACTAAAAAAAACAGTGAAAGGCTTCCATAACACTTGTTTTATTGATACTCCTAGTAACAAGGAGCTTTATACAGCACATGGACAACACCTTAATGCAACTGGTAAAGAACTAATTGCCACAAGGATTTATGAATCAGTGGAAACAAACAGGAAAGTGTACAAAACAGCAATAGAACTTAAATGGAAGGATACTGAAGTCTCAGATAAAGAATCAGTGAGAATTGTTATTGACACAACTTCAGCACAAATAACAACAGAATCCTTAAAAGTGAACTCTGTTTGTGGGGAGAGGACAATTACTCAAGCAATAAACTTACCCAAGAGGACAGTGCAAACGTTTGAAGAAGCAGCAAATAAGGTGGCAGGAAAGAAGGCACCATATAAGAAGAGAGACCTACTTGCAAAAAGAAGAACAGCAAATCAAGCTCAAGGGATGAGAATACCAACACGTGGAGTACGGCAGTCAACCCGAAAAAAGAACCCACAACCGAGGGACCAGGATTTTTGGTAGGATCAGCAGTGGTTTCACAGACGAAAGCAGTTAACAAAGTGAGTCATCAAGTGGATGATCAGGTATGTGACTATCATAACACACATGATCACAGTGCATCAAGATTAAAGACATTAATGGAACCTACAATTTCAAATATAAAGTAAAATTGCTCTCAGAGGAATACAGACAGAGACAAACTACCTACTTTTCTACTAGTTAACATACGTTGTATTAGAAATAAAATTTTAGAATTAGAACATTTATGTAACACTGAGCATGTAGATGTTATATGTGTATCTGAGCACTGGTTAACACAAGAACAAGTAAATATGTTTATTCCCCAAGGGTATGTTGTGGGAGACATGATATGTAGAAAACAGAGAAAGAATGGTCGGGCAGGAATTTTTGTCAAAGAAGGAATAATGTTTTCCAGAATTGACGTATCTACATACTCCTCAGAGCTAGATGGGGAGTTTAGTTGTGTAAAACTAATGAATGAAAATATAGTGGTAGTTAGTCTATATAGGTCGCCAGATGGTGATGTAAATTTGTTTATTGAAAAATGTGAATTAATAATTAAAAAAATATTGAAGAGTAAAACGAGAATTGCTATATGTGGTGATTTCAACATAGAAATGGTAAACACACGGAGACCAGTTGCTAGGACATTTTTGAATATGCTAAGATCATTAGACCTCTATTGTACAAATAACTGTGCCACACGTAAGAATGCCTGTATAGACAATATTATTGTGAATTTCCATAGGGAGGATTTTACAGTTAGACTTGCAGGAAGTGGACTTGCAGATCATGAGCCACTACTCCTTACCCTCTGTAAGAGGCAGCCAGTTAAAACTGAAGAATCTAAAGTAGTAGTGGTACGAAGACAGAAGGAAGAGTACATAAATATGTTTGTTGATAGATTAGGAAGTGCAGATTGGGACTTTATATATAATTGTCAATCTGGAAAAAGGGAAGCTGGAATTAGCTTTGGTAACTTCTTTAAAAAGTACACAGATTTATGGTATTCTTGCTCACCAGTAAAACAAATTAGATATCCAAATGAAATGAAAAAGAAAAGTCTGAACCGGTTCACACAAGAGCTAGTAGAAATTAGAGGAAACTTGCATACGCTGTACCAGATGCATAAACAAGCCTCTGACCAAGGGGCAGAACAGAGTGTGAACATTCATAGGTCATATCTGAAATGCAAAAAATACTATAAAGCTAAACTACTTCTGTCAAAAAAGCAAGCAGTGGAGAACTATGTAGAAAGGGCTCCCAATAAATGCAAGGCGGCCTGGCAAATAATAAAACAAGAGAATACACCGAAATGCACAGAAACAGCTCTGCTTGATCCTGAAGAATTAAACGAGTACTTTTTAAGCTCAGTTAAAGAAATAAGTAACAGTATCAAAGCAACAAATTCATCTGCAATGAACCTTGTTGGAACACCACTGCCTGTTAACCTGGCATTTCAATGGAGGGCTGTCACACCTGCTGATGTTATAAAAGCTGTATCCAAATTTTCAGGTTCTAATAGTATGGACTGTTATTTGTTATCAAATAACATAATTAAAAAGACAATACACTCAATCGCCAAACCATTAGCTTATATTTTTAATAAATGTGTAGAATTTGGAGTTTTTCCAGATGCACTCAAGGTATCAAAAGTTGTCCCAGTTTTTAAAAAAGGAGACAAACATCTCCCCCAAAGCTACAGACCAGTCTCCATTGTTCCAATATTCTCAAAGGTATTTGAGGCGCTGATACACACACAAATAAGCAACTTCTTTGAAAAACACAATATCCTATGTAACAATCTGTTTGGCTTTCGAAAGGGGAAGAACACAACAGGGGCCATATTGGAAATCATTGACCAAACCTTAACAGCTTTTGAAAATAATAACATTGTATCACTGGTATTATGTGACCTAAGCAAAGCTTTCGATTGCATTCCTGTTGACATACTACTGGGGAAACTAGAGTTTTATGGGGTGAGAGGGAGCACTTTATCTGCGATAAATTCTTATTTAAGTAACCGAAAACAATTCGTTTCAGTCAGAAATTTAAATTCTTCCATCATGGAAATCAGCACAGGTGTACCACATGGGTCTATCCTTGGACCCTTCTTCTTCATTGTCGCTATTAATGATTTACCTAAAAATATAGCTCACCCTGTTGTGTGTTATGCTGATGATACAACACTACTTACCACACATCAGAACATTTCAGATCTGAATAACCTAACAAAAGAAACACAAGATAAGGCCCTGGACTGGTTTGCAGCCAATAAGCTCCTATGCAACCCTGACAAAACACAACAACTTTTAATGGGAACATCAAATGAAGTAGGCAATAAGTCAGTAAAACTCTTAGGTATTCACATTGACTCAAAACTATATTGGGAGGAACATGTCAATCATGTATGTGAAAAAATATCTCGGGTGGCATATCTTCTCTTGAAACTAAGGGAGGTAGTGAGCTTGGAGTACCTCAGGGTGACATACTTTGGGCTATTCCAGTCACATATTTCATATGGTCTTATTATATGGGGGCACTCCCCTCACATAAAAAATGTATTGAAATTACAAAAAAAAGTCATACGTATAATATGTAAAAGAGGTCATAGGGAGCACTGTCGTCCTCTTTTCTCCAGACTCAGAATACTTACAATTATAAACTTATACATCTATGTGTCTGTACTCTATATTAAAAATAATATTTCAGAATTTATTGCCAGAAAGGAAATACACGAACACAACACCAGGGCGAACGATAATTTAGACATACCGCGCCACAGATTAGTGAAATTCCCACAAAGTTAACCCACTCAAAATGTTCAATAAACTGCCAATTCATGTTCAGTCTATGGATACAAATTCTTTTAAAATTAAGTGGTACAGGCTGGCTGTCAGATCATCCATTCTATGACATTAAAGAATTCTTTGAGATGCCTGAGGAGAATATAAGCATTTAAAAGTTGTCTGTAGTTAAACATATTATTTTTTGCTGTGGTTAATCATGTGTAATTACAAAGTTTAACAATAAAATACCTTATTATATTAGATTATAAGATAGCTTGTTACGTTAGCTATTAAAAGCTATCCTTTGTAATTTGGTACACTGCCATGCTTCAAATGTATTTATAATGTGTGGACAGAAGTTTATTTTGTTATTCTGTATGTACTAGTACATCTTGTATGACGAAGCCAATATCATTGTAAAATGATCTATGGTGAATAAAATTCTTGAAATTCTTGAAATTCTTACTTAGCTGTCATTTATAAAAAGTCTCTTACACAGCAAAAAGTCCCAAGCAACTGCAGAAAAGTGCAGGTGACTTCTGTATATAAGAAATGTAAAAGAATGGACCCACAAAATGATGGACCAATATCCTTAACATTGGTTTGCTATAGAACTCTTGAATACATTCGAATATGATGATGTTCCTTGGGACAAAAAAGCTCCTGTCCATGAATTATCATGGTTTTAGAAAGCATTCCTCATGCAAAACTCAGCTTTCCCTTTTCTCATATGATACTCTGTGAACTACGGAAGAAGAGCAACAGGCAGATTTCATATTCCTAGATCTCCAAAATGCATTTTACACAGTGTCCCACTGCAGATTGTTAATGAAGCTACAAGCATACAAAATAGGTTGTCAGGTATGTCAGTGGCTCAAAGACTTCTTAAGTTGCAGCACCTAGTATGTTGTCCTCAACAATGAGTGTTCACCAGAGACAACAGTGTCATCAGGAGTCTCCCAGGGAAGTGT
This sequence comes from Schistocerca piceifrons, assembly GCF_021461385.2. Lineage (NCBI taxonomy): Eukaryota > Metazoa > Arthropoda > Insecta > Orthoptera > Acrididae > Schistocerca > Schistocerca piceifrons. The sequence continues at coordinate 274,338,139 of NC_060149.1, forward strand.
GATAGGACCGCTGTTATTTTCTATATACTTAAAAGATCTTTCAGACAGGCTGAGCAGCAATCTGGGGCTGTTTACTGATAATGCTGTGATGTGCAGGAAGGCATCTTCATTCAGTGACTATAGGAGCATACAAACTTAGACAAAATTTCTAGTTGGGTGGTGAATAGAAGCTAGTTCTAAATGCAGAAAAATGTAAATTAATGATGATCAGTCAGAACAACACACCTGTAATATTCAAGCACAATATTAGTAGTGTGCTAATTGACACAGTCACATTGATTAAATATCTAGGTGTAATGTGACTTGTGGAGTAGCTGCTGATATAGATGAAACTTTCCTGGTGTATGTGTGAAGTTACTTCTAAACCTGTTGCGAGTCTCCATGTGAGATAACATACTGTGTCCCCACACCAAGAAATCCCCAATCCAGTCACATCTTTTTCTTCATTCCCCATGTAATCATATTTTCATTGATATGTGTTGATTTGGTACTGAGACTAACTAATGCATTTTCTCTCTTTGCAAATGTTATTCCACGCAGATCTGATTGCAGAACCTGTATTGTCAATTTCAGAATAGATGTGCATACTCCTGAAGTTCTGGTTATTATTTCACAATTTCTCTTTGCATGTTACAGTCTATATGAATCAGGTTTTTTTTTTTAAAGGGGCGTAACTCATCGTTTCACTGATTTTCAGTTTTTTCTTGTTTCAGAAACCTTATAGATATGCCTATTGATTAGTTCTAAAAGGCCGTTTCTAATGCCTCACATTGAGCAAGAATCCCAAACCAAATTTTTTTTTTAAATGAGCGTATGTCACTGACTTCCACCTCTTTAAAAAAATCTGTTGGCAACATTGTAAACAGCTGTTTCAGTTTGCCACTTATTTTCTAACCTGTGATATACAGCCTTTGTTCCATTACAATTAGTTCACATCAAACGATAAAATGAGTGACATTGATGGCATGTGTACTGGTGATTATGCTGACAATTCATGCAAAAGAAAACGTGGTGCATATCCGTCATTATATAAGTTAAACAAAGTAAAAGCAGCCTGACTCAAGGGTGAAGGTTATGTTAACCACAGAGGCGACATTGTTGAGGCTAAAAAACCTGAATTTTCCTGCAGGTATGCCACTTTGCTTCCATTATTTTGTTCCATTTTTGTGTTAATGATTTAGCAATACATTATTGTTTCAAAGCTATACTTTATGTTTATAATTAAAACAATTAATAACAATATTACTGTTAGGTAACCAAAGTTGTTTTAAATGGCAGCCTCCATTTTCTTCAGAACAACCATGTACTAGTTGTGTTTACTACTACAATTATTCATTTGTTCCTTTCTTTTTCTTTCTTCTGTTAGATTTACAAGAAAGTGTTTGGACAGTCTGAGAGAAGACAACTGTTTAGATGTGTTTTCAAAATTTTACAATATTCTTAGTAAGAATGCCCAGGATTTGTACCTACAAGGCTTGATTGATGTAGGTGAAGTTAAACAGAGAAGACCAGAGGGTAGAACTAATCCCAAGGTAGTGAAATGTGCTACTTTCTCTTACCACATTCTTGTAGGAAGTGATCAAACGAAGGTGTGCATGAAAGCTTTTCTTTCAGGTTTTTCTGTGAGTGAAAAGTGAGTGAGAAGAATCAGAGGTTAAAAATGGCTGGATGTACTCCGGCGATAAAAGAGGTAGAGGTATTACCAGATGTCTTGCACCTGAAATGCATGAGGAGATTCACGATCATATTAGATCTTTGCCATTGTATGATTCGCATTATTCTCAGGACAAAATATGCTACCTGAGCCCTCAGCTATCAATAATAACAGTGTGGAAACTGTTCATAATGAAATATCCTGAATTCAGAACTGTCTCATATTACACATACTGGAATGATTTTAACAGAGTTTTGGCTACAGATTTGGTAGGCCTCAAGTAGATGTATGTTGTACCTGCGAAGAACTTAAACAGAAAATTAAAGCCACTCATCTTAATGAAGTTGCTAAAAGGACAGCTACAGCCAAACTATTAATAGATAAACACAGGAGTAGGAAGTTTTATTCTGCTCTAAAGCATGAATTATCTGTAGAGGGGCAAAAAGAAATCCATGTTTTGTCCATCACAATTGACTACATGCAGAATATAACCCTACCAAATATTCCAGTTCAGGAGATTTTCTATTTAAGACAGCTTACTGTTAGTATATTCTGTATCAGTAACATTAAAGAAAATACATACAATGTAAACATACATTGTATGTTTACCATGAAGGGAATGGCAGAAAATCCCCAGATGAGGTCTGTTCTTTTGTATCAGATTTTATAAAAGAGGTCCCTCAAAATAAAACAGAGCGCCATTTATTTTCAGATAACTATGCAGGCCAAAACAAAACTCAGACACTTTCTTGATATCTTCTCTACCTTACAACACAGGTCGATTTTAGAAAATACAACAATTTTTCATTGTGAGAGGTCACAGTCTGTTACCTTGTGGAATCATCATAAAACATCTCATCTACATCTACATGATTACTCTGCGATTCACATTTAAGTGCTTGGCAGAGGGTTCATCGAACCACAATCATACTATCTCTCTACCATTCCACTCCTGAAGAGCGCGCGGGAAAAACAAACACCTAAACCTTTCTGTTCGAGCTCTGATTTCTCTTATTTTATTTTTATGATCATTCCTACCTATGTAGGTTGGGCTCAACAAAATATTTTCGCATTCGGAAGAGAGAGTTGGTGACTGAAATTTCGTAAATAGATCTCGCCGTGACGAAAAATGTCTTTGCTTTAATGACTTCCATCCCAACTCGCATATCATATCTGCCACACTCTCTCCCCTATTACGTGATAGTACAAAATGAGCTGCCCTTTTTTGCACCCTTTCGATGTCCGTCAATCCCACCTGATAAGGATCCCACACCGTGCAGCAATATTCTAACAGAGGACGAACGAGTGTAGTGTAAGCTATCTCTTTAGTGGACTTGTTGCATCTTCTAAGTGTCCTGCCAATGAAACGCAACCTTTGGCTCGCCTTCCCCACAATATTATCTATGTGGTCTTTCCAACTGAAGTTGTTCATAATTTTAACACCCAGGTACTTTGTTGAATTGACAGCCTTGAGAATTGTATTATTTATCGAGTAATCGAATTCCAATGGATTTCTTTTGGAACTCATGTGGATCACCTCACACTTTTCATTATTTAGTGTCAACTGCCACCTGCCACACCATACAGCAATCTTTTCTAAATCGCTTTGCAACTGATACTGGTCTTCGGATGACCTTACTAGATGGTAAATTACAGAATCATCTGAGAACAACCTAAGAGAACTGCTCAGATTGTCACCAGGTCATTTATATAGATTAGGAACAGCATAGGTCCCAGGACGCTTCCCTGGGGAATACCTGATATCACTTCAGTTTTACTCGATGATTTGCCATCTATTAATACAAACTGCGACCTTCCTGACAGGACATCACGAATCCAGTCACACAACTGAGACGATACCCCATAGGCCGCAGCTTGATTAGAAGTAGCTTGTGAGGAACGGTGTCAAAAGCTTTCTGGAAATCTAGAAATACGGAATCAACTTGAGATCCCCTGTTGATAGTGGCCATTACTTCGTGCGAATAAAGAGCTAGCTGCGTTGCATAAGAATGATGTTTTCTGAAACCACGCTGATTACGTATCAATAGATCGTTCTCTTCGAGGTGATTCATAATGTTTGAATACAGTATGTGCTCCAAAACCCTACTGCAAACCGACGTCAATGATATAGGTCTGTAGTTCGATGGATTACTCCTACTACCCTTCTTAAACACCGGTGCAACCTGCGCAATTTTCCAATCTGTAGGTACAGATCTATCGGTGAGCGAGCGGTTGTATATGATTGCTAAGTATGGAGCTATTGTATCAGTGTAATCTGAAAGGAACCTAATCGGTATACAATCTGAACGTGAAGACTTGCCCGTATCAAGCGATTTGAGTTGCTTCGCAACCCCTAAGGTATCTACTTCTAAGAAACTCATGCTAGCAGCTGTTCGTGTTTCAAATTCTGGAATATTCCATTCGTCTTCCCTGGTGAAGGAATTTCGGAAAACTGCGTTCAATAACTCCGCTTTAGCGGCACAATCGTCGGTAACAGTACCATCGGCACTGCGCAGCAAAGGTATTGACTGCGTCTTGATGCTTGTGTACTTTACATATGACCAGAATTTCTTCAGATTTTCTACCAAATTTCGAGACAATGTTTCGTTGTGGAACCTATTAAAAGCATCTCGCATTGAAGTCCGTGCCAAATTTCACGCGTCTGTAAATTTTAGCCAATCTTCGGGATTTTGTGCTCTTCTGAACTACGCATGCTTTTTCCATTGCCTCTGCAACAGCGTTTGGACCTGTTTTGTGTACCATGGGGGATCAGTTCCATCTCTTACAAATTTATGAGGTATGGATATCTCAATTGCTACTATATCTTTGAATTTAAGCCGCATCTCGTCTGCATTTGCATAGTCAGTTCGGAAGGAATGAAGATTGTCTCATAGGAAGGCTTCCAGTGACACTTTATCTGCTTTCTTAAATAAAATTATTTTGCGTTTGTTTCTGGTGGATTTGGAAGAAACAGTATTGAGCCTAGCTACAACGACCTTGTGATCACTAATCCCTGTATCAGTCATGATGCTCTCTATTAGCTCTGGATTGTTTGTGGCTAAGAGGTCAAGTGTGTTTTGCAACCATTTACAATTTGCGTGGGTTCGTGGACTAACTGCTCGAAATAATTTTCGGAGAAAGCATTTAGGTCAATCTCGGAAGATGTTTTCTGCCTACCACCGGTTTTGAATAAGTATTTTTGCCAACATATCGAGGGAAGGTTGAAGTCCCCACCAACTATAGCTGTATGAGTGGGGTATTTATTTGTTACGAGACTCAAATTTTCTCTGAACTGTTCAGAAACTATATCATCGGAGTCTGAGGGTCGGTAGAAGGAGCCAATTATAAACTTAGTTTGGCTGTTAAGTATAACCTCCACCCATACCAATTCGCATGGACTATCTACTTTGACTTCACTACAAGAAAAACCACTACTGACAGACACAAACACTCCACCACCAATTATTCCTAATCTACCTTTCCTGAACACCGTCTGAGACTTCGTAAAAATTTCTGCAGAACTTATTTCAGGCTTTAGCCAGCTTTCTGTACCTATAAATTGATAGAATCTATTCAGTGCATGAGGTTGCTCATTATATTATAGAGAGTTCTGTACCAGGAAAATTTGTGTTGAAAGAAGTGGCAACCACAGAAATTCTGGATTTCAAAAGCTGGTGGCCATTGCACATCAAAAAGTATGCTATGTCTGAAGAGACTAAAAGCAAACCCAGAAATGAAATAATTAAGTTTTCAATTAGAACTCTTTATGACTTTGTCTATTCCCATGAAAGAAAGGGTTACATTAAAGGGTATTCGACAATAAATGGTCTAGTCTGCCACACTTTTTTCATGGCTCTCAATTCAATGACATCTGCTCTGCCATCATCACCATCGTACTTTTCTGGGAAAGTTCCCATCAAAAGAGCAAAGATTGAAGAGCTGAAGAAAATCGAACCCTACATTCCTCAAGAGCACAAGTATTTCTACACAGAACTATTTTCTTGGCCAATTGAACCTGAAAATGCCACAGAATAAGAAGAATGTATTTTATGTAATCTAGTTGATGACAGAACTGGTGTTATACTTTTTAGTAATTATTGTGATTTGTATCATAAACCATTGCTCTTAATAGTATTTTGTATACCTTCGAAAAATAATTAAACGAAATTAAAAAAAAAAAAAAAAACAAACAAAAACAAAGCAAAGTTTGTTTAATTCTGACATGAGTTTTTTAATTTCGTATGTATTTTTTTAAAAGGGCATAAATCAATGAAGTTTATACACTCCTGGAAATGGAAAAAAGAACACATTGACACCGGTGTGTCAGACCCACCATACTTGCTCCGGACACTGCGAGAGGGCTGTACAAGCAATGATCACACGCACGGCACAGCGGACACACCAGGAACCGCGGTGTTGGCCGTCGAATGGCGCTAGCTACACAGCATTTGTGCACCGCCGCCGTCAGTGTCAGCCAGTTTGCCGTGGCATACGGAGCTCCATCGCAGTCTTTAACACTGGTAGCATGCCGCGACAGCGTGGACGTGAACCGTATGTGCAGTTGACGGACTTTGAGCGAGGGCGTATAGTGGGCATGCGGGAGGCCGGGTGGACGTACCGCCGAATTGCTCAACACGTGGGGTGTGAGGTCTCCACAGTACATCGATGTTGTCGCCAGTGGTCGGCGGAAGGTGCACGTGCCCGTCGACCTGGGACCGGACCGCAGCGACGCACGGATGCACGCCAAGACCGTAGGATCCTACGCAGTGCCGTAGGGGACCGCACCGCCACTTCCCAGCAAATTAGGGACACTGTTGCTCCTGGGGTATCGGCGAGGACCATTCGCAACCGTCTCCATGAAGCTGGGCTACGGTCCCGCACACCGTTAGGCCGTCTTCCGCTCACGCCCCAACATCGTGCAGCCCGCCTCCAGTGGTGTCGCGACAGGCGTGAATGGAAGGACGAATGGAGACGTGTCGTCTTCAGCGATGAGAGTCGCTTCTGCCTTGGTGCCAATGATGGTCGTATGCGTGTTTGGCGCCGTGCAGGTGAGCGCCACAATCAGGACTGCATACGACTGAGGCACACAGGGTCAACACCCGGCATCATGGTGTGGTGAGCGATCTCCTACACTGGCCGTACACCACTGGTGATCGTCGAGGGGACACTGAATAGTGCACGGTACATCCAAACCGTCATCGAACCCATCGTTCTACCATTCCTAGACCGGCAAGGGAACTTGATGTTCCAACAGGACAATGCACGTCCGCATGTATCCCGTGCCACCCAACGTGCTCTAGAAGGTGTAAGTCAACTACCCTGGCCAGCAAGATCTCCGGATCTGTCCCCCATTGAGCATGTTTGGGACTGGATGAAGCGTCGTCTCGCACGGTCTGCACGTCCGGCACGAACGCTGGTCCAACTGAGGCGCCAGGTGGAAATGGCATGGCAAGCCGTTCCACAGGACTACATCCAGCATCTCTACGATCGTCTCCATGGGAGAATAGCAGCCTGCATTGCTGCGAAAGGTGGATATACACTGTACTATTGCCGACATTGTGCATGCTCTGTTGCCTGTGTCTATGTGCCTGTGGTTCTGTCAGTGTGATCATGTGATGTATCTGACCCCAGGAATGTGTCAATAAAGTTTCCCCTTCCTGGGACAATGAAATCACAGTGTTCTTATTTCAATTTCCAGGAGTGTAGTTCAATTACACATAGCATAATTATCTAAGGTGCAAATCCTTCTCACACAAAGTCAGATATTACTGTACTAATCACATAAAACCACCAAAAAGCATCTATGTTTCGTAGTTTGGAGTTGACACAGTTTTTTGTGTATCCTGAAACATTTACTCAGCATGAGATACACCCTTTTAAAAAAAGTCAATTCATATCTCTTATTCATCCTGAAGGCAATCTGATGGCTGCAGTCTCAGGTTTCTTTGCTGAGTTCTTAGTTTTGAATTTAATTGATGATTGAGGAACATTCTTTTATAAAATCAATATAAACTTTTTAAGAAAAATGATGTATTAGAGCTGAAATTGGTTCCATTATAAGATTCACTCTAATTTACATTTTGGAAGTTTTCTCTGAATTCATATACTGTATTTACACTAAGCACTCTCACTTCTTTATTTACATCTTTTTGAATGGCATTTACACTGTAGTAGTTAAATGAGACTAAATACAACTAATAATCTGACAAACTATTTATCACTGGACCAGTATGAATTTGTTTAGCTTCTGCTTGTTCTACAAAAATATTATTTGTCATAGTAATACTATTTTGAGCTAACCAAGTAGAGGAATTTGTGACTAACATTAAATTGTAAGACACAGTACATTTAGTTTTCAGACAGTTATCTTACTTTACTTTCTTTCATGTTCATAAGAACTCATAAACTGTCTCATCTACTTTATTCCCTCCATCCCTGCCCCCACACCACCTCCCTGCCCTTCTCCATCAAACCATCATAAATTTTTTTGTAACGAGATTACTTTGCTTCTTCCACTATTCTAGTGCGTACTATAAGATAGAAAAAAAGTTATTTCTTTACTCTTAATGTTATATAAACTATTAAGTGGGTAAACAGATATTTCAGTTTCCACTCCTAAATCAATATTTTCTGGAAATAAAAAATCCCAAATAATACGTGTGATTCCTGCAATTGGGAGAGTGCCTGTCAAATTTACTACATTGAGTGAATCAGTATTAATGTAAAATGTACACCAATGCAAATTTTGTTAAGTATAGAAAGTATAAGGTAATCCTAGCATGTCGCTAATAATGCTGACGAGGGAACTAATTTTGTGTTGAATGAATAAATGCTCACAATAACCACCCAACAACATTACAGGTTATCATTTGTCCTTCATTTTGGATAATGACTCTTTATAGAAATTGTAAATAGTTTATGCAGATTTTTAATGTTTCTGTTTGAAATCTGGAAAATGGACAAATCAAAATAATTCAAAAGGATAATTTATGGATTTCAGTTAATTAGGGGATCACAAATTTAGCACTGGAGGGCAGTTGGAGGGTAAAAATCGTAGAGGGAGACCAAGAGATGAAAACACTAAGCATATTCAGAAGGATATAGGTTGCAGTAAGTACTGGGAGATGAAGAAGCTTGCACAGGATAGAGTAGCCTGGAGAGCTGCATCAAACCAGTCTCAGGACTGAAGACCACAACAACAACAACATGGTCATTATAACTGAGAATATAAAAAAATCATAAAACTATTCACCAACATAATCTGTAAATTTGCTCAATGAAACATGCATCATGATTTAGAACACACAAGTCTTAACTGATGAAGTTTTAAATTTTGCCGTACCCAGTCATTCTAAACATGAAAAACAAACCAAATGTGTTCCTTCAAAGATTAAAATATACTGTAATAATACTAATCTATGGAAGTCAAACCAAGGAGCCGATATCAAACTATTGGGTCATTTCTCTCCAGCCTGTTTTTTCCTGCTTGTTGGATTTATTATAATTCCAGTCAAAATTCTTCCTAACTCCTGTACAACTTGCTTTAGTAGAGATTATTCTATTGTCAGACTTATTAGTGGAATTCCACATGATATAAATTGTATCAGGTGCCTAGGTATTTGTGTTACCATGATGGAGGGATTTGAATAATACCATAACACATTAATGGAAAAACTACCACACTTTGCCATGAAGGACCTACATCTTCCTTTATTAGCTTTTTGTTCATGATACTAGTATCCTAATGAAGCACTCTAACACAAAATATGTTGTTTTCCAATATCTTTCCCTTTATTACCTGGGTGTCAGTTGTTTCTATGTTAATCAATATTACAAATGCTACCAAATCACCATAAAAATGAATGACTTACCTCACCCTATGCTGCCGATAGCCAATGTGCCGAGAAGAACAAGCACTGCTGTTAACACTTGGCCTCCACTAGCTTGCACACCAGATGCTGTGCTCTGTTCAGCTTTTGCATTAAATTTGTCAACAACTTGCAGTTGATGGCCATATTTATTCAACAGCTCCAAAATAATACCATTTGTCCAGCCAAAACCAAGCTGTACACGATACTCTCCACCTCCACCCCCAACACCAATGAGGGTGGCATCATACTGTGAAATAGCACAAAATAGACATTTTTTAGTAAAAGGTAAATACAGTAGAAAAAAGTACATATCATATAGTTAAATCTTGGTGTCCTGTAATGATAATTCCAAGCCCATCTTAAGTTTGCAGATGAAGTAAAAGATGTTATAACACTACAGTTGAATAGCATTTCCATGTGTTGCTTTATGAATACTGTTAATCGAGATCTATTTTAAAAGAAGCTATCCTGGTGATGTCATATTACAGGACACTAATTAATGGCATTTTCATGTTGATTTCTACTACATACTTATCAAGCTCTTCTGACCTGTAATAACATGAAATAAATGTGATACAAGTGTCCAGCATTCAATATAAAATCTGTAGTGTTGTGTATGACTTACACACACTGTACATAGGAATGGAGGAGAGAAAAGGTGGGCTTAGGGGTGAAGCAAAGGAGCCAGAAAAGAGTAATGGGTTGGAGTGTAATAACTGGAGTGGAGTGGAGTGGAATGGGGGATCAAAGTAGAAGGGGGAAGGGGGGGGGGGGAGGTAGAGTAGGGATGGCCTGGGTGTTTAGGGAAGGGGAGCCAGGGATGTAGAAGAAAAAAGAAGAGAAGAAATTTTAGTATTGTAGTAGATATTGTGTAAGTACACTGTCTCTGTACACTTTCTTCACCCAAGAATTCTTGAAAAATGTCTTAACATGTTAAAAAAGTATAAAAACATTCCCAATTATGAAAAAGAAGTTAAAAAGGAAGATTACTTTTTCTGTGGTAAACAAGAAAGGAGAGATGAAATAACACACGAAGAATAACTTCTGCATGTCGTAGTGACAATATGTGTGCAACATAGTGAAATTACCCAGATATTTAATGTAAATAATGTAATTGGAACTCTTAAGAGTTTAGACATCCTAGATCTCACATTACAATGAAATTTTTTATCAATCTGTTTACAAATGATCAAATAACTATTATGTGTACATAAACATGTCCTATTGCCTAGCTAAAAAATGAAAATGAAATAATCTCTCATTGTAAATTCAGAATTTGTGAACATTTAAGAAATTTCTGTTGAGTGTAAAAGTGTAATAAGTGATTAGATTTTTTTGAACAATTATGCATAAGATATTCTTTGATGCTTTTAAACTAATACATGTACTACATATAATAGCATTGGTCAACAATGGTATAACGAGTATTTGTGCTTTTTAACATTTGACACTGAAGAAGGATACTGTCTAAAAGCTCTTTTCTTTTCAGTCTTGTTTATGTTCCAATATTGCTCAAACCTGAATTATATTGTGACTGGTTGTGTTTACACACTAAATTATTTGTATTCCAACCATGACCTTCCAGTATCATATTGACGTGAAATATCAGATGTTTACAAACAATAGCATGAGAAAAAGAAGGCCATTTCCCACACACAGGAAGTACTGAACAGTAGACAGGCATCAAAATGGGACAATCAGAATTATAGATCTGCTTGCGAATGACACACACACACACACACGCACACACACACACACACACACACACACACACACACACACACACACAGAGAGAGAGAGATAGAGAGAGAGAGAGAGAGAGAGAGAGAGAAAATAAGGTGGTGTGGACATATGGAAAAATATTACTGCAAGAAATACAGGCACAAGAAAACTTGGAGTGCAAGCAATAACATCAATAACTGACTAGTTTCTAGCTAACAAAAATTATTGAAGAATTATACTAGGATAATGATGTATTGGAATCATGAAATGCAGCTCTATCTAGTGGAAACTTAAGTGGAATTTTAAATAAGAATCTGAGAAACTGATCTTTAAGGAGAGAAATGAGGAACTGAATCAAATTTTGTCAGAAGGAAAATATCCAACTGGAAATTTTTATCATCTAAAACATCAACAGATAAGATGGACAGTGATACACAGCTAAGAATAACAAAAAGGTTTGTATCTTGTACCATGTATCTGTGTGCTCTGAAGAAAAACAATCATGTAAATCAATGCTGAACAGTTACAGTGTTTACTGTAGTTTCTGCATGTTCTACTAGTATCTTTGTATGGTATCACACCTTCCAGTGGCTATGCATTCCAGAAAGACATTCATTCTTCAGAATTTCATTACAGGTAGAACATTTCCTGATTAGCTAATAATTAAAACCAATCATGCCAATAAAGAATCACGCAACAATAGTTGCTGTTTAATTATTGTAACACAAAATCACTTGTAGTTAGCTGGTAGCAGGAAGTATTAAATATCTTAAAGTACTGAAGAAAAGGAAGAAAATAGGGGTCTTCTGAGAACATGGAAATCATAAGCTGGTATGTCAAAGTTGTAATGTGATTTGAATTTTGTGATGAAAGGTACAAGTACTGAGGTAAGAAATACTTTTAAAAAGTGTATAAATGAAGATATGTCTTTGTTTTTAAATTAATGGAAATTCTTACCTTTTCATACATATATTTTGTGCAATTGAAAGCAATGAAGTTTGATCTGACCCACATGTCTGCTATTTCAAGTGCCAGACTTTGAGCCCATTCATCATCAGTCTGATCAAGGCCATAGATCATTATGTACTGCAATGGAGGCCATGCGTTGGGATAGTCCCACTGTTCACCTGAATGTTCAAGTGAGGTTGGTATACCTCCTCGACTACTCATTACCTGGCTCTTCTCTAAATATTTCAGGATTTTTCCAATTTTTGTATGATCATTTTTATCATAGCAGCCTGTCCATAATGGTGAAATATTGCTTGGATAAAAATAATCACGTTTAATATCATTTAACATATCATAATCAAGCCAGGCACCAACTTCATCATGCCACAGGACAGCAGTTACAGCCTCTTTCCATTTTTCTGCTATATCTCTGTAGTATTCAGCTTTGGTTGGATTGCCAAGCATTCGCCAGAAGTCCTCCAAAATTTTTGCATTCCAGTAAATAAAGGCATTTAGATCAACTGGAATGATCTGCCGTGTTTTTAGCTGTGTCAGGTTCCCTAAAAAATAAAATGGACTGTAGTTATCATGTGTGCTTCTTGTGCAGCTCAGTAACAAAAGCATCAATTTCAATTTATTCATCCACTTTTGAGCATTGCATGTGCTGTCAATGTCATAACAAGTTGAACAAAACTAAATAATACAAGGTAGATACCAATAAAATAGAGTGGTTAAGATTAAAAACATAAGGCCCTTTTTCATGCAATAAATTAATTCCTCAATTCTATGGAACATTTTTCACTGGGCCAATTCAGTATGAGATTATTTAGAGTCTTTGGTTAGAGTGTGCTTGTGATGTTAGTGTATTAAATTGTTTAATCCCTTGCCCTGAACAATTATTTTGTGTTATTCAAAACCCAGTAATGGTTGGTCAGTCATTTGTTAATTGTAAATATTGTATTTTGATGTAATATCTGGTGTATTTATTATTCTATTGCTTTCCTACTGTGCACAGTAGACATCTGAGTACAAATAATGTGGGACTTATTATAAAAAGTGACCTGCAGAATACATTGTGAAAAGTGACCTGCAGAATACATTGTTATTGAAAACACCTAAAAAAATTCAAAATTTTTAAGAAGGTTATAGCACAAGCCAAGCAAACAGCAAATGACAACTATGTGCCAAAATCCCCAAACAAAGCAAAGACACTGTAGAGCATCATGAGAAATGAAACAGATAAACTGCCTTCTGAACATAAAAACACTGCTTTGATCGACAACATCTCTAGAGTTATAATTCACAAAAAGTTGCAAATATAAGCGGCATTCAAAAAGAAATGACCTGGAGGCATATTTACAGAAACCAGTACTTTTATGTTAGAAGTATTGACCCTGGCTGTTGAGACATTTGTCCCACTGTGACACAATGTGGTGAATGGTTGTCTCATAAAATTCCCAGGTCTGTGATGCTAACTGATTCTGCACGTACAACTGGACGTCATTGTCCAAGGTGAATCATTTGCCCCTCAGAGCCTTTTTAAGGGGAACAAAAATGGCATAATCACAGGGAGAGAGGTCTGGACGGTATGGAGGGTGGTCGAGAACCTATCATTTGAATTTCTGCAGGAGTGCCGTGACTGTGTTGGCCATATGAGGCTTTGCATTTTCATGGAGCAGAATGACCCCATGGGTGAGATTGCCTGGTCGTTTGATTCGATCACTTGGTGAAGGCTGGTCGAGGTTTGCGAGTAATGCTGGGCATTCACTGCTGTCCCATGCTGCAGGAAGTGAATCAGAAGGGGGCCATTTTGGTCAAAGAATGTCAGCATAACCTTTCCTGCACTCATGTGGATGGTCTTGGCTTTTTTTTGGTGGTGGTGACCCTGGATGCTTCCACTGGAGATTTTGTCATTTTGATTCTGGTTTGAAGTGATGACACCATGACTCATCTCCAGCCATCACTCATGCCAGGAATGCATCCCCTTCCCAAACATACCACTGCAGATGAGCAAGACAGTGGTCCATTTGATATGCTTCCTGGTGTGGTTGAAGACTGTGAGACACCCACTGGGCACACACTTTGCTCATGTGCAGTCGTTCCTTCATGATGGTGTGAACATTTCCAATGCTCAATCTGACCAAGGCGGCTTTGGCTTTTACTGTCACTCGACAGTCTTGGGTAATGAGGGCATCCACCAGCTGGACAATGTCATTGGTAATGCAGTGTGGTGCTCCAGACCGTGCATCATGGGCTAATGACACCCGCCCTTCCATGAAGTGCTAGTGCCACGCCTTGACCCTTGCAACGGACATGCAGTGTTAGCAGTATGATTTTGACATTCGTCGATGAATGTCCGTTCCTCCTACTCCTTCCACTCTCAGGAAACAAACAACACCTCTTTGCTCTTCATTTGACACCTCCATGTTACTGTTTGTAATAATACTGGGAGCACTGACCAATTGATGCATGCTGTTGCTAGCTCTGTATAGTCACGTGATGTGCACACGTGCCCTCTAGCGACTGCAAATTTTCACGCTCTGGTTGGAACCACACCTCATTACACATGCCACAATATTACCCTCCTGTCACTGGTTTGTGCATTCCAGACTCCAGCTTGTTTCTTTTTGAATGCCCCTTACATATTCAACAACTACTATGGAAGCATGGTAAAGAAACTATTTCAAAGCACCAATAAACCCACACAAAATAGACAAAACAAAGAAATTGTAGACTCTATATTCTTTTGGGTAAGTACTGCTGATGAAATAATATTAAGTGCAAAGAACCTCAAAAACAAACTCATCTGGAATTGATGACATTCCAGATTTTATCATTAACAACTGCATAAGTAAAGTAGCTGTCCCACTCTCTCATGTGTGCAATTCATTGTTGATGAGATGTACATATCCTGATTACATGAAAGTGGAAAAAGTCATTCCAGTCTTCAAGAAAGGTGAAAAAATAATGTGGTAAATTACGGACCCACATCATTGTTACCCGTGTTTGGTAAACTTCTGGAAAGATTAATTTATCAAAGATTAATTAATTTTTTGGAAAGGTCAGATGCTTGGCATGGTTTCAGGAGAAATAAATCCATGAGCACACACACTCCACTTACTGTGCCCAGTTTCATAGTGCAATGCAATACAGTACCATATTCTGGGGTGACTCCACATATACCTCCCAAGCAACTGGTCTAATACCACATGTCGATACCTACCAAGAAATTTTTCACACAAGAAGAATACACCAAAAGTAATGCACCATCAATATGTTAGCTGCTAAGGTGTACTGTAAGTATTTAAAAATCCTAAAGGTACTCAGTTTTGTCACATGAATAACTACTTATAACAATGGTTTGTACAGCCTCTCCTGCCTAGCGCATGATCCAGTGAATAAGTAACAACAGCCGTGACAAGAGAACATAGTGCTACACAGTGTGAAGTCCAAAGTACACAGACAACAAATTGTTAATTTTTGAATAACTTGCAGCTCATATTGACAGCTAAACTGTTGGAGATGTAATAATTACACAAGTTACTGGCAGACTGGGCTGCAAGATCTTCAGTATTTTGCCAAACTGTTAGGCATTTCAGCCCCTTGATCAATGTTTGGTACTGGAGTGTGAGTGGTTCAATAATTTTAGAATTCCATTCACATCACTAATTTAGACAGCTTATACAAAGAGATCCATATACTAAATAAAACTTTGGAACAATTACAAAGTCATGCTTCTATGTCCACAAATTCTTTAAATGCGAACATTTTTAGGTTAGGCTTTACTGTGACTGTTACAGACATTAAACAACAAATTCACTGTTACCAGTCACTGTTTTATTTTTATTTATTTCCATGATGCGTTTTGAAGGTTTAAACCTCCATCGTCAGGCAGATTTACATTAGGTAGTATTACATTTGTGTGTGTTTTGTGCTACGATTTCTGGAGGAACTTGTGGCACTGCCTAGTGAAGGAACAAGACACTATTTCAGAATATGGTTTAGGATTACTTTTGACAAAAAATTAACTGATATCTAATGGCAAACATTAAATAAGTAAACTAGAGTACCTCCAGTGGTCACAGGTTCCTTTTGCTGTCATAACACATCACATGTATACTGCCACAGACAAATGTGTTATGACAGCAAAAGGAACCTGTGACCACTGGAGGTACTCTAGTTTACTTATTTAATGTTTGCCATTAGATATCAGTTAATTTTTTGTCAAAAGTAATCCTAAACCATATTCTGAAATAGTGTCTTGTTTCTCCACTAGGCAGTGCCACAAGTTCCTCCAAAAATCGTAGCACAACACAGACACAAATGTAATACTAACTAATGTAAATCCACCCGATGATGGACGTTTAAACCTTCGAAACGTTTCGTGGAAATAAATAAAAATAAAATGGTGACTGGTAACAGTGAACTTGTTGTTTCATTTAAAGTCCACAAATTTGTTTTCCTGGAAAACTATTTTAAATTGAGAAGAAACGTCCAACATTACAGAAAAATTATTAAAAGAATAATGGCAGTTCCATGCAGAAAGGCAGTTCCATGCAGAAAAGCCTGTGCTGAAAGAGTCTTCAGTTATCTGAATCATTTATGGTCTAATACTAGACACAAATTGGGTGTTGATACGGTGAAAGCAGAATTATGCTGTCTTTGTAATGCAATGACTTTTAATAACAAATTAAAGGTAACAAAAATTGGTTGGAAGCTGTAACTGGCAATAAAAAACATAACTTATAATGTTTACTAGCTTTTTTTTATTGCGTTCATCCTCAGTCCTCAGTTAAGCAAATCCTTTCACCAGGTAATTTTTGGTAATTTTGTCACTTTAATCTGACAATTCTACTGACAAAGGAAAAAAAATCAATGCAGTTTACTATGTTACATTACAGATGACTTCCTTCAGCCAGTAATTTAACTTCCTGACATGATATACTTCATAAAAATTCCTGTATCACAGTTCTTATGGTAATTTTTGAATAATGTATATTTTACCAAAAATGAAACACCTCCTTGTTTATTTCCTAAAGTTGGCACAAAAATGTGAAGAGAGTACTGAAAAAAACATTTTCCTTGCCCAAGGCAGACCTGATAAAAGAAAAATTAATGCCTTCAGACGCTTCACAGAAATTGTTTTATTTAGTCAGAATGGGGGTGGAGTAAGAAATGATCATGCCTATTGTTCTGCATACTGTGCTGCATACAAGGTATACTCAGTCAAATTTGTAAAATGTGATGATACAAACTGGCAATGCACAAATGACTGAAATTTAGCAATACTGTTATGCTGGTAAATGCGAAATGACAAAGCTCTATCAGAAATAATATTGCTTGACAATGTTCTGAAAAATACTTTACATTATTGAAAACTTTCTTTATTGAGGTTCTGAATCACACCATTAATTCTGGGTGGAATCCAAATTATATTAACAGTCTTTTTGTCCTGCTCCTAAACAGAAGAGTGTCAAGAGAAGTGTCATCATGTCCAGGTCAAGAGTCCAACAAAACCAATGAATTATTTTCTACAACTAATAAGAAGACATTTGGGATGTAGTAATGAAAATTATTCCCTCCCCTCTTTGCAGATTTTGATGTGTTAATTACAAATTTTTGCAACTACACAGGCCTTTTTTTTAAATTTTTGATCCAAATTTGCACCGAGGATCCCGAAAATAGACATAAAGCAGCAGAAACAATAATCTACTCATCTCTATCACTGGAACTGCTGTATATGCATATGTCATAGCACTCATTGTCTGCAGAAGTGACTCTGTCTTTTTCCACTGAATACAATAGAGCACAGTTTGCATCAGCTCTTGCATGAAACCTGACTGAATGGCTTTATACAAAGCGTTTTAGGACATAACAAGAAGCCACGAACTTGTCTATAGCATTACCTGTTAATGACGTCTCCTCTACATGTTTACTTGAATTAAACTTCATAACTTTGTGACTTCTTTTTGCATATAACTTTCCAAATCTGATTAACTAGGTCAAAGAAATCTGAAAATCAGTGGTGTTTATCTCATTTGCAATTCAGAGGGCTTAGTCATGTAGATTTCCCTTGGTAATTGTACATTGAGTCTCACAGGCAGTTCTACATCTTTTGGATAGTTTTTCTTTCATGAGTCTCATTATGGCATGCATTTTTTACTACGTGTAAATCTTTCCAGACAGCTTAACTTTAATTCTTTTCCCTCTCCTTCAATTAACCAAACAATTTACAGCCTTTTCTTTGTCACTGAAAGCTATACTTTCCATGTTTTCTTTGGGCTACAAAGGCACTGTATTTTTGCTATTAACTTTAACTAACACAACAATCATTGTTCAAACCTAAATTTACAGAATTTTCAGAGTTACTTCTTCTTTCTTCCAATGTTTCCAGAATTTCTAATGAAATTTCAATATCATTTCAATGAATTCAAAGAAATTACTTAATAAATAAGACATATGTAGGCCTTCAAAAGAAGTAGGTGATTTCAATTGCATAGCACATTCTTCTTATTCTATCTTTATGAGACTGAAAACAACAATTGGATACAACATTACTGTGAAACTCTGTAACCCGCATAAAGGCAGATGTTATTAGCAAGCATATACAAAGAAAATTAATTCAGTTTTACCTCCATTGTTAACATTTAACAGTACTGCAAAGGCAGCTGTTGATTATTATGGTTATTGAAGATGTTTTTAGATTAATGCAAATAGGAACTGTGAACAACTGTGTCAATGAAACTATCAGTGGAAACTGACAATTGCTTTACGAATTGCAATCCTGTTGTGCCACGTTATCTGTTTACTGATGTGCTGTCAATCAAGGATATGTGGCTGCCATGTTGTGCATGCACTGTCTGCTACATCTACTGTGTGAGTGTACATATCTCCAGTTGCCTGGTGAGCTATAAATTTGGCAATTTTCAACATTTTGTAAAAAAATACTTGCAGTATGTCTTAGCAGCTAATATATCAATATAATGTTTCTTTTGGTGTATTCTTCCTGTATAAAAAGCTTCAGGGCAGGTTTCAAAATGTCAGACTGGACCATTACCTTATCAGATATTCTCCTCACCCAATAGAGAGCTGTGAGAGTAATGAACAGGACAAAAATGACTGATGGCTGCAGACCTCTCTTCTGCCCTTTGGAAGTCTCTACATAATAGAGATGTGTAAGTTTGTAAAACATAATACTGCAAAATACAGCAATAATGTGAATGTCCATGATCATAGTACCAATCAGAAAATGAGACATCATGTTCAAAACTGTGTACTTCTGCCTCTAAAAAAATCACCATTTAACCAAGACATACAACAGTCTGTCATCAGAAATAACAAAACAGTAAGTGCCTATCTTTGTTTCATAAGAAACTAAAAACCTAAAAGTTTTCTTGTTTGATTATTGCTTTTATGCTGTATCCAAATTTTTGGTCCATATGCATGGAAAAATATAAGACTAATTGCAAGAATGAGTTTTGTAAAAGGAATGAAAACTAATGTAAATTATGTGCAAAAAAATCATGTTTTGTAAATTTTCATCACATCACTTCATGTCATCAAATCATCACACAATACTACAAATTGTCCAATATGAAATGTATGTTTTGTGCGTCACCATGAGCATGTTTTGTACAAAACTGATGAGAGAACAAATAAATAGTAACATTTCTCTTGTACATAAAAAAGTCCCACAGAAGAGCTACCCCATAATAATATGTAGTATGTTATATGTCTGTGAAAAACTCTATGAACAGAACTAAGAAATAGTTTTGCACACATATGTAAATGAAGTTATAAGTGGCTTCTGTACAGTGGTTCTTTCTTCAGTTAGTGTATAAGTGTATTCCTAGAAGTTTAAAAGACATACAGTCTGTGTTAGAATTAATAAACTACACATCATACATCATCTGCAAACTAATATTTGCTATTATAATGTTATTTTTGATCTTTTCTACCAAGGTAATTCCCAGAGGTAACATATGTGGATTTAGCAATATGAAGGATCTACAAATAAATTAAAAACAAATTAAATTAAATTACAAAGGTCTAACCACTTGGCCTTGGGATAAAACTCCTGAAATATTCAGAAATGCAGAGCTCTTGACATTAAACTATGCCATTTTTTTCTTATCACAAAACCATGATCCATACTATAACACCACAACTTGTCTGTTAGAATTTTATCACTCTGAGATTAGACTGTCTTATTTGGAACAATCAATAGGCATCATCACATAATTTTGACCATAAGATAATAACCTTTCTTTTATAGATGATCAACTATCATAATGTTTAAACATGCTGGTAAAAAACAACCCAGATTAATTCAATTTATCAGCCTGCAAAGTGCTTGTACCATAATGTCCACTTTTGTTTGATAACATAACTTGACAGACCATTCAAATCATCTGATTTTTAGTTGCTCACATTCCTGTGACTACTGCTGTTTCAGTGGAAGTAATTTTGATCCACTTAAATGTAAATATTTCATTTTTGATGCTCTGTTGAAAGATCTTAGTGTTTTCATAATGCCTTTTAATATCATACTGAAGTTATTATTTCCACTTTTCGTGGATATCTTCCTACAATATAATTCATGAAGAAGTAATTCACACCAACTAATGTCATAATAACAGTATAGTAAGTGGATTTTTAATCTCATACAGTCCCACCTCGATAATATTTCAGACAAATTTGTATTGAGATTGTCATCTTTTTGTCAGTTGCCACTTTTTTCCATACAAATCATGCACCATTTGCCACTACGTCATGTCTCACGATTTTTTATTCATATATTTTCTTTAACTGAAGTTAATGAATTCTACATGCTTCAGTATCCTATGAGCTGCCAAAAAATATCATATTCTTTGAAATTCAGGTAAAAATCGCTTACATGTACTACCATTATGAGTACTGTTTGGATTTTACCCACGTATTTTTAATATATCAGAACAGCAGTTATTGAATGTGTCACGAACAATGTTCACAAATTTTTCAAAAGAGAAATGTGTATGTGCACACAGGTGTTCTAAATACCTGAAAAAAATTGTTGCAAATGTCTATTGGCTCTGCTTTCTATCTATAAATATACCCCAAAAAATAAATCTCAAAATATATATAAGTTACAAACTCACTTTTCTCACATATATGTACAAATACAAACATGCAGGATATACTGATACTTAACTAACAACATAACTGCTCAATGATTAATTTATCAATAAACCTAGACAAATCTGCAGCAGCTGCACAGTTTTTTATTTATAACTAATCATTTTTTACCTCTACATTCCTTTTCACTCGTTGAATTGACTACACTATTGGGGGGGAGGGTATCTCCTTGGACTTGCTCCGCTTCCCGCTGTACTCTATGTGCGGGGGGGCAGAGCTCTATATTCTCTAAAACTGGTGCAGAAAAATTGATCTGATAATATTTACAACCATTTAAAGAGAAACAAACTACAATAAATTAAGTACATAAAATTGAACAAATAGTAATTACTAAATAATCTGACAGAAAAAAACAGGGCAGTATACTGATAAATTAAAAGTACATTATCTTAGCCAAACATAGAGAAGAAAAGTTTATGAACATGTCACAAAAAATGAAAATATATGTCACACTGAGAGTCAAACCCAGATCTCCTAGTTCTTGTTAACAGTCACTTTAAGCATTGAGGTCATCCAATTATATCTCCAGTACCAGCTCAAAAATTTCATATCACTAATGTTTTCCTCCTACTTTTCATTTATCATGACATATTCACTAAACAGGATGTTCATCATTTATGAACGAATTTCAATGATTTACAGTGCTTGACAGAGAAAGTGAAGTACCCAGAAGGGAGGAAGAAGTGAAATGAAACTTTGCAGATTAGGAGGGCATGTGATCTTACTGCAATGCAAATTTGAGTCAAATATATAAAGAACTTGGCAATGTGAACCCACTTATTGCTCCCTGTCTGGCCTGGATGCGAGCACTGATTCAGCTGGGAAGGGTGTCATGAAGCCATTGCATTCTCTCCTAAGGGAAGCTGGCCCACGACTGTTGTAACTGGACCTTTTTTATCCTGGATATTGGCACTGGGATGGTCCGAACTGGTCCCACACATGTTCTATTCGGGATAATTTTGGGGGATCAACATTATGCACACAGTTGATAGAGACATGTGCATATGAGCATTGTCCTATTGAAAAGTGGCACCATGGTACTGTTGCATGAGAGGTAATACATGAGAACACAGGATGTCCATAACATACTGTTGTGCCAGCAGAATTGCCTTTGTCACTACCAGCCATGACTTTAAATCATACCCAACGGCTCCTCACACTGTAATGCTGGGAGTAACACTGCTGTGCCTCTCTGAGACATTGGAATGAAACCTCTCCCAATGTCTCGAACATATCACAGACAATGGTCAACTGGGGTTGTGCACAACTGCAATTCGTATCTGAACACAGTGCAGTGCCATTCATGAGCAGTCCAACACTGTGGTGTTAACGGCAGCCTACACACAGGACTGGCAGCCTACACAAGGGACTGTAGTTCCCTAGTCTGGCTGTTACTGGTTGCCGACTAATGGTTTGGGATTACACAGAGTGTTGCAGGAAACCTATTACTTGTTCTCATATGAAAGGTGCAGATGTGATGTCTTATGATATGCCTGGAATGTGATACAGTAATTCTCCCTTGTGGTGGTCAGACATTACTGACCAGAATCTTGATGATGAATATGTGTGCCCTTGCATTCCCCCACAGTAAAACATCAGGCCACTGTCACACCCAAATGCCTCAAAAATCTGGATATTGCATGATTTGACCAGCCTGCCAAATGGAGACCCACAATGAGAACTCTTTCAGGCACATGAGTACATGGCATCTCGATGTACTTGCCAGTGATCACTCAGCATCTAACACTGTTCACACCTCCTATATACCCAACCAGGTCTTGTAACAACACTAAACACTTATGCTTCCAGTGATCATTCTACCTGTCACAGAGAATTACAACTCTAATCATTTACATATCCACTGAACATGTGTATGTGTATGAAGTTACATTGACATCTGACCAATTCTTCTGGGTGCTTCTTTTTTTCAGCCAGTGTAATTCCCTTTCAGTGCTTATCTTAGAATTTGTCTGCACTGCATTTATTCATTTTATTTCAGTGAAAGTAATGTAGTTAAAAGAAAAGATAAGTTTTCTTAAACATTGAAACTCAGAGGAGAATTGATAAATTTTGCAACAAACCACAAACAGTTTTTCTACATTTTATAATCAATGTTCTTAGTCACAAACCAAACTTATCACTATGTCAACATAAGTCCTGTTTTTGAATTATTCTGACTGAGAACTACAGCTTTGATAACTTTAAAACAAGATATCATTTCTATCAGGCTGTTTGGCTGAAAATAAGTACTTTAATTTTCACTACGTGTCAGTTTCCAGCTTTAGCTCATTTTTGAATTTCACAAATGGATACTGACACATGCTCCTAGTATGTACATTTCAGAAATCACATACCATGCACATTGCCACAGTGCATGGTAGTCATTGGACACAATCTAAGAATGAATAGCCAGAAATCATGTATACACTTATGTTCATGTGTATATTATAGCATTTCATAACTTATCATTATGACATATTATACCAAAGTAAAATATAATCTTTGACTTGTTTTCACATTCCTGAGACTTATTTCAGTGAAAACTAAGGTATAAACTTAATGTAACTAAAACTGTAGAGTAATACAAAATCACATCATATTCATAACAATCATGGCCAGAAAGGCACTCCAGATGATGTACAATATATACAAGAACCAAGAAAGGAAAGGTAATAACAGAAAACCAAGAATGAAATGATTAGAAAGGGTATAAGACAAAGATATAGTCTTTCTTTCCTACTATTAAAACTATACATTGAAGAATCAACAATGGAAATAAAAGAAAAGAGTGGAGTTACAATTCACAGTGAAAGGACATCTATGATAAGATTCGTTGGTATTGCTATCTTCAGTAAAAGTGAGGAAGAATTTAAGGACCTGTTGAATAAAATGAATAGTCTAATGAGCATATGCTGTGGATTGAGAGTAAACTGAAGTAAGGTGAAATTAATGGAGAGTAGCAGATACAAGATAAGTAACAAACTCATTTCAAAATTAAGGACAAAACAGTAAATGAAGTGAAGGAATTCTGTTACCTTGGAAGCAAAATAGCACATGATGGACAAGTGAAGAAGGACATAAAAAACTGGCTAACACAGGAAAAATGGCATTTCTTGCCAACAGAAATCTCCTAGTACTTAACATTGGTCTTAACTTCCGGAGACATTGCCAGAGAATGTATTTTTGGAGCACAGCATTGCATGGAATTGAATCATGGACTGTGGAGGAATAGAACGAAAGTGTTTAAGATTTGGTGATAATGAAAGATGTTGAAAATTAGGTGAAATGATAAGATACAAAATGAGGTTTTCTGCAGAGTTGGTGAGGAAAGGAAAATATGGAAAATATTGACAAGAAGAAGGAACAGGATGATAGGACATGTGTTAAGACAGTAAGGGAATAATTTCCATGGTACTTGAGGGAGTTGCAGAAGGGAGAACCTGTAGGGGAAGAGAAATTGGAATATATCCAATAAATAACTGAGGAGATTGGGTGCATTTCTGGCATTGATAACAAAAGACAGGTGGATTGTAAATCATAATATATGTTAGAACTTCGATATTACAGTATCTCAAAACAGTAAGTGATGATAATATAAAATAAAGTGTACATATTTGACCTCTTTTCACATCCTAGAGCATCATCTCAATTACATCTATGTAATAAGTTTAACATTATATAAACTATAGAGCAATACATGTATATATCACATTCAGGTAAATTAATGGCAGAAAAACCCTACCTACTTGTGTATTTTCTTAGGCAGTCAACATACATACAGTTCATCCACAAAACAGACAGACAAAAGAAATACAGTGTCAGTCACAAAAAGCATTGTGCATTTGACTCAAGAAGAATATGTACATGGAGTTCAACAGTTTTGTATAAAAGTTAATGCATGCAAGTCATGCCACGACACTTTGGTTATTACAACATAAAAGTACCACATTGCAGCTAGTTAGTCAGTTACATGTTGTAATTAACATAAATCACAAGTGATTTGTAGATTGAAATATAATTTATATTAGTAATTTGATATTACAATATTTTGTAACTATAGAGGATTATAATATATTCTATTTCAATGAAAAGCACAGTTTTGGCTTTTTTCACATCACAGACATCAATCTATGAAATAAGTTTAATGTAGCATAAACTGTAGGGTAATGATCGTCTTATCACATTCAGACCAGTTATGGTCAGAAAGGTGCTACCTACAGCAAATAAAATTCTTCTGGCTCTGGAACCATATTGTCAGTGTGTGAAACTTCTGACATTTTGGCCACTATTGCAAGTGGTTTTCCTTTGGGTGTCTCTTTTGTTTCTGTAGGAAAAGAAACACAACAAAGAAGGCCACTTGCAATAGTGGCCAAAATGTCAGAGGTTTTCCACAATGACAATGTCATCACATACGCAGTAGAATTTTATTGACTGAGACAGTGGTTGCAGAAGCCTATATTTGCAGGTGCTACTTACTTATTTGTTTTTGCAACACATATATTTCACTTATAAAATAGACAGGCAAAAGAAACATAGTGACAGTCACACAAACACTGCACATTTAATTCAAGAATGAGAGTGCGTAGTAAGTTAAATTCCATTATTGAAGTAAAGCACAAGCACACATGACTTATAGTTTGTATTATAATTTATATTAGCACTTTAACACTATAATATTTCATAGCTATGAATTTTATAATACACTGGTACAGAACTTTAATAAAATGTACATCTCTGACCATGTCACAAAGACTCCTCTCAGCTAAATCTATGGAAAATTTAGTTCCTTGCTAAATGTGGGGTAATACGTAATCATATCATATTCAGAATAATTAAGGTCTGAAAGACACTTTCTATTAGTTTCACGTTATCTTAGGAATAACAACAGATGTATTTGAGCCACAGGATGGAAGGGCAAAAACAACAGGGTGTGGGTCCTGCATAAAATTATAAGAGAAGATAGATCCATACTATGATGATGACTAAAGGGAACTCGAGATTTTGCACTGAAAATTTCATGTGGAAACCGTTTAAAAACATTAAATTATTTATCACTTAAAACCCTATAAAATTCAATTTATCGTATTAATAATGTTAAGGGCATGTGGAGCACAGTAAAACACTTAAGGATTGAGTTATGAGGGCAGCAAAATACAGTGTTAGCTGACATCATTATTCTAAAATAGAATCTGTGAATGATTTAATGCTGTTTTTCTAGCTATGTACTTCAGTACCTTAGCAGCTTTAATATAGATAACAGCAATGAAAGAATTGTTTTGTAGGGCGGGCAACCACAGCCAAACTTCGACATTTTTCCAAAGAAAATTCCACGCTGGCTGTATGAATGGTTTTTATTAAATCTGTGACTGGTTTTGCACCACTTATCAGTGCATACTCAGGCAATACATGCTATTTATAACAGTAATGTTCAACGTTACTATGTTATAAATAGCGTATATTGCTTGAGGATACACCGATAAGTGGTGCAAAACCGGTCGCAGATTTAATAAAAATCATTCATACAGCCAGTGCAAAATTTTCTTTGGAAAAATGCAAGAATTGTTGATATTTATTGTAACACATTCCTTACAGATAATCAGACCAAAGATACCTATCAATTTATAATAACCTTGAAGACACAAGTCATTTACACCAAACTCTTTGGTTAAAATAAATCTTTCTTTGGTACTACCACCTGGTTTCAGGTCTTAGATAATTTTCAGGCAGACAGATGGATGTGTACACATCCTTATCGTAAGTTCACAGAGTGTCCCAGGAGTAATGGTCAATATTCAGCGATACGACTGTAATGATCATTCGAAGCAAAAAATCTAGTTAACATGGGCTCTAAAATGTGCACCTTAAGAGCAATCAGCAGTTCTTCACTTTCAACACTGAAACAAATGTCTTCTACTGCAAGCTCCATGCTTCCCACATTTTGAGAGGTGGTAATATGGACAAAAACAAGAAAAAATTGTAAAATAAACATTGGCTTTCAAATTCACATGATAAGAGCCATGAACACTTGTACAGTAGAGGACATGTTTCAAAACAGTGAAGATGAACAAGTGCTCATAATTTTTAATATATGCACTTCAGGGCCCATATTTAGTGGAAATTTTTTTCCTTGTTTTGGTCTATGCTACCATATCTGAAAATATGGAAAGCAGAGGGCTTGCAGAAGAAGAGATTTGTTTCACAGTATTGAAGACAGAGAAGTGTTCATGGATCTTCAGGTATGCATTTTAGGGCCCATGTTTAATAGAATTTATTGCTTGCAATAGTTGTTCCCATCATATCTGTGAGTGCTGATGATTTTTCCTTGGACACTCTGTATATCGAAAGTCACATGTCAGGCAGATGTGTACATGAAATTACAGTGCACACAGCATCAGTGAAGTTAGGTCTATGTTTTAGTCAAAGATATGAGAACGACATTAACTTGAAAGCAGTGGATAGTCACACGGGAAGAATGGTACAGATTCAATGGTACAAACAAATACTACAACAGATAATACCAACTGCTATACACAGAGAAGGGTAACATAAAGACTTGTAAGAGTAGTCCATGAAGATAGCTGAGTAAGGTATATTTCATGCTCTTATAGTGATATCGACAATTTACATATTTTTCCATATACAAAACAGTAAAGCATCTGAAGAAAGAGAAAGATTTGGCATACCACAAAGTAATAAAAAAAAACAATGATTGACACCTACCAGTACTACCTTTTGAACATATTAACCATCTGAAGTTTCTGTTTGAGGACGTCATTCATCAAAATTTGAACTCAAAAGTTGGAATTAAATATGTAGAATTATTGGATGAGCTGTGAAGAAAGTTCTAAGAAAGATATGCCTTTTTTAAAAACTGTGAAATATTTTTTCAGTAAATTCAACAATTGCAAACTGATATTCAGGAACCATTAATGTTACACAGAAAGAAACTGTGTGATAAAGATCTGCCAAATCACTGAAAATGCCAATTTTCCATTGCTACCCTGTAATGGCCTTTCCAGTAGTTATCACATTATGTATTGTTAAAGGACAGAAAGTACAACTGTAACATGTGTGACTTAATGAACAGTTTAGTTTGTTAAAATATTTAAAAGAAAGATAAATTTATGTTTATTAACTCAGTGATATTATTTGTGTTATGTTGTGTTAGAAGTCCTTTCTTGTGAACTCTTTGAGGTTTGCAGAGTCTGAGTTTGTAGAATCTTTTGTGCATTTACTGACAGTACCCTTGTGTCTTATTATCTGTTATCAGCCCTTACATGATTTGTAGTATTAAAAATTCAGTTTTATTATGTACATTATTATTATTATTTGTCAGTACACAACACATTATTTCAACAGGTTACAAACCAAGGAAATGTTTTACAAGAAATTAGTATTGGATATGTAATAAGACTCTATAGATGATGTGTCAATTTACTGATGAAAATCTGGACTTAATGTTTACATAGTACTGTAGTAATGGTATAGTTTACAGAAGAATCCATCTGATGACATTGTGTCACATATTGTACATCATTTGTAGATTCAAGATGAGCACGCACTTGATCAGATGATCACTGCAAAACATTGATGACAGTATCAGTAACAAATAATTGCTTAGTCAGTGCATGGGTATTTGTGGTGAGTGAGCACTTGTCATTCAGAAAATTAGTGTGAACATAACTGATAAAACTGAAAGCACTGCATACACAGCATGAAACATTTTTTGGTAAAAACCATCCTGATTGCAAAGTTGCTATTGACATATGGCAGGTCAATGTATTCATGACCGCAGAAGATGGAGAGATGCTAGTGTGAAGCGTACATCAAATAATGGACAAACTCTCATCAGGGAGTCAGTGTTCATTGCAAGTGGTCCTGGTGCAGCTAGGGAATCATGGTACATGAATTCTAGAGTACTTGATCCATGTGAGATCAACATTCATGCTCAACATTGTATGAAGAATTTTCAAAACCATTATTGGTGATGGGAAATGCAGTCTTGCTTTTTGATGTAGAGATGTTCACATTACATGCAGCCTTCAATAAAGGTGTGACCCATCAGTGTGATAACAAAATGTGCAAATTTTTAAAAGATGAAAGTCTTATTACAGTGGAAGAGAGAAATGAGAAACATTTCAAAATGAAATTTATTGTGATGCCAGTTGGTGAGTATTACACAAGTGTTGCTGCTTGTGAACCTCTCTTTTTGCGGAGCAAAAGAATGGCACATCAGAACACCACACAGGTTAAACGTGTTTGCCAATCAGTGAGATACATTTTCAAAATTGGGACATGCAGTGCAAAGACCGTATTACTGATAAAAATTCACAACCTGCATTTCTATTTAGTGGTGCCAAATGAAAGAAAGTTGACAAGCTTGTGCACAGAGATTTTTGTTGGACAACACAAGAAGATTCCTTGTGTGTTGCAATATATTTCATTATGTTAAGAGATTACTACAGTCAGTGTAAGATGATGTACTACATCAAGAATAAATCAGACCCACTTGAATGTAAGAGAAGTTCCTTTAAAGTGCCTGAAAAGCATTTTGTAGAAAGGCATAAAGACATTAAGAACTGATAATGGATCAGAGTTTTTTAATGAAAAGTTTGATAGTTTGACTCATCTTTATGGCATTTGGCATCAGAAAACTGTGCCATACTATACAGAACAAATGTAAGCTACCGAAAGGAAAACAAAACTGTTGTTGGCCAGTATTTCTCTACATCCCTACATGCAACTGGACTGACAGTTGAAATTTGGGTGGGAGCCATGAGTTAAGCTGCATTACAGTACAAATAGAATGGGACAGGTGGAGAAAAGTGAGTGCCACCTTGTGGTCTATGATTAACAAAAATCAAGCTTAAAAATCCTCAAAAGACTTGGAGAAGTACTTGTGTTAATAAATCAGAAGAAAAGAGACAAAAAAGGGAATGTTAAACCCAAAAAGGTTATTTTGTTGGTTATGGCCAAAGTGCGAAAGGTTGTTGTGTTTCCAGAGTGGTGACAAGTGAAAATATATGGTGAAGTTATTTTCACTGCAAAACCATTAAAGAATAATGACAGCTTAGAGCAAACAACAGCATCAAAACTTGCGAATTTAGTTCTACCAGCAATTACGTTGCTGCCTACAGAATACACCCCCCAAGACATTCAATGATATGAAAGTCTACAAAAATCACTAAAGAAGTAGACAATGGCATGCATTTCTAGGATGGAAATGAACAATGCCAGTACCTGATTCCATAGTTGATGAAACATTGTCAAAGGCTTACAGATGTTTGAAACTTAGTGTGATATTCATTATGAGAGGCTTTTATTAATAGTTTCCACAGTAAAACTTTGTCATGAAGTCTGTCAGAAAATCCAAAGAGATTCTGATCTTATGTAAAGTATGCCAGTGTCAAGACACAATCAATAACTCTGCTGTGTGAAACCAATGGTAATGTTAATGTTCAGAGTGGCACTAAAGGAGGGTTACTGACCATGGTTTTCCAAAACTCTATCACCAAAGAAGAAACAATAAATATTCCAGAACTTGAATCAAGAACAGTTGTCAACATTAGTAATTTGGAAGTAGATATCCTTGGTGTAGCATAGAAATTTAATAAAGACAAATCTTCTGTTCCAAATTTTGTGCTAATTAGTGTTCTTTCAAAGCAGGCTGATTAAATAGCTCCATTTTCAGCAGTAATATGCAACTACTGGTTTGATGAAAGATCTATACCGAAATACTGGAAAACTGGACAAATCATACCCATAGACAAAAAGGAAATAGAAGTAATCTACTGGATTGTAGACCAGTATTACTTATACCAGTTTGTAATAAGATTTTGGGACATTTACTACATTCCAACATTACAAAACACCTCAAAGGCTGTTATCTATTTACACTAACCAGCACAGATTAAAAAAAAAATATCATTCTTTTGAAACACACGTGACTCTTAATTCACACAAAGTAATGAGTGATATTGAGTTGATTCCATATTTCTAGATTTCCAGTAGGCTTTGGATACTGTTCCTCACAAGTAGCTCCTAATTAATTTGTATGCTTGTGAAGTATCATCTCAGCCATATGCCTGGCTTCATGGTTTCTATCAGAATTATCACAGTTTATGTAATTGATGGAAGTCATCTAGTGTAACTGATGTTATATCTGGGGGGTTCCCCAAGGAATTTTATAGGCTGTTTGCTGTTCTTAACGTATGTAAATGACAGGAGACAATTTTACCAGCTCTGTTAGTTTTTTACTTATCATGCTATCATTTATTATCTAGTAAAGTCATCAAAAGATCAAAATGAATCACAAAATGATTTAGACAAAATAGCTGGATGGAAAAATATTAGCAATTGAGCCTAAATGATGAAAGTGTGAGATTGTGTAATAAATCAGACAAACACAATAGCTGTTGATTCAGTTAAATCCCTAAGAGTTATAATTGCAAACAACTTAAATTGGAATCATTACATAGAAAATGCTGTAGGTAAGGGAAGCTTAAGATTGCATGTCATTGGCAGCACACTTTCGGGCAACTGAATATGTATTTGTATCCAGGCAGAATGTGTGGTGTCACTGCCAGACACTAGACTTGATAGGTGGTAGTCTTTAAATCGGCTGCGGTCTGTTAGTATACGTCAGACCCACGTGTCGCCACTATCAGTGATTGCAGATCGAGCGCCGCCACACGGCAGGTCTAGTCCAGAGAGACTTCCTAGCACTCGCCCCAGTGGGACAGCCGACTTTGCTAGCGATGGTTCACTGACTACATATGCTCTCATTTGCATAGACGACAGTTTGGCATAGCCTTCAGCTACGTCATTTGCTACGACCTAGCAAGGCGCCATATTCAGTAATTAGAATGAATTCTGAACAGACAATAATGTGAATCATGTACCATCAAGAGCAACGTTAATCATTAATGGATTAAAGTTAAGTATCAAACTAATTATGTCCGCTTTCTGAATTCTAATTCCTTGTCATGTTCCAGACCTCACGTCGGTATAGTTCTTCCCTCCTCACGTTAGCCTGCTTGAGCTAAAATGCGTGCATTTCAGCCTCCTCTCATAACACGGTGTTGGCTCTTCTGCCAACACAACAGAATGATTGTATTTTTCAACATAAAGAAAGCTACACCAAGGATATTCTACACCATGATGGATGGCATTAACCCTGTAGTGGTAGCAGTACCAATGGATCGTCGTCATCATATATATGCTGGCATGCACAAAAATTGTCAAAAGGACTTGTGTAATGTCCCATACAGACAAGTTGTGCATAGTTTGATGTATGGTATTGGTAGCAGGAACACAACCAGACATTACCTTCCCAATCAACAATAACAGCCAACACCTAAAGATGCTGAAAAAGATTCATTGGAGTGGCGTGAAAAGAAAAATGATGTATATTAAAGACAGTGCAGATAATGAACTTTATTTTCCACTGAAACAAGGAAATCAACTCATCGCATACATTGCTGCAGATAATGGAAGTGATGTAGCAACCAGGAAACCCACAGCTGCTTGGTGTTAAAGTGAAATGAATCAGTTGTTACTTGAAATTCAACTAAGCACAACTTTGAACATAATCTGATTAAAGAGTTTTCTCAGTGATTTGGCTTTATTTAGTAACCTAAAATCAACTTCACTATGAAGCTTATTATAGACCAAGAGCTTCACCATAAAAGTAAGCACATTAATGTCTATTACCATTTTGTGTGTAACAATTACTATATACATAAAACAAGTTTGTACTGTAACATCTAAAGGTCAACAAGCTGCCATACTATACTAATAAAGCCAGTACCAACGGTGATACTTCAAACCCAGAAAAACATGCTGAATGTCCAAAGCATTCAGGACATTATGGAATTCTTGATGAATGACATCCTATTGTTGCCTAAAAGATGGAGAAGAGTTCTAAATACACAGTAACAAATTTGATCCTCTTTCAGTGGGAGTGTTAGAAATATTTATTTTGTATTAACTTGGTGAAATCATTTGTGTTGCTTGTCCTTTTTATAAATTCTTTGTGTGTTACACTTCCTTGATTTGTAAAGAGTCTTTGGTGTGTGAGCTGACAGTATCTCTGTACGAGGATTTTGTATTACCTGCACTTGTGTGGCTTGTTTGATTCTATTATTTGATCAATATACAAATTCAAATCAATAAAATTCAAGTCAGTGATTTTGTTAGAGTGAAACACAATTGGCATACAAAATAAAGATGTGTTGTACATATTGGTACTTGTTCTAATGCATTTTTAAATTGTGAAATACAAATAATTTAGGTTGTTAATATATGTTGTTCAGTTCACTTGTTTTTCTAATCTCAGAGAAGCACCTTCTGGAATGTAATGTTATACACCAAACAAAACAGAAAATTCACTAGAACTAGTTTGAGTGTGTAGTAAATTAACACCTACCTTTATTTGTACCATTTAGCATAAACCACCTTGTAGAAAAGTCCCATCCAGATTCTGCAGCAGCTTTGAGTTCAGAATAAAACTCATTTTTCTCTTTCACTGTCTTATAGATCCTTGCATTATGGGCATCCTCACTGTAAATAAGGATTAAACAATAACTTTATGTGGTAAGGTGATGAGTAATCAGTGTTCATTAATGAGCAATATTATCAAACAGAATAAACATTTTTGTTGTGTGTAATAATTATCTGAGGAGAAAGTTCAGTGGCAGCAACACAAGATACTAAAGTGTTAAACTTGCTAATCATAAATCTTCAGAACACTGACAAACACCATGGAAAACGAAGAGGAAGATTTGGGATTAATGTCCTATTGATGACAAGTTCATTATAGATGGAGCACATATTCAGGTTAGGGAAGGAAATCAGCCATGTTCTTTTCAAAGGAAGCAGTCCAGAATTCACCCTAAACGATTTAGGGAAATCCTGAAAGACATCAATCTGGATGGCTGAAGGAGGATTTGAATCCGCCTTCTCAGAAAAGACGATAGAGGTTTTAATGAATGATCTATTAGTTCAGAAGCACTCCCCTCACCACAACCTCACATCCCATAAAATACCAAGTAATAGATCTAATGATAAAAATATTGCGAGACATTGTTGCTACCTGACTTGTTGCTTCCTTTACATAGTTCTGAGAGACTATAAAAAGTCTTATCATTGTGATGACTACCAGGTGGTGGTCACAACCAATCAGAGTATTTAATGAGCAAGGTGGCACAGTAGTTAGCACACTGGACTACCATTCAGGAGGATGACAGTTCAAACCTGCATCCAGCAACCCTGATTTAGGTTCTTTGCGATTTCCCTAGATTGCTTCATGCAAATGCCAGGATGGTTCCTTTGAAAAGGCATGGCTGTTTTTCTTCCCCATCCTTCCCTAATCTGAGCTTCTGCTCCGTCTCCAATGGCCTCATTGTTACTGGGATGCTAAAAACTTATCACCTCCTCCTCCTCCTCCTCCTCCTCCTCATCCTCCTCCTCCAAAGGATATTTTAGTAAGGGCATTAATATTTTTACATTTAGCATGTTTGTGTATCAGTTTCCAAATTACTCAGCTAATTTCTGGAGAATAAAGTGTCATGGTAAACCAGAAAGCCTTTGCCCCTGTTTTTTAGCCAAATTACAACTGTACATGTGAAGTCAAAATATACATTCCCAGCAGTGGACCTTTCCTGGACTTCCTCGACATTATCTATCAGTGGCTATATAGCACAACACTGCCGTCAGCTGTTCAAGATGGTGATTGTGCTTCACACATCCAAGGCATATGAGCAATGAAGTGTGATCATTTTCTGTGGAGCAAGGAACTTACACCCATCAAAATCAACAGGGAAATGCATCCCACATATGGGAAAAAGTGTCTCACTTTGAGAAGTGTGAGGTAGTGGTGTTGTGAGTTCACAACAGGCCATGAAGACATGCATGACTATGAGTGTTCGGGGATGCCATGTACATTACTGGCTGATGATAACACTTCCTCGTGGTAGGTGCAACCATCAGCGCCTACTGTTATTGTTCTACACTACCACGTTTACAGGTTACCATCAGGAAGAAGCACAAAGGGATTCTCAATGTGGACAATGTGGTTATGCTCCATGACAATGCAAGGCCACATATGGCAATCAGCACCACTGACAAGCTCCAGTCACTTTGCTGGGAAAGTGCGGACAACCCATTATACAGTCCAGATCTTGCCCCCTAGTGCTTTCAACATTTTTGATCTGCTGAAGAAGTTCCTGGCATGACAGCAATTGACATGCAACTATGAGGCCAAGACAACAGTCCAACAGTGCTTCCACAGTCAGCTGGATGAGTTCTGCCACAGAGACATCTCAAATTTAGTGCTGTAATAGGACAAATGTCTTAACTGTTGTGGGGAGTATATGAAAAAATAGTGTAAGGTACATAGAATAGTACATATACTTGTAACTACCTGTATGTACCTTATTTTGGCTAATAAAAAATAGGGGTAAAGACTTCACCCTTGTAGCATGAAAACTGTGACTCTCTACTGACAACACAATACTCCTGCCTCCTTTTATGTTGGCGGGGTCTGCCCCTTGTGACAGCCAGTGGTCAATACCGCATTGTATAAGGGTGTCCAGATACTTTTGATCAGATAGTGTATGTGGACACAAAGATAAGTGGTTAGCGTGGACATCCGAAGACGGTGATAGTGGTGTACTTTATTGTCTCTTGGCACACGCCATACAGCACACACTGGAAGATGTGCAGCAGGAGCTATGTGATGGATCCATGTAACTGGAAGATTCTCCTACATGAGTGGCAGTCAATCTGGTCCCTACCACCCACTAGAGAGTGTTCCAGCTCTCATGGCAGTCGATAGGCGTAGGGTTTTAAAAATATTTTCATTACATTCAAAAAAAATTTGACATAAAGTATTTGGTAAGTAATGATAATTATTACTATATCATTTAACTTGCTGTAACGCTGCTTTACAAATTTCACATAGTAAATCAACATTACTGTTGAATCGGTGGGCTGTTAGAAAATTTTACTGCTAACGCAGATACAAAAGTGGGTGGTATGTAAAAACGGTTGACTACCCCTGTTCAACGTGATCCAAAACCAATTCTTCTATTGTCGGTGTTCATTTTTTAACAGTCAGGCTATCTGTCGTTGGCTTTAACGATTCACTCTTCTATCACCATTAAGAACTGTACTGAAATGTTGAAAACATATATAAGGAAAGTTTTCTCCCTACGTTTGGTTTTTGTCAAATGACAGTTTTTTTGCAGTGAAAAATAAACAATGTTCTTGTTTGTTGCTGCAAATTTTTCCATTTCCTGACTGTGGTACAGTTACGGTAGAGGTCTTCAGCCTTTGGTTTCCAGTTTGAAAGTTCTGTGTGACCCCCCCATCAACTTGAAATTTGGACTCATGTGTAGAACACATGGTATCTGTTTAGTCTCAATTTACAGCAAACTTCCGAAAATTGTGTATTTAAGGTCTACTAGTAAATCTGTGAGTGAAATTTATTCTTTGTCATTCTACAGGGTTTCTTCCCGTTCTGTTTAGGCCTGCAGCATGGAAACAATGATTGATTGCGTGCCACTGTGCGTCGTGTTATTAACCTAATTTTAGTTCAACAGATTTTACGGATATTAAATGTGGGAAACTGAAGAATATTTGGGGATTCCGCCGTGGGAACGGTGTCTTGCTATTTTCCAAGTACGTTTTCGGGAGATGATATAAAACTTTTAGAAGCGTCTGCCATTTTATTTTTTGCGACACTGCTGTTACACACCTTCCCCAGACAAAGGAGCCAGGGAGCATTCGCAAAGCACTTCTTTGTATACATTCGATGTCTCCCTTTACTCAACTATCTTAGAATGCCCACTTTAAAGCAACAATATTTCAAGGCAATACAGTTATAATCTCTTATCTTACTTCAGTGAAATTTTTTCCATGAATAGTTATGATCCAGGAGCAGGAACAGTGCTCGACTCTTCATTGTTAAGTTAGTCATGCTGAGCAAGTCACAGATATTTTCAACGATCGTCGGAAAATTGACAATGGGCGCCTATCATCCGAAACTGGTCGTCAATAAATCTAACTTGCAAGTGAGACTGTGCCCTACATACTACACTACTGGCCATTAAAATTGCTACACCAAGAAGAAATGCAGATGATAAACGGGTATTCATTGGACAAATATATAATACTAGAACTGGCATGTGATTACATTTTCACGCAATTTCGGTGCATAGATCCTAAGAAATCAGTACCTAGAACAACCACCTCTGGTCGTAATAACGGCCTTGATACGCTTGGGCATTGAGTCAAACAAAGCTTGGATGGCGTGTACAGGTACGCTGCCCATGCAACTTCAACACAATACCACAGTTCATCAAGAGTGACTGGCGTATTGTGACGAGCCAGTTGCTCGGCCACCATTGACCAGTTTTCATTTGGTGAGAGATCTGGAGAATGTGCTGGTCAGGGCAACAGACGAACATTTTCTGTATCAAGAAAGGCCCGTAAAGGACCTGCAACATGCGGTCGTGCATTATCCTGCTGAAATGTAGGGTTTCGCAGGGGTCGAATGAAGGTTAGAGCCACAGGTCGTAACACATCTGAAATGAATGTCCACTGTTCAAAGTGCTGTCAATGCGAACAAGAGGTGACCGAGATGTGTAACCAATGGCACCCCATACCATCACGCCGGGTGATACGCCAGTATGATGATGACGAATACACGCTTCCAATGTGCGTTCACTGCGATGTCGCCAAACACGGATGAGACCATCATGACGCTGTAAACAGAACCTGGATTCATCCGAAAAAATGACTTTTTGCCATTCGTGCTCCCAGGTTCGTCGTTGAGTACACCACCGCAGGCGCTCCTGGCTGTGATGCAGCGTCAAGGGTAACCGCAGCCATGGTCTCCGAGCTGATAGTCCATGCTGCTGCAAACGTCGTCGAACTGTTCGTCCAGATGGTTGTTGTCTTGCAAACGTCCCCATCTGTTGACTCAGGGATCGAGACGTGGCTACACGGTCCGTTACAGCCATGCGGATAAGATGCCTGTCATCTCGACTGCTAGTGATACGAGACCGTTGGGATCCAGCACGGCGTTCCGTATTACCCTCCTGAACCCACCGATTCCATATTGTGCTAACAGTCATTGGACCTCGACCAACGCGAGCAGCAATGTCGCGATATGATAAACTGCAATCGCGATAGGCTACAATCCGACCTTTATCAAAGTCGGAAACATGATGGTACGCATTTCTCCTCCTTACATGGGGCATCACAACAACGTTTCACCAGGCAACGCCGGTCAACTGCTGTTTGTGTATGAGAAATCGGTTGGAAACTTTCCTCATGTCAGCACGTTGTAGGTGTCGCCACCGACGCCAACCTTGTGTGAATGTTCTGAAAAGCTAATCATTTGCATATCACAGCATCTTCTTCCTGTCGGTTAAATTTTGCTTCTGTAGCACGTCATCTTCGTAATGTAGCAATTTTAATGGCCTGTAGTGTACATTCTGACTACTTGTTGTCGCTGCGTGCCATCTTGGATAATATTAGTAAGTTACGGCCGTTATATTGCGCAGAAGATACGTGTCCTTCTAGCTTATTACTTTCAGGTTTGAATCTGTACTCTAGAGACAGGGAGACGCACACCATTAGAGCAGGAGGCAAGGACAGGGAAGCTGGTGACGCTGTGGTGAAAGTATTTTCCGAATATTATTTCGAGCAGCTCTTGAGTCAGCACACCCGTAACGGAAACGTATTGTATCTGCTGGCAACAAGTGCCGCGTTCTGTCCCAAACGGGTGAATCGGGTCAGACTGACCTCCGTGTCATCCACTGACAATGGCGTCATCGGATGCGGTGTGGGAGGAGTATGTAGTCAACGCTCCAAGCGTGGAGCTAAAACACTAGTACAGACAGAATATTCCCACTTGCCTGGTATGCTTTCACGTGTGCTTTCAATCACTGAAACCTACTCTGTCAAATATCTTTTATCTCTACTTTCAAATGGTTGTACCTTGGAACCCATTTCCGACAATTTGTCCATACGACCTGCTTAGCTCCTTATCCTCTGAGGGATTGTTTCCTGCAGTTTCCCCCACTTGGTAAAATCATCCTGTATCAGTGATCTGGCGGATATCCTTTGTATCAATATGAGACTGTTCACAGTTATGCACAGGGAACTGATATCGTTTCCACTCAAGCAGAATCGTTTCACTTAGGAGGCTGCCTCTTTCTGCAGTTAGAGGCTCGATATGCTCTATCCCTGGCTTGCCTGCAGTGGCGTATGTGGATGCAATAATAACTTCTTCTGATATATTTTGTTACAAAGCTGCAGTTACTGGTGGTTGGCACATAAACTACGAAAATAATAACTCATGTTGTGAACCAGAGCCCAACGTCATCCCATGTATCGTAAAGACATTTGAAAGTATAATCAGGCTGTCTTGTACGCAGAGAAAAACGAAAATAAGTTATAAAGCTATCTGGAACGTTCATGTTCCGAAGGTCTCTTCCCACTGACAATATTGTTCCAGTCCGTTAAACATAACGGCAAGTAGGATATTTCGCATAGTAGCTTTTCACCCTCTCGAAAATTACCTAACTATGAGTAATTTGTTTGTTATTAAATTGTAAGCATTGTGAACCGTCATTTGTCTCTCTATTTTTAGCTTCCGTGCAGTACTCCGTGTTTAAGGTACTTTGAAAGATGCCATTTAACCTCTCTTGACCCATGAATTTGAAGGGAATTCTGAATGAGGCTCTAAATTGACACCTCATTTGTCGTTCATCGTGAGTGGCTTCGGCTGGTGTATATTCGACACTGTTCTTTCCTGACAGGCAGTGTGTCAAAGATTCTCCCAATGCCGCCCTGTAGTCACACGGGTGGGCGTTCTCAGAAGGCAACAGCAGCGGGAATATTTTGTTGATGAAAAGTTTCACAGCAGCTGCAAATTATACAAATGACAAAACCAGTATCATACAGTATCAGCATTGTATCGTAATATATTATCATCCAACTACTAGTTTCAGTGTTAGGTCATTCTCAAGTGCTACGACACAACAACTTTGCTATGTATACATCAGACAAAATGTAGATATTGCACTTTATGTTTTGTCGATGTGATAGCTGGCCTCATCTGATACTACGTGGCAAACAGCTTAAAGTCACTCACTCAAACAAAACTACCTAACAGTGCAGCTGCGATGAAGACATGGCTTCGACGTTTGCGCAATAGTAGCAACAATATTTTTGCAAATTCTGCAACGCCTTCATCACCAAGGATTTTGCGCCTCGTGAACACTGAGGAATAGCTCAGCTAAGCGAGGCAGAGACGTTATTGAAGGACCCATTAATAAATCGTTTTCCCTGAATACAAGGGGAAAATCCTTAATATATGGTACAATAGAAAGTATCATCAGCCATGCACTTTACAGTGATTCGCTGTACATGGAAGTGATGTAGGGAAAATACCGAGAACCTAAATCAAAGCAGCCGGTACGTGCTCTGTAGCCCGCTCGCCCGGAATTCGAATCCATCGTTTTACGAACTGCGCCGTTTAGTTAAGTATCGCAAATAAGACACAGTCAGAAGAAGATTTACCTAAAGGTTCATTTAGCTCAACTGCCTGATCTACTGACGGGCAAATCTGCACTTCATCCGCATTTCAGAGAACCATTATCGTGGTCGTGTATTATAAATGTAAGAGAAAAAAATTAATACTGCTTCGCTATCAAAGTCAGATATCACTTAGAATGTCAGATCATTAAGCCGTAGAACGACAGTGGACTAAGGGCTGCCTTACTCGTATTCAACACCCAGACTGTGGGGCAAACGAAAGCTTACGAAGGAGACAGGACTGCTTTTCGTTCTTATGACGTTTTATTCACACAGAGTACCATGACACCTTCTCTGCTCCATAGCAAAATCACATTTCAGAAAGAAAAAAATACAAGGTTCACAAAGCAGAAGACTTAATGCAATTCGTCTAGAATTACTTTTACAACGGTCAGGATGTGGTTATAAGCCTGTTTGCTTACTATTGTGTAAAAAATAGCAATTGGAATGTCTGAAAGAAAAGTAAGGACACGTTATCCCGCATGAGCGACAATCACTCGCTAGCAGCGAGTACCACTTCAGCTCACAACATGCACACATGAAAACGTGAAGTGAACGAAACAGCCGCGTACACAATAGCAATGATCGAAGTTTTATAATTTAATGTGTTTTCGTATGTTATAAATCAAGCTTAACTTTGGTAGTGGACGTGCAATCCTTAATCCCTGAGTATTCAACAGACTAACTTATTTCCCAAAAAACCAAGCAACTCAGACAGAGCCTAGATAATTCTAGAATTTCCCAAATATTCTACTTGTTGTAGTGAGAATTAGTAAAAGACTATTCCAGGGTATGAAACAATTATTACAGGGAGAGTACCATTACGCCGTCTTGTAAAACCAGAGTTAAGCACAGGACGAACGAGGAGCTGAACGAATCCAAGTCGTCAAGCAGTGTTCATCCCAGCATTATGAGAACAGCAAGACATGCTCAGTATCTTCCAACTGTAGCGTAGAAAGAAGTCGCTCCTCTTCTGGAAAGCTGGTTACCCGTCCTGCAGTTTCCACTGTTTCCTTGCTCCTCCACTTAGATTTTATTAATATTTATTGAACATAAATAAGGAAACAGCCAAGTATCACCAGTAAAGTTAGTGGATGCAGATAGTTATCTTAACGCTAAATAATCCATGCAAATCACCATGAGAAAGAAATGCAAATTTTTTAACTGAGTGACTAACCTGTATGATTCTGGACGAGGCCCGCTTGAATCGTCGCTGTATCTCGCCAAGGTGTACTTCACTCCATCTTTCTCGACGGTCACAGTACGATTCTTCATCCAGAAGTCAAATTCTCTCTCCAGTGTTGATATACTCTCGTTCAAGAAGTCAATGTCCTTTGTGAATTCATAGTAGCTTTTGAACATAGGTATGAGTAATGGAGGATGTGAACGCATTATGTAGTAAATCCTCCCACCAT
Source organism: Schistocerca piceifrons (assembly GCF_021461385.2). NCBI lineage: Eukaryota > Metazoa > Arthropoda > Insecta > Orthoptera > Acrididae > Schistocerca > Schistocerca piceifrons. The sequence continues at coordinate 274,380,531 of NC_060149.1, forward strand.
TTGGTATTAATCCATAGGTGTTGACAATTTCCAGAAAATTTTTCAGCATTCCTTTAACGGTGGCGTACATTTCACTGTACAGGAGACCTCTTGCGATCCAGTAGGAGTCCCAGTAGTAAAACTCACGAAATCGACCTCCGGGGACGATCACTGGATTCGGAACGTAAATAATTGAGTACTGTTCCGGATGTTCCCTGACGTCATCCTTAATCTTCCTCCCAAGGTTTTTCCAGAAATGGTTCAGCTCTGATGCCCATTCGCGGTACAATGGGTCATCGATTCTGTCCAGGAAAGCTGGATTTTCTACCCAGTCCACTGGATCCCATGGCTCAAACTCACTGCCAGGAGGGTCGAACGTATCATTCACAAACAGTTCGACTTGAAGTTTATCTGGCATTCTGTTTGTTCTGTTCATGAATTTTTCAAAACGTTCCAGTGTTTCATTTGGAGAGAATTTCATCTTCATGTCTACAAATGTTTTGGAATCGTCGTGTATGGAGGCCATTTGTACCGTGTGCAGGAGATCTCCATAGCAATAGATGTTGCTGAAAAGAGAGAAAAAAACCGTTAGCAAAATGATTTATGTCATACAGGACATTGTCTAAACGTTAGAATAATTTAAAAACATTTACAGAAAAAAACGAAGAATACCAATGCTAAGAAAAAAATTGTTACAATGTGTAAAAACATTTTCGTTACGAACTCATTTTTGTTTACAGTTAATTTGCAGACCAGTCTCAGAATTTAATGTCTCACTAAAATGTGAATTACACCTAGCTCGAAATACGACATTTGGTCTTGGATATTGCCTGATATTCAAATGGTAAGAGGAGATCAATAATGTCTTAGAGTTACTGCACATCAATACGTGTCTATTTGAAAGCTGTTTTATTATCCTCTAACACCCGCAATAAGGATAAAACTGAATTAACCTAAAAAATTATCTGAGCCGTCTTGGACTTTTCAACGATGTACTTCATTGATAAAGAGCCCTCCGTGACCAAACCACACAGATTCTGAAGAAGAATCAGAGCTTTCGATTACTTCCGTCGTCTTCATTGTCAAGGGTAAACAACTACACTGATCAACACTGATTTTTCTTTTTTGATTATAAGACTTTTTTATGTTGACTTCGTTTACCTGAATCCAAAAGTATCAATATCTGTGTCCTATCACACATAGTTTTTTATAATTTTAGTATTGGCAATTTAAACGTCTTTAAAAACGCAATATGGCCAAAGTTAAGGGCGAATTCGAAGTAATTAATTTTGCATTAGTGTATATTTGCAGTTAAAAATATTGTATAGTACATATCCGCAGGTGGTACCACTTTCTACTGTTATATTGGTAGGAATCAGATATAAGTTAGCGAACTAGTGCCCGCAAGAGTATCTAGAAGAGTGGTTCAGTGCACTATTTTATTTGTTCAAAGTGTTTATCTTGCATTTATTTTGGAGTAAAAATTGGGGATCAGGATACTTTACTTTACTTTTTTCGTGTCCGGAGCTGTCAATCTTCCGGTACAGTGGTGAGTTTGTTTAGACAGAGGTAGTCTTCATGTTTTAGTAGGCTTCATTTTATCAGACTGACCTCTACGCGGGATACAGCAGTTCTGATACGGGTTAGCATTTTCCAAGACTTGTAGTTTAATTCAGCATCCCTTGGTGGATGTTCTGAAACAGGGTAGCCGACAGGGGTTCATCGAAAGTGTAACTGAAGAACCGATATCTTCATTTTAGTCTTTTTAATCCACAAAGTGTACCGTACAGTGGATGGTGCTCATCAAATGCCTTTTTGAACTGCTCGTTATGTTCATGAACTCTCCTACGAGACTTGGGACTACTGAATCCTACAGCTTGGTACAGCTTTATCAGCGATGTGGGCTTCATGCATCCTGTGACTAGCCTACATGTTTCGTTAAGGCTTATATCTGTGTTCTTTGTATGCGCCTATCTAGACCAGACAGGACACGCGCAGTCAGCTGCGGAAAAGCAAACTACTAAAACGGTGATTTTAAGCACAACAGGTTTGACTTCCCACTCACTGCCAGTTAGCTTTCTAAGGATATTTTTCCTTGCAGCTACCTTATTTTGAGTTTTTACACAGTTATGTTTACATGTGAGGGACCTGCCAAGAGTCACTCCGAGATATGTTGGCTGGTGTGTGTGCTCAATGGTAGACCCATTCCAGTTAACGTGCAGCTTCCTATTTGTTGGGCGTGTGTGCAGTGAAAAGCGCGAACTGTCGTTGTAGAGGGATTTAGTTTGAGAGAGTTGTCGTCGTAATATGTTGACATAGCTTCTAGGGTATTCTCCAACTTTACCTCTACTTCCTCAAGGATCTTCCCTGCACTGTGATACCCAGCTAAGGAGCAATCGTGAACCCCTCATAAAGTGTGTAACGTTCATGTTGCGGAGATAAGAAAATGGTAAAAGGGAAAACTGAACTCCCTGAGTTTAGGAGTTCCGGTGGTGTTGCGTTCACCAAAAGAATTTCTGCATTTGTAAAGTAAAATGTTTCAATATCAAAAACAAAAAGAGAGTTATTTATCCTGATTTGGAGTCTGCTAGAAGACCTGTACCACACGGCAGATGCTGCATTCTGAATCAAATTGTACGTCAGATGAGCCTTCTGGAGATTCTGATTGAACTTGAGCTAAACGATTTGGTCACATATTTAAATATCCCAAAGAATACTTCAGAACTTCTAGCTTCAAGGCTGAAAGAGAAGAACTTACGAGCTCCAGGAACACGGGTAACACGTTGCAAACACAAATAGAAAGGTTTGGGACTGTGTTTTAGGCAGGAGCACTCTTTAGTATACTGCACTGGGATTTCAAACCTCATTAATAAGTTAGGAGCTGATTACAAAACAGAAGACTCGAGGCTCTTCATTGACTCAAGTAAGAGAAGTTTAAAAGGTGTGTTGCTACATAACAGCAATATTCCTGCATCAGTTCCAGCCGCTCATTTTATCCATTCCAAGGAGACGTATGAGAATCCTGAGCTGCTATTCGAAAAAATAAGTTACAGTCTACATCGGTAGAGAGGCACAGGATTTGAAGATTTTGTACATGTTGTTAGGACAACAGCAAGGTTATACCAAATACCCAAGTTACATTTGTGAATGGGACAGCTGAGATAGAAAGAACCACTGGACAACACGAGAATGACCTCGAAGAAATGCAATGATTTTAGGATCCAAAAATATCGCAGGAAAAAGCTTAGTAGATCCCGAGAAAATTCTGCTACCACCCTTGCATATTAAATAGGGGCTAATGAACCAATTTACCAAGGCATTCCAAAGAGACGCACTCGTTTTAAATACTTAACGAACGAGTTTCCTGCGCTCTCAGAGACGAACGCCAAAGAGGGTATATTTGTAGGGCTGCTAATCAGGGAACCAAGTAAAGATAAACGTTTTGAAGAATGTATGACTCATCAAGAAAAAGAGAGCTTGATTGGTTTCAAAGTAGTGGTTCAGGAGTTCTTGGGGAGGGGGGAATAAGAAAGACTCAAACTATGTGGAATACGTGAACAATATGCTAGAAAGACATAAAGTCTTAGCACGCAACATGAGTCTGAAGGAACACTTCCTTCTCTCATATTAGGCAAGTTCCCAAAAAACCTCGGGACAATGAGTGGAGAACAGGGTGGGAGGTTTCACAAAGGCATTAAAGAAGTGGTAAGTAGGTATCAGGAGCGATGGAGTTCATGCATGACTGTAAACTAGTATTGACTCCTGCACCATGATAATCCCGCACAGCACAAGAAACCACATGGCACAAGAAGTTTTTCATACAAACGGCAGAGGTACTATAGACTTTATCACCTAAGAGAACAATTGGATAGACTTTGGGATTTGTTCTTTGTAAGTCTTTAATTAGTGTGTTCTCTCTCTTCTATGAAACTAGCGCAATAGAATATATGTTTAATTCACGTTTAGTACGTTATATTGATATTATAGTTCATACGAAATGCAAAATTGTAGGTCTACAGCATGTTGCAAAGTTTTATTTGTTTTAAAAAACTTGATGTGATACATGAAAATGGAATTATATTCTGTTAATGATATATCTTAAACATACAAAATAAGTTACTACATTTGAAACGGGTATCCATTTTCTTATTCTTCTTCCTTTTCTTTTTTTTTCCTACCTGTACTATCAGGCCGCTTCGTCAGAGACTTAGTTATCGAAGAAGCAGCATTTGTTCAAATCTGGCGTAAAAAATATTGAGGCCAAAGACACTTGTTAAGTACGATGTACAAATAAGCACCGTGCACACAAAGGAAACTTACAATTAAAGTTCAAAGGTGGCCGAAAATGTCGACGTAGAGAGCAATGCGCCCATCACCATCCTCCTAGAGTGACCACTGAATGTGGTGCCTTCCGCTACTAGTACTCGATACTTATACATGAGAATTGTCAACACCATCCACTACATTCCAGAAACTTTCCGTTCTCAAACTCTGTAAAAAGAATATCATGACAACGTCGACATTTAGTCTTCTGACAGTTACAGTGATGGAAATCGAAGAAAGCACTGGCCCTTCATCCGAAAAAAAAGAAACATCTTACCATCGAGAAAATTTCATTCAGCTTATCGAAATGAAAACGGCATTAGCGAGCAATGGGACAGTATATTGTATTAGAAACTCATACCGAAGTTTCTCTCCTGAACACCACCTTGCAATATCCCAGATATAGTTTGGAACATGATTATGTATATGTCGTGTGTTACTTCTGCAACTGAAGCTGTATTCGATGATCAGCATAAAAGTGTCCGAGTAACGGAGTACTAAGGGCAGTTTGGCACTTCTGGAGAATGACACAAACAATCCACTGCAGTGCGACCTGTTCGTATACTGTATTGCGCAGAGCACTACCTTGCAATACAGGCAAGGCAGATTAGGATCAGTATAATGTTTTTAGATCCATTCCACACTATTTTAGATAAATACCGGGAAAGTACTCCATATCCTCATAAGAAGCGTAATGATTTATACGCCAAAACACAGTTAACAAAATTTACGTGGCCCTCACACAGATCGCCCACATGTCTTTCCCTCGCGTCTAAGGTTAACATGACGATGTATTATCAGCAAGAACATTCGGCCACAGAAATAAAAGAAAGGCATCTCGGAAAGGAAATTAAAAACCGTTCCCTGCATCTGTCTGAACTAACATTAGGAAACAACAAGATGGACACAGTAACGAAACTGAAGATGCCATGTGGAAAAAAAGTGTGATTTCTTCATGCTTTAAGATACAAAATAAGCATACTTTATTTTAAGTTTCGGTAGTCTTCATTGCACAGAAAATTCAGGAGTTTGCTCTTAACAACCTGATCAGAGTAGTCATTTTACTGGTTAACAATAAGAGTTACTCTCAATGTGATTGCGACTACTTCAAGGAACGAAGTTTCTCATGTATCGTTGTCTTGGAGGTTTGCGGCAAACGTGTGTCGTAATTTTCAGCTCTCCACAGCACTAAGCGGCTTACGTAGAATTCTAAGTGCGCTGCTGAAGAGCAAGGACTTCATGAGGAAAGGACCTGCAACCATTTGTGGCTTGTTTCGCAATTCTGGCTAGTTAGAGGTTTGAATAGCTGCCAACATCCACAAACTACTTGCTGAGTATCATGTTGCATCTTACGGTTGGACACGAATATTGCCAAGCCACTGAAACAGACTCCTAGTGAGTTGAAATTCGTCGAGAGAATTCGTAAAGGATAAGTGGAAAGTTGTCTTAGTTCAGATATCTGAAGAAATGAAACCAAAGTACTAATCGCGTTTGGGCGCGTGCTTCCATGTATCACATACAGGATGTTTCTGTGATGATGATACAAAAGTTCAGTGGTGATAGAGAAGGGCAAATGTATCTATCTGAGGTAGGGACACGAATAACACTGAAATTTTCTAGTTTCCTCATAAAACTTCTGGCCAATTTGGCGTTAGTCTGGTAATGATGATAAAGCAGGTACATTTTTCAAATAATTTTATTTATCTCACAACTTACACAAATTTTTAAATTCTCAACAGTTTTTCAGAATATCGTCCCATAAGTTCATGACACGGTCGCATGAAGTTCCGTCGTACCCGATCATACAATACCAATGTTGTAGTCAAGACTTTTACATTACCCTGTAGGAAAATGTCAATTGGACCAGTTCAGGCGAAAGAGATGTCCACAAAACAGCCCTGGCTCTTCTCATGCATATTTCAGGGAGCGTCTAACGTTTGCGCTCGCAAACAAAATGTGAAATGTGGATTGGGGCTCCACTACGTTGGACCCACATACACTATGTGATAAAAAGTACCCGGACACCTGGCTGAAAATGACTTACAAGTTTGTGGCGCCCTCCATCGGTAATGATGGAATTCAGTATGGTGTTGGCAACCCTTAGCCCTGACGAAAACTTCCACTCTCGCAGGCATACGTTCAATCAGGTGTTGGAAGGTTTCTTGGGGAATCGCAGCCCATTCTTCAAGGAGTGCTGCACTGAGGAGAAGTATCGATGTCGGTCGGTGAGGCTTGGCACGAAGCCGGCCTTCCAAAATATTCCGAAGGTTTTCTATGGGATTCAGGTCAGGACTCTGTGCAGGTCAGTCAATTACAGGGATTTTATTGTCGTGCAACCACTCCGCCACAGGCAGTGCATTATGAACAGGTGCTCGATCGTGTTAAAAAATGCAATCGCCATCCCCGAATTGCTCTTCAACAGTGGGAAGCAAGAAGGTGCTTAAAACATCAATGTAGACCTGTGCTGTGATAGTGCCACGCAAAACAAGGGATGCAAGCTTTCTCCATGAAAAACACGACCACACCATAACACCACAGCCTCCGAATTTTACTGTTGGCACTACACAGCCTAGCAGATGGCGTTCACCGGGCCTCCGCCATACCCACACCCTGCCATCGGTTCGCCACATTGTGCACCATGATTCGTCACTCCACACACCGTTTTTCCACTGTTCAATGGTCTATTGTTTACGATCCTTACACCAAGCGAGGCGTCGTTCGGCATTTACCGGCGTGATGTATGGCTTGTGGGCAGCCGCTCGAGCATGAAATCCAAGTTTTCTCACCTCCTGCCTAAATTTCATAGTACTTGCAGTAGATTCTGATGCAGTTTGGAATTCCTGAGTGATGGTCTGGATGGATGTCTGCCTATTCCACATTACGACCTTCTTCAGCTGTCGGCGACCTCTGTCAGTCAACAGACGAGGTCTGCCTGTACGCTTTTGTGCTGTAAGTGTCCCTTCACGTTTCCACTTCGCTATCGCATCGGAAACAGTGGACCTATGGATGTTTAGGAGTGTGGAAATCTCGCGTAGAGACGTATGAAACAAGTGACACCCAATCACCAGACCACGTTCGAAGTTCGTGAGTTCCGTGGAGCGCCCCATTCTGCTCTCTCACGATATCTAATGACTACTGAGGTCGATAATCTGGAGTACCTGGCAGTAGGTGGCAGTACAATACACTTAATACGAAAAACGTATGTTTTTGGGGTGTCCGGATACTTTTGATTACATAGTGTACGTGTTATGGCAAGAGATCAAGTGGCCCATCTTTAAAACATGCGGTGAATAGTCTCTTAGATGAATGATGAATACTGGTGCACTTAAGGTAGGGGAGCCAGACTCTGACTAATCCCTCCCACAAGTTATCTGCATATCTGTGTTAACTATAATTCTTATCAGAGCAACCACGACTATTGCGACTATTGAGAATTTCGTCTCTGGTGAAACAAGCATCTTCCGAAAAAAGTAAATACACAGGAAAGTGGGAATGGATCTTACAGCCCCTCCCCCTTTCCCCCTCCCCCTCATCACCCATTGGCTCAACACAACGCGAGGTCCGACGACAACAGGAGTTGAAGACTACACTTTCTCTGAATGGTGGAAGGGTAGATGCTGTTTCTGTATTACAGCATTGTTTGCGGCATCCATTTGACGTGCTATTAATGAGTGCTGACTGAAAGCTCTTCATCCACGTGAGCAAGCACTGATTCTTCCCAATGGGGACTCTGCGCAGTTTTTTGTTCTCCGCGGCCGTTGTATTGCAGTACTCATTGCCCCGTTACCCTTAATAGTTGGAACCCTGGATGCGTCGGACGTCTCCTACGTGGATACGTGACCCGATACAATCTGTCAGCTTCCATACGATTCCCATTTGCTTGTCATGTCTGCTATTTCCGTACCCGAGTGCAACGCCATTTCTCTGTGGCTGACTGACTACAGACGCCAACTTGTAAGAATAAACTGTAGTTTTATAGATTTCACATTTGGACTGACTATGTCAGCGTGGATACTACACCATCCGCAGGGTATTAGTGGAGTTTTCTGTCTACATCCATCGTGACACACACGTTTCAGTCGTTTCTGGACCATGGTACCTTATATCTAGGTGACATACATACCCTTCTCCATCATCACGAAAACACCCTGAGTCAGAAACGGTTATACGTCACCAATAGACGAATAGCATAATTTTTGCTCTGCGTTTTAGTATGTTGACTGATTGTGCGTGATGTAGTCTATGATATATCTAAGATGTAAATGTGGAAGATATTAACGTTTGCTAAAATGATTTGAAAAAACACCTAAAAGCACACAAAGGTGGGCATGTACGAGAGTAATAGACATTAATCGGATCCAAGGGTTCAATTTCGGTCTGCTTTACCTACCCCTTCAACAGGATGTCGCTCTGCGTATTGCACAACAACCGTAGGTGTTTCTAAGAACTTCATCTCCTGTTATTGCTTATCTAGATTGACTATACAATGTCTGTTAAGATGCTGGATCTCATAAAATTTTTGTGTAGTGGCAACTTTTGTTAGAGACGGAGAAAGTGATTACTGGAGGTCCTTGGATGGAAAGAAAAACCAAGAACAACAGGCGTTTCTGAAACAGCAAAAAAAGTGGATTGGATCTTATTCCAGAAAAATGGAAAACAGTGTCCAAAAATGCGAGAATTGTAAAATAATTGAAGAGAGACAAATTGTAGTTGCTGACATAACGAAAATTGCCCGAAAGGATAAAGGGTTCCAGTGGCACTGACGCGACTTTTTTTTTTTTTAAGGAGAAAGGGCACCATTCTTCAGTTACTGTCTCTAACACCACTTAGCGGTAAAAAAGTCGTTTCCTTAAAAATAGGGCGAGTGAAACTGAGAAGACTCTTGAAACATCGATGATTGGAAGAACATTTCACAGTCTGGTTTAAGTAATTCGCAAGTGTGTCCATGACAAGCTGCATAAGGAGGAGGGGATTCTGTATTTCTTTACAAGTAGCGTTAACATCCCACAGACTGTAAATCTTGGACGGAAATTTACCCCGATGCTTACAAAAATAGAGGAGAGATTCAGACATCAACTTGCTGAAGAAATAATCTCAACATCGATATGGACTGATTTAGGGATACTATGGAACACCTAAATTATAATACTGCTTAGTGGAGAAAGCGTTACTACAATTTGAGAATGAATGACGCTTTTCATATCTCGCCACATAACACAAAAGAAAAACTAGCTCTACGAAAAATAATAAGGGAGAAGAATCAAAGCAGTGGGTGAGATACAAAAAGAGAATTACGCGCAACAGAAGAAAGCACAGGAGACACAACAACACAAAGAGACTTCACCCAGTGGTTAAGACACTGGAATCGTATTCGGATAGAGCGAGGCTCAATTGTTCATGAGACCATCTTGAACTAGGTTAATATGAGTTGACCAGATATTTTCATGAAACCTTCAACGGTCGCAGGTTCAAATCCTGCCTCGGGCAGGGATGTGTGTGATGTCCTTAGGTTAGTTAGGTTTAAGTAGTTCTAAGTTCTAGGAGACTGATGACCTCAGAAGTCAAGTCCCATAGTGCTCAGCCATTTTGAACCATCTTCGATACTGCGAAACAAATCTCCTCTACTGCATGCACTTTGCTTTCCAAATTTTGAGAGGTGGTAATATGGACAAAAAGAAACAAAAAAACGTGCAGTAAACATGGGCTGTAAAAGTGCATACTTTATGATCTCTGAACACTTTTTCATTTTCGTTATTGTGAAACACATTTCTTCTACAGAACAAGGACTCATAGCTCTTCCGACCTCCCCCCCCCCGCCACCCAAAGAAATATGGAAGTAGAAGAGATCTGTTTCACAGTATCGAAGGTGAAGAAGTTCTCATAGTTCGTACGGTATGCATTTTAGAGCTCATGTCTACTAGACTTTTTGCAAAGAATGATCGTTCCCGACTTTGTCCAATGGGCCGAGAAAACGTGGGCTCTAAAATGCACACCTTCAGAGCTAAAAGCACCACTGCAGACTTTTTCCTATGGGACAGGATTTTGAACTGCCCTGTATAAAAAGAGATCTGTTTACAGTAATGTTACGTAACTTCTACTTACATATGTAATAACTGATTAAGATCAGGTCACAGAATATAATTTGGAAACATATAGCTATTTAAGGACGACGCTGTATAAGCAGCGAACGCAGCATGTGTCGTCGACAACGTTTCAGCTCTTTGTATGTCGAAAGTCCTTGGCCTGGCAACAGGGAGGCACTAATTCGTCTTCCGAGACTTCAGATACGTCAGGTGAGCGAATTATTTGCCTCTCGCAGTCTCTAAAGTGTGAGTCAGTAATCTCAAACACAATGTGAGCCTTCGACAGCATACGGCTTATTCGCAAATCTTCTCTCGGTCTCAGCGTAAAGATAAACGGCAGTCTGGTCTTTGCCCTTGCAGTGTTGTGCATGAAAAAAGAAGATACCTTTTGTCTCTTATTACTTCTTTAGTGGACGTCAATAGGTGTAAGACAGCAGAAATTTGTGTGTGTGTGTGGTGGGGGGCGGGGGATGTCCTGTGCCTTTATTTACTTACATCTGTTTGCTTATCCCTTAGCCTGATCACGGATGCGGATACCATCCTTTGACACAGACATGCATTTTCTTACCTCTCTGAACATAACGAGTTATTCATACACCAATGACTTCTATACTGCCCCTTCGTACTGAACTTCATGCACAGGTCAACAGTAACTTGTGTGAAAGATATATCTGTACAAAAAACAACTAACAGTCTGTATTCATAATGAGGGCAGTACTCTTGGTCGCAATACGATAGTCGTTCAAATGGTTCAAATGGCTCTGAGCACTATGGGACTTAACTGCTGAGGTCATCAGTCCCCTAGAACTTAGAACAACTCAAACCTAACTAACCTAAGGACATCACACACATCCATGCCCGAGGCAAGATTCGAACCTGCGCCCGTAGCGGTCGTGCGGTTCCAGACTGTAGCGCCTAGAACCGCTCGGCCACTTCGGCCGGCACGATAGTCGTTGTCGCGATGACTGCTCCTGGTGTGCACTCATCAGGTGAAGAAGGTATAACGCGTAGAGTGCATTAAACACTCTTCACACTCGGATGCTGAAGTCAAGGAAGGTAGCACAGACAGTAGTTCATGAAATGAAACAGCCTTCGCGAGGAGCAAAATTCAGAGTCCCACAGAACCGTCCAGATTACCGACGTCTGAAATTTTCGTAAACTCTTTAGTACGAATACTGGGATGGTTTGTTTGTAAAGGCCACTACAATATCCATCTCCAGTCAGAACTAGTGCTCCGTCTCTAATGATCTCGTCATTGACAGAAGGCTTAATGTTAATTTTTCTTCATTTTTCTCCTCGACTGCTGGATGTGTTCCCGCTGCGTAAGTTCCGTCAATGCCATAATATATATATTTTTTTACCATTATATGGAATAACAGCAGGAAAGCGATGAGCCAGGCAACACAGCAGTGCTGGCGTGCAATCTTATCTCCGAATCCTCTAGCATCTCTTAACGTTCATAGAGAAAAGCTAGATGGTTCCTTACAAAAAACACAATAATTTACTTCCACAGCCTACTCAAGTGCTCCTGACGAACAGGTACTCCACTGACAAGATATTAGGAAATAGGATAGAATCCAGTTTAGTGATGTTAGCGAAACTGTGGGTCGTTGCCAGTTGGCTAATACTGTGCTAAAGATCACTCACTACAGTACTGAGATTTATAATCAAGGAAAGTATATTTCGATTTATTTTCCCAACTTCAATTTCCAGATGTTTTTAGTAGTGGCAGAGGATGGCTAATGGTTCAAATGGCTCTGAGCACTACGCGACTTAACTTCTGAGGTCATCAGTCGCCTAGAACTTAGAACTGATTAAACCTAACTAACCTAAGGACATCACACACATCCATGCCCGAGGCAGGATTCGAACCTGCGACCGTAGCGGTCACGCGGTTCCGGACTGAAGCGCCTAGAACCGCACGGCCACCGCGGCCGGAGGCAGAGGAAATCTGTACACTGTCCGAAGTCGATTCATTACTTTCCGCTTGCACCATACGCTGAGGTGACAGAAGCCATGGGATAGCGATATGCACATATACAGATGGCGCCAGTATCGCGTCCACAATGTATTAATAGGCTGTGCATTGGTGGAACAGCTATTTGTACTCAAGTGATTCATTTGAAAAGGTTTCCGACTTGATACTGGCCTCCCGATGGGATCGAATAGATTCTGAACGTGGAATGGTAGTTGGAGCTAGACGCATGGGACATCTTATTTCGGAAATTGTTAGGGAATCCAATATTCCGAGATCCCCATTGTTAATACTATGCCAGCAATCAGTCATTAAATGTCATCATGGACAACGCAGTGGCCGACGGCCTTCACGTAACGACCGAGAGCAGTCAACGGCGTTCGCTTAGAGTTGTCAGTGCTAACAGACAAGCAACACTGCGTGTAATAACCGCAGAAATTAGTATAGGACGTACGACGAACGTGTCTGTTAAGATAGTGCCGCTAAATTTGGTGTTAATGGGCAATGGCAGCCTATGACTGACGCGAGTACCTTTGCTAACAGCATTTACCTGCAACGTCTCTGCTGTGTTCGTGAACATATTGGTTGGACTCAAGCCGATTGGAAAACAATGGCCTGGTCAGATGAGTCCCGATTCCACCTGGTAGGAGCTGATGGTAGGGTTAGAGTGTGGCGCATACCCCACGAAACCGTGAACGCAAGTTGTCAAAAAGGCACTGTGCAAGCTGGTAGTGGCTCCATAATAGTGTGGGTTGTGTTTACATGGAATGGACTGTGTCCTCTGGTTCAATTGAACCTATCATTGACTGTAAATGGTTAAGTTCGGCTATTCGGAGATTATTTGCAACCATTCATGGACTTCATGTTCCCAAACAACGGTGGAATTTTTATGGATTACAACGCGTCATCTCACCGGGCCACTGTTGTTCGCGATTGGTTTGAAAAACATGCTGGACAATTCGAGCGAATGATTTGGCCAGGCTCAGTATTTCTGCAGGGGACTTACAACGACTTGTTGAGTCCATGCTACGTCGAAGCGCTTCACTACGCCCAGTAGCCGGCCGAAGTGACCGAGCGGTTCTAGGCGCTACAGTCTGGAACCGCGCGACCGCTACGGTCGCAGGTTCGAATCCTGCCTCGGGCATGGATGTGTGTGATGTCCTTAGGTTAGTTAGGTTTAAGTAGTTCTAAGTTCTAGGGGACTGATGACCTCAGAAGTTAAGTCCCATAGTGCTCAGACCCATTTCAACCATTTTTGAACGCCCAGTAGAAGGAGTTCCGACATGACATTAGGATATACCCCATGACTTTTATCACCTCATTATAGAACGCTCTGACATTAAGCATGCGAAATGTGAGCAATTATACTGCGGTATCTGTATTTCTCACTGGTGTTAAGTGTCCACCTACTAATCACGTATAGACGTATGTGCTACGCTTGTATAGGGTGTTCCCGTGTGCCTCGACCAACACAACGTTTCTGTTTCGTTTACTTTGTCTGCGTCGTATGCAAGTGTCATACAACCCAGAGATCAACTACGCAGATGAAGAAGCGCTTGTAGCTCTTAAGGTGTGCATTTTAAAGCCCATGTTTTCTAGACATTTTTTGCTTCGAATTATCGCTCCTGTCACGTCTCTTAATTCGTATTTGTCCTATGGACCAAGACTATTGAATTAAAAATGTATACATTGTCCTATGTGACACGACTTTTGAATCACCCTGTATGTATTAATCTGCAGATTAACAGCGCCAAGAGCAAAAGAACATGAAAACTGACGAAATTTCAAATATGAGCAACTACCCGTCTGTATGGGACCAAGTTTAATAGCAACAAAAAATCATTCTTTCCTCGTTTTATCAGTGAACGGGCTGCGGTTCGAATAAATGTCCACCCATCCTAATTTTAAGTTTTCCGCCGTTTCCCAATCAGGCCATGGAGTGCTTCGTATTTAATGACCTCCACGGAGACAGGATGTTAAACTCTTGCCTACTGGCTTTGGACGGGATAGCTCCTGATTGAGAGTGTCTCGATTCACAAAAATTGCACACTTAGCAGACTAGAAGTAAATCTGTCTTAATCCAGTTGAATAACACCTAGGGCGTCGCCAAACTTAATGTCCGTTACTGAAGGGTGAATTACGATTACCAGCACTACATGACCTTACTCCGTGAGATACTGCGGAGATGTCACAAATTTCATTCACGACAATAACGCATGAGCTGGTGATCAGGAACGGTGTGCGATCAGAGCTTGTCGTCTTTCTGGCTAAATAAGAGTGATGATATTTCTCTCATCACCGGGACAGGAATTTGGTATTTCCGGTTCGCGCGCCATCGCTCCACGGAACCTAGCGCTAATGAACAAAAAGATGGCAATATGAAAAGCGTAGCAAGGCATGGTATGCTTCAGTACTGAGGCATCAAATTACAAAAACGTTCTGTTTTGCGACGAGTGTCAGATATAGCGTTACAATAATGGTCGAAAAATTCATAATTTACCCTTGAGTTGGAAAGTAGTCTATAAAATGTTACGGTGTGGGTAACGTTGTCTGAAGTTATGTGGTAAGGTATCTGACTGGTGAGGTTTCGAATGCGGTTAACTTGAAGTCAAGTGTCTAGTTTGGGATGAAGTGTCTGCCTGTTTCTAGTTATTTGCAGCTAACAGCTAAACAATATGTTGCATGGCAGAAGGATCGACTGTGGATGATCGCGTATAGTTGTCACCCAAATGAAAAATCGTTAGCTACTTTGACAACTGACATTAGAAGCATAAGTTTGAAGATTATGAACAACACAGCGGGCTTGGTGATATTGTCAATTTATAACACGAAAGGTTCATCGTCAGACGACAGTATGTGTTTGATCAGCCACTGAGATTCGGAACCGGAGTTATTTGTATTTGCACAAAGTCAGAGTCCCGTACTGTCAGATTTCAACAAGACAAGAAGATCCTTTATAACATGAGAGCAGGAGGGTCCAAGTAGGATTATTGTTCCTCATGATCCATGCTGAACAGATCGCAGGACTTAGAGCGTTTCTGCTGACATTAAAACAAGGTATCGGGAGTAACGGTGCGTGAGATTCGTAAACGAGTTGCAAGGCGGCAGGCGGCCTTGTGACAGGCTCTGTTCGCTGCCCGTGGCGATACGCTTGGCGTGCTCTTACAGAAATTATCAGGCCACCATTAATGAGTGTTCGTAACACCTTTGGTTTTTCCGCGGACTATAGCCTTCGTTGTTCATTGTTCACGAAAGTTTATCCGCGCGACTTAGCGCTTACATTGATAGACTTTCGCCTATAGCTGGTGACGTTCGGAGACACCTATCTTCACGCAAAGTTACGTTACAGCATGAATTGTGAGTTCTTCTTGTCCAAGCTCTGATTACTGCTGGTATTTCTGATAATCATTGTAAACATTGGAAAATACAGGAAAGCAGAAATAATTTTATTTCTTCAGAAACCTCCAGATACTTTGTCCCTTTGTTGTATATATATTATTATTTAAATAAATCCCCTCTATAATCACCTACATATCGATCGGACGTTAAGCACAAAAATCTCTTTCTCCTATAGAAATTAAGAGCAAGTTACAACTTCAAGTTTGAGTTTTGTTTTGCTGAACACACGTTATCACTTTAACTATCTGCGCATTTTTTAAAGTTACACCAGACTGGTTATGATGATTGGTACATTTAACGTTCGGGTATAAGAATACAAACGAGACCAACATATAATACCGCCATCCGCGGATATGAAAATATGTACTGTTGCACCTGACAAAGCTTCTGCTACTAATGAGTAGTGTATAAGGATAAGAAATCCTTCAGAAAGGAAACTCGAAACCGGTAATAAGGAAATAAATAAATAATCAGAAAATTGGGGCTATTTGTGTCATAAACTTTCTAAATTTTATGCGATATATATCTCGTCAGTTATCACAAATGTCAGAAAACAACACCTATCACAACACAAATATCCCACTAGGCATTATACAGTATAGCTCACTTACAGTAAGTAGTGGCTCCATTCCCTGCCCCATTCACAGAGGGAGTGAAGGAAAAATGCTGTAATGCCTCCACCTCCTTCATCCTCACGTTCCTTACGTTACACGAAACACATAGCGAGGGTAGCTGTTATTTTTTGTTGCTGTCTGTTTTGAGTAATAGTTTTCCAGATGAATCCAACAGCATTTGGTGAAAGAATGACGCCTTTCCTCCAAAGATTCCCAGGTTCGGTTCTTCGAGTATCTTTACAAGTCTCATATTCCCTGATCTGTCTATTAAAACCAAAGCCGCACGTCTTTGAAATCCTTCGGTATCTTTCACCATGCTGACCTGACAAGTATCTCAAGCACTCGATTTAAACTCTTTTATGAATTTTACGAAGTACGAAATTTTTGTTCTAGGGAAATAGTCATGATTGCTGTATTTGATAAAATAATATTTTTGTCTGGCAATTAAAATAAATGTTTCAACTTTTAAAAATGTGACGAAAGCGCGTGATGAAAAATGGCAATTTAGAGTTTTCTCAGACGTAATTTGACGACTAAATTATACAAAAAAAGATTAACTCTGCTTTCGGTTTCACATGGCAAAGAGTTATCTGATGTACGATGCTTTTGTCAAATGTGGTTTCATAGATGTGGGTTGCTATCTTTTTTACTGAAACTGAAATTAATTTGATGGATATACTCAGAACTATTAATTTAACGTACAAAAGGAAGGGAGGAAGATTAGGATTTAATGTTCCGTCGCGATCGAAGTTATTAGAGACGGAGTGCAAGCTCAGAATGTTTCAAGAATAGGAAAAGAAATCGGCTGTGCCCTTTGAAAGGAACCATCTGGTATTTGCCTGAAGCGATTTAGAGAAATCACGGAATGCATAAACCTGGATGGCTAAAAATGAACAGTCCATCCTCCCTCTTACGACGTAAGAGGTTAAGCTAGTCTTAATCGGATCTGCAGGTTGGATTAACAACTGGTTTGGTTCACTGGCCAGTTAAATACGTAAAACTCACAAAATGGAATTTACACGATCCACATATGGACCGTGATTTGAAAAATCAGCATAACCCGAGGAAGCGAAACTAAAAGTTTTTCTTCCTTTACGTGTATCTCAGAGCCAATTCACATATCCAGAAGTCTATCATGACTGAAAATGGTTTTGAACGCATGACCATGCTGCCGAACACGTTCAGATTGTTCTTATAATCTTCCCTAATATGAACCGAAGAGCTCTCCGAGGAGATATAACATTGTTCTTTTAATTCTCTGAAACTACGAGCCACCAATGTGCTTCAGAATTTATACGCTAGGCTCGTATTCGGTAAGAGTATAGTTGAAATTCCAGGTGTGTCATCCTCGGAATCCCTAGGTCATTTGAAGTAAATGCACAGGATAATTTCTTCAAAAAGACTGCATCTAATTTCCTATAACTGGTCCATCTCTAACTTATGCTCATCCTTTAATGACATCTATGTCGATGGCATGGTGCGTTCTAATCTGTTTTTTTTCCTTGATTTTAGTGCCGGTAGTAATGTTATTAGATCGAGAGATAAATATTTAAAGGGGTTTGGCTACTTCGGAGCGAAGACACAGCCCATTACACTTTATGGAAGGATGGAAATTGGATTTAATTCTCTAAGCACGTCAGACGTTAGGACTCTGGATTGGAAGAGGAGGAGTAGAAAATGAACTTCATAGCCGGTGGCCTCCGAGACCTCACACCTTGTGACATTTATCTGTGGTTTTACGTAAAAGACCGCGTTTTTATCCCCCCTATACATGACACGCTCGAAAGTCTGTGACATCGCATTGTTGAAGCTGCGAATTCGATAACGAGAGGCCAGCTATTTCGTGTGTGGAAGGAACTGAGCCACCGTTTTGATACTTGTCGTGTAACAACATGGTGCTCACATTGAATACATAAACATTTGAACATTTCTTTTTCCAGGAACGTTGGAATTGTTTTTCTATCTTTTGTAGTTTAGAAGCAATAAATGTTTGAGATTTGTTCCATCATTTTGAATAACCCCGTAACGATTGCAGAACAGGGATTTGAAACTTATAACTACCAAAGAATGAGTTCATTAAATCACTTAAGGCGAATGATAGGATGATTCCTTCAAAAAGGTCGCCGTCCTCTCTTCGTCCAATCCGAGCCTATGCTCCGTCTAAAATTTCCCTTAATCTGAAACGACGTTAAATGCTAATTTTCCTTTCCTTCGTACAAGGTGTTAAGCTTTAATTCTCTTTCCTGTTGACGCAATGAAGATGAACGAGTAAGACGCAGCACTCTTCGACGTCTCTTAACCATCCATTGCTACTGAAACCCTGAAAGGGGAATCATCATTCACGCCAACGAGAAAAAAATTTTCTTTCCGAAACTCCATTTCGAAACGGGAGTCTTTCTATCGGAAGCGCTGCCTCCGCAGGAACGTGCCTCCCGTTGGCCGTGGTAGCCGCGCCTGTATTGTGAACTGTCGTCTCGATACAGCTTTCCTGACTGGCTGTCCTTGGGAGAACAGCTGACCGTCACGTGAGGACAGGCTCCCGGGCCCTCCTAGTCCGCTTTGCGCCGTTCCTAATGGCACGTTGTACTGGATAAAACCGGCACTCACCGCTTCATGGTGTGATTTCAGGATACTGACATTAAAGCAGGCAAGCAGTCAACCACCAGTCGCCTATTTACAATAAAGCGGTGAAGAGCGTCGAGAACAATGCACGCGTAGCCGGTCACCTCTGCCGTTGTATACTGCCGGCATCTTTAATCCCACCATTACCACACATTACCACAAAGGATTCTGACAGCGTAAGATCAGCAGTGAATCTCCTCTTGATACTTTTCACAACAATGAGTAACGCTAATACGGTGTCATAATTCACCGACTCTGCTTTTTATTCCAGCACCTGATTCCACGCTGCAGAAAAGAGAATGTAAATGACTCAGCACATTCAAAGGACATCCGTACAGGCATGACGAGACAGTATTGCACAGACGAACCGAGTGTATTCGTTGCTAATAACCGGACTGTACGGAGGTCACAGAAGACCTGAAGGCTTAGAACACCTGCAGTCAGGTGACCTTCCTTTGCTTACCGTTTAATCTACGGCACTGAGGTCAGTGGATGTAGATTATTGGACTATAGCTGAAGTTACTGGATGATGATACTGCCATCTTCAAGATAGAAATAATGTAGATTTGAAAATAAGTGTTTCGTATTGCTCAATAGTCTTGCCGCGAGGTGAGATTAGACAGGTGAACAACCTAATTACAACCAGGATGAGAACGTGAAAATGCGTTCCGGACCACATGTACGAGAGCGTGCTGAAAAGTAAAGCCTCCGATTTTTTTTATGTGAAAACTCTTACAGCTTTTTTAAATAAGATAAACGTTATTAACATTCTATATCTTTATTCTTCGTGTCCGCCTGCGTTGCGTAGCGGTGGCGTTACCGCCTACCACGCCGAGAGCTCGGGTTCGATTCCCGGCAGGGAACTGGGTGTTGTGTGTCTTTCATCATCATTGACTCGCAAGTCGCCGCTGTGGCGTCACCCAAAAAGGACGTGCAATACGGCGGCCGAACAACCCCGAATGGGGTCTCCCGGCCAACAATGCCATACGATCATTTTTTTAATTCTTCGTGTCACATATTTATTTCTCGACATAGTCACCCTGGCGGTAAACACATCTCTCCCAACGAGAGTCCAGTTTGTTGATACCGTCACTGTAGAATGTTTGACTCTGTTGACCGAGCCACAACGCCACCTCTGCTACCACCCCTTCATTGTTGTCAAAGTGAAGTCCTCAAAGTGTACTTTGAGTTTAGGAAACAAATGAAAATCGGATGGGGCCAAGTCGAGACTATATGGAGGATGATCGAAGACAGTGAATCCAAGGCGTCCATCTATATTTCAGTTTGTGTCATTTACTAACACACCCACAGCTCCTGTTTCTACTATTGTGCATTTGTTCGTCATCTTACACCTTCTTGTTACCCCCAACATGCCATACTTATATTAATGGCACAAAAATGATTTTGTTTTAAAACGGGAAATAAATTTATAAATATCGTATATTGAGAATAATTCTCTTTCGCAACGAGACGCACTACTTATTGCTGTTTTTTGCTTGAAGTACGTGAGGGTGGGCTGTCACGCGAAGCTACGACACATCTCTACATATCGCGTTGTACGGTTACCAAATTTTGAAACCTTTTCCTTGCATGTACATAATTTCGAGAAAGAGAAAAATTATAAGATATAAAATATGTACATATTTATGATTATGAGACGTGAGGACTACAGAAATCGCGACGCATAGCGCGGGTCACGACATCGTCATTACTGGCCGCTCCATGTCTATAGTGTCGAGATTCGTCTCTCTGACGCCATAAGATTTAGCAGGGGTTCTCTTTTTCAGTGCTTCTCCTAAGAAACACAGTATCCATTATCGAAAGAAAGAAATACTCTCTATAGCCATAATAATAATTATTCTGCGGCTTTAACACTTCATGACGGATTGCACAAAATTACTCTGGGAACAGTTCAGGAACATTATGTTACGGAAGGGTGCGTGGAAAACTAAACACAAGCTAACATCGTGCTACACATCAAAATATTTCATTGTGTTGATGACAACATCCAAGGTGGTTTGCCAGAGGCTTCCAGGAGATATTTTATGTGGTTTGGTATCTAGAACTCATGGCCTCAAATTGCTCATTA
Organism: Schistocerca piceifrons; assembly: GCF_021461385.2. NCBI lineage: Eukaryota > Metazoa > Arthropoda > Insecta > Orthoptera > Acrididae > Schistocerca > Schistocerca piceifrons. Next base: position 274,401,615 of record NC_060149.1, read on the forward strand.
CTCAGTAGTTTTATGTTGTTTGATATTTATGTGTGAGAAACGTCATGTCTCTGAGATAGTGGTAGATGGATTTAAATACTTCAAATCAGTTACCTACTCATTCCGTTCCAATGATTGTGGTATGTAAGTGACAGACAAACAGAATAAATTACTCGGGTAACTCAACAAACACTCCTTACAAGGGAACCTCCCCATCGCACCCCCCTCAGATTTAGTTCTAAGTTGGCACAGTGGATAGGCCTTGAAAAACTGAATCCAGATCAATCCAGAAAACAGGAAGAAGTTGTGTGGAACTATGAAAAAATAAGCAAAATATACAAACTGAGTAGTCAATACGCAATATAGGCAACATCAAGGACAATCTGAGCTCTAGAGCGCCGTGGTCCCGTGGTTAGCGTGAGCGGCTACGATACTAAAGGTCCTTGGTTCAAGTCGTCCATCGACTGAAAAGTTTAATGTTTTTATTTTCAGACAATTATTATCCGTCCGTCCGTCCGATGCGAGGTAACTGCGTCGTAGTATGGGGACGCCACACCTAAACAAACATCGAAACACACGACGGCAGTCGATTACAGCGCACGGAAGAATGAGTATTCCTGCTAACGAGGCTCCCTGGCTGGCAGTTGACTGTTCACTACTTTGGACGAGAGTGCATTAAATACGTGAGATGTATTTCGTGGGCAATATGAATCCAGCAAATATAGCTCGCGACTTCAATAACAATCGCACGGTTTGTGGTGCGGTCGCAAAGCACAGGCGCTAAACTTATTACAGTGAACAGAGACGTCAGTGAACGAACGGACAGATCATAACTTTGCGAAAATAAAGTAAGTAAAATTTTCACTCGAGGGAAGACTTGAACCAAGGACCTCTACTTTCACAGCGGCTCAAGCTAACCACGGGACCACGGTGCTCCTAAACGCGCGCTGTCCTTTCTGTTCCATATCTTGCACACGACCTACTCAGTTTGTATATTTTGCTTACTTTTTCATAGTTCCACACAACTTCTTCTTGTTTTCTCGATTGATCTGTGTTCAGTTTTTCAAGGCCTATCCACTGTGCCAACTTATAACTAAATCTGAGGGGGGTGCGATGGGGAGGTTCCCTTGTTAGTAAAATCTGGAAACTTCGTGAAAAGTTAAAAGCATTTTATGGTCTGGGACGTGAATCCGATTGTTTGGCTTGTACTTGCAACGCTCTTAGGAAATCAGCCATTCGAAAACACGTCAAGGCCCGACTCTTATTATCTCCCAGTCCTCACTCCCAGCCTTTCAGATACACATTTATAACGGTACTGTTCATAATATGGTCTGTTGCTATACATAACCATTCCTCTAAAGAATGTGTTAAAATTATTGACCAAGGTGATCACAACTTATTGAGCTGCCGTGCATTGTGCCGCAACGCTGTAAAGCTTTGTAGAGGGGGACGAATATATTAAGTCATCTGCTTCTGTCACTCGGCCTGCTCTGTCTGTCTTCGCCACTGGACAGTGACACTGGCTCTGTGTACAGGAAAATTCCACGCCAGTTCACTATTTATTCTAAGAATTTGCTAGCGATGAGGTGACAAGTGTTATGGTTCATATAAGTTACTGTAATGTACGGCTGTGAAGAGGCACCCACATAAGCTTCTCTTCGACTTTACACGCTTCAGTTAGTTTTGTTGCGTACAGTGCCGATGTTTTAAATTCAAAGTAAATATTACTAAATGATTATTTAGCTCGCATTTTCAGTGGTTGGCAAAATTCACTGGACCTGAAGTGCCTTTTCACCTAAGTGCAAATCTACCCTAAACCACTGTGAACGTTCTGAGAGTCTCTCCGCTCAGTACAATGTAGCCCGATGTAGAAAAATGGCGCTATCTGTCAATGAATACGGACCATATTAGCAAAGGAGATACTGCAAATAAACCATATAACGATGATAATCATTGGTAAGAGAGCATCCTCATGGATAGCTGTGCATTTTAAAGCGCTGCTTCCGAGACTGGAGGACGGCGGTTCAATCCCGCGTCCGGCCATCCTGATTTAGGTTTTCCATGATTTCCCTAAATCGCTCGAGGCAAATGCCGGGATGGTTCCTTTGAAAGGGCACTGCCGACATCCTTCCCCGTCCTGCCCTAATCCGAAGAGACCGATGACCTCGCTGTCTGGTCTCCTCCCCTAAACAACCCAATCCAACCCTTCTGAGAGGGCGGGGGGGGGGGGGGGGCGCCGGCGGACGGCGGATTAACGGTGAGGGTTGGCGTGCTGGTCAGCCGGGATGTGGTTTATAGGCGGTTTTCAACACCCCACTATATGAATACTGGGCTGATACCCAATTCCAGTCTCAGTTAAACGATTCTCAAACATTTAGAAAACTTTCACTCACTTTCACATCGATAACACTGCACACAGACAGTTGGGGTATACATATTCCGTCCTGAGGGGTAATGAGATGGCGACAGGAAGGGCATCTGACCACCCCTTAAATTAACCTTGCCACATCCGTTAATGGCCATGCTGATACTGCACCAATGATGGGAAATAGGCGTAAGAAAATGATAATTGATGATCATTAGTAGGAGAGCACTTGTGACGACTTGTCTGTAAGAGACGATTTAAGGATTTGTTCCCATCTATTGACCTGGTCTTTAACAGTCTCGCCACATGCTTCCACGGTAAGCAAAACAAAATCCAGAAACTCTTCTCTTTAGCCGCCACAACTTAATCCCCATAGGAAACTGTGATGGACTGAGATACTGAGACAGTGGAGTGGTATTCAAAACATCAATAGATGGGAACGAATCTGTGAAGCGGCCTTAACGATATGACATCGTCTGATGTAAAAGTAGCTTGGGTAATATCCAAAGATAGTGTTATGGGGCTGTCGGTACTCATGGTATATACAGGGTGATCAGAAACAGTCTGAAAAGCTTGTAAGGATGTTGCACGGGAAGTTGCATTGAGAAATAACTATTAAGAAAAAGTTCGATTCGTTGCACCGTTTCCTAGTTAATTAGCATTGAAGTTAGCCAATGAGGCCGTTGCGGCGCAAATTCAAGCAGCCCACCAGATACATTTAGTGTCTGTTGTTGCTTTAGCGTAAAAGTTGGCGCACGAGACTGCTCAGCCTTTGGCTCCGAGTCGATACTTACTACCGTTCCATATACAATTTCTGTAATGCTCTTTTGTACCGTTTTAATGGAACCAAACGAAGAACACGTTTGGCGACAACTTTTTCATTCGTAGTTTGTTTTAGCTGAGGATAGGTCTTCAATTACGAGGGCTATCCACAAAGTACATTACGTTTTGGAATTAAAAATAAATAAAGTATTGGAATTTTTTTTAATTATAAACAGATGAAAGCCACACTTAAATACTACTTTTCTACATAGTTGCCATTTAAATTAAGGCACTTATCGTAGCGATGGACGAGCTTGGAAATTCCTTCGTCGTAAAATTCGGCCGCCTGCGCCTTCAACCACGTGGTCACCTCTTCTTGAAGCTGTGCGTCGTCATCAAAACGCTGCATAGCCAACCACTTCTTCATTGCTGGGAATAAGTGGAAGTCGTTCGGTGCCAGGTCGGGACTGTAAGGCGGATGAGGAAACAACTCCCACTTAAAAGATTCGAGAACTTCACGAGTGACATTTGCCGTGTGGACCCGGGCATTGTGGTGAATCAGCAAGATCTTTGAGCCCAACTTTCTCCTGCGCTTGTTTTGTATTGCTCTTCTGAGGTTGTGCAGAGTTTGGCAATACCTTTGAGAGTTTATTGTAGTGCCTGTTTCCAGGAAATCCACAAAAATCACACCTTTTCTGTCCCAAAAGACAGTCATTACGTGGTTGAAGGCGCAGGTGGCCGAATTTTACGGCGAAGGAATTTCCAAGCTCGTCCATCGCTGCGATAAGTGCCTTAATTTAAATGGCAACTATGTAGAAAAGTAGTATTTAAGTGCGGCTTTCATCTGTATATAATAAAAAAATTCCAATACTTTATTTATTTTTAATTCCAAAACGTAATGTACTTTGTGGACAGCCCACGTATTTGGATTTTAAGAAAATTAGAAAAATTAATCTTACCAAACTGGCAAACTTACTTAGAAACATTTTCCTGTACGTGGATAAAACAAAACTAATACAACTAATAATTAGTAACGAAGTTATAACTGTGTGCTATATAAAAGAAAAAAAAAACAGGTCAGCACATTGCTTTCGCAGACGAATTTAACTCCATTTTCTCTGTCTTAGACTTCATGTCACAATGTTGTCTGGGAGGGGGGGGGGGGGCGGGGTATTCCGAATACCTCACTCCGCAAACAGACTTTTTTTTATCAGAATTAGAGACAAATAGTATAAAATTATGTGGAAATTAAACGTCGCAGTACATATTTGTAAAAGGTTAGGTTACAAAAACTACTAAAACTGCCACAAAGTTGCCCAGTTTTGCAGTACATCTAAAATTTACAAAAATTGTAAAGCCACATTTAAAACTCACACCCGTGCCCGAAACAGGACCCGAATCTAAGAGATCCGACTTAAGAGGCAGCGATGCCACCCCGAGAACACGGCAGCAGGCAGACTATAGAGGGTCTGTCGGGTCTGGGTATCGGGGATAACGCTCGAGGCGACAACGCGCTGATGTCCACGAAGCGAGCCGCCTGTCTTGGCTGTGCTTGCCAGACGCAAGGTCGCGGCGTGGGACGTGTTTGTGGGACCACTTCGCGCTGTTACTACCGCGGCCGCGCGCCGCCCACGCACGCCAAGAACAGCTGAGCGGGCGGAAAACTTACAGTGTCTTCGTGCCTTATTTACACGCTATTAGGCACTGTACTCCTGCTCGGAAGAAGTGGGGGTCAAGCTCCCGCACTAGCCGCCCTGCTATTAGTTTTCTGTCCCATCTCTAAACAACATCTACATCTACATCCATAGACTGCAAACCACTGTGAAACGCGTGGCGAAGGGTACGTTGCATTGTACTAGTTATTAGGGATTTTCCCCTTCCATTCACGTACAGAGCGCGGAAAGAATCATTGCTTAAATATCTCTATGTGCGCGATCTCTATGGGATCTACTAAATTTCGAAGTAGGTTTGCACGAGGTAGCTTGCGTCTCTGTTGAAGCGTCCGCCAGTTTAATTCTTTCAACAGCCTTGTGGCACTTTCCTGAGGGTCGTGCAAATCTGTGATCATTGGTGCTGCCCTTCTTTGCATCTATTGAATATTCCCGGATAGTCCTATTTGGAAGAGGGTCCCACATACTTGAGCAATATTCCAGGATGGATCGTACGAGTGTATGCCGTCACTTTTGTAGACTGATTCCATTTCCTATTATTCTACCAATGAACCCCAGTCTGCCCCCTACTTTACCTGCGACTGGGACTATGTAATCAACCCATTTCATATTCCTGCTTGTTGTTAGGTACAGCCAGATATTTCATTTTAATACAGGATTTGGACGAGTGAGAAGTGTGGACAACGATGCTTCCAAACAACTTCTACATCTACATCCCTACTGTGCAAGCCACCTGACTGTGTGTGGCGGAGGGTACTTTGAGTACCTCTATCGGTTCTCCCTTCTATTCCAGTCTCGTACTGTTCGTGGAAAGAAGATTGTCGGTATGCCTCTGTGTGGTCTCTAATCTCTTTGATTTTATCCTCATCGTATCTTCGCGAGATATACGTAGGAGGGAGCAATATACTTTTTGACTCCTCAGTGAAGGTATGTTCTCGAAACTTCAACAAAAGCCCGTACCCAGCTACTGAGCGTCTCTCCTGCAAAGTCTTCCATTGGAGTTTATCTATCATCTCTGTAACGCTTTCGCGATTACTAAATGATCCTGTAACGAAGCACGCTGCTCTCCGTTGGATCTTCTCTATCTCCTCTACAACCCTATATTTCAGCTATGACTCACTGCTATTATAGTCATAATATGTTACGTTTCTTAGTTTTATGAAGTGTACAGTTCTAGATTTCTGAATATTTAACGCAAGTTGCCAATCTTTGCATCACTTTCAAATCTTATCAATATTAGACTGAATATTTGTGCAGTTTCTGTCAGACTTCTGCGTTGTAGATAACTGCATCATCCGCATCACTCCAGGATGGTGGTTCCTTTGAAAAGACCACAGCCGATTACGTATGTGAGCAATCGCTCTATTTCTAGCAATGTCGATGCCGACGAGAAGTGAAACCGCTATCTGTATTCCTTAATCAGTAATGCAACACAAATATTAGTTGTATGATTTTACTTTTTAACTATCCACAGAAGTGAACAGATAACAGTGATTTTGCCGGGAAATAAAATTGTTAAAACATTGTATCAATTGATGGCTTCTACCTTGACAATATGTCAGTTCATACAAATATTGGTGTAGGTATTGTGAAGAGACTAGCGTTCATCTGTAAGGTCATTTAGTCAATCAGCATTTTGAGTTTCGACGACGCCTGAGGCATAAGTTTCTCTTCAAGATGATTTTTTTTTTACTTTCTTTTATACCTTATCAGGACAGTAAATGTGTATGAGATTCGTGAGCTATGCTGATATTCAATACAAATATCGGCTTCGCTCACAGAATCATTCACATTAAAACACAAGACGCGTTTCGAAAATAAAATAAACTATATGGTATCATGACACCTATGTAATGCGGAATTGACCACCTGATGTCATGAGAGGCGTATCGCCAGTGCAAAAGGAGGTGAGGATTACTGTGTTGTCATTAGAGAAGCAGAATGCGTCAGTCAGGAGAGTCCAGTGACTACGAACGTGGACTAGTCGTTGGATGCCACCTCAGTAACAGTTCCATCAGGGACATTTCAGCCGGCCGCTGTGACCGAGCGGTTCTAGGCACTTCAGTTTGGAACCACGCTGCTGCTACGGTCGCAAGTTCGAATCCTGTCTCGGCCATGGATGTGTGTGATGTCCTTAGGTTAGCTAGGTTTAAGTAGTTCTAAGTTCTAGCGGGCTGATGACCTCAGAAGTTAAGTCCCATAGTGCTTAGAGCCATTTGAACCATTTGAAGGGACATTTCAACCCATCTCATGCTGCCCAAGTCGACTGTTGGTGACGTGACTGTGAAGTGGAAATGCGGAGGAACGACCACAGCTTGACACCACGCATACCTCATGCACTGACGGACAGGGACCGTCGAGCATTGCGGTGGGTGGTTGTAAAATAGCTCAGGAAATTACAGGAAGGAACCACGCGTGAGTTCCAAAGTGCCACCAGTAGTCTAGCTAGCACAGTGACTGTGCGTAGGAAGTTAAAAAGTATGGGGTGCAATGGTCGAGCAGCTCCTCATAAGGCACACATGTCTGTAGTCAGTGCTGCAGGTAGTGTAAAGAGCAACGTCACTGGACAGTCGATGATTGGAAACGAGTGATATGAAGTGATGAATGACGCTATACCCTGTGGCAATCCGATGGAAGGGTCTGAATTTGGCGAAGAAGAACGTTACCTGCCATCATGTACAGAGTCAACAGTAAAGTACCGAGGAGGCTGTGTTAAGGTATAGGGGTGTTTGCAGTGGTCTGGGTGTGGTCACCTTATCTAAACGCTAAATGTGGGAGGATATGAACACATTTTACAGCATTGCGTACTGGGTACAGTAGAGGAACTGTTCGGAATCGATGATTGTTTGTATCAGCTTGACAATGCTCCCTGTTACAAAGCAGTATCTGTGAGGCAAAGATTGTAATTCATGATGCTCCCGAAATGGACTGGCCTGCCCAGAGACCCGACATGAACCCAGTGGACCACCTTTGAGATGAATTTGAACTTCTACTCCGCTCCAGACTCCAGTGTCCAACATTACCACGTTGTGTAGTTTCAGTTCTTGAGATCGAACAGCTGTTATTCCTCCATAAATATTCAGGAACCTCATTGAAAACGTCCACAAGAAAATTCAAACCGTCGTAAAAGCGAAAGGTGCCCCCCCCCCCCCCCCGTATTATATCCACTAATAGGTGTCCGGATAGTTTGATCAGATAGTGCACCGGTACGTGTCATCAGGTGTACAGTTTCAGTTAACTACCGTTCAATGAGCACGTTCGCGCGCACCTGTGTGGACCATCTATGTGAACCTCATGCTAATTGCACTCTGGTTGATACCTCGAGAGCAGTAATGAGGTGGGGAAGGAAGGAGAGGCGGAGAGAGTGTATGCGCCCCCCCCCCCCCACTCCCACCGCCGTGGTTATGTAAATAAAACGTAGCACTTTGCTCAGTCGGTATACCTCTTGGCGCACCAAATAGACGGCAGCCACTATATCTATCCCATGCATTATCTCGGCGCGAAGTTCAGGGTTCAAAAATAGTTCAAATGGCTCTGGGCACTATGGGACTTAACTTCTGAGGTCATCAGTCCCCTAGAACTTAGAACTACTTAAATCTAACTAACCTAAGGACTTCACACACATCCATGCCCGAGGCAGGATTCGAACCTGCGACCGTAGCGGCAGCGCGGTTCCAGATTGTAGCGCCTAGAACCGCTCGGCCACTCCGGAATTTCAGGGTCATGCGAAACCTAACTCGGGGTTTTCTCAAATGAAATCCTGAAAGCCATGGATCAAGGCAGTCAGGTATGAGTAGTTTTCTTGACTTCCGGACAATATTTGACTCGATACCGTAGCAACAGTTATTAACGAAAGTACGATTAAATACGTCTCATAGAGTATCAAACAATATTTGTTATTGGGGTGAGGATTGCTTGGTAGGTATGATGCAGCAAGTTATCTTGGATGGAGGGTCATCGATAGATGTAGAAGTAACTTCCGGCTTGCCCCTGGGTACTGTGTTGGGCGCTTGCTATTCATGTTGTATACTAATGACGTGACGGACAATATTAATACTAACTTCAAACTTTTTACTTATGATGAAGTTATCTACAATGGCCAACTGTCTTGCCGTTGTGATAACACGGGTTCCTGTTAGATTACCGAAGTTAAACGCAATGGGATCTGGATAGAACTTGGATGGGTGACCGTTCGCGTCTGCCGAGCGCCGTTGGCAAGCGGGATACACTCAGCCCTTGTGGGGCTACCTGGCTGATAGGAAGCGGCTCCTGTCACGAAAACTGACAACTACCAAGAGAGCCGTGTGCTGACCACATGTCCCTCCATATCTTCATCCAATGACGCCCGTCGGCTGTGGTTGACAGGACGGTCGTTCGGAACCATTGGGTCTTCCGAGGCCTGTTCGGATGGAGTTTAGAGTTTAAGGAGAGTTATCATATAATGAAGCAGGGGAGAATGCTGCATCTTGTGGTACTTTTCAGGCTTTCGTCTCTATCTAGCCCTGTGACAAAGTTTAACATATTTTCTTATAGCATTTTGAAACGGTAACATTCTTTTTAGTGTGCTGTAGTCTCTTTTCTGAAATAACAAAAGATACTACGGAGAAGTAAGGTTTTTACAAGTGTAAAAAACTGTTCCAAAGCACAACACGGTCATGTGCCTATAAAAAAAAGTCCTGTTGGAAAATAAAAGTATTACAATCCAGAAAATCTTGTCAGTACCGTATTTTATAGTCAGTATGTTATATTATTACTGTACTATGTAGCCAATAACCAGTAAGTGAAATCAGACTAGGAAAAAGTAATATCAGAATCCAGTTAGAAATTAAAAACGGTTTGAGATAGAAGCTGCTAGCAACTAACACAAGTTTCTATTTTCAAGACACGAAATTTATTAAGACACTACAGATACTCAGCTCATTAGCGAATATTAAGGGTTCCATAAGAGAAGACCTTCTTCCGTTTCAAGCTTCGAGATGGTGTCCAACTGACGAAGTATGGCTTAACCGTCCACATGTTACGTAATTAGTTTTAAAAATATACTGAACTTTACTCATCATAAAACTCCGTAACTAAAGAATGAACAGTATCCTCCAAATAGCTTTAATGTACTACAAAAGGTAAAAGTGAAACAGTCATCAGTACGCAGACTGTTTTGAACACCACGGTGCGTTACTAGGCATGGTCCTGATGGAGATGCGATGCTGTTGCCTTCCTCCGACCTTTGAAACGACTTACCCCGCCACTTAACTCGACATTTTTCAGAACAACGAACGCTTAAATATGTAGATTTCATAATATGTACAAACGCTGTACAAAACACAACCTCAAGTCTCACAACAACAGAAACAGTAGAAAACGCCGGAAACTGCTTATGGCTGTCTCTAGTGTGGGTTTTTTCTTGTGAGTCTAAAATCACTAACTAGATTAGAACACCGACCAGGAAACATCACGTGCTCCTAGATATACTGTTCTCCAGGTACAACGCTCTCCCATACTAGCTGAAAACATCTGCACAAGTATGCAGTCAGATCTTGATAAGATTCGATAATGGTGCATAGATTGGCCAACTTTATTGGAATGCAGGCTTTTTCTTCGAATTTCATTGCTGAAATTCTCAGTCGGCTGATAACCCGGGGAGGTTTCATCAACTGGCAAACTAATTTTAAATGTTCAGAAACGTAAAATCTTGTACCTCAAAAAACGTTGTAAGCTATGACAGCAATATTAGAAAATCACAACTGGAATTAGTCAACTTAAACAAATATCTGTGTGTGCAGTTTGTACGGTTATGTAACAGAATGATCATTCAGGTTCACTCGCAGGTGAAGCGAGTGGAAGTATCCAATGCATTTAGTCTACAAAGGAGAATGCTTACAAAACACTCGCGTGACCCATTCTAGAATATTGCTCAACTGTGTGGGACCCATTCCAACTGAGGACGCTGAATGCAGACAAACAAGGCCAGCACGAATAGTCACAAGTTTGTTTGACCCATCAGATAGCGTCACGGAGATGCTGAAGAAAAGGGCCGAACTGGCAGACACTTGAAAATTGATGCCGAAGTTACAAGAATCTGTGGTAAATGAGGAAACTAGGAATATACTACAGTACCTACGTATCGCGTCCAGAGGCAACGGAAAGACGAGATTAGAATAATTACAGAGCGCACAGGGCGTTTGAGCAATCCTTCACCCGCGTTCCGTACACGAATCAAACGGGAATATACTCTAATACAGGGCTTCCCAACCTTTTCAGCTGGTGGACCCCTTCTTCAGTCGAAAATCCATGGCGGACCCCTAGTCAGTCAAGAGCACATCCAGACACTTACTAGTGGATTTACTCTCTTTGTTCAACACACTACAGCCTGATTAAAATTACTTGATAATTGAAATTTCACACGATGGAGCTGTGTTCCTCCAAGAGCAATCAACGTCACGTCCAAACTGTTCGCTGTTGACAAGCTGCCGCTTGGGGTCTGCTCACTTCCACTATTTGGCTACTGTTGTGTAAGGAGCATGCATATTTCGTAACAGTCGTGTGTGTGTGTGTGTGTGTGTGTGTGTGTGTGTGATTTTTCGTGAAATCCGAAGAAAAATGTTCAAATGTATGTAAAGTCTTCCTTTGGTCGTCCTCCCTCCTCATTCAATTCAACTGGAAACTTCCCTTGTTGTGAAGGCGATGGAGAAACTACAGCCTTCTTCAATGATCCTGTCTTCAGCCACCGATCCATGTTAGAAGTAATAAACTGGTCAAAAATCGACTTATGAAACAGGTAGTGCACTGACAAAGCAAGTTTAACATTTAATGATGCCTGGGGCCGCATACGTGCCAGCGAGCGCTGTGATTGGTCGACAAAATTCGTTCCGCGCATGCGTAAAAGGTTTCAGTGCATCTAACACCGTGAGCACAAACGACCCCCGTATTGTTGCGAAACAGTCGATCAGAGAAGCCGCATTCTCCGGCACTAAACTGTGTATGCGTTCTCACTTAGGAACCGCAAAGGCTGCATGGGGATACGACCTGAAGTACAAGTACATTTGTTTTTCACACGAAAAAAAGTGATGAATTTGATTTTGACACTTTTATTCAATAACTTTACTCATTATTTTACACGATTTGGTGAAAGGTGGCCGCGGACCCCCTAGACAGAGCCAGCGGACCCCTAAGGGGTCCGCGGACCACAGGTTGGGAAGCCCTGCTCTAATAAATAGTGGCGTGGGAACTACCCTCGAGCATTGCACATGGGGTTGCAGAGTATAGATGTATATGCAGGCAGCTATCACAACGGCGTACAGTCGAACATGGTCATGAAGTGATCGTTACATGAAATTGAACAGCTGAAAGTGAATATTTTATGGCCGGAACACGTCGTGTGTTTCTTAACAGACATTCTGAAGCTGAAGCTGTTGTCTACAAGAAGAATTTTCATCTGTAGCAACGGAAATATTTGATATTATGATGGTTTCTGTTTTGGAACTAAACTCTACGACAGTTCTAATCTATGAGTTTTCCTGCAATCAGCATCATTTACTGCCTATTCCGTTGTCAAACTGACAGATCCAGTATGGCTCTGTATTAGCGCTTGTCCGAAAAACCTGCTGCTACTCTTCTAATATTTCTATAAAAGACTTCTTTCTTCTAGTTTTATCATCCTGCGACTTTTTGTGTAGCAGTGTGCATTTTTAAATGATCGTACGTTTTCTGTAATTACAATGGTAAAAGAAGTTTTCGTAATGGCAATTACTGTCCACCTGCTTTAGAACTTCGGTTGTCTCAGCAAAGAAGTTAGCGTAGATGTTTATTTCCGTTGCCCTGCAACAGCTTTTCTTGTTGGTTAACGCGCTGTAACGTTTGACAGCACAGTAAAAGAACTGCCATCAACGACTCAGCGGAAAGAGGAATGCACGTACGAATGTATGTGCCTTGATGAGTTCTTGCTTCATAGTTTGTCTCTGGTATGTTACGTAAGGATGTTTTTGATTACTGCTGACGTAACTGAGGAATAAAACTCAAATGTTTCCCGAATACCAACGTTTTATTGTCGCTCTGCCATTAACAATGCAGTTGCGTTGGTTGTGACACACATATTTTCTTCTCCGTTTAGCTCCTCGTCTTATCCCTCCGAATGTCACACTCATTTCCCCAATACTATAGTCGTGCTAACTGGTACCTTATCACAAATATTGAAAATTTGATTCCTGGCACGTCTGTCGTCTCGAATTGTCGGAGCAAAACAGTCGCAATGTTCGCCCACTACATTTCGCAAAGTGGCATATATCGAAGATACACAACCTGATGTAAAAAGTTGAATTGAGAGAACGGAAGAAGGAAACGAAATGAAACTTCACTGGTTGAGAGTATATGTGAAGTTATTTCAATAACCAAAAAATCGAGTTAAACATACAAAGAACTTGGCAATATGAAACCACTTAACAGTATGAAGTTGCACCCTCTTTGACATGTATGGATGCACTGACTGGGTTGTAAAAGGTGTTATAAGGCCGTTGACAAGTTGGCCCGCACGTGTTGTACCTCCTTGATATCTGGTTACTGGTAGTGACAGGGTTGACGTCCAAGCTTGTCCCACACATGTTCTATTGGGGACACATCTGGACATCTTACTTGTACCTCAACATCACTCGAAAAGTTCATAGAGCCACTTGGCACGTGTGGACGAGCATTGTCCTGTTGGAAAATGGCACCACGATACTGTTGTATGTGAGGTAACATATGAGAACGCGTGATGTCCGTGGCGAACCGTTGTGTCGTCATATTTCCCCAATCACTACCAGTCGTGACCTGAAAATCATACCGGATGGCTCCTAATACCATGGTGCCAGGAGTGATATCCTAATACCTCTCCGAAACATTAGAAAAATGGACCTCTCCCCAGATCACCGCCATATCCGCCGAAGGTGGTTACCTGCGGTAGTGCAGAACTGCAAATCATGGCTGAACACAATGCGACGCCATTCATCAGCATTGCACAGTTCTCGGTCAAGGCACCATTTCAAATGCAGCCTTTATATTGTGGTATTAACGGCAGTCTAGCCATGGGACGATGATTTCCCTGTCTGGCTGCTGCTTGTCTCTGACCAATGGTGCACGATAACACAGAATGTTGCAGGGAGTCCATTACTTGCTCTCGGATGGTAGGCGTAGTTGTGAAGGGGTTACATTGTACTTGATGCACAATACGACTATTCTCCCATGTGGTAGTCAGACGTGATCAGTCGGAACCTTGATAAGTATGCCTGCCTTCACGACGGATGCAGTCCAACACCGGGCTAGTGTCACATCCGAATACCCCACAAAGATAGATTTTGCACGATTAGACCCTCCGGCCAAATTGAGACCTACAATGGGATCCCTTTCAATCTCTGTCAGGTGCTGATAACACCGTCTCATACGAGAGCTCACGACATTTCCCTTTCCTTCACAGTGATCAGTCAAAATGTGGGACTGTTCATGTCTCTTATATCTGCTACAAGGCCTGGTAACAACACTAAACACGAAATGCATTAATGCACTCAGGTGACTGCTCTACCTATCACAGAGAATTGCAATTTTTAATCGTTTACATACCCACCAATGGGTACATTGACATCTGATAATGTCTTCTGGATGCTTCACTTTTTCTGTCAGGCAGTGTATTTGAGATCCATTTTCATTAAAAATACATTTTATGTGTGATTCAAATTTGGACACATACATTTCATATGGAACAAACGACAATTTAGATACGCAGCTGCTTTGTACGGTATGACTTATGTCGGTGAATGCGTTCACCGCAGGGGGAAAAGCCCCATTCAAAATTAAGCCCTAATTTTCTAATTTCGATTTACCGAGATTTCCTAAAACAGTTCATGTGAACGGTGGAACTGTGCGTTTAGTAAAAGCGCAGCCAATCACTTAACCTTACCTGTCCCTTATTCAACTAAACCAATGCGCCTCCTGTGACATTTTCGCTGCCAGTTAAACCTTACAAGTTACATAGAAAATAAGATAGATGGCAATTCGATATATCGCAACAAAAAAATTGTGCTGCAGCTACATGGCCTACGAACATCGAGACGTGCGATATAAAGATAAACTGAGTGAAACCAAGCTACAGAACCGAGAGTGTTCTTATTTCACGAAAAAAACTGCATTTAAGTCATCAAAAAAACTTAACCGAAGTTCATAAAATAATAGAAAGACCACGCAATAGGTCCCGGATGTGCTTCATACACTCATTTACGTAAAATATTTAAGAACATAAAATAAAATGTATCTCAGTCTTCAACAGCGGAATCTTAGTGCTGAGCCGCCGCCGGAAAACACGGATAGTCAAATATGTGATAAGGCGGATATAAAAGATTAAATATTTTAGAGGGTGGGAGGGATTGCAGTTGAGCGCAGCGAACTGTTTGAATTTCAGATAGAATGTTACCAAACGCATGTAAAAGAACCAGGAAATACCCGGAAGTTGTTCAAGACCATGCAGCGAGCCGTGAAAACCGCGCACAGTGTCTTCCGGATACTTTTTCTTTTCGTCTTGCGTAATGTCAAGAACAGACGATGAAAATTCGGTGGCAGAACTGGTTCATACTTTTCATAAGTCGTGAGTCTCGGACGTGGTTCCAGGTTCGCACTTGTTCAGTTTGTCTTTCAACGGCTATTTTCAGGAGGCCAATTATGTGTTCTGGAATCGAATACGTGTCAGTTTGTAATCCGAGGGTATGAACTTTCCTCAACCTTGTGCGAAAAATTACCTCCGTTGTCTTTTCATCCATGCCTCTCACCGCTAATGAAGAGGTCTTTGGGAGAGTTCCATTCATTTATGGGTTGTTTGGCATGCACAGAAACTAGGCAACCACATGAGATATGATGTTGGAATCGAACACTGTAAACCAGCGACAGTTATGCGCAAGTCATCTAATATTTTTTCTCCTGGATATATCTGTCCGTTTATTTTCCCATGAGGACAAGGTGCTTGCGCCACAAACGTGTATGACAATCAAATATACTGAGCGAGAATAGATATGAGATCTAAGAGTGCCGTTGTCCTTACGAATTATAAGCATCATGCTGTGATGCGAGAAGAATCAATGAACAGGAAATTTATTTTGGGAAGCTGTACGTGTAACTAGAAGTAACATAGTACAGACTTCTTTTATATAACATGTCTTGATTTTAAAGCCTTAGTGAATGTCTATTCGTTTTACACTCAGGACACATATTATATTACTTCCGTTGCTTACGACACATGCTCGCCATGTACATTTCACGTTGCGTCATGCGACCGCCTGCACCTGCAAGCACTTATACCTGACAGAGTGTGCACACTTGGACGTTGCTGCGTTGTATACGTGATTTTCTTTTGTTAATGCAGTTAACCAGTTACCGCTTTAAGTCAAAGCTATGGAGAGATTAGAAGAACGCATGATCAGTCAAGTTCGGATTGAGGAAGAAGACCAGCCGTGTCATTCCCAGAGGAACCCTTCCAGCACTTTTCTTAACCTGCATACGGAAATTACGAAAAACGTATACGTGAATGGCCTTATGGGGTTTGAATTATCTTCTTCCCGAATACGAGTCCACCTCACTCGGTGATAGGTGTGTGTGTGTGTGAGAAAGAGAGAGAGAGAGAGAGAGAGAGAGAGAGAGAGAGAGAAAGGTGGAGGGGGAGGAGGGAGGAGGATGGGAGAGGTTAGGAAAGGAATACAGAAGAAAAGACAGGGGTGGGATGTGAGGCAGACCCTGCTCTAGTCCAAGCCAAAACGTAATAGTCGTCTGCCTAGTAAATAAGTCAGCTCTAGGGTAGGTTTCAGGCGGTTTTCCACTCCCATGTAGGCAAACGCGGGATCAGTTCCCTATCTCCGATTCAAACACACGGAACAAAATTTCACGAGTCAGAGACAGATGACGCTCACCATTATCTTTCTAGTTCTGGTTAAAGCGATTATGAATCGACATGAATGGCATCCGATCTCAGAAAAAATAAATACTAAATCCTAAACGAGCGAGTACCTGTCAGATGAAGGCGAACCTGCACATTAGTTGCGAAGGGAAAAGACATGGAGAAGCGTAAGCAAAAGGAACCACTATTTTTAACTTTGTGACACTAGACGCATCGTCCAGCAAAACTTGAGAAGACTACTCTTGTAAAGCGTATCACGTCTGTTGAATCTATAACTCTAACGCTGAAGCTGGGTCTTTAATTTTCCTTCCTTTGGTGAAGTTACTTCCTTTTACATTTTTAAAAAAATTCACAATTTTTACCCTGATATTTCACCCCCCCCCCCCCCCCCGAACTAATCTGTCATTCGAATGTGGTGAAGTTCAGTCTGGGCTTGGTGCAAAGAACTTAAGTTCATGATGATGAAATGTCCCATGATATATGAATATTGATTTGTGAGAACAGCAACAAAAAAATCAAGGACCGAACGCGGTTACGTCAGCCAACACCTCTAGCACCGGACCGAGAGTAGGCCCTGCGACGTTCCGTCGCTTAGTGGTCGGCAAATGCGGGTTGTCAAAGTAGCACGTTGCTCGTGCCTCGTCAGAGGCAATCAGTGTGGCGTATCCAAAGGCTTCCCGGGTCAACAGCTGGGGGCGTGATCACACACTAGCACTGCAGCAAAGGAGACGTATCGTTTTCGGCCATTACCACATATACGTGTGAAACAATGAAGCTGCTAGCAGATCGATCGAAATTCGTCGAGAAAATGACATCTTACAGAGTTACGTCCAGAATCATCAGCGAATTTTATTTCTTCACATCAGCCACAAATACTTTCGGTCTCGTCAACACTTCTGCATCTACATCTGCATCTACATCCACACTCCAGAAGCCTGCTCACGGTGTATAGTAGAGAGTACTTTGTGTACCAGTGTCACTTCCCCCTTTTCCTATTCTACTCCCGACTGGTTCGCAGGAAGAATGATTACTGGTAAGCCTCCGTGCGAGCTCGAATCTCTGTGATTTTACCTCCATCGTCTTTTCACTTGAAATACGTGGGAGGAAGTAATACATTGGCTGACACGTCTAGAAACGTACGCGCTCGGAACTTTAACAGTAGACCAAACTGTGATGGAGTTCGCCTCTCTTGCAGTGTCTGCCCGTGGAGTTGGTTGAGCAGCTCCGTGACGCTTTCGCGCTTAATAAACGACGAAACGTGCTGCTCTCCTTTGCATCTTCTCAGTTTCATCTATTATTACCATCTGGTACGAATCCCAGACTGGCGATCAATATTCAGTTATTGGACAGACGAGGGTTTTGTAAGCTACCTGCTTTGTGGATGGACAAAATTTCCTGAGGATTCTTCTAATGAATCTCAGTCTGGCATCTGCCTCACATCCCATTAGTTTTACGTAGTCGTCCATCTTAATTCGCTAATACGCATACTCCTAGATATCACCAACAATCCAACTGTTGATGTGACATTTGAGCTCTCACATCGTCCACCATGGCGATTATTTTCTGTACTGCTTAATAAAGAGCAGCTGTGTAACTGCGAAATGAGAATCCAACTGTTTTTTGTTGATAGCCTCTTTCTTCGTTTATTGAGATCAACTCGACTTTACGAATAAGTGAAACGTTCACTTTTCAGCAACAAAATCGTGATGCAGTTCAAAACGTTGAACATACACAGTCTAAAATCACACTGCTTGCAGCAATAACGGCTATCCTTTCCCACTGGTTCATTAACTATTGCAAAGCCGTAAGAAACGAAACAACGAAAGCAAAATATACTCTTCACACATTTGCTTTCTTGTATTCGCCAGAGTGGTTTCATCAAATAGTCGAAAACTAGAAACAAACATCTCGGTTCCAGTGAGAGGTATATCTCATGAAAATGTTGCTCGGCACAGTCAAATCCAAATCACTTCATGATCTTTCGTACATCTCCTTCCCATTTTAGAGCACACCAGTCCTTTCCCTTCATCATGATTTTCTTCTTCTTCTTTTCTCTCCATATTCGCCTTCCCTCTTCCCCTTTTCTTATACCATTTCTGATTTTATTAGCAGTTCACAAAACTGCACGCCCACGAAAACAGTGGCCAGGCTACGCGCCCCGTTTGCCATATCCTAATTGCACCACTAATCCATACACTGGGTGTTTCACAATTCCTGTTACACGCTTCTAGGGTTTGTGTCGGTGATTTAGTAGGTAAAGCTTTGATAAGAAACCCATGTACAGGAGAGTACCGTTTGGATATAAGTTTGAAGATCGGATCACTTCCAAATGTCCCGCTTCACAGTTCGCACACAATGGACACAATGAGTGTGTGCTCTACAAGAACTGCTCCACATCATGGCCCTGTTGTTCGTTGCACAAGATGTATCTGCAACGCTTGCTTTCATGCACTTGGTCGACAAACTCTGGTGTTCGTCCGTGGAGCACCACAGTCAACCCCTCTACGTGCGAACGTAGCAGCTTCTCGCAGCCGTATCATTCCTGATTGCACTGAAGATGCCTTCAAGTAAAAGGCGAAGCGCGTCTGGAAGAAATAAAATACATTGCAGCAAGAAAAGGCGATTTTTATTTGCAAAGCTTATATAAATGATTTTACTCAGTCAGCGAGTGATCACGTGAGCAAATTACTCTGTATGGTATGGTAGCTCACGCAGTAAGTGTGTGCAAGACATGTTTGCTGAGGACGTACGGTAAATGTAGTTGAAATGAGTTCAACAACACGAAGGGATAAATGCCGCACAGATGTGCTAAGTGAGAGTAAACCGATAATAAGTTCCCCAGATATTGATGTTGAAAGTCCAGTTGACACATGAACCAGGTGCAGAACGACCTATGCCTAGCGTTATTAAACAGTGACATTCACTTGAAGTGATAAAATGAAGCTTAAAATATTTAAACTATAATATGGAAATAGGAGAAGCGGAATCTAGCCCTTGTTCAGTAACGTAAGACGCGAATTAGGTGAATGTCAGAATAAAGATGCACGTTGTATTATATTATACAGGGTGTAAATTTTAAGTTGACAAACCAGAATAACTCGAAAAATAAGCTTCACACGAAAAAATGTGTAGAATCCAAAGTTGATTATTTTCGAGAGGGACATCTGCTGGTGCTAAAATTAGCCCGCTACCCCATCTCCCTGGGGGTGGGGCGGGAGGCAACTTTAAAATTTCAAATGGGTACCCCCATTTTTTATTGCAGAATCAGATTCTACATTAAAAACTACGTACATTTTGTCTTAACCATTTGTTTTGATTCTTGGTAGTTGGTGCTGTAATTCAAGAAAATCCATGTTCTCATTTTTGCGTGGAAAATGGTTACCGATAAATAAAAAATACTTATTTACTTCGTAAATTTTGATTCGATAAAACTAAAACTCTCCCTCTCTCCCTATAGGGTGGGGTTTAAGAGGGAGGAATCAGTGTTTTACAAATGTCGTCACAACATTAAAAGCACTCCGTCTGCAGGTCACAAGTGGTCCACTGGGACCATCTGACCGCCGTGTCATCCTTAGCTGAGGATGCGGTTAGGAGGGGCGTGTGGTCAGCACACCGCTCTCCCGGTCGTTATGACGATTGTCTTTGACCGGAGCCGCTACTATTCGTTCCCGACATTAAAGGTAACATCATTTCATGACCACTTCGACTAGCTGACGGCCTCACCGGCTTACCTTGGCGCACCGGTATGTATTTGGCCAAAGAATATTTTGAGTTGAATTTAATTAACTCTTTTACTCAATCAATTCCCTTCCGATGTCCTCATCCTTGGCTATCCTGGTTAAGAGCCACTCTGCACATTTGCAGAGTGCAGTGGTCAGCGCTGGACATGTAGAGCATCACAGCGTCATTGCTTCACCGCAGCTGGTCAGTGATTCAGCATTACTGCATTGCACACACTGGAAATTACGCGAATGAAATGCTTGACCCTGCGTCAAGCAAACTGAGTAGGCACTGATACAGATATCGAACGCCCTATCCAGAAAGTTTTCGTTTTCTTTATGTTTTTGTGTGTATCGTAGTTTTAGTACCGTAGATTTATGCCACCTGCAGCGCCACAATCGAGTAGTTTGAACTTTATTGAACAGCCAGTTGGTAGTCTCAGTTCGTTGTCTGCCTGCGTGCTGTCCTTTTGTCTTCAGTGAGCTAGTGTTCATATAGCAGTTTGGCTTATCATTTTGTGACATTAATTATTATTATTGCCTTCAGCGTCGTCTAAAAGACATCAGAGATAGTTTTCGATTTCTTGTTTAATGACTAAAGATGGATAGGGACTGCGTCTATTGTGTGTGGATGAGGTGTAATTGGCTACAGCCTATAAACAGTTGGGAGCTGTGCTGGTAACGGTCGACAGGCTTCAGGCTGCTGCCCTGGGCTGCGATGGCTTTGGGGCACCTGAAGCGAATGCTTTGGTACTTCTGGAGCCTATAATGTCGTCTGGGATCCCTGCTTCCGCTGGCACTCCCGATTCGCACATCCCAGCCGGTCGACAGTTACCTGACGGTCATTGGCGTACGGAGGCGAGCTTGCGAATCTCTAAACGGAAGAGGAAAATGGACATCGGCCGCACGCCTGTCCCCTTGTGTCTTAAAAACGGGTCTGAGGTATTGCCTGCTGCTGAAAGTATATCTGAGCCAGCACGGAACGCCTCGCCTGTTGAGGCTGTGGCAATCTTCCTCACAGACCTGGGCAAGTGCAGATGGTGGGATTGCTTGTCATTGGGAGCTTCAATGTTACGCGGGTCATGGAGCCCCTCAGGATAATAACAGGTATGTCGCGAAAGAAGGCCAGTATCCACTCTGTTTGCCTGCCGGGGGTCTCGTTCGAGATGTGGAGGAGGCTCTGCCGGCAGCGATTGAGCGCACTGAGTGCATCCGGTTGGAATCCGTGGCACATGCAATCACGAATGACGCCTGCCGCTTTGGTTCAAATGCCAGACATCAGAGTGGGAGGTATAAGTCATAGACTCAGACGATTCCACGACGGTATAAGGATGAAAATTTCTCGACTTCCGCTATCTGGTGGAGAACTGTAGGAAACCCCTCAATAGGTCAGGCGTGCACTACACACAGGAAGCCGTTACTAGGATAGTGGAGTATGTGTGTCGTGAACATGTGAGTTTTGTAGGATAGAAAAATCCCTCAATAGGCTCGATAAGATGCCTTCCGAGTTCAGACAGAGCAACATTCATCACAGCGGAGAACGAAAATGTTAATCTAGTATTAGGTAATTTCAGGAGCATCTACGCCCGGTCCAGAAAGCAGTCTAACTAATAAACGGTAACAAAGCTCAAGTAGTGTTACAGACAGAAAGCTGGCTGAAACCAGAGGTTAGTAGAAACGAAATTCTAAACTCCGACTGGAATGTTTATCGGAAACACAGGTCGAACGCTGGTGGTGGGGGCGCATTTATAGCAATAAAAAATACGATATTATCTAGTGAGATTAGTACAGACTCAGAATGTGAAATAATCTGTGCGAAAATAAGTGTTAAAGGTGGATTAAAGATGGTCATAGGATGCTTTTATTGACCCATTACCTCACGGCAGTAATGGCGGAACAGTTGAGGGTTCGCGGGAATTTCCTGGTTATGTTGTAGTTTTAAACGGAGATTTTAACTTAACAGCTATGGACTGGGAGACTCAAGTGATTAGGATGGGTAATAGAGTCAGAGAAGCACGTGAAATTTTTCTAGGTGCCTTGGCCGAAAATTACCGTGGGCAGAGAGTTGACTCGTGAAGACGACATCTGACTTGCTGGTGACAATGTTATCGGAAATTTTCGATCTTGCTAGCAAGGAAGAGGTAATCAGTGATCGTAAGGTCTTTACAGGATCACTAAATACAAAGAGATGCAGGGAGATCTTATGTTTAGTGAGAGCGACAAGAGACAGATTTCAGATTAGCTGACAGGTCATCACGAAAATTTCATGTCCAGCACTGACAATGCTGAGCATCAGTCGACAAAATTGAAGACCATCGTACAACACGTTTTGGTCACGTACGTACCGAGCAGAATTGCAGAATTGTGAGGGATGGAAAGAGACCAACCGTTGTTTGACAATGTGCTAGGAAGCTGTTACGAAAGAAGAGTTTAACTGCAAATTTAAGCGTGGGAAAAGCTTCATAGGCAAACAAAAACTTAACGAATCAAAATTGTCGTAAGGAGGGCTATGTATGAAGCTTTCAACGAATACGAAAGTAAAACTCTATCTACCATCTTGACAGAAAATCCTAAGAAATTCTGGTCCTGTGTTAAATCAGTAAAGAGATCGAAGCTATCTGTCCAGACACATAATGGCTCTGAAGCGGAAAATTACGCACAAAAGGCCAAATTGCTAAACGTATTTTTCCAAAACTGTTTCATAGACGGATATCGTACTGTACTTACTCCTCTAAATCGTCACACGAAAGACAATATGCCAGATGCTGAAACAAGTGACCAAGGAATAGAAAAACAACCGAAATCGCTCGCAAGAGGAAAGGCCACTGGACTATCTCTGACGTCGGTCTGTTGCAGAATCTTGGAACATGTTTTATACTTGCGTATTATGACATTTCTGGAGACCGAAAATCTTCTCTGTAGGAACCAGCATGGGTTCCGAAAACAACAATCGTGTGAAACCCAGATCGCTCTGTTCGTCAACGAGATCCAGAAAGCAGTAGATACAGGTGCCCTGGTAGATGCCGTGTTCCCTGACTTCCGGAAGGAATTCAGTACAATTCCACATAATGAGCAGAATATGGAGGTATGGAATATCAGACCAACTGTGTGACTGGAATAAGAGCTACTAGCAAACAGAACACAACATGTCATTCTGAACGGAGAGAAGTCTTCAGACGTACATCTACACCTACGTGGATACTCTGCCAATCAAAATGGCTCTGAGCACTATGGGACTTAACAGCTGTGGTCATCAGTCCCCTAGAACTTAGAACTACTTAAACCTAACTAACCTAAGGACATCACACACATCCATGCCCGAGGCAGGATTCGAACCTGCGACCGTAGCAGTCGCGCGGTTCCGGACTGCGCGCCTAGAACCGCGAGACCACCGCGGCCGGCCTGCCAATCACGTTTAAGTGCCTAGCAAAGCGTTTATCGAGCCACCTTCACAATTCTCTATTATTCCAATCTCGTATAGAGCGAGGAAGAAACGAACACCTGTATCTTCCGGTGAGAGTTCTGATTTCCCTTATTTTATTATGGTGATCGTTTCTCCCTACGTAGGTCGGTGTCAAAAAAATATTTTCGCATTCGGAGGAGAAAGTTGGTGATTGAAATTTCGTGAGAAGATTTCGCCGCAACGAAAAACGCTTTGGTTTAATGATGTCCACCCAAAATCCTGTATCATTTCGATGACACTCTCTCCCATATTTCGCGATAATACAAAACGTGCTGCCCTTCTTTGAGCTTTCTCGATGTACTCCGTCGATCCTATCTGGTAAGGATCCCACACCGCGCAGCAGTATTCTAAAATAGGACGGACAAGCGTAGTGTAGGCAGTCTCTTTAGTAGATCTGTTACATTTCCTAAGTGTCCTGCCAATAAAATGCAGTCTTTGGTTAGCCTTCCCCATAACATTTTCTATGTGTTCTTTCCAATTTAAGTTGTTCGTAATTGTAATTCCTAGGTATGTCGTTGAATTTACGGCCTGTAGATTTGACTGATTCATCGTGTAACCGAGGTTTGAGGTATTCCTTTTAGCACTCACACTTTTCGTTATTTAGGGTCAATTGCCAATTTTCGCACCATACAGGTATCTTTTCTAAATCGTTTTGTAATCTGTTTTGATCTTCTGATGACTTTACTAGTCGATAAACGACAGCGTCATCTGCAAGACGGCTGCTCAGAGTTCTCTCAAGTCGTTTATATTGATAAGGAACAGCAAAGGGCCTATAACACACTACCTTGGGGAATGCCAGAAATCATTTCTGCTTTACTCGATGACTTTCCGTCAATTACTACGAACTGTGACCTCTCTGACAGTAATTCATGAATCCAGTCACATAACTGAAACGATAACCACGCAACTTCACTACGAGCCGCTTTTTTGTATGGTACAGTGTCGAAAGCCTTCCGGAAATCCAGAAAGTAAGTTCGAGCGTGCCCCAGAAGAGTGCTAAGGCACAGTTATTCTTCACAATATATCTAAATGACCTAGTAAATAACGTCGGAAGTTCCATGAGGCTTTTCGCGGATGAGGCTGTTGTATAAAGAGAAGTCGCGACGCTGGAGAACTGTAGTGAAATGCATGAAGACCTACAAAAGATCGACGTTTGGTGCAGGGAGTGGCAATTGACCCTAAACACAAACAAATCTAACGTATTGCGAATACATAGATAGAAAGATCCTTTATTGTATGATTACAAAATTGGAGAAAGGCGAGAGAGGCAGAATCCAGATTAAGATTCATTGGAAGAATACTCAGGAAATAAAATCCGTCTACAAAGGAAGTAGTTTACAAATGATTCGTTCGACTAATACTTGAATATTGCTCGGCAGTACAGGATTAGTACCAGACAGGACTGATAGAGGAAGAGAAAGTCCAAAGGAGAGAAGCACGTTTCGTTACAGGTTCATTTAGTAAGCGCGAAAGCGTCACGGAGATTATCAGCCAACTCCAGTGGCAAACATTGCAAGAGAGGCGTTCTGTATCACGGTATGATCGAGAGCGTACATTCCTAGAAGTGTCAACCAATATATTGATTCCTCCTGTGTATCTTCGTGAAAATACCACTAAAATAAAATTAGAGAGATTTAAGTGGACACAGAGGCTTACCACCAATCGTTCTTCCCGCGAACCATACGCGACTGGAACATAAAAGGGAGAAGTGACACACTGGTACAGGAAGTACCCTGCGCCACACACCGTACGGTGGCTTGCAGTGTATAGTGGAGATGTAGATAGATGTAAATGTAACATGTTCTGTGCGTTAGGCAGAAACTTCCTGAAATTTTTCTTCATGACATACTCCCAGTGACCCCACAGACGCCTCCAGGAATGTCTAATGCATAGCACATTCTACAGCAATCTACATCTATATCTATGCTCCGCAAGTCACCTTACGGCGTGTGGCAGAGGGTACTTCGTGTACCACTGTCTATTCACTGGCCGGCCAGTGTGGCCGAGCGGTTCTAGGCGCTTTAGTCTGGAACCGCGCGACCGCTACGGTCGCAGGTTCGAGTTCTGACTCGGGCATGGATGTGTGTGATGTCCTTAGCTTAGTTATGTTTAAGTAGTTCTAAGTTCTAGGGGACTGATGACCTCAGAAGTTGAGTCCCATAGTGCTAAGAGCCATTTGAACCATTTTTTGTCTTTTCACTCTTTTCCTTTTCAAGTCCCGTATGGTTCGCTTGTCTTACTTGCGGGAGAGTGTAACAGAAATTCTGCGAAACCTGACCTGGCAGACACTTAAAATTATCCCAGTATTTCGAGAAAATGTACTTAGAAAGATCCAGAAATCTGTTTTCAGGACTTCCGTAAGGTTCACGAAGAAAAAGGAAGACTAACAAGAGATCACACAGAGATAGATGAGCAATCATTTCTCCCACGTCCTTACACCCTGTTCCATCCTCAATCAGAACGAGAAACGGAGCAGATAGCTTCAATGTTTCAAGTCGCACGTGCGAAGGTTGTTTTACTTGAGCACTTGCAGGCCAGTCTCAATGGGCAACAACAGCTTCTCGTACGTTCTGCGCGAGCAGCAGCACCGATTGCGTCTATGACCAATACAGCCCAGTAGCTTGTGTCTGGACTAGTCACGTACGGGCGTCACCAGGGAAGGATACTGGCCACCATTAACCACACCCACAGCCACCGGATGTCCTCGCTGTCCTGGCCGTTGAGGTTTCGCCATCATCGGACGAACACCCAACACCCCCGCTGCCCACGCCGCGGGAGTCGTATGATTTTCGCCCACGCCATATCACTATCGCTGTTTCAGACTGCCGGACACAGCAGCGCCTCGATAATGCTGCATGACTCTACCGTGCTACTCTGCCATTGTGCCGAAGATTATTGTGATTAAAAAAAGTACATTAAAAAAGTAGAGGAGAGGCACATGATGTTCAATTTACAGAAGTGCCAGTCGAGATATTCCTCTCTTCCCCCCCCCCCCCCTCCCCCCTAGCCTAACCAACAAATCCTCAACTTCTCGCCCCCCCCCCCCCTCCGTCTCGCTCTCTCTCTTTAACACACACACACACACACACACACACACACACACACACACACAAATCACAAATACACACCCCCGCGCGCCTTTAGCAAACAACAAACTATCTGCCATTACTAACGCTGATGGTTCCATACTAGCGGAAGAAACGTGTTTCGCATAATCGCGGTTTCTCTGGCACAGCGAGCAGTTATTCTGTGTTCTGTATTAACAGTCTACCAAATGCTAAGCAGTAACTCACACAACACTCGCTAGGAGTGTAATTCCCATCTTGTCAGGACATGAATAACATGCCACAAAGCCGGCCGGAGTGGCCGTGCGGTTCTAGGCGCTACAGTCTGGAACCGCGAGACCGCTACGGTCGCAGGTTCGAATCCTGCCTTGGGCATGGATGTGTGTGATGTCCTTAGGTTACTTAGGTTTAAGTAGTTCTAAGTTCTAGGGGACTGATGACCTCTGATGTTGTGTCCCATAGTGCTCAGAGCCATTTGAACCCTTTTAACATGCCACAAATTTCAAGTAAACAAGAAATCGATATCATGATAAACACCGAACTTCCCGCAAATGATGATCAACCTCTTAATAGCGTATTGTCCCACTTTGAGCACGTAAAACAGCTCCGATTTATCGCGGCACGTGAGCTACATGTTGTTTATAAGTTGCTGAACGAAGATAGGGCCACATGTACATGCACGGATCACGCAGTTCCTGCAGATTACAAGGAGTTTGTTTGCGAGCACCGAGCTAGCGCTGATGACATTCCAGGTGTGTTCGATAATTTTAATAACCGTAAAATTTCATTAATAGAAGAAAAGCTGAAATTCATCATTTACTTCTTCAATATCATGTGACGCGATTCTGGCACTGTGGCAATATCATGGCCTGTTTGGAAGACACGAGCAGTGAAAGGTTGGAAGTGGTCAAGAAAAATATTCTTAAGGTCTGAACTTTTCATAATTCCTTCTACAGCAACCACAGAGCTCAGGGGTAACGAGATGACGAGATGTATACACCTATAGCCGCCAGTGTTCACGGTGGATGAGTGGTGCGTGAGTGATCCAAGATACTCCGGACGACAAAGTCTACAATTGGTCTTTGTTGGAAAATGAAGTAACATAGGATAGGTACAAAATAAAAGCCAGGCTCAGTGCCATGCTCAGGTAGTGAGCGTTAAGGCAGCACTCGAATCCTGCCTTATTTTCGAGCGAAGTACTGCACCGGTAACACTATGGACTCACATTCGCGATAGTTCAAAACCCTGTCCGTGTATGAAAACGGGAAAGAAGACGTTACGACCAGCTTTAAATTGCCTGGTTCCGGAACAGGGAAACATGTCTAACCTGAAAATGTGTGTGATGCTGATGATGGCGTGGAAGCATCGCAATCTGCTGTGTAGAAGGCCTAAATCTGGAAAAAACTGCTCATGTAAGTACAAGAGAAGCTAACGCTGAATCTGCGTGAATAGCAAGAGCGGTTCCCACGGGTTTAACGTGCTGAAACGATATTCGCATATCTGCGATTGACAGCTGACAGTGTAATAATAAATAAGCTGTCCTCAAGATAATTATCCAGACCTTCGTGTGAAATGAGCAGTGAGACAACGAAGATTAGACTAGGTATTGAAACAAAGCGAGGTGGCACAGTGGGTAGAGGTTCAAATGGCTCTGAGCACTATGGGACTTAACATCTGAGGTCATCAGTCCCCTAGAACTTAGAACTACTTAAACCTAACTAACCTAAGGACATCACACACATCCATGCCCGATGCAGGATTCGAACCTGCGACCGTAGCAGTCGCGCGGTTCCGGACTGAAGCGCCTAGAACCGCTCGGCCACCAAGGCCGGCAGTCGGTAGAGGATTGGATTCGTAATTGCATTCAAATACCCGGGTGGACACCCTGACTTTAATTTTCCGCGATTTCCCCAAATTATTTAAGGCAAATCCCGAGGTGATTCCGAAGATTGCAATCGATTTCCTGCCACATTTCTGTCCAATAGGAGTTAGTGACTCCTGTCTATAGACCTCACAGTCCATGGAAGCTTCAATCCAAATTTTCTTTTCAACCTTTGCGACTCCCCTGGAATACGAGTCGGTGATTTAATATTGTGAAACCTCTGTCGGCTGAGAGACCTCAGTATTAATTCGTAAAATAAAAAAGCTGCGATTAATAATTTTCTTGTTTGTGTGCATTAGGAACGTGTTTCTGGAGGCAAAGAATTTGTATATTTTGTAAAATAAGGCCAAACTCACGAAATAATTTTTAAATAATGAATAAATATCAGCGACTGTCCTGAGGATCACACGCGTTTTTCGAGCTGACGAACTGTTTTTATGAGGAGTCTCCAGCAAAAAGTTAACGACCTCTGGCTGCACGACGGCCTGTAACCGTATTGTCTGTAAATGTTCCTCAATTTCTGACAGCTGTTGCTTGCTATTCTGTCACAGAGCAAGCGAATCTGGAAGAAATCTGTGAGCTCATTAGCGAAATGGACTCGGTCAACGCCTTACAACGAGCAATTGAGAACGACAGATCAAAGTTTCACTGTACGCAGTCCAAACTTAACAGGAAGAGTGTGCATTATCATTCAAATCGCTGTTATACATAAAAAAATCTTTTATATTCCTACTGGAACCTTCATTGCGGCCAGTCTAGTGTAAGAAACATAAAATTCACAGATAACAGTCTAAGCGCTATTCAGCTGTTACTTCGTGACGAAATAATGTTGCCAGTGCTTTGTCCATTAAATTTACAGTCGTGAATCTCTACTGAAATAATTTAGAGAAACAACGAAATCTAAATCTGATTACCTGCATGAGAAATACAGGTTGAGCAATTCCGAAATTTTTCTCTGGTTATTAAATAACTGGACTGACAACTTGTTTCAGTTGTCAAGTGCAGGCACTAGACCTAAATTTGTGTGAGCCGTAAAGCATAGTTTTTGTATACGTCTTAAGGATACATGGCCATTCACTTCTGTGGTAAACTAAATTTCTCGAAGAGGAAACATGGCGGGACTATGTACATAGACTACGACTAAGGGTGCTGTTTCGTTGATATCCTGAATCTGAGTATGTATCCAATAACGAACAGGAAGAATTTACGAAAACTACAGTGTTAGAACGTATAAAAATACCAAAGGAAAGTACTTCGAAACATGCTCCTGAAAATGAAATGAAATGATTGTATGGCATTGTTGGCCGGGAGGCCCCATGCGGGGGAGTTCGGCCACCGTATTGCAAGTCCTTTTTAGTTGACGCCACTTCGGCGACTTGCGAGTCAATGATGATAAAATGATGATGAAGGACACACAACACCCAGTCATATCGAGGCAGAGAAAATCCCTGACCCCGCCGGGAATCGAACCTGGGACCCATGCGCGGGAAGCGAGAATGCTACCGCAAGACCACGAGCCAAAATTTCAGGACAGAGGCGCATATTATTTGTAATACTCCCAAAAGGAAAAAGATTTTGATTGTGGAACTATGTGTGATTGTGTTGGATAATAATTCTAACGTCTATAACATGTGGTAAGTAGAACTACTGAAAAAATTCCAAATAATGACTGAAATAACTGTATGTGCTGGAGGCAAGGACGATATGAATGTCATGTGGAAAGGTTATCTGAAAATGGAAACGAAACACGTTTTTCGGAGAATGAATTTTCCCTTTGCAGTGGAGTGTGCGCTGATTTGAAACTTGATGGCTGGATAAATCTGTGTGCCAGAGCGAGGCTCGAACCAAGGACCTTCCTTTAAAAGGTCACGAGCTATACCGACCTTTTTGTCTTGTTTCTTCCGATCTGTTTCTTTGTTTTTTTTTATGTCAGAAGGTGGCGAGTACCTTGACCGAACACGCTGAGCTACCGTGCCGGCAAATGGAAATAAAAATTTTGATTGAATTAAAGTGTGTTCTCATGTGTCTCGACGAAATGCTGACGCTGGGAACAGCCGAAGAAATTTATTGTAACAAAAATTGCAGACGCCTTGTCTATGTCACAGAGTGAATTTGGACACAGGAGCAGAAATCAGAGGCTGTTTAACACATCTCGCAAGTGAGTAATTATTCTGTTCTGTTCTTTTTAGCCGGCCACACTAGCCGAGCGGTTCTAGGCGCTTCAGTCCGGAACCGCGCGCCTGCTACGGTCACAGGTTCGAATCCTGCCTCGGGCATGGGTGTGTGTGATGTCCTTAGGTTAGTTAGGTTTAAGTAGTTCTAAGTTCTAGGGGACTGATGACCTCAGACGTTAAGTCCCATAGTGCTCAGAGCCATTTGAAGCATTTTTGTTCTTTTTACTGCGAAGCTTATGCTGAGTGTGAACAGCTGAGTGCTCAATAGTTGGACGTTAGCAAAGACAGCCTTCCCTATAGAAGATAAATGTCCTGCGCCGAAAGCGATCGTAAAATGTCAGCAACGATACAAAACTCTTAACTGTCAGGGTTATATTACTTTTGCACATATATTAGATTTAAAGCTGTCTGCGGGAGAAGTTTGCAAATGATATGGTCTCATATTCGTTTTAGATGAAGTAGAAAGAAGGAAACATAGTTCAGCTATGACAGCATGTTGGATAAAGCTTTATGGTGCTCGTTTTATTGTCACTCTATAAAATCTTCATGAGGAGTTAGAAATGTTTTCGACTCTAACGAGCGTCCATGTTTAGTCCAACAGCGGAACGTGGCGACCATAAGTGATAAGATACCTCCGTCGCTATCATTAACACTACTAACTGCCAGGACACTATCCGTATTCCAGCGTTTCAAGTAGCAAAAGATATACCTCGTCGTACACTCAAGAGCAGATTTTACATTAAACACAGTGGCCACAAGAGTGACTCGGAGATATATTTCTACTGAACAGAGGCCCTACAATATTCCAGTTCATGAGAACCCGGTACATTCTAGAAAAGGTTGCCGTTTTGTAAAGCGAACGGAAATTAATTTTCATGAAGTGTATATAAGAATTATGGTGATGTAATAGCGTTGTAAATGAGATGTGAACAACGGGATGAAGAGAAAGAACCAAGAAGCATTTGAAATTTGTTGCTGTCGAAAGATGTTAACAAGTGGTAAGATAATTGTGAAATGAAGAGGTACGATTAAGAATAGGCGAGGAAAGATGTCTATGGAAAACGCTTGTCAGAAAAGAGACAAGTTAGAAGGACTTCTGCAACTCTGTCTAGGCATACTCAGCTTGGCGCTGAGTGGAACAGTGAAAGAAACATCGTAGCAGCAGACAAATGTCATAATATGCCGAACTGCTTATAGCGGATATTGGTTGCAGTAGTGACTTAGAGATCAAATGATGCCGCAAGGTAAGAATATATGGAGAATGACATCAAGCCAATCTTGGTGCGGATGGAATTAAGAAAATAGCACTCTATAAGCGTAACTGTTTGGGTGCTTCAACGCCAAATATTATTTGACGCAAGAAGGTGCCGATTATCACCTATAAAACTGGTATTAGCTGAATTATTTTTTTCAGGAAGCCGTTCCATAAGGTATTTTAAACAAAAATCAATTTCACACTCGACTGTTGGTAAACTCTCAAAAGCGTTCCTAAACCGTGAACTTCAGTACTGATATAGAGAAAACAGAACCTATAGTAGGAAGACATACTAATTGACATACGGGACAATTAAGTAGTAATTACCTATATTTAATCTGAACGCAGAAGAGCATACTTCACCAATAAATTAGCCACATGGTGATAATGAATGGTAAACGTGCAACTTAGTGCTAGTAAAGGACGATATCAGTCACGATGTGACAGCAGTAGCGTTTCATAGTTTTTAGACTCTTGCTGTTCATATTATATGATTGTATTAACGGCCTTATAATCAATATTAATAGTAACCTCAGATATTTTTACAGATTATGCTGTTTTCGATAGCGAAGTGGTGTCTGATAAAAGCTGCACAAATATTCATTCAGTTTTTGATAACATTTCAAAATGCTGCAAACACTGATAACTGGCTTCAAATGTGAGAAATAAAAATTTCTGCACTTCATAAAACGGAAAACTCTTAATAGCATATGACTACAATATCAGTGAGTTACAGTTGGAATCGGTCAAGTCATGCAAATACTTGGATGTAAAAATTTGTGAGGATATAAAATGGAACGATCAGTCGTCGGCTAAGCAGGTGTCTGACTCCGGTTGACTGGTAGAATCCCGGGGAAATGCAATCAGCCTAAGTGGAAACTACTTACAAAACACTCGTGCAACCTGTCCTAGAATACTGGTCAAGTTTGTGGGACCCGTAGCTAACAGGACAGGCAGGAGATATTGAACGTATACAGAGAGGCCAACTACTCCGTATTTATTTAGTTATTTAGCGTATGGCATTACATATGAACAGCGACTAGCAATTGTGGATTACATAGTTTTACAAAAATTTACAAAAAATATTAATTTCATAATTCATAATTTAAAAAATAAATCTTTAAATTAATATCTAAATTGTCTATACATTCAAGAGCTGCCTCTGTCACTTCAAAGAAATCTTCCAAGTTCCCATAGTAGGCTCTTCTGTTACTGCTTGTTACAATGTGATGGATCGTCCGGTGTTCATTTCCACAGTCACACTGAGAAGATGAAGCCCTTCCCCATCGGTAGAAGTTTTCAGTACAGATGCCGTGGCCTGTGCGGGTCCGATTAATTGTTTTCCAGGCACGTCGCCTTAGTTCCATACCGGTTGGTCTTGTGTCAGATCTTTGGAGGGTCTGATGTTCCTCATGGGCAATATTGTTCCACATTTCTGTCCACTTTTTGTTGATACTGAAAGCAGCTGCCTGTAGCTATTCTGCCAGTAGGATAGATGGCTGTCTAGATTTTAATCGATTGATTTGGAGAGCAGGAACGTCAGAGTGCATTGGAAGCTCGGGGATTTTAAGTTATTTTTGGTACTCCTTGAGGAGGGCGTTCTGTCTTCGGAGGTCTGGTGGCGCAGTTCTGCTTAGAGGTGGTAACCAGTATAGAAGAATAGATCTGATGCAGCCTGTTATTGTCCTCATTGCTGCATTTAGCTCCACGTCAATATTTCTCGCATGGGTGCTATTGAGCCACACTGGAGCACAGTATTCGGCAACAGAATAGACTAGCCCTAAGCACTCCGTCTTCAGGCCACAAGTGGCCCATCGGGACCATCCTACCGCCGTGTCATCCTCAGTTGGTCAGCACACCGCTCTCCCGGTCGTTATGATGGATTTCTTTGACCGGAGTCGCTGCTATTAAATCGAGTACCTCCTCAATTGGCATCACGAGGCTAAGTGCACCCCGAAAAATGGCAACAGCACCCATCCAAGTGCCGGCCACGCCCGACAGCGCTTAACTTCTGTGATCTCTCGGGAACCGGTGTATCCACTGCGGCAAGGCCGGTACCCACCAGCCCTAAGGCTGTTCCGTAAATGTGTGCCTACCAAGCTTCGAGAACCTACTTTAAGTGGTGACTCTAGGAAAATGCTACAACTCTCTACGTATCGCTTCTATAGGGATCGCGAAGACATGATTAGACTAGCTACAGTGCACGTAGCGTCGTTTCGACAATCACCCTTCCCGCGGTTCATACGTGACTGTAACGGCATGAAGCCCTAATAACTGGTGCAAAAAGGAGTACCCTCTGCCATGCACTTCACAGTGATTTGCAGGTTGTGGATGTAGACACAGACTACGTATACTTCCTGACCATCGTACCAGAGAGTAGTTGGATAAAACATCGTAAGATTTATTCACAAAAACGAAAGAAATCATCTCACGTATCAGTTATCAAAGATTCGGACGTATGCTCTGGAAATTCTAGCAAAGGTAAGAGAAGAGTATTGCGCGCTCCTTGATAAGTGTAATGCTGGTACCCTCCTCCACAGGCTCAGCGACGTCACAGCTACTCGCGGCATCGCACGACGCACACGAGCCAAGCCGCTCACGTCGCGCGGCAGGTCCATTCAAATTGCTGATGCCTCTTGCACAAGTCCGGTCAACAAGTAAACATAGTATGAGGAAACTGACATTTCCTCGAAGGTCATCAATCCGTGGGATGATTTCAAGCACACTAGGTATTGTCTAATAGGAGATGTTACACTCTTGCCTGCCTCCGACTAAGGTGCGGGCTCACACATTGTTGTGTAAATCGTTAATGTATCTCTCAGTCAGGGACTCAGTAGTAAAGGCTGCCGTGCTTCTCACAGATGGTTCTTACATGTGCTTGGAGGCAGATTTTGGATTTTTACAACTGCTAAAACATCATCTAGCAACTGGTGCGTTAGCATCCGTGATGTGGTAATTACCTCACGCATTACAGTAAAAGAATATATTACGAAGAACGGAACGAAAGTTATAGGACGGTTCAATCTGTCCACGTCTACATCTATACTCCACAATTCAGCTTACCCGGCACAGCTGTCATTTTTCCGATTTCCTGTTCCATTCGAGAATGGTGCGAGGGAAGAATGACTGTCGATAAACCTCCTCCTTCTTCTTCTTCTTTTCGTTACAGAGTACCCGTCTAGGATGGGCTCTGCCACACCGGGATTCGAACCCAGATTTCCCGCTTGTCGTGATCGATAGCCTTACAGCTTAAGCTGTCTGAGCACGCTTTAGGCAGTACATCTACATCTATTAGAGTTAGGCTGAATTCGAGGGATAAATTCTAAGATTTGAAATTGTATTTCGTCATATAAAATAAATATATATAAGGTGAAGACTTCGAGGGTCTATGACTTCTCGTTGTCTTGATTCTAAAACCTGCACTGGACTCGCGAGATGTCCGACTATGGGTAAATAAATTAATAATCTATGAAACGAAATAGAAAGGTGTGTGACATGTGGAATATTGGGTCGGTCCGAGGAGCGCGCTCGGATAGCCTAAGTGGTAAGGTGATCGCTCGCGGTAACCGAGAAGTCCGGGTTCGAGTTCCGGTCCGGCCCAAATTTTCACATGTCCCTTTATACAGGGTGTTACAAAAAGGTACGGCCAAACTTTCAGGAAACATTCCTCACACACAAATAAAGAAAAGATATTATGTGGACATGTGTCCGGAAACGCTTAATTTCCATGTTAGAGCTCATTTTAGTTTCGTCAGTATGTACTGTACTTCCTCGATTCATCGCAATGATTTCGTACGGGATACTCTACCTGTGCTGCTAGAACATGTGCCTTTACAAGTACGACACAACATGTGGTTCATGCACGATGGAGCTCCTGCACATTTCAGTCGAAGTGTTCGTACGCTTCTCAACAACAGGTTCGGTGACCGATGGATTGGTAGAGACGGACCAATTCCATGGCCCCCAACGCTCTCCTGACCTCAACCCTCTTGACTTTCATTTATGGGGGCATTTGAAAGCTCTTGTCTACGCATCCCGGTACCAAATGTAGAGACTCTTCGTGCTCGTATTGTGGACGGCTGTGATACAATACGCCATTCTCCAGGGCTGCATCAGCGCATCAGGGATTCCATGCGACGAAGGGTGGATGCATGTATCCTCGCTAACGGAGGACATTTTGAACATTTCCTGTAACAAAGTGTTTGAAG
This sequence comes from Schistocerca piceifrons, assembly GCF_021461385.2. Taxonomy (NCBI): domain Eukaryota; kingdom Metazoa; phylum Arthropoda; class Insecta; order Orthoptera; family Acrididae; genus Schistocerca; species Schistocerca piceifrons. Next base: position 274,438,062 of record NC_060149.1, read on the forward strand.
TCACGCTGGTACGTTCTGTTGCTGTGTGTTTCCATTCCATGATTAATGTGATTTGAAGAGAAGTAATAAAATGAGCTCTAACATGGAAAGTAAGCGTTTCCGGCCACATGTCCACATAACATATTTTCTTTCTTTGTGTGTGAGGAATGTTTCTTGAAAGTTTGGCCTTACCTTTTTGTAACATCCTGTAGAGTGCATCTGTATCTATTACAGAAAAAATATGAGTCTTTAGAGTATCGGACCAGATTTGTGACTGATTCAGGAGTTCTTCGCAGATAGAACTCAACACTTCACTCTTAACGGAACAAAACTGGCAGATGTGGAGGTAATTTAATGAGCACGCCAATGAAGTGAGATAGGATCATTACTGTTTCTAAGATACCGACGTAAATTACTTAGCGGATAACATCGGAAGTTCTTGCGGTTGTCTTTAAGAAGGTAGCAACGCCAGACTATTGTAGTGAACTGCAAGAAGGTCTGCAGAGGATTGATGGATGATTCAGGAACTGGCAGTTGACCTTGAACTTAAACATAAATTTAACATACTTAGCAAGAATCAGGTCCAGGGGCATAAAAGGGAAGCAGTGGTTGACAAGGGAGTGAGGCAGGGTTGTAGCCTATCCCCTATGTCATTCAATCTGTATATTGAGCAAGCAGTAAAGGAAACAAAAGAAAAATTTGCAGTAGGAATTAAAATCTATGGAGAGGAAATAAAAACATTGAGGTTTTTCGACGATATTGTAATTCTGTCAGAGACAGCAATGGACCTGGAAGAGCAGCTGAACGGAATGGACAGTGTCTTGAAAGCAGGATATAAGATGAACATCAACAAAAGCAAAATGGGGATAGTGGAATGTAACCGAATTAAATCAGCTGATGCTGAAGGTATTAGATTAGGAAACGAGACACTTAAAGTAGTAAATGAGTCTTGTTATTTCGGGAGCAAAATAACTGATGATGGTCCGAGTGGGTATGATACAAAATGTAGACTGGCTATGGCAAAGAAAGCGTTTCAGACGTAGAGAAATTTGTTAACATCGAGTATAGATTTTAGTATCAGCAACTCTTTTCTGAAAGTATTTGTATGGTGTGTAGCCATGTATGGAAGTGAAGTATGGACGATAAACAGTTTAGACAAAAAGAGAATAGAGGCTTTTGAAATGGGGTGCTACAGAAGAATGCTCAAAATTAGATGGGTAGATCACGTAACTAATGAGAAGGTACTGAATAGAACAGGGGAGAAGGGGGATTTGTGGCACAACTTGACAAGAAGACGGGATCGGTTGGTAGGACACTTTCTGAGCCATCAAGGTATCACCAATTTAGAACTAGATGGAAGCGTGGAGGGTAAGCAGATTCAGAAGGAGGTAAGTTGCAGTAGTTATTCGGAGATGAAGGAGCTTGCACAGGATAGAGTAGAATGGAGAGCTGCATCAAGCCAGTCTCTGGACTGCAGACCACAATAACAAACAGCAAGAATTGGCGAAGAAATCCGCCACTGTACAATTACACTATTGGTGACTAAATATTCGAAACAGTAACTACCATAAAATACCCAGGAGTAACGATCCGGAGAGACCTCATAACACAAATAGCAGGAAAATCATATACCAAACTGAAATTCATAGGAAGAGTCGTAAGATAATATAATTCAGCCACGAAAGGAATGGTTTACAGAACTCTTGTTCGACAGATTTTTAAGTATGACTTGCCAGTCTGGGACCCTTTTATTACATCTGATTAATAGAAGAGATAGACAGCATCCAACGAAGCGCTGCACGTTTAGTCCCGGGATCGTTTAGCAGGCGTTGTAGGGTTACAGAGATTGTCCAAAAATTCCAGTGGCAGAAGCCACCACAGAGGCGCCGTGCATCCCAGAGAGCTTCAGCGGCGAAATTTCGAAATAATACGTTCAAAAAAGTGTCGGGGAACATATTATTTACTCCCAAATACGACTCGTGGAATGACCACAATCAGAGATCCCTAGAAATACGAGCTAATACGGAGGTTTACCGACAATTATTGTCCCCACGCTCCATTCGCGAATGGGACAGCGAAGGGAGGATCAGATAGTGGTACCAGAAGTACCCTGCACTACAGACCGTATGGTGACTTGTGAAGTATAGATGCAGATGTAGGTATAGAATACAACGGAGACAAATAGTGAGTCTGGAACCGCGAGACCGCTACGGTCGCAGGTTCGAATCCTGCCTCGGGCATGGATGTGTGTGATGTCCTTAGGTAAGTTAGGTTTAAGTAGTTCTGAGTTCTAGGGGACTGATGACCTCAGAAGTTAAGTCCCATAGTGCTCAGAGCCATTTGAACCATTTTTGACAGATAGTGCAGATGGCGAATGCTTTAATGCACGTACGTGTGATAGCAGCAGTCCATCACTGTAGGTGAGCGGTGAAAGTTCCTAACTACCATATGGTGGTAGGAGCGTGAGGAAGAGGTAGCGGCTAGCGGTGTTGATGACCGAAAGAGTGGTATATCAGCTGTATTCCTCCGGGATACCTTAATCCACTGACGTCTTACGCGTGGAATATAAAGTAGAGGTGTGTTGGAGTCGCAACGTGGTTTCCTGGAGCAGATCGGGGAGTAACGATACTTTGAGTGTAGGAGTAGATATAGATGATGAAGACAAGCATAACTAGTATTTAGGGGAAAAAAGTGTCTCCAGAAATAAGAAATAAAAAATTGATTAAGGTCATTTCATATAACACATACATTCGATTTTGTAACAAAAATTTTTCAAAAATTTCAAAGCAGTGTCGCGTGACAAGCAAAATGCCGCTTGATAGGAACGATATGCCGGATATATTGATTTTTCAGACGTGCCTCATGTACCCCGAGCTTATTAACACCGCTGAATAGTATTTCGTAATCGAGCGAGACGCCGGTTCGCTGCAGCAGACGGCGGCGATCGCATGACATGTGTCGTCACGAGCACCTGTGCCAATTCACCTCGGCCTGTAGCTACGCATAGTCTTCGGGCCTGGCAAATGTGGCAACTGTGGCCTTCTACTAAGAATATACGGTCGCTCAAAAGTCACGCGTCTACCCAGCTGGTGACGCGCCGCTCGTGACGGCCTACAGAAATAACAGGGCGCAACGCTCGCTGAAAATCCCACACCTTCCGGTTGGCACACTGGGATGCACCTGTCAGCATGGAGGCAGCCTGAAGCTGTGCGCGTGACTTGGAGACAGCCCATCCTCCACAAATTTAGCGTAGGAAGTACGTACTTACAGTTCAGTTACACACGAGGGTATGTTGCTCTAAGATGACTGAAATGATTTGAACTTACAGACTTTTCCCCTGCCTAGAGAAGGACGGATGAATAGGGTTTAATGCTTTATCAACGACGAGGTCACGGATGGTCTGCGGCCTTTTGGAAAGAGCCATATCGGCATTGCAAAACTACTTTTTGAAAACTATAGAAAACATAAATCTGGATAGCCAGCCGGGAATTTAAATTCTGCTGCTTCTGAATGCGAGTCTAGTGCGTTAACCAAAACGTCGCCTCATTCGGTCCATCCATAGGAAGATTGTTGTTAAGGTCCGGTTTACTTGCTGTAGAATGATTGTTACGGAAGCCAAATATGAGACTAGTGTACAGTCCAGATAAAGTAAGGTCTCGCTCCATACAAGCTGCGAGAAGTATCCAGAATGAGATTTTCACTCTGTTGCGGAGTGTGCGCTGATATGAAACTTCCTGGCAGATTAAAACTGTGTGCCGGAGCGAGACTCGAACTCGGGACCATTGCCTTTCGCGGGCAAGTGCTCTACCAACTGAGCTACCGAAGCACGATTCACGCCCCGTCCTCACAGCTCTACTTCTGCTAGTACACGTCTCCTACCTTGCAAACTTGCACTTGCAAACTAGAGCACTTGCCCGCTAAAGGCAAAGGTCCCGAGTTCGAGTCATGTTCCGGCATACAGTTTTAATCTGCCAGGAAGTTTCATGCGAGAAGTATGTTTAATGTATCAATTATACAGGTTGTCCTTGGAGCAATAGTCAGTATTCGGGGATATGACAGGAGCGATCATTCGTAACAAAATGTCTGGTAAAAATAAGCTCTAAAATGCATACCGTAGGAGCTACGAGCACTTCTTCGTCTTCACTACTGAGAAACAGATCCCTTCTATTCAATACGTATTCATAGCTCTTAAGGTATGCATTTTAGAGCCCATGTTTAGAAGGCAAATTTTTCTTGATTTGGTCTCTACTACCTTCTCCTAAAACATGGAAAGCAAAGCGCTTTCAGTAGGAGAGATTTTTTCACAGTATCGAAGATGAAGAAATGCTCATAACAGTTAAGGTACGCCATTTAGAGTCCATGTCTACTAGACATTTTTCCTTCGAATGGTCGTTCCTGTCATATCCCTGAATATTGACCATTCCTACTGGGATAACCTGTGTAATGTAGAAAATGTGGCACTCAGTTTTCACTTTTTTTTCACACTGTTATCGTCACTGTAGGAATGATATCCACTGTCTCTCACACTGAGACGTGTAATCTATGCGAGAGTGTATCTCATTATGTGTATATAGAGTAAATTCTATAACTGTCTCGACATGTGCTGTGTATTTATGTAGCTGTCAGTCACAAAAGAGCAGACTAAAATATGTCGAGTCCCCGTGGAGTGGCTGAGAGTAGTTCAATTTGTGTGTGCACCAGTGTGTCGTGCCAACAGAGAAACTGGACGCAAACTTGTTGGATCATACGGCGACACGTGTCTTATTCTCTGTTACTTCATTCAGCGTTGAATTTAGTCATATTGTGGCAATGGAGAAGTGAGTATGATGCAAACTGTAAAATTGGCTGCAGCACGATTACGGCGGAATTGTGGTTCCGAGGACACTCGCTGTGAACAGCCTGTTCAGGGTCACAGTTCCCAGTCGTGAGTTCTCTCAAGGATGCATCTAATAATAATACGAAATAAGCGGCGTCTGGTCGCTTTGTCTTTCCAGAGATATTTCGTCCCAGGAATTTAATGTACATTATCTAATAAGAAACTGTGGGTCCATGTTAGCGCGAGAAATGTATATTGGAATTGCTTCGTAGGCAAATGTGGAACTTCACTTCAGTACGTGACTAAAAAATCCAATATATATTTCTTGTGTGAAAATGGACTATTAATACGAAATAAGCGGCATCTAGTCGCTTTGTCTTTGCAGAGGTATTTCGTCTTGGGAATTTAATGTACAAAATGTAACAAGAAACTATGGGTCCAGTCTAAAAAATAAATAAAAGTTTGCTCTCCTTTCATAGAAGATCGCAAAATATAAGAAACTGTCTGCAGATGGATGTAGATTTGTCTAGATGTAATATTCTGTAGTTGTAGTTAAATGGACTTTTATGTGCCAGCGGAGCCAGTCCGTTGTTTCGCGCCTTTCTCTTTAGGTGACAGTAATCACAAAATCGTAATAGCGATGAGATCACTAGAAAACTTTAGGTAGTAACGTAAAACCTAAATCACAAGTCGAAGATTGAGCATCAAAGGGTACACGGTAGAATAATGTCTATAGATCAACTAAAAAATTCCGTTAAATTAGCTAAAAGTGTGATGTAAGGAATTGGATAGTTACAACGATGACTACCCCCAACTGCCGTAGCGTCAGCATCAAAGACGGAAACAATAAAAACCGGTTATAATGGCTTCAGCCACTTCATCAGAACGATTTACTCATCATTCTTTAGCAATGAGGTTACCTTACATGATACATTTGCTTAGGTATTGCAGACCTCAAGAGGAGTACATAGGAACAGATGAAAGCATACATTAATTTCTTTACTGGCGAGACTTGTAGATATGACAGTATTATCACTCATAACTTCTAATGAAAATGGGTTATCACCGTTACCTCCAACACGTTTATCTTAATGAGCAATGTGGGACGCACAATGCCTTGTGAACGAATGTATACAGTGATAACCACAACGTAAAAAAGATTGCGATAAATATGAAATGGGAATGGCAGCATGTTGGTAAGTCTAGTGTCCGGTGAGTATCAAAGGGTGTAATATCAAACTCCGAACAAGCAAGCTGTTCCTGAGCTGTCACTTAACATGAGAATATACACAAGATATATTTTGTGAATTCTAAATTACTGCATTAAAATATAATTAAAGTTTCTTGTAAAGAAATTTGAGACGTGAGACTAGCAGTGTTTAAAATGAATGGATTCAGTTTACTAAATAAATAAATGGAAGTAGGGAAGGCCAGTTAAAACTACATATGAGCAAAATTTAGAAGAAACACTCGTCATGATACTGAATGACGCCGAATGACAGATTTAGCTACAGTTATATAAGTTGTCAGAGACAACTGCCTTTGCACAAAAGGGGCAGACAAATGAAAATGAGGCATATGGGAAAAAAGTAAGTAAACTGTTTATTATTTCAAAAGTAACCGCCAAAACTGTTAATATATTTATTCGACTATGAGCCAAGACGGTCAATACCTTCATGGAAAACTGTTTGCGCTTGCCTACGGAACCATGATTGTACCCAGGTGTGCACCTCTTCCTCAGATGAAAATCAGTGGCCATGAATGTCTTTTTTCATAGCTGCAAAAATATGAAAATCGCGTGGAGAGAGATCGGAGATGTACGGAGGATGTGTAAGGGCTTCCCAGCGAAACTTCTGCAGCGTAGTCGAAACAGCATTAGCCTTGTACAAAGCCGGGGCAGGTAGCTAGTTTTTGAATGTAATTATTCTTTAACGTCTCCTCAGTAGTGATGACATTATTGAATGAGCACCAACTAAGTGTGAAAAGAAGGGAGAAAATAGTCAGCCGTGACCACGCTCGATGATGCATCGAAGCATAATCTACAACTAATTTAGACAAACCCACAAAGGATTAAAATCACCATGGTCAGACAAGAATCTAAAGTAGGCACCTCTCGCCTATTGCCAGGCTCCACAGCTTAATGTTTATTTTAATGCTGGTGCTGGGTAACGTTCTCTCAGTGCAGCTGCGAATACATGAATCGCCTCCCGAATTGGCTCCAACAATTAGTTGTTCAAGGATCTATATTCAGTACCACGCCGATACCTCGTTATTTTCAACGCTCACAAAATATTACCACAGAAGGAAGTACTGTCAAGTGGCATGACTGAAAATAGCAACCAACAGCTGTGGATCGATCCCGCTTCTACGGATGTGAAGTAATACACGTACTAAGGAACCACAGATTTTAAAACGAACTCCTCGAATACGAAACACATCACAAATCATTCATAACAATTTGGCTAAGTGAAACGAAACTTGTAGACAAATGAGCCTTGTACGAAGCTGATATTCTAACTGGTCCATACGATAATTCCAGAAATAGTGAGTCGAAATTTTCTTAGTTTGATAATACCAGCTGAAGACGTATTTGAATAGTCGCTAATATAGTCAGTTTTAAATTGAGGGAAAACGCATCCAGAATTGGCAAAGATGATGTGTCTCTATTTTCATGATGGAAATATGAAATGTCCTTAGGGTTCGGGGATAGCATCTCACGACTGGGGAAGCAATTACATCAGAGTTTAGAAATAAGTATGATTTCATTTGTTACATGACTCGATAAGAAGTAAAAGATAACCAATTCTGTCTATCAAGCTGAGTTGTGAAACACCAGTCTTTATCTTCTGATAAGAAGGGATTTCCGTTCATAGCAACAAAGTAGCGGGAAAAGATAGCCGAGCTTAAGATTACACTCTGGAGGTGTGTCTGTCTACGTCAGAAGAGAGTGACAGGCAAAACATATGGCTGCGGTCCAACTTGACTTGGTTGCATCAGACAGTTCCCTTTAAGCCCCTTCTTGCGACGTATAAATTGTCCCACCTGAAATTCCATTTTCATCCTAGAGGTACACTTCAGGATAACGCAGAGTACAACGTACGTACAGAGCACAAGAAAAAGAACTGACATTTTAATCTTGGGTCAAGCTCTCTCCGGAAAGAAAGAAGGAAGCCTATAATTTAATGTCCAGTTGTCAAAACAGTCACTAGAAACGGAACCAAAACTCACTTGAATCAGGATGGGGAAGGAAGTTTGACGGGGCTTTTCGAGGGAACCGTCCCAGAATTTGCCTGAAGTCATTCATGCAGATTGCAGAAAACGTAAATCAACGGGCTGCACGGATATTTAAACAATGAGCTTCATTCGTTTTAATTTTGGGGTAAATGCACCGCTTTCGGGAAAAATTTTTGCTTAAAGCTGACCATAGTTTCTCCACTGTCACTCAGAACTCCTCAAGTAGTTAGTTTCTTTCGATAATCGGTTTTACAAAACGTAGATGCAGTTCCACTACAGGCCCCTAGGGATTAAACGCTGCTACCCAACAACGACAGGTTTTTATTCTACCTTAAGGTGTTCAGGGACGACGAAATGGAAGGTTTGTTGTTGGCATATCACTCTACCGGCCGTCAGTGTAAACGTATGAAAATGAAGACGCTACTTTTCTTCCAAGTAGCTCCTCAGTTTTCCTCAAGAGGCTGTTGGTTCCAATTCTTCCACTAACTAAAGATCTACGATTCGTTCCGGGGCCCGCTGTGTGGCTGCTGTAACCGAAAGAAGATAGGTACGAAGAGTGGCACACTGCAAGACCAGCATCCAGTATGGCGCAACATAATTATGGTCAGACGCCACAGAGGGCGCACATAACACTGACTATATGAAGCTTCCGCCTGTCGTCACGCAAATGGTTTCTAGTGAACGCTCATCCGCCAGTCGCGGATATAATCGGACGGACGACTCCACTCAGCCAGTGTCGCAGTATGTTTGATGTGGAGGTTTGTTTTGTGGGGCGCTCAATCGGTCATCAGCGCCCATACAAATTCCCAAACTGTACAGAATCGAATCTAGTCACTTACACGAATGATGATGGAATGATGAGGACAACACCAACACCCAGTCCCCAGGCAGGGAAAATCCACAACCCGGCCGGGAATCGAAGCCGGGACCCCGAGATACAGGGGTAGCAATGCTAGCCACTAGACCACGAGCTGCGGACATTGCAGTATGTGGGTATCAACAGTACAGCAAGACAGCATCAGGACGTATCAAGTGTCACCGCCAACAGAACTTGACTGGACATTCTATTTGCTAAGTCAGTCATCGTTCACTGTATTCAGAACTAGACCAGTGTTCTTCCTTATAAGTGTAAGTGCACTTTTAATAACATTGCCTCACATGATCATCATCATACTAAAGTTAAGTAGTGTAATATTTTCTTTACTAATTTGTTGCTAAGTGTTACTAATGCGTGTTGCCAATTTCTCCGGGAAACCTGGTTGTTCCTGTGACAAAGCTGTTTATTTGCTGCGTGGCAGCAAACCACCTCAATTAAAGCAACTACTTTCTGTGCTAGGTGTTCTCTTCCTACCATCTTTATATTGGACGCGAGCTGTATTTGGTGGACACGATCAGACATGCTGACCGTCCTGTTACTTAGGCGGATATTCACTTTTACAGCAAGAGGAAGCTAAAGTCAACGATTCTTCGCTATTGTCGTTCATTTCTAGAACGCCATAAATATATTGATTGTATAAGTATCGAATCACAATGGGCCTACAATGGCATATCTTTCAGAGTTGCGTGCTGGTTAGACAAATACGCTCGACAGGAATATGGGTTCTAAACAACAGTGTGAATTAGTCACGTGTTACCAGTTTCACTGACTCTTGCGTTATTTCCAACATCGAGCACGACTGTCGTTTTGTTTAATCCTCATGGTTCCATTTTCACACACACAGTATGCTGAGCTTTTTCTCGCTGTTGGGTGTTCCAACTCTGTCAAACTCATTCCGTTGTCTCTCAGTTGCAGCTGTATCATCGTTGCCTATCACCCAGAGTCCTTTCACAATTGGTTCGTCATCTCGCAGACACTCGATGGCAGAACATTTCTCATTTCCACTTTTAAGTCGAGTGTGTTTATGTGATTCAAAGTGTAACAAACTATAATGTCAGAAATTCATATGCGTGAAAAAAGGCAGCTGCCGTTTGTTGCCAAGTTCTTTTTTTCTTGTTTTTGGCGGTCTTTTCTTTTGCAAAATGAGTAAATTTCTTTTTTTTCTTGCTATTGGATTATATTTCCCGCATTTCACACTTTTCTTGTTCTATTTTCGTTACCATGACACAGGATCTTCGACCCCGTTAGTCGTCATCTGTCGTTCTATTCTAAATTATCCTCAACGGTAATAGCAGTGCGCCACCACATTCAGTGCGAATATTTCGTATACAGTATTTGACCAAACGTATCCGGAAACCATTATATAATGGGGAATTAAACACTAGATGTCACGAGAGGCAGACCCGCCAGGCTAAAAGGAGGCGGAGAGTATTGTGTTGTCAACAGAGAAGCAGTAACAGCAAAATGGGCCGCTCACGAGAGATCGGTATCTTCGACGAGGAGTTGTCATTGGATGTCTTCTGAGTAACAGATACGTCAGAGACATCTCAATCCTTCTAAAGCTTCATATATATAAAGGTGGTATCTGTTTTTCCGAAAAAACAGATACCATCGGTGACCATGCAGCTCGTTAGATTGAAATTACAATGAAATGAATACCCTTAGCCGGCCGCGGTGGTCTAGCGGTTCTAGGCGCTCAGTCCAGAACCGCGCGACTGCTACGGTCGCAGGTTCGAATCCTGCCTCGGGCATGGATGTGTGTGATGTCCTTAGGTTAGTTAAGTTTAAGTAGTTCTAAGTTCTAGGGGACTGATGACCACAGATGTTAAGTCCCATAGTGCTCAGAGCCATTTGAACCATTTTTGAATACCCTTAGTTGCATATAGGCGTTGATATAAGTCAACGGGGAGAGTTGAAAATGTGTGCCCCGACCAGGTATTTAGATGCGTTAACGAGGATGTTTTCCCAATTATATTCACACTAAAAACTGTGAATGTGGCATACGTGACTTAGCACGTTGCTCATGGTGCTCCGAATTTTTATGCGTTGAATTTTTTGTGGTAAATATCGCCTTGGGGAACGCACTGTTTCTCTCGAAGCATGAAAGTAAAAAATCGAAGAAAAATTGGAATACTAGAAATTGTATGTTTTTAATTTTTGGTTACCTATAACTATATAAGATTATATAAGATTTGTAATGACGCAATCAATTTTTAATACCATATGAAATGCTCACTTCTTTTGTCAACAGTTCTATTGTATTTCACGATGTCACAAAAATATTTGTGTCATATTATTCACCGAAAACGAAAGAGAGAAAAAGAACATAAGACTGAATTTGAATATGGGGCGCAAAAATTCGGTGTTGTGCTTTTAGCCAGTGCATTACCAACTCTCTTAGACACACACCGCACGAGCGGACTGCTGAGGTGGCGTTGAAAATGTGACCGTCATTTTCTCGGAAACTATTGAGTGCCGGCACCTAAGCCAAAACAGGTGTTCCTCTTCCTGTTCACCCTTTTTCCTTCCACTCTGCCAATTTTTGACTGTATCTGAGAGTGACCCACGGCGGGTTCCCCTTGTGTTACGTATGCGGATTCTGGATAATGGAGGCTAATACACTCGCAGCCCGCATAAGAAGTCGACAACAACACGATCACATCCACTGCAGTGCTCCGGCGTAGAGGAAACGCTGCTGTCGAAGCCGTATGGCCCGTTACTGCCATCTGCAGCCAAATTTACATCACTGTCTGCAAAAATTAACATAGCTAGTGAGTCATTGTACAGTGTGGTTGGAGTGGACTTCGTAGCAATATTAGCGAATTTCTGTCCTAAACAATCGGTATAATAAGCGAAGGAAAACTACCTATATTAGCTCTAATATCTTTTATCTTGTTCTCACGGTCTCTACATGGAACATACGATTGTGTCGCGAAATTGGCGTGCAATCTTTCTCGAATACCGGCTCTCTCGATTTACTCAGCAGAGTCTTGTTAGAACAACGTTCTCCTTCTCCCAAAGATAACGCTTTCATTTGCATCAACGCCACTTCTTCGACAGACTATGAAACTTTTGTATTACCTTCGTATCTATACATTATTTGAAAACAGACAGTCCACCTGCTTAGGTGGGTGGTAACGTGCTCGCCGCCCATGCAAGCGGGCCCGGGTTCGATTCCCGGCCGGTTTGGAGATTTTCTCCGCTCGGGGACTGAGTTTTGTGTTGTCCTCATCATCATCATTTCATCCTCATCCTCGGCGCGCAAGTCGTCCAATGTGGCGTCGACTGAAATAAGACTTGCACTTGGCGGCAGAACATCTCCGGATAGGGGCCTCCCGGCCAACGATGCCATACGCTCATTTCATTCATTTTTTTTTTTTTTAACAGACTGAGAACCTCTTACTTGAGAAGACGGATCCAAGAACAGCTTCCATTAATACTCTAAGCTGGATCATGGGTTCCTTACATTGTTCAATGCTAATACTTTAGATGAATGCTCACAGTAGCCACACTGTGGTTCGAGTGCTTACACTGGTGCGAAATTTGACCAAAATTTTATATTTTCCTATAGAATGTGATCTATTTAGGAGATACACTGGTTAAAACGATCACCAAAATAAATCATTTCACAACAGGCTTTATTTAAAATTCAGGTTATCTCGTTATCACAAGGTGAAAAATAACGTTGTCAACAAATGCAATAAAGTGAAATATTAATTTTCGTACTGCTTATCGTTGTTGCGTCATTCGCTTAAGGTAGCAGATATCACCAGTTAGCGGTTCACTTCTAAAACAAAGATAATGCAACATGTATCATGGAAAGTAGCACAAACAGAGGACGGCACTCTCTTCTCTGGTCGAATGACCTACAGAAAGTAAAGAGTAAAAAGCACGAAAATATCTATGAGTAGATCAAATATGTGGCGTAATATTTGTTAGACATAATAACACGTACACACATATGCCCAAAGCGTTTGCATCTACCCTGACCGTTAAATACACTCACATATAAGGGCCTGATTGAAATCATGGCATGGTCATACTGCTCTACGACAGTTTTTGGTAATTTCTCGTAAAAACTTTATCTGATTATTGGTATGATTTTTTGGCCAAACTGAGTTACTGAGTTCATCATGTTCGATTGACTTCCTACCTTCTCGTTTATTACACTTCACTGTAAACGGGACGTTACGTGAAGAAAAGAGGAGAGTAAGTAAATGGTGGAAGTTAACTGTTCTACTGATTCTCTTGCAGAGTGCGTTGTTGGAGACATAATGCTAGCTGCCTGACCTTGTTGTGACCTGAGTTCTTGCTGCACGAGGACAGATGTTCCAAGGTTAACTTCGAACCTGCAGGTATCATCAGTCGTGCAAGGTAGATAAATGTCGTTCCTACGCTTCTTTTCCTCTGCAGCTTCTCTCTTTTCACCCTAAATCGCTCTTTCTGGAGAGATTTTTACTTGAATTCTCGTCGATGGAACGGTTAGCTGCCGTCCGGAAACTGCTGCAACCTGCGCCGGCAACTTTCGACCGGCTTCGCAAGGCCTCTGCAAATTGTGTCTGTGATATAGTAGCAAGGCAAACGCGTCGCCAAGCTCATCAGTTTCTCCCATTCATCGTCACAGAAGACCTATTTTTGTATTAGATTATCACCTGTTCTTGGTCACAAGTCGTTTCCAAATCTAGACCTGTTTCGCAGGAAACGTCGTGTGTGGTAAACGACCGAGAAGGATCCTTTATTGTATGATTATATGATAGCGGAACAAACACTGGTAGCAGTTACTTCTGTAAAATATCAGGGAGTATGTGTGCGGAACGATTTGAAATGGAATGATCATATAAAATTAATTGTTGGTAAGGCGGGTACCAGGTTGAGATTCATTGGGAGAGTCCTTAGAAAATGTAGTCCATCAACAAAGGAGGTGGCTTTCAAAACACTCGTTCGACCTATACTTGAGTATTGCTATTCAGTGTGGGATCCGTACCAGGTCGGGTTGACAGAGGAAATAGAGAAGATCCAAAGAAGAGCGGCGCGTTTCGTCACAGGGTTATTTAGTAACCGTGATAGCGTTACGGAGATGTTTAGCAAACTCAGGTGGTAGACTCTGCAAGAGAGGCGCTCTGCATCGCGGTGTAGCTTGCTCGCCAGGTTTCGAGAGGGTGCGTTTCTGGATGAGGTATCGAATATATTGCTTCCCCCTACTTATACCACCCAAGGAGATCATGAATGTAAAATTAGAGAGATTCGAGCGCGCACGGAGGCTTTCAGACAGTCGTTCTTCCCGCGAACCATACGCGACTGGAACAGGAAAGGGAGGTAATGACAGTGGCATGTAAAGTGCCCTCCGCCACACACCGTTGGGTGGCTTGCGGAGTATAAATGTAGATGTAGATGTAGATGTAGACCGAAAGCTTAGGCCCATACGTCTAACTAGGAAGTTAGAGGTATTGCCCCGGCTGATAACGCTACACAGCCATAGGGCCTTGCCTCTCCATTTCGAGAAGCGGGATTTCTTGTGTCGAGGTCAGGACAGTCACAGAGGGGAAAAACGGGATTGCTAATTGTTGTCAACTCGAACATTAGGCACGTGATGGTCCGTCTTAGGGAATAGCGTGTCGTTAGGAGACAAACTACTATGTTCTACATCCGCAAACAGATTTACCACCAGTTGGAACATGCCACTCTGGCAAAAAACGAATGCATGATTTTCAGTCAGCAGTAAATAATTGCTCACATCAGCAACAACGACGTCTGCCGCGTGGGAACTGTCACTACTCTCGGTTCTCTCCGGAGGCTGGCAGAAATGGTGTCGATTTATTTGGTTATTTGTTAATTTACACTCTATGACAAAAAAACGATGAGTCACAAATTAATTATCCGAATGGGATGGAAATCGATAGATGTGATGTGCATGCACAGACAGACACAGCTTCAAAAACATTGGATGATTTATTTAAGAGAATCAGCTCCATAAATTGAGGAAATCAATAACGCGTTGATCCATCTCTGGTCCTTATGCAAGCACTTATTCGGCTTACCATTGACTGAGAGTGTTGCTGGATGTCCTCCTGATGGATTTCGTGCCAAATTCTGTCCAGCTAGGGCATTAGATCGTCAAAATCCCGAAATGGTTGGAGGGCCTTGCCCATAATGCTCCAAACGTACTCAGTTGGGAAGAGATCCGGCGATCTTGCTGGTCAAGATGGGGTTTGGCAAGCACGGAGACAAGCAGTAGAAACTCTCGCCATGTGCGGTCGGGCATTATCTTGCTGAAACTTAAGCCTCGAATGTTGCCATGAAGGGCAAAAAAACAAGGCGCAGAATATCGTCAAAGTATCGCTGTGCTGTAAGGGTGCCGCGAATGACAACCAAAGGGGTCCTGCCATGAAAAGAAATGGTATCCTATACCATCACTCCTCGTTGTAGTGCCACATGGAGGCGACACCCAGGCTAGTACCCCACCGCCGTTCAGGGCGTCTCCGGGCACGTCTTCGCTCCTCATCGGGGCTCAGTTAGAAGCGGGGCTCATCACTGAAGACAATTCTACTCCAGTCGATGTTATTCCAGGCCGAAGACGTGTCTGGAGATGTCCCAACCAGCGGTGAGGTACCAACCTTACTGTCACCCGCCATACGGCCCGATAACCAGGAAGGATGGTCTAGGGTGTCATTTCTTTTCATTGCAGGACCCCTTTGATCGTCATCCGTCACACTCTCACAGCACAGCGGTACGCCTACGAAATTCTACGCCCCGTTTTGTTGCTCTCAAAAAAAAAAAAAAAAAAAAAAAAAATGGTTCAAATGGCTCTGAGCACTATGGGACTCAACATCTTAGGTCATAAGTCCCCTAGAACTTAGAACTACTTAAACCTAACTAACCTAAGGACATCACACACATCCATGCCCGAGGCAGGATTCGAACCTGCGACCGTAGCAGTCCCGCGGTCCCGGACTGCAGCGCCAGAACCGCTAGACCACCGCGGCCGGCTGTTGCTCTCATGGCAAGCCATCCTGGGCTTACATTTCAGCAAGATAATGCCCGCCCGCACAGGCAAATGTTTCTACTGCTTGTCTTCTTGCTTGCCAAAAACCTACTTTGGCCGTTAAGGTCTCCGGATGTCTCCCCATTTGAAAATGTTTGGAGCATTATGGGCAGGACCCTCCAATCATTTCGGGATTTTGACGATCTAACTCGCCAATTGGACGAAATTTAGCACTATATCCCTCAAAGGACATCCAACAACTATATCAATAAGAATAAATGCATGCATATGGATCAGAAGTGGATCAACACGTTATTGACTTTCTCTATTTGTGATGCTCTTTCTCTTGAATAAATATTCAAATTTTTCTGAAATTGTAACTATTTGTTTGCCTGTACGTCACATCTACCGATTTCCGCCTCATTCGGATAATGCTTCTTTTTTTGTTTTTGTTTTTGGGTGAATTTATTCGTCCATAGACCATTCAGTACAACAATATCGGACATGTCAGATACGTTACAGAAGCATCCTTTCGAGGACTGTTCGTGTTCCTCTGGTACCACGTGGAAGCTCTAAACCGGAGACTTCGTCGATTCTATTACGAACTTGACTGAAGTTTCCTCGACCTGTATTGTAGGGTGTTGAGTTTTAGAATCGCCCTGGACAAGCTAAGAATTTACAATACTACCCAAGGAGCCACACGTGTAGCAATGTACGTGTGATATGCAGTTTTATTCCTTAGCTTAGGTGAAACAACGATCTCCGGAAAACAATTCTTAAAATCATTTGGGTAAGAAATGTGGAGATTAATAATTTTAAAATACTGGCTTCCAGAAGTAGCTGCAACCAGTCCAATTTTTATTTACTACAAACGGTTTCGATTCACAACTCATCATCAGATGGTAACTTTCATGAATGTCTGGAACATTGTGGGGTTCGTGTAGCTGTGCAAAGATAGAAAAACGAAACAAGTAAGCACAGAATGTTGCGAGAATTATTTATATCATAAGACCAATTTAAATACATAACTTAAAGGTATTAGTATCCATTGGTTTATTCCTGGTGCACACATTATTTTAGAAAACAAAATTTATGTTTTCCAATTATGTGAAATCTATAACACGACACAAACTTTGTCACAGGCATCAACTTCTACGTACTTCACAGAATGTAAAGAACCCAAAAAGCGTGGCAAAATTAGTGTTCGAAGAAATTACGTTTGAGCAGAGAAGGAGAGGCAAGAACCGCTGGCTTTCTCACATTATCAACGGAGGGCAATGCCTCTAATTCATTCGTTAAAAGTATGGGGCTACCTTAACTGTCCTTTACCACAAATTCGTCGAACACTTAGTTCAGTCACGGTCCCTAGTTTGTTTAATTCTGTGAAGCACGTGGGAGTTAAATAAATCCATGGATACTAACAACTGTAAGTAATGCCTTTAAATTGATCTTATGGTGTAAATAATTCTTGCCACACTCGGTGCTTACTTCTTTCGTTTTCCTATCTTGCTACAACTACACGATCCCCACAATGCTCCAATCTTCCATTAAAAATATGTGCTATCTGTTTATGAGTCGCTAGGAGATTCGAAACCGTTCATAGTATATAAAAACTGAGGCATCACAAAAGGCGTCTGGTTGCAGTTATTTGTGGAAACCTTTATTCATCTCAGTAGCAGTGTTGCACATTCATAATGGATAAAAGCTGTATTAAAATATCGATTTCTGACTGCCAAAGTGTACGCAAAAACGTCCCAGTGCTCACATCTCTCCAAGAAAGCATTTGCTCTAACCTAATACTACGAAATGAGTGTTAGTTGAGACTCGAAGTAGAACGTGGGGAAATTTTGTATAACACGTGGCATCTATAAAGAAAAGATAGGCTAGACTTTCCAGGAGGTTGAGATTTTATAGCAATAGATAGGAACACAAGATCTGCCGAGGTTCAGATTGAATCTGACTCATATAGACAAGGGTAAGCAGATGTTTCTACAGGCACATCGACTGTAGCGTCGTTCAAGGACAGCCTAAATTCGACATTACGGAAATATTCTGATGATTCGGTAGAAGTAAGGGTGTCTTCAACTTCCCTAGTAGCAACTGAGATAACCAGACGTGCATTACTGTCTCGCCTAGTACCACCGAACGCACTGTCAGACAACTGCCTCGAACAGTAAGTCCGTCAGCCCACACCTGAGAGAAATATTGTAGACCTCTTGGATACAAACAGGTTCGATATTTGCTAGAGAATTGTTAAAGGGACAGATGTTACCAAAAATGATATTGTAAAAGCGACGACGGTGACCAAAGGTTAAAAGTTCATCAAACGAGCTTATATACAGGATGTTTGTTTTAACCTGGGACGACTAAATATCTCGAAAAATATCCATCGTACGAAAAAAATGTTCCAGATGAAAAGTTAATATTTCCAGGGGGGAGGGGCCGGGGGAGAGGGGGGGGACGACGACGACGGCGACGTCTGTCTGTGCTAAAAGTGGCCATCCCAAAAACCCCTCCCCTGGACGGGTCAAATGGGAACCAAAATTTTTACTGTAGATTTGGGTTCTACGTCAAAAGAAAAACGTGGGATTGATCAAAAACATTTATTCCATTAATGGTAAATGGAGCAGTAATCGACAAAATTCAGTTCTTTCGGTTTTTGCAGTTAAGAAACGGCTCATTTGATTCTACTTTACGTTTTCGATAACAATATAAACTTTATTGTTTTAAACAGTTCATATTATTCATAATTTCTTTTTTTTACTTTTGCAAGTTCGATAGTACAGTAAAATTTTTACGTTTAGACATCTAAAAATCTGGCAGATAAGCTACATTTAACGGAACGTAGTTTTCTGGTCCCTTCGGTGTTGTGTTCAGTGAGGCCTCAGACCACCCCGTCAAATCTCACCATTTGTGGTACTGATTTCGGAGCCAAACTATTCCCCCGATTACAGCATCATCTACTACGAACGGAAAAAAATTGTTTCAGATAAACCCTAGGTATTTTTTGGCGTAGAATCCGAATCGGCAGTAAAAAAGGCGGGTTTCTATTTGAAAACAAAAAGTTGACCGATCCCATAGGGGGAGGGTTAGGGGTAGGCCAGCGTTAGCGCATTTTTTTTTTTTTTTTAAATTGTATACAGGGTGTCTCTTTTAAGAGCCGCCAGGAACGTTTTCTCTGGTGCTTCGGCAGTTATTTGCAATTTCGCTTTTGCAAAGTGCCGCTGGGATCAGCCCAGCTCGTCACATATTTCATGGTATGTCCAGTGTCGGCGTAAAGGGTCAGTTTGCCGTAGCAAATAAAACGATTTTTAAAGCGGAATTTTAAGCTAACATTCGATAGAGCTGTCCCAAATTATTGTATCACGATATTTATTTTAAAGATATGTATTAACAGGGACTGTAAAGCACGAAGCATAACGGCACGAAAAATCGTTTGTTTATAACGGGAATCTAACCGACGTTTTCCGTCGACACTGGGCATCACATGAAATATTTGATGAGCAGTATTCGTTTGTGCGGACTCCAGTACATATTGCAAAAACTAAATTGCAGGTATCTGCCGAAACACCAGAGAAAATGTGCCTGACGGCTGTTAGGAGAGACACCCCGTATACGATACAACTCATATGAGATTAACTGTCACTAGCATCCTACTTAAAAAATGAACTTCGTGCAAGTCAGGTAAACGTAGAAAAGCCGTGGATAAATGTCAGACGCATCGTATATCATGATCTAGATATATTTGTGATAGATAATGCAATAAAAGACAGCAGAGACCCGGCGTAGATTAATGTTACCATTCGGAGGATTTTACGCAAAACAGTGATAAATACCTTACTACAAAAGAGAATGTAGGGAAACTGACACAGAACTTAATGACAACTCGTGTATCCATAATAAGGGCTATGCTTGAAGCTTACAACAACTCTTTAGTCAGATTCCGATGAAAGGAATATCATAAAATAGTAGGATGTAGCCTACTAATTCTGCGTATAGTTAATGAATGGACCCAGATCTTCTGTTCTGTCTCTCATGGATCGGACTGGGCTGAAACTAAAGGCAACAGGTAGAAAGCCGTAGCAGTGTTTTATCCACACACCCAGGAGAATGGTTATGAAAAACGATTGAGACTATTCAAGCCACCAGAGAACGACAGAATTCCCACTAGATAGAATACGCTGTGAAATTCGTCCCTTTTCTAGTTTTTATTATGGAGAGTCTCTTCGCTAACGATGCTGTCTGCAGAAAGCATCGTCGTTTGATTATCGTAAGTATATCGAAATTCAACAGTATTTCCAGTTGGCATACTAAGTGGCAGCTCTCTCTAAATATCGATAAATGCAAGATAATGCCTAGAACGAAGAGAGATATCCAGATAGTTTCAAACTACGAGAGTACTGATAAACTTGTTGGGTCAATCACGTCGTTGCAATATTTCTGGGTAATACTACGAAGCGATATAAAATGATACGGATACGTAAAACCAGTGGTAGCGAGGCTTAGAGCTGTTATGAGGATTCTGGGAAAGTGGACTGCACCTGTAACAGAAAAGGCATGCAACAAGTCTGTGTGACCAGTTTTAAAGTGCTGCACAGCGTTTGGTGTTTTTATCGAGTATGCATACAGCATACATCAAGAGACACACGTCCTAGGAGCATAATAGGTCAGTACAGTCTACACAGAAGTGTAACGTAGATCTCAGGAAAGTGAAATCAGAATCTTTGAAAGAAAGACGACGTCGTAGTCTCGAAATTCTCTTAGCTAAATTTAGAAAAAAAAAATCGATATTCAAGGAGGACTGTGTAACAACTCTACAACTTTCATCGCATAGCATAAGTAGGAGTAGTGAGAATAAAGTAAGAGATAAGGCATGTAGAGAAGCATTTTTCCTTCGCCCTTTACGCGAAAGGAATACGACATAAAGTCGCTGATATTCATATGAAGTATTCCTCGCCAAGTGCTACATAGTAGTATATGGTGCATAAATGTGGCTGTATATGTAGACGTAGATTTCGGCATGGTTCCAGCTGCAGGGGGTCCTTCCCAACGCCAAAATTACCTTACGCTTTATTGGAGGGCGGGTAAGTGCTGTGAGGGTCCATTATTACGGGTGGGAAGAGGGGCAGGGGAGGGGGGAAGGCGGACTGAGGGGGAGTGGCTGGCGAGAAGGGAGGGGGAAGCCACGTGTCCCATGTGTCTGCGTATCATGTAAGGCTACACTGTAAGCTGTATCAACCATTGGCGTACATCAGGTGGAGTTCAGTAGTAACTCTCACAGTCGCCTGAATGGTCTTGAAAGTCGCTGAGAAGTAGGACACTGGGCCTCTTAACAGAAAGTCAGCATCCTTAAACAGCCCCGCTTTTGAGCTCCTGCATAGTTTTACTCTTCAGTTCCCTTTGTTACTTCTTCGTCAGTATTTTCTCTGCGTGTGGCCGACTTGAAGCCTCATCAACTCGGTGCATGCTTTGTGTCTCGGGTGATGCCCTTTTTACATGCAGTGCATTGTGTGCTCCAACCCATTTAAGAGAAGCAGTGCAATTGCAACTGTACTTCGGGAAGTGGGACAACTACTGACATTTGAATTACTGCGGCAGTGTAGAGTGTGGTCACTACCACGAAGCTATTATCGTCAAATAGAGGAGCACTTGGAGGGTTTGATGATCCAGTTCTTCTGTTTTGTTCCTTCTTTTCCTCTTTCCATTTTGACATAATTTGCATGAAACGATCTTTTGTATTGCGAGTCTGATGGATTGTTGGTAGGTGACGATTTCTAATTGGTTTACAGTGAAGGGTTAATCCAAGATGTTTCAGTAAAATTAGTTATGATATAATTCACACTATTATTTTTAAAAGACATTATCTTCACCTTTTCCTGTTAATATTATTTACTTAAAAATCCACTGTTGCAATTCCGGTCTTTAGTAATTCTTAAGTGTAACACGGCAAATATCATGTGCTTGCGCAAATGTAAAAATTTTCGCTGTCTTCCACTTGAAAATGCCGGAAGGCCGACATTGCGACACTATGAACTTCAGACAAGAAAATTTAACAGTCTTATTATTGCCAAGAAGTTTCGTATGTTTGTTTAGAGGAGTTACTGGTTACACCAGAAGATGATGTTGCATAGAACAACTAACCAAGTGTCGGCAGAACGGAAAACTGTGGCACACCTGCTATGGGCCGGCCGGGGTGGCCGAGTGGTTCTAGGCGCTACAGTCTGGAGCCGCGCGGCCGCAACGGTCGCAGGTTCGAATCCTGCCTCGGGCATGGATGTGTGTGATGTCCTTCGGTTAGTTAGGTTTAAGTAGTTCTGAGTTCTAGGGGACTGATGACCTCAGAAATTAAGTCCCATAGTGCTCAGAGCCATTTTTGAACCTGCTATGGGATAGTTGGTGTGAAAGTTGGCGTTGCTTCTAGTTACAAAGGCGGGGTGCTTGCGAAGGAAGTTTCCTATTTTTTAATGTGTTTTCATCTCCATGTTGATGGACAGACAGCTGTCAACGGTGCAAACATTAAACACGTCAAATAATGAGTTTATAAATACGTAAAGTCGAAAAATATAAATGAAGAATTCAAACATTTTACATGTGTTTTAAAATGATCAAAAAGATGGTTTTAAAGAATGTCATTAAAATAATCTGTAAAGGAGAAGAACTTTAAATGAATCTCTGCATAGTGGCAGTGAAGCACCTGCACTGGGAGGGATGATGAAGTTTCTACATCTACATCTACATTTATACTCCGCAAGTCACCCAACGGTGTGTGGCGGAGGGCACTTTACGTGCCACTGTCATTACCTCCCTTTCCTGTTCCAGTCGCGTATGGTTCGCGGGAAGAACGACTGCCGGAAACCCTCCGTGCGCGCTCGAATCTCTCTAATTTTACATTCGTGATCTCCTCGGGAGGTATAAGTAGGGGGAAGCAATATATTCGATACCTCATCCAGAAACGCACCCTCTCGAAACCTGGCGAGCAAGCTACACCGCGATGCAGAGCGCCTCTCTTGCAGAGTGTGCCACTTGAGTTTGCTAAACATCTCCGTAACGCTATCACGGTTACCAAATAACCCTGTGACGAAACGCGCCGCTCTTTTTTAATTCTTCTCTATCTCCTCTGTCAACCCGACCTGGTACGGGTCCCACACTGATGAGCAATACTCAAGTATAGGTCGAACGAGTGTTTTGAAAGCCACCTCCTTTGCTGATGGACTACATTTTCTAAGGACTCTCCCAATGAATCTCAACCTGGTACCCGCCTTACCAACAATTAATTTTATACGATCATTCCACTTCAAATCATTCCGTACGCATACTCCCAGATATTTTACAGAAATAACTGCTACCAGTGTTTGTTCCGCTATCATATAATCATACAATAAAGGATCCTTCTTTCTATGTATTCGCAATACATTACATTTATCTATGTTAAGGGTCAGTTGCCACTCCCTGCACCAAGTGCCTATCCGCTGCAGATCTTCCTCCATTTCGCTGCAATTTTCTAATGCTGCAACTTCTCTGTATACTACAGCATCATCCGCGAAAAGCCGCATGGAACTTCCGACACTACCTGTAGTCCTGTAGGACTACAAAGTGTCGCTTTAAGCAGAGGGGTCCCATCGGTCGTAGGACTGGATATGAGAGAAGGTGTTGAGTTGCTTAGTAGGAAACATAAATGTAGCGGCGTGGGGAGTGTGCTGGGTACGATGAGGAAATGATAGGGGAAGGAGAGGGAAGAGGGTGCCCTGATATAGCGTGGGATAGGGAGTGAAGAGTAGAATTGATTGGACGGATGATTACTGGGCCAGATTTCACTCTCTGAGAGAGGGAATGAATTGCATTTTCGATGGTAGCGGACATGGAGCGTGTGTAATTGTAGGTATTGTGGGATGTGTCAGTGTCGGTGCGGCAGGAGAGTGTGAAATGTGCGATACAGCAGATATAGTTTTCGGCCACGGAGGCAGTACGTAGCATACGTAGGAGTAATCAGTCCTTTCAGAGAACGTTAGTTCAGTTGATTTAGCTGATCTCCAGGTAATGGCGGCAGGTCAGCTACACGTCCTGAAAAACGAGGTGAAGCACGCAGCAGAGGAGGAGGAAATGAGTGAAACTCCATGGGTTGAGAGGATATGTGATTTTATTTCAGTTAACAAAGAACTTGGCAGTATGAGCCCACTTGCCAGTATGACGTTGCACCCATTTTGGCCTGGATGCTTGCACTAATGCGGAGAGCGTCATGAAGCCGTTGCATCCTCTAGCTCGCCCACAACCGTCGTCATTGGTCCATTATATCTTGGATACTGGCTCTGGGATAGTGTTGACATCCGAGCTGCTCACACACACATTCTATGGGTGACATATCCGGGGATCCTGCTGGTCCCGGGAGTACCTCAGTATTACGCAGACGGTTCGTAGAGACATGTAGCATGTGTGGACGAGCATTGTCCTGTTGAAAACTGGCATCACGATACTGTCGCTAGAGAGATAACACATGAGGACGCAACATGTCCGAGATGTCAAATTGATTCCACATTTTTAGATTTCCCGAAGGCTTTCGATACCGTTCCTCACAAGCGTCTTCTAACCAAACTGCGTCCCTACGGAGTATCGCCTCAGTTGTGCGACTGGATTCGTGATTTCCTGTCGGAAAGGTCACAGTTCGTAGTAATAGACGGAAAGTCATCGAGTAAAACAGAAGTAATATCCGGCGTTCCCCAATGAAGTGTTATAGGCCCTCTATTGTTCCTGATCTATATTAACGACATAGGAGACAATATGAGTAGCCGTCTTAGATTGTTTGCAGATGATGCTGTCATTTACCGTCTTGTAAAGTCATCAGATGATCAAAACGACTTGCAAAATGATTTAAATAAGATATCTGTATGGTGTGAAAAGTGGCAATTGACCCTGAATAAGGAAAAGTGTGAAGTTATTCACATGGGTACTAAAAAAGATCAGCTAAATTTCGATTACGCGATAAGTCACACAAATCTGAGGGCTGTAAATTCAGCTATATACTTAGGGATTACAATTACAAATAACCTAAATTGGAACGATCACATAGATAATATTGTGGGTAGAGGCAACCAAAGACTGTGATTCATTGGCAGAACACTTAGAAGGTGCAACAGGTCTACCAAAGAGACTGCTTACACTACGCTTGTCCGCCCTATTCTGGAGTATTGCTGTGCGGTGTGGGATCCGCATCAGGTGCGACTGACGGATGGCATCGAAAAAGTACAAGAAAGGGCAGCTCGTTTTGTATTATCGCGAAATAGGGGAGATAGTGTCACAGATATGATACGTGAATTGGAGTGGCAATCTTTAAAACAGAGGCTTTTCTCGTTGCGACGGGATCTTCTCATGAAATTTCAGTCACCAGTTTTCTCCTCCGATTGCGAAAAAATTCTGTTGGCACCCATCTACATAGAGAGAAATGATCATCAAGATAAAATAAGAGAAATCAGGGCTCGCACAGAAAAATTTAAGTGCTCGATTTTTCCCGCGTGCCGTTCGAGAGTGGAACGATAGAGAGACAGCATGAAGGTGTTCATTGAACCCTCTGCCAGGCACTTTATTGTGAATAGCAGAGTAATCACGTAGATGTAGATGTTCACACCTCTTACATACCTACCAGGCCTGGTAACAACATTATTGTACTTTGGTGACAGTCGTACCTGTCACAGAGAATTACAGCTCCAAATCATTTACGCAACCGCCAGTGGTGTGCACGTGTACGGAGTTGTATTGACATCCATTCATGTCTTACGAGTGCTTCACTGTTTTGGTTAGGCAATGAAATTTCGAACGAGATCACGGCACATAACTTTGTGTCACAGTGCAGATATGAGTACCTACTGGAGTGTGTACTGTTTTGAAATTTTCTGGTAGATCATATCTCTTTCCCAGACCGGGACTCGAATCCGCATCACTGTCTTTGGCGGGCAGTGCTCCTACAGATCGAGCTATACTTGCGCGATGACCCGTCCTCAGGGCTTCACTTCCGCAAGGTATGGAGGAGAACTGTGAAGTCTGGAAGGTAGGAATGAGGTATTGGTGGAAGCAAAGCGTCGGCGGCGGAAGACAGGGTTCCGGCTAGAGTCCTGGCCTGGCAGCCAGTATTGATCTGCCACGAGCGGCGTACACAAGCATATATGACAGCAGTTGCAGGTTTGGCGTAGGCGGGGCGCGCTGCCAGGGCGGCCCGGCTGCGGCTATTTTGATGAGGACGCCCGTGGCGCGGGCTTTCGCAACGCGTGGCGCAGCACCGGCGTCCAGCCGCTTTCTGCGGAACACGGCCGCGCGGCTCCACGTGACCGCCCACCGCAAACTGCATCCGCAGTCTCACACAGACAGCCGGCCCGCCACTAGTTCTACGCCACACTCTTTATCGTTCTCTTTCATTACTCTCTCGTATTACCGTGTCATAAGACAGCTAAACTGGCTAGTACCTTACATTCTGCTGTAACATCACAGCACAGGATGCAACAATGGAACAATAAAGTTTCACAGAATCTTTAAGAACTCAGTTCTCAGAATGTAGCGAAAATTGCTATCATAAATGCGCTATGCACGTTTATCTGGGGATGAAGAGATACACGCGCTAATGGCCGCAGGCGACACAGCCATTACGAAAAGAGGCTTAGAAGACTTAGAGGAACTGCCGAAAAATTAATCTTATTTTTCTACTTACAGGCATAACTCACCTTGGCGTCTTGTTCAATAACTGCGACTATGATCGAGCTATTAATAGAAATTAAGGCTATATGAAGAGCTTACAAAGCTACGTAAACAAGATTCTTAAAAACGGCTCTGAGCACTATGGGACTTAACTTCTAAGGTCATCAGTCCCCTAGAACTTAGAACTACTTAAACCTAACTAACCTAAGGACATCACAAACATCCATGCCCGAGGCAGGATTCGAACCTGCGACCGTAGCGGTCGCGCGGTTCCAGACTGTAGCGCCTAGAGCCGTTCGACCACTCTGGCCGGCCAAGATTCTTAGGCTGACTCGAATAAACAGGTACATTGTTTGATCAAATGTATCCTAAAAACCGTATGTAATGAGGAACTGATCACTGCAAGTCACGAGAAGCACTTTAAAAGAAGGCGACGACTATTGTGTTGTCATCAGAGAGGCACTAAGAGCAGAATGGGTCGATGAGGGGAGCTCATTTAATTCGAATGTGGACTAGTCACTAGGTGCCACCCTAGTAATAAATCTATCAGAGTACCCAGGTCGACTGTTGGAGACGTGCTTGTGAAGCGCAGGAAATTCTAAAGGGCAACCACAGCTAAACAAAGACAATCAGCAGAAGAAGTCACTCCCGAGCTTAAAAATTGCTACCACGAGTTCATCTAACAGTGACTATGCTTACGGAGTTAAAAAGGAATGGGATACAATGGTCGAGCAGCTCCTCATAAGCAACCAATTTCTGTAGTCAGTGCCTAGCGAAATTGGAGGTGGAGTAAAGAGCGACGCTTCTGGGCAGTGGATGACCACGAAAGAGTGATGTGAAGCGATGACTCACGCTATACCCTGTGGCAGTCCATTGGATGGATTTAGGTTTGGTGAATATCCTGGAGAAAGTTATCTGTCGTCATTTGTAGTGCTATCAGTGAGGTATGGAGAAGCTGATTTTACACTATAGGGGCCTATGTCGCGATTGGAGTGTGATCCCCCTATTGCGATTAAGAGAATGACAAATGAAGAAGATGATGAACACATTTTACAGTATCGTATACTGCGTACAGTAGAGGTATAGTTCGGAGGCGATGATTGCTTGTATAAGCATGATATTGCACTCTGTCATGAAGCAGTATCTATGAAGTAATGGCTTGTGGACAATAACGTTTCTGAAATGAACCGGCCTACCCACATAACCGACCTGAACCTAAGGTAAGGGTGCTTAACCTAACCAATTAAAATTTTGCAGGTTATCGGACTGGCCGCCACTGTCCGGGAAATACGAGGGTTATTCGGAAAGTAAGGAACGAACGGTCGCGAAATGGAAACCACAGTGAAAATCCGCTGACGTATTGCACAAGTGCGTTGGGCAGTGTCTCTAGTATGCCCATAGATCGCGTTACGTCGTTTTTTTTAGCTCTGAGCACACAGGAAGCACATAAAGATACCTTGAACAATAGTGTCTCCCGCCAAGTACGAGGGCCTGGTGAGAAATTTCGCCTGAAGCTATGCAGCCAATATTACATAACTGTCGTGCGTTTTCCTCCTCAAGACAATTCCCAGCCGGATTCTGCAGGGGCAATGAGGATGCTCCTGCATCGTTTTCAGTTGGAAATGTTTGATTGCCCACAATACAGCCCGTAATTTTCTCCCTCTGAGTTTCATCTCTGCTCACAGGAACCGATGGCTATGAAGACAACATTTTGGCACAGATAACGAGCTGTAGGCCAGTGTAGAGAATTGGCGGAAAGCACTGGTGGCTGCCTTCTATGACGAGGGTATTGGAAAAAATGGAAATGGAAATGTCGTGTGGCTAGGACCTCCCGTCGGGTAGACCGTTTGCCTGGTGCAGGTGTTTCGATTTGACGCCACTTCGGCGACCTGCGCGTCGATGGGGATGAAATGATGATGATTAGGACAACACAACACCCAGTCCCTGAGCGGAGAAAATCTCCGACCCAGCCGGGAATCGAACCCGGGCCCTTAGGATTGACAGTCTGTCACGCTGACCACTCAGCTACCGGGGCGGACGAGGGTATTGGAAAGTTGGTACAACGCTACGACAAACGTCTAAGTCGGATCAGCGACTATGGAGATAAGTAGCTCGAAGTTGTAGCTAACTGTTGCAAATGAAACAGTTTTGATTTTCATTGTGGTTTCCATTTCGCGGCCTATCGTTCCTTTCTTTCCGAATAGCCCTCGTAGGTCAAAGTCACAGACATGAAATTATTCTAATACACAGAAAAATAAAGGGGAGTGAGCAAAAAAAGATTCCTCGAAATTATTCTATGATGGCAGTAGAATCTTTGGTGTTACCTGAGTGGTAGCGGTATTCTGTGGTTTGGACTTGTTGGGACAAGCGAGACAACAAGATGCTTTGACAGTTTGCTCATCGAAAACTGACAGGATCTCATATATTAATACTTCTGACGCTTCAGCACACAAGAATACTACTGCAACATGGCGCCTTAACTTTTGTTCCCTGTTTCTCAAATCATGACTGTACCTGCTGTAACTGTCATAGAGGCGGTACAGAGCCATACAACGAGACAGATACACACAGCAAGGCCAGCCTCCACTGTGGAGCCTCACGGTTATGGTCAAACGCCACAGAGGGCACACATAACTCGGATTATGCTATGCTTCCGCCTGACGTCACTCAAATAGTCTCGTCCATCCGCCATAGGCATGGTCTGAAACCACAGACGGCTCGCAAGCACGAACTATGTCGTGCTTCCGCCTTACGACACGCAAATAGTTCTCTAGTGAACTTAGCCGTGGATATAGGCAGACGCATGTTTCCACTCGACCAGTGCGTACAGTGTCGCAGTGTGCGTGTATCAACAGTGGCTCAAGACAGCATTAGGATTTATCTACTGTCACCGCCAGCGTTTTACTAGTTAAGTCAGTCATCGTTTGCTGGATTCAGAACTAGGCCAGTGTCCACACTTATAAGTGCAAACGAACTTTTAACAATACTCTCACGCATCATCGGGTCTATATAGCTTCGCACCAGGGTACTAATTAATACTCAGAATTGGCAAAAACAAACTGTAGTATGGCATTTCTAGTGCTGAGGTAGCTGTATGGGCACATATCAAAAGCCAATAAAAATCATCATCATCATCATCATACGAAAGTTAATTAGTGTAATAATTCGTTTGATAAAGGGTTGTTCATGTGTGCTGCCAATGTCTGGCGCAAACCTTATTGGCTCTGTGACGAAACTGTTTAGCTGTTGCGTGCTACCAAGCCCGTAACAGCAACTACTTTCGACACCTTTTATGTTTGACGGCAAGTGTATTTGGTGAACACAACACCACGTATTACGGAAGTGAGTGTTGACGTGTTCATGCCGGTCCAAAAAGTAATGAACGCTGTTCGCCTTGAGTGCTATTTCAAATCTCAGCTCCCAAAGAAAACAGTTGATAGACCTGAGCGACCCTACTTTTTATGGTCGTCCTGGATGTTTTGCAGCCGCTCTAGAAGGCATAAGTTACCTTGCTCTGGGATCTGACAATAGACAGCTTCGTCTTGCGAGTGAATCCCAGTGTGTGAAGTCGTTCAAGTTCACACAAAGATAGATATCACCATCATGGGGATAATTAGTAACTTTTTGATGCTGTCCGGTATCGACTCGCAAAAATCGGAGAAAAATACCGCAATACCTTTGTGTCATTATCATCTGTTTACCATCTCTCGACCGCCCTCCCATCACATATAAATTGAATATGCAAATTTGGACACACATCAGTTACTTAAGCACTATGTAATGTAAGTAATCATACACTTCGTAGTTGTTTCATGGTGTCATTTCGTCTGTATTCAGCACAATGTTTTAATCACACTGCTGAGCTATTTCTCAAGGACAACTGTTCTTCACATGCCCGAACGCTGTCGTAAAAAACAGTGCTGTTCATCACGAGTCTCCTCCCCGCTCCCCTGTATTGTAGGGCTCTCTGTAATACTTTATTCTATTCGTTACTGGTACATGATGAAGACTGCTCGTTGATAAACGTTCATATGAAATGGAGGAGACAAAATAGTCTTTAAAAGAAAAGGAAAATGGAGTTTTTTGCTGGGAGGCGTACTGCAAGAGACTTGGGAAGCGCCAGACGAGACGAATGATTACGGAAGTACTTTGACGACAGCCATATAATCTACACCAAGGTAAGAGGAATGGGCACTGAGACTTCATCTGTTGACGTTATTGCCACAAGTCGGGGCAACGGTAACAGCAGTCAAAGCGAGTATACGCGCCTCTTGTGTAGTGCTCTCTTTATGAAACACGTAACGCAGGAGGAAGATGTGACAAAACACCTAAGTGCGTTACAGCTCCAGCTCCAGAGTTATGTGTGAGAGTGTTGTTACTGGTTGTTTGATACATTTAAAGAACAAGTAATTCATGATTGCTGAAATAAAACCTGTTGTTCAGGTATGCACTAGGGATATTTACAAAATAGTGATACATGTAATGAGACTAAGTGAGGAATGTGGTTATGTGGAAAATCCTACAAATAGTAGGTTGCTCCCGACTGATGTAAAGGAAAATGGCGCAGAAACAGCACACCTCAGGAGAAATACGTTTGTCTTGTCCTAATGTATGGTGCAAAGCTTGGGGAAGCAAAACGAAAATAAAAAACGAAGGAAGAGTAGAGTTCAACGTCCTTTCGAGGGAGAGGTCATTAGAAAAGAAGGACGAATTGGGATAGAGGATGAGAAAGGAAAACGGCAGTGACGTTTCAAAGCAACCATCCCGGCATTCGCCGTGAGTGATTTAGACTGATGACGGAAAATCAGAATCTAGATGGCCGAACGAGTATTTGAACGGCCGCCCTCCCGAATACCAATCGATTGTCACACCATCTCTCTCTGTGCGAAAATATAGTCTAATGAAAAAAGTTCTTCAAACGTGTGAGAGAGAAGAGAGCCTTAGACTGAATACGGAAGAGGCATAGAAGACCGTAGAGTGAATACTGAAGAGTCATGTTCACTAAATTGATTTAACACGTAATATATTTCGGATCTGTTGGAAGAATACAAGTTACGAGAGCTCAATAATCTGTGTTTATTTGAGAAGCTCAAGGGGTAAAAAAAGTAATAGATATACATATACGTTAAAAAAAGACATTTGAGCAAAGCTCAAGGAAGAGTGTGTTTCAGAACGAAGACGGAAGGATATCTCTGAGTACGGACTCAAGAGTAACACAGAAACGGGCACACTGCTGAATAGGATCTATATTGCTAGCGACTATCGCGGGGCACGGAAACCAAACTCAGTTGCAGGTTGCCTATCTAACGGCTTCCAGAGGGAAGGAAAATTTGATTTTCAATGTTTCATGTATTCGGTCACCCGAATTTAAAAATTTATAAAGTTCACATAGTCTACTCAATTAAAAGGCCTATTCTTATGCGAAAGGTTGAACACCGAAAGACAAGTATTTCATTTATAGCCTGTGCATATACCTTGAGGCAACGTAACTCGACGGCGCGCAAATACCCAGACTATATTCATACAGTATTTGAGAATAAGAGCAATTAGTGACTTGCAACAGCCTTGAAACGTAATTTCAACTCTCCCACCCCCATAAAATGATGAAAGGAGAAAAATTTGTCGCTTACTACATTTTCGCTGTTTCTGTAGTAAAACTGTCACATCGGCCATGACGTTATGATTTATTATATCTTTACTACTAGCTATATTCGCAACGCACTTTGCAGACGATATCCAAATATACCGCTGAAAGCAGCTGCAAAATTATATCGTTGTATGATACAAGGTTCAAGGAATATGACGTCATAAACGTTAAGCTGCGTGAAAAACTTACCCGTACAGTTAGAAACTATGTATTTGACTGGAGACAGATACTCAGAATATAGAGGGTGTCCCAGGAGGAATTATCAGCACTCAGAGATGTGACAGGAACGATCACTCGGAGAAAAGAAGTCTAGTGAACATGGACTCAAAAATACGGTCATTAAGAGCTAAGAGCTCATCTTCAGCTTCGATACTAGGAAACAAATATCTTCTACTGCGATCTCTTTGCTTTCCATATTTTGGGAGGAGGTAGTATGGATGAAAACAAGAACAAATGTCTAGTAAACATAGACCCTAAAATTCATATTAAGAGCTATGAGCACTTTTTCAGTAGAAGAGATGTGTTTCACAGTAGCGATAATGTTCAAATACTCATATCTCTTAACATATGCACTTTAGAGCCCAATGTTTACTGCATTTTTTTTTTTTTTGGGTCCATAATTCCACCTCGCAAAATATGGAAAGCCAAGAGCTTGCAATAGAAGAGATTTATTTCACAGGATCAAAGATAAAGAAGTGCTCGTAGCTCATAAGTTATGGCCGGCCGGAGTGGCCGTGCGGTTCTAGGCGCTACAGTCTGGAACCGAGCGACCGCTACGTCGCAGGTTCGGATCCTGCCTCGGGCATGGATGTGGGTGATGTCTTTAGGTTAGTTAGGTTTAATTATTTCTAAGTTATAGGCGACTGATGACCTCAGAAGTTAAGTCGCATAGTGCTCAGAGCCATTTGAACCATTTTTTCCTTAAGTTATGTATTTTAGAACCCATGTTTACTCGACTTTTTTGCTTCGAATAATAGTTACTATCATATCCCTGAATACTGACCATTTCACGTGCGACACCCTGTATTCATCCAGTGTTTGTGAGTCAGAGCACATGTTGACTTGCAACAAACTTTACGCACAATTTCAAACCTTTACGAGACTTTTCTCAATGAAACCACCTTCAAAATGATCAAAATAGAAAAGTTTATCACTTACCGCGTTTTCGTTCTTCATGCAGTTCATCTTCACCATATGCCACGACGTTTCGTTTGTGTCTCCTTAACTACTTATTGTATTCGCAACACAATTTGAGGACAGTTTCCACATATAGTACAGAAAGTACCTGGAGAATTGTATCTCATACGATACGTAGTTCAAGAGATGAGTAAGAAGTTAGCTTTTGCTTAAAACGGTGCGCAAATTACCCAGACTATATTAATCCACTGTTTGATAATGAGAGTACTTACCGACTTCCAGCAATCTTTAAATATAATCTTCAACCTTCTGTAAACTTTTTCTCGTTTAAATGCTTAACGTCAAATATTTAACACATGAACTCATTTGTGAAGAAATAAAATGTTTGAAGCTATTTTAAACCGGAAGGTCGATTTTTAAAGACTCGGGCTTTACTGATTATGATCTAAATCAATAGGTTTTCAGCTCGAAGCTCGGTATTAGGTAAGTACTTACTCAGTTTTGGCAAAGACCAGGAAATATTGACTATGGTGTTGCTGAAAAGCCTGGACTACCTGGCGTGTCTTATGGGTTTCATGGAATTCCTGCATCAGTTCGGAAAGAGTGGTGTTCTGACTCAGCTCTTCCCGAAAATCGTTTTAATACAGAATTTCCTAGTCTGTGGAGCGTGCCCATCGGAACTGGACGAACGATACTTCGATTCTTTCTAGCTGACATGTTTTGAAATGTTGGTGCCGTGTTGCGACCAAGGAAACGTAATACCGAAGACTGTTGGATGTCACATTATAAATATATCAAGAAATATGGTAGTTTTCTCCATCTATACTTCTAAAGTGACAACTAAGTCCCTGATCTGTGTACGTTGTGTGCGCTTGTGCAAGAAATCGTTTCCTTCTGTTGAAACATTCCTTCCGTCTTGTCCTCAGAATTTCCGTAACGTCACAAGAAGTCCCACATGCGGCCGCGGTCAGAATCCACACACTCTTAACGACGTGAGACACGCGAGACAAATTACGAGATATATTACTCCATAGATTTACTCGGAAATGTTTCTTAACAGACCAAGATTAATCCTCAGCACAGCTTAACTATTTCATCAGTCTAAATACACTATCAGAAAAAAATGGTTCAAATGGCTCTGAGCACTACGCGACTTAACTTCTGAGGTCATCAGTCGCCTAGAACTTAGAACTAATTAAACCTAACCAACCTAAGGACATCACACACATCCATGCCCGAGGCAGGATTCGAACCTGCGACCGTAGCGGTCAGGCGGTTCCAGACTGAAGCGCCTAGAACCACACGGTCACACCGGCCGGCCACTATCAGACCAAAAGTATCCAGACATCAGTTAGTAGACATTAACTGGGGCTGTGACCATTCTTCGCCGTTATAATGGCTTGAACTCTGTTAGCGACACTTTCAGTGAGGTATGTCCTCGGAGGAATGACTGCCCATTCTTCCTCAAGGGCTGAAACCAGAGAAGTTATTGCTGGCGGAACGTCGGGGTTTGGAGCGAAGTCGACCCTCTAACTCACCCCAAAGATGTTCAATTAAGTTTAGGTCGTGACTCTAGGCAGGCCAATCCAATTCAGGAACGTTATTACCCGCGAACCATTTCCTCAGAGATGCTTCTTTATAACATAGGGCATCGTCATGCTGATACAATCATGGATTCAATACTGTTCCTCCACGGTACGCAGTACACAATACTGTAGAATGTATTCATATCTTTCAGCATTTAGCGTTTTCTTAAGCGCAACAGGGGACCACACCTTAACCACAAAAAACACCCTGTACCAAACATCACCTCCTCCGTACTTCCCTGTTAGCGCTACACATGATGGAGGGTACGTTATGCAGGAGTTCGTCACACCCAAACCCTTTATTCGAAATGCTACAGGTTACAGTGCGATGCATCATCCTTCAAGCGTAGCTTAGCATTTCCTACAGAAATGCGTGACTTAAGCCGGCCGCGGTGGCCGAGCGGTTCTAGGCGCTTTGGTCGTGAGCCGCGAGACTGCTACGGTCGCAGGTTCGAATCGTGCCTCGGGCATGGATGTGTGTGATGTCCTTAGGTTAGTTAGGTTTAAGTAGTTCTAAGTTCTGGGGGACTGATGACCTCAGGTGTTAAGTCCCATAGTGCTCAGAGCCATTTGAACCATTTTGTGTGGCTTACGAGGAGCTACTCGACGACTGTACTCCATTCTTTTTAACTCCCTACGCACAGTCACTGCGCTAATTGGCCTACTGGTAGCACTTTAGAACTCACGAGTGGCTGATATCTTGCGATTTTTGCAACCACCCTCCGCAATGTTTGACGGTCTCTGTCTCTCAGTACGTGAGGTCTGCCTGGTTTTGGTTTAGCAGTGACTGTTTCTTCGCGTTTCGACTTCACAGTCACAACACCAACAGTCGACTTGGGCACCTTTAGAAGGATTGAAATGTCCCCGATGGATTTATTATTCAGGTGACAGAGAGTGACTGGTCGTTCGAAGTCACGGAGCTCTGCTAACCTATCCACTGCTGTTACTGCTTCTCTACTGGTAACATAATACTTCCCGCCTCCTTTTATACTGGCGGGTTCGCTTCTCGTTACATCTAATGGTCAATTCCGCATTACACAGGTGTGTCGGATACTTCTGATCAGCTGGTGTAAGTGCCAAATGCATCGCTTTTTAGTCGCGAGACAGGATTAAATTATCACTACTCCTACAGCACTAATTAATGTGTTGTAGCAATGTAACTACTCTGAACAAGACACTCAGATCGACCACTGAGTAGGAAAACGTACACGGTAACCAGCCAACACACTGCTGTCGCAGCGATCGTGCGTGGTCTGGCATTTTCAGGCTGAAGGAGAGTGCTCCATGTGTAAACGAACTGAAACTTCATGGCCGATTAAAACTGTGTGGCGGACCGGGACTCCAACTCGGGAACTTTGCCTTTCGCGGGCAAGTGCTCTACCCTCTGAGCTACCCAAGCACGACTCTCGCCCCGTCCTCACAGCTTTACTTTTGCCAGTATCTCGTCTCCTACCTTTCAAACTTTACAGATGCTCTTCTGCGAACCTTGCAGAACTAGCACTCCTGAAAGAAAGGATATTGCAGAGACGTGGCTTAGCCACAGCCTAGGGGATGTTTCCAGAATGAGATTCTCACTCTGCAGCGGAGTGTGCGCTGATATGAAACTTACGTCGTGCTTGGGTAGCTCAGAGAGTAGAGCACTTGCCCGCGAAAGGCAAAGTTCCCGAGTTCGAGTCTCGGTCCGGCACACTGTTTTAATCTGCGAGCAAGTCTCATATCAGCGCACACTCCGCTGCAGAATGAGAATCTCATTCTATAAACGAACTCTTCGAATTCGTGGTTTCAGTTTCTCACGCATCGACATCGTTACTTTATAGACCTCTATGTTACGCGGTACAATTCGGAACCCTCCAGCGAGAGATGGTTGCATCTTGCGTCAGCGAAGTGGAAAATTCGACACAGTAATAATCTTATGAGAATGTAGTCTTCGCCTGAAGATGGCAAGTAAGAAACTTGCTGAAAAGTTGCTGGACAACAACACACTGACTCGGCTGTCAACTCGAGAAGATTTTATCATCGAGTAATAGTCTGACATACACCTTAACCGATATTGTGAACAGACTAAAAAATTCGAAGGCATTACTTTTCAGCACGCCCTAACATGTCGAAGAGACGATAATCTTTAACATTCATTCCTTCCTACTCGGGAATATTGAAATAATATTTTTTCTGTTTATTCCAGCTTTAATTTTTTCATGCTTTCTCTTAACCATTAAACACGAATGTCGTGATTGTTTTATTGATTGAGCTACGGACGAGTTTTTCTCCTATCCTTCTGGAGTTGATCTAGTTCCTAGCCCTAGGTAATGACATTATCGATGAGATGCCAAAGTTCCATCTCGTGATTGCTAGTGTGTATACACTGACGAGCCACAGAATTGTGACTACCTGCTTATTAGCGTGTTGGTCCATCTTTCAAACACAATGCAGCAGCGACTGTGCGTGACAGGGATTGGCCAAGTCTTTGGTAGGTTTCTGGAAGTATGTGACACCAGATGCCTACGTACAAGACACGCAGTTCACGCAAATTATAGGACGGTGGACTGTGGGGCAGAGCTAACACCCTATAGCATGTCCGCAGCTCGTGGTCTAGTGGCTAGTGTTGCTACCTCTGGATCACGGGGTCCTGGGTTCGATTCCCGGCCGGATTGGGGATTTTCTCTGCCCAGGGTCCGGGTGTTTGTGTTGTCCTCATCATTTCATCATAATCGTCATCATCATTTGTGACAGTGGTTGGATTGGACTGCGTAAAAAATTGTACTGTGAAAAAGTTGGGACTTTGTAGGGGTGCTGATGATCGCGCAGCTGAGCGCCCCACAAACTACACATCATCGTCATCATCCTATAGCGTCAAAGATTTGTTTCCATAGGTTCAGATCTGGCAAATGTTCTGGGCGAGAAATCAACTTGAATTCACTATTATGCTCCTCAAATCACTTCAGCACGGTCCTGGCCTTGTGATACTGACAGTTATCCTGCTGAAAGATGCCATCCCCGTCAGGGAAGACATCAGGAATGAAGTGAAGCAAGTGGTCCTTAATTATGTTTACATAGTCCACAGTTGTTATGGTGCCTTCGAGTACTAGCAAAGGTCCCATTGAAGTCCAGGTGAGTGTCCCCCATACCATGATACTACACTACAGGCATGTTCGTGGCGCGGTGCGTGTTTCGAGCACCCGTTCGCCGAGAAGACAGTGTATCCGGACACATCCTTCGGCCTGGTTTTAAAAGAAATGTCATTCATCCGAACAGGCGATAGCGTTCCATTGATCCGAGGTCCAGTTTCGACGAGCACATGTCCACTGCAATCCTAATTGACGACGTCATTAAGTCAACGTGGGAACACACAGGGGCCGTCTGCTGCGAAGCCCTACGCTCAACAATGTGTACTGAACGGCGTGCTCCGAAACACCTGTCGACACCAGGATTGTACTCTGTCACAGATCGTTCTTCAACCAGTTACCATAGGCGCTCACGACAGCAGTATGCAAGCAGCTGACCAGGTTCGCTGTTTACGAGATGCTCATTTCCAGGCACTGGGCCAGAACAATTGCCCCTTTAGTCATATACAGTTGATGTTCCTGAGACATATTGAGTCTCACCTTTATCTACAATAATGATGTAGGTCGAAGCAATGAATTAAAATTTATGCCAGAGGCGGGATTCGAACCCGGGTCTCTTGATTACTTCACAGAAGCGCTAGCGTATCTGTTGGTTGATTCGGAGGAGGGGACTAAACAGTGGGGTCATCGGTCACATGGAAGGATGGGGAAGGAAGTCGGCCGTGCCCCTTCAAAGGAACCATCCCAGCATTTGCCTGAAGTAATTTAGGGAAATCACGGAAAACCTAAATTAGAATGACCGGAAGCGAGTTTGAACCGTCGTTCTCCCGAGTGCGAGTCCAGTGTGCAAACCACAGTGTTGTCTCGCTAGGATAGCGTATCTGTCAAGTGAGTAGGAGACGGGGTTCGAATCCTGCCGCTGGTAAAAATTTTAATTAATTGCTTCAGCCTACATCACTATCGCAGATAAAGGTGTAAGGCTCAATATGTTCCAGGAATATCAATTGTATATGATTAATATAGGACCTCCGCCCGAGGTACGGCAGGATTAACCTCATTTCGCTCTTTGCTAAAATGGTATTCCAATATCGGAGAGCTTCGGCAATACTGATGCGAGTTTAGAAGCGGAATAACAATGGGCTGAGGTGTGATTTGGAATCACACGTAAAGGGAGACGTACCAGTATATCCGTGTAGCTGCAGCAGGTGCAGTGCCAATGTGGCCTAACGTCCAGCGCATATGCCTAGTAATCAGGTCTCCTGGATTCTAATCTTGGTGCTGGTACAAATTTTAAATCATTGCTACGGCCTGCATCATTCTCGTAGATAAAGGTAATCTTCCCTTTGCGAAATTCGCTTATGCCAGTGGATTTCCACATCTGCCACCAGTACCGTCGCTAGAATGATTTTCCTTTCGGCTATACTCTGCTTATATACTTTCCTTCCCGCATTACGTGCTCCAGGCGGCAGTTATTCTCGCGGAGTGTGCTGATCATAATATTTTGGCTCATCAGTGTATACAGCAGGATGAGTACCACATGCAAAGCCGGTTGAGTGTGCAGGGAACCCGGAAGGAGCGAGGGTGGTGGAGCGCACGGCGGCGCAGTGACCCAGTTGCAGCGGGGGTTGAGTCACTTGCTTCCGCGACCGGCCGCAGACACAGCCGCCGTCAAGGCCTCGCTCTGCTCAGGGCCGCACCGACTCGCTGTCTCCGCTACTGCGCACCTTCCAGACTGCTCAAACCCATCTCACATCAAACTCGAGCAGTGACACTCAACTTCGCATCGGTATCGCAACTGCGTCGTCCTAATTTCCGCAATTAATCCAAGTTATCTCCGGCACGTTTATAAACGATCCTATAATAATGGCCACGGTCAGAGCCTTCGCAAAACCTTGGACAGTCGCGATAATGACTCACACATTCTGTAACACTCATGATTTCGATGGTTCAATGTGAGGCCAAACAGCGAGGCGTATTATCGAGGTCGAATAACGATCAAATCCATGCCAGTAACGGCGAAGAAACTTATAAGCGATTTAGGAGAAAATCTAAGCATCTCCTTAGATTGTTTGCAGATGACGCTGTCGTTTACCGTGTCGTAGAGTTATCATAAGATCAAAACGGACTGCAAAATGCTTTAGATAAGATATATGCTGGGTGCGAAAATTGGGAATTGACCCTAAACAGTAAAAAGTAAATGCTCCCCTACGTATGTAGCAAAAATTTCCGTTAAATATCGACTAAACGCTAAATAAAACAAATACGAATGGTGTCGCCTCAACGAAATACCTAGGGATTACAGTTTGTAGCAACTTGAATTGGAACGACCACATAGAAAATATTGAGGGGAAGGCGAACCAAAGACTGCGTTGTATTGGCAGAACACTAGAAGATCCAACAAGTCGGTCTACTAAAGAGACTGCTTGCACTACGCGTATCATCCTTTGATACAGTACTGCTGCAAAATGGTTCAAATGGCTCTGAGCACTATGGGACTTAACTTCTGAGGTCATCAGTCCCCTTGAACTTAGAACTACTTAAACCTAACTAACCTAAGGGCATCACTCACATCCATGCCCGAGGCAGGATTCGAACCTGCGACCGTAGCGGTCGCGCGGTTCCAGACTGTAGCGCCTAGATCCGCTCGGCCATCCCTGCTGGCTAGTACTGCTGCACTACAAGGGATCCGTACGAGAGAGGATTGACAGAGGACATCGAAAAAATTAAAAGAAGGGCAGCGCTTTTAGTAGGGAGAGAAAGTGTCACGGATATGAAAGCGAGTTTTTCGCTGCAACGAGATTTCATCAGGAAATTTCAGTCGCCAACTGTCTCCTCCGGCACCCAAAATATTTTGTTTACTCGCACGTACATAAATAAGAGAAATCAGAGATCGCACGGGAAGATTTAGGCGTTCATTGCCTCCCGTAATTTTCGAGAGCGGAATGCTAAAGACATAGTCTGAAAGTGGTTTTATGAACCCTCTGCCAAACACTGAAGTGAATTTCGGAGCAGTTATGTAGACGTATAAAAATGGAAAAGATTTTCCCCATTTTATGCTGCTGTGATGGCAGTACGTTACAGGTGAGCAGTTCCCCCACAGCACACGAGAGTGGCAGCACTGTCTCAACCAGATTATATAAGGGAGCGATCAAAAAGTTTCCGTTTGAGGGCGTTGCTGCAGTGTATATGCAACCCAGCGCGACTCCCATGCTGATATGTAAGGACCGACATGTATGCACCTTATACGTGGATTTCCGCCGCATTTTAACAAACTCCTTTGCACAAACAATGAGCTTGTTTCCACGTTCTGAGCTATCTACGACGTTCATAGGCGGATAAAACACGATTTACCTTTCACAGGGGAGAATTGGTAAGCCGCTGCTTAAGACGGTCATAAGTTATTTGATTCCAATTACAGGCACGGCACAAATCTTTTTTTATATCTGCCTCCAAATGTAACATACTGTATTGTTTCACTCACCATGGATGGATGCTACTTAGTGAGAACTATATTAGTGCATGTTTCTCTTTTTCTTCCACAGAGATCGATTTATATCGATACTGGATTTTTCTCAGTAGTTTTTCGGATGATATTAAGTGCATTTCTTCCAGTATCTATCAGCTGAGACTTAGCAGTATCGCTGTTAGATTCTTCCGTGAGTCTTACAGTCCTATGATCATTTCTGATGGCCTTTCTTGTATATGCTTCACATCCACTATTTTTGGACTTTTAATAGGTATTTCACATTTTTATGCAGTTTTACAATGTATGCTGGTGAGCAACTGAATTAGAGACACCAATCTAGTAGCTTACAAAACACCCTTTTAGGCGGTTGATGGCAGCGTCACGTTGTGGCAAGAAATTCGAGAGACAACGAAAGAACTATGGATCTGCCTTGACGCCCTGTTCATCTCTCTCGAAGATGACCCGAATTTAAAAGACCAGATTGAGTTTAGGTGACGTGGGGAGTTGCGAATTGCACACATGCACTCTGATGTCATTGGGGTGTTCCTCAATTCATTCTCACACAGACTGGAAGGAAGGAAAATTACGACTTAACGTCCTGTCGATGGCGAGGCAATTAGTGACGGACCGTAAGGTCAAATGGGAGTGGACAGGAAAGGAAATCGGCTATGTTCTCTTCAAAGGAATCATTACGGTTTTTACCTTAAGCAGTTTAGAGAAAGTATGAGGGACTCTAAATTTGGATGGGCATAGAGAACAGACGTCTTCCCGAATGCGTCTCTGATGTCAGTGCGCTCACTTACTTAGCGACACAGTTCGTAAGCTATGGAGCAGCGCATTGTCTTTCTGAAAGTACAGATTGCCTGAAGTGCTCCAAGCGAAAAAAAGTTTGCACATGACTATAGGTTTCAGCACCTATCAAAGTTGAGGGACAGTTAAAAATGTACTAACGGCTGCATTTCATCTCATGTAAGCAACCCACACACGAGATTAAGTCCAGGCAGCACTGGCAAACCACAAGAAGTTGAACAAGACAAGACATAAAGGGAAAGACCGTGTACAGAGTGGGCAAAAGCAAACTGACCCGGAAAATACATTGTGCAACTGAAGTAAAGAATCACTTTTTCGAAATCCTGTAATTGCCTCCCATTTCGAGACATAAGTTTAAAAAGGTACATACAACCTTTCTTAATAATAGTGCAAAACCCTGGCGCACTGCGACGTCATCCTCCGGCTCGACGACGCTTCAAACAGCAAGTTGTCCACGCTTGCGAAAAAAAAGGTCACAGCGCAGGAGTTCATGTGTGGTGCAAGGTGGGTTAATGATGTCATATTGGCACCAAACTTCACAGCCGTGGAAGTGTCACACGATGCGAAGCGCGTTGAAATCATGCGGTTTTCTTATGACTGGCCGAGGAAAACACTCCAGACACACCAACTTCTCAGAATCAACACGAAAAAGCATCAGCTGACGGCAATAAAAGTCGTTAATGATAACACCCCTTCCCTCAGGCGTTCGATCCCGTACATTTCGCAATCGAAAACGGCAATTCGCAGTACGATGAGCAACAAGACGTTCTTGGTAATCTTTGTCACTGCTGACACCCTAGGACATTCGAACCCTTCTCTAAGGACACTGTCGCTGCGTCCCCATTAAACGAGATCGCACCGCTTTGGAGTGCAGCGCGGCCGCAATTTTTCCCTCGTGTACAGATTAGAACCATAGGCAGCTGGAATCGCAGGAGTGTCAACCTCCTACCTGATACCTCCAGGCACCTCGCATTTACAGGTTGTCTCTGTACACGTTCGTTTTTAATTACCAACAGAGGTGGCTAGGTTCCACTGAGGGTTTTGTTGAACTCGAGGGTGTTGGAGGGACGATTTGCCGTTTTATTCACGTGTGTGTCACAGTCGACCCCTCCGTGATCACGTCACGGGAGGACGCGAAATAGGAGGGCTGAAAAAGCATAAGCACCATTTGCTACTTCCGATCACGTTCGAATTTCATCGAATGGTTTGGAACGGTGCCTTGTGATTCGAGCCTGTACACGAGAGCAAAAATAGCGGTCGCGCTGTACTCGAAAGGGGTACAATAACGTTCAATGGGGTTGCAGCCCCAAAATATCTTTAGAGAGGTGTTGAAACGACCGAGGGTGTCAGCAGTGTCAAATGTTGCCAAGAACGTCTTCCTGTTCCCAGAATGAAACTTCCACTCTGCAGCGGAATGTGCGCTGATATGAAACTTCCTGGCAGATTAAAACTGTGTGCCGGACCGAGACTCAAACTTGGGACCTTTGCCTTTCGTGGGCCAGCGCTCTACCACCTGAGCTACCCAAGCACGACTCACGCCCCGTCATCACAGCTTTACTTCCGCCAATACCTCGTCTCCTACTTTCCAAACTTCTCAGAAGCTCTCCTGCGAACCTTGCAGAACTAGCACTGCTGGAAGAAAGGATATTGCAGAGACATGGCTTAGCCACAGCCTGAGGGATGTTTCCAGAATGAAATTTTCAGCCAGCCGGAGTGGCCGTGCGGTTCTAGGCGCTACAATCTGGAACCGCGAGACCGCTACGGTCGCAGGTTCGAATCCTGCCTCGGGCATGGATGTGTGTGATGTCCTTA
Organism: Schistocerca piceifrons; assembly: GCF_021461385.2. NCBI lineage: Eukaryota > Metazoa > Arthropoda > Insecta > Orthoptera > Acrididae > Schistocerca > Schistocerca piceifrons. Next base: position 274,482,150 of record NC_060149.1, read on the forward strand.
GGTTAGTTAGGTTTAAGTAGTTCTAAGTTCTAGGGGACTGATGACCTCAGATGTTAAGTCACATAGTGCTCAGAGCCATTTTTGAAATTTTCGCTCTACAGCGGAGTGTGCGCTGATATGAAACTTCCTGGCAGATTAAAACTGTGTGCCGGACCGAGACTCGAACTCGGGACCTTTGCCTTTCGCGGGCAAGTGCTTTACCATCTGAGCTACCCAAGCACGACTCACGCCCTATCCTTCAATTCTGTGAAGTTTGGAAAGTAGGAGACGAGGTACTGGCGGAAGTAAAGCGGTGAGGACGGGGCGTGAGTCGTGCTTGGGTATCTCAGATGGTAGAGGACTTGCCCGCGAAAGGCAAAGGTCCCGAGTTCGAGTCTCGGTCCGGCACACAGTTTTAATCTGCCAGGAAGTTTCACGTCTTCCTGTTGTTCATCACACTGCGAACTGTCGTTTTCGGCCGCCAAATGCGTGGGAATCAACGCCTCAGGGGAAAGTTGTGATTTCACTGAAGCCCTTTATGCCACCCCCCAAAGTCTTTTCGTGCCTATTCAGAGCAGCGGTGTGTCTGAAGTGTTTTCGTCGGCTACTCGTAAGAAATGAGCGTGATTTTAACGCTGGGCGTCGCAATTTTGACCTCCATCGCAGAGGAGTCAAAAGAAGGGGCGAAATGTGGGTAAGAGGGGCTGTGAGGACCTTCCCATCGTGTGACACGAGCACAGTCGCGCTCGGCAGAATGTTGGTGATCTTTGGTGCCAATGTGACGTCATTAACCCACCTTCCACGTCACATCAATGACTTTGAGTAGATGCGTGAATCAATGTATCTTCAGAACGATTCCAACACCCCGTAGAATTTATACCTGCTGTTTTCAAATCTCGCGGAGGACCGAGTCGCTACTAACAACACATCCAATGCCTTCTCACCACGTTTCGTCACTCAATGTGAGCAGTATGAGTCACTGATTCGATATTCATCATTATCATCGTCTTTATATCGGGCTACAGGCATATACCTGTTAGGGTACTCAACGCCCTCGTTTTCTTCCCAGACGTAAAGCGTGATCAACAGCTGAAGATAACGAGCAAGGAACTCATCTAGACGTCACTTCAGAGCAAAGCTGTTAGATTTCGACGTAGGTAATATCGACTATACATCGATATTATCTAACCGAATGGCCGTATTTCTCTAAAAACCCAACTAGTTAAGGAGAATCGTAATAAATCAAACAAAAAACTTCCCGTCAAAATCTCTCTGATTCCCGAAAAAGGAAAACATGACACAGAATATCTATCTGTATTGCACACTTTCTCCATCTACTCTGTTTGCTCCACATGATGTAGGAGACGAGCCGCAGTTATCCTGCGAGAAGGATGTAATAACGTAGACGTAATTGAAGAAACGAAGAAAAAGTTGAGCACAATGCTGTCAGAGAGAAACTGTCGACATCACCTCAGCGAAGCCCTCTTAACGAAAGTGCGGTGTGTTCAGACAGCACGCCGCTTTGCAAAAGCCTGCGGCCTCGACGAAAGCCGCGGATAGGACGAAAGGAGGTCATTCTGCCGGCCATTCAGCTCTCACTAACAATGCGCGACCGCGCCTGGGCTGGCCGGCAACTGACCCGCTCGCTTCTGTGCCACTTCCGGAAGGCTTCGTAAGCGCCATTACACGCTAAATGAGATACGTACTTCCCACTGATTGAGTTCCAGAAGAAACGTCACAATCTCTCTAAAATTATACGAGATAAAGCGATGAAATTATCATTTTCAAGTTCTCACCCAGCAAGGATAAAATAAATAGGCCTACACGACTATTTCTAGCGAAATATGATGAGAACTATGCTATTACGACGTTTGGCGTAAGAAATAGCAATCATTAACGGAATATTTGTGAGATAGGCATTTTAGTATAACAATCATGTAATTTTTTTATTTGCTGGAACACTCCAGAGAGAATCGGAATTGCGTTATCTAGAAACAGCCTCACAAAAATGGAAATGTTCTGATCATTGATTACGTCGGCACCGATGAAGAGCTAATTCAGTAACCTTCATTGTTATTCTGTTAACAACTCTGAAGATGTATTTTTCAAGTATATAATGTATAAGATTTGTCAGTTTTCCTCATAGCTCTCAAAACGATTCTCTGAAGGCCACGTCAATGCCGCATAACGTCAGAATATAGCCAAATAGCCTAATCTGCCCATTTAATATATATATAAAATGTTCAAATGTGTGTAAAATCTTATGGGACTTAACTGCTAAGGTCATCAGTCCCTAAGCTTAGACACTACTTAACGTAAATTATACTAAGGACAAACACACACATCATGCCCGAGGGAGGACTCGAACCTCCGCCGGGATCAGCCACACAGTCCATGACCGCAGCGTCTTAAACCGCTCGGCTAATGCAGTTGTCTATAGCAAGGCCAGTAGACTATAGCGATTTGCAGGAACACCTGCAGAGGATTGATGAATAGAGCAAGAACTGGCAGTTGACCCTGAACGTAAATAAACGTAACATGCTGAGCATGCATAGGAGAAGAAATTCACTACTGTACAATTACACTGTGGGTTACAAACTAATGGAAACCGTAACTACCGCCAAATATCTGGGACTAACCATACGTGATGACCTTACGTGGAATGGCGACATAAAACGAATAATAGGAAAAGCAGGTGTCAGGCTGAGATTCATCTGAGAATCTGTAGTAAATGTACTTTAGCCACGAGAGAAGCGGGTTGCAAAACACTTGTACGACCGATTCTTGGGTATTGCTCATCAGTCTGGCTTGGCTCTGAGCACTATGCGACTTAACTTCTGAGGTCGTCAGTCGCCTAGAACTTAGAAATAACTAAACCTAACTAACCTAAGGACATCACACACATCCATGCCCGTGGCAGAATTCGAACCTGCGACCGTAGCGGTCGCTCGGTTCCAGACTGTAGCGCCTAGAACCGCACGGCCACTCCGGCCGGCCATCAGTCTGGGATCCTTAGTAGGGCGGATTAATACACGACATAGAGAAGATCCGACGAAGAGCGGCACGTTTCGTCACGGGATCGTTGTCGACGCGAGAGAGTTACAGAGATGCTCAACAAACTCCAGTTGCAGACGCTACAAGAGAGGCGTTGAGCATCACGGATGAGTTTACCATTGAAAATCCGAGACAGTACGTCCCGGGAAGTGTCAAACAACATATTACTTCCTCCTTCCTATCGCGAAATGATCACAAAGAGAAAATTCGAGAAATTAGAGTTCTTATAGAGATTTGTCGACAACTATTCTTCCCACCCTCTATTCATGAATGGGAGAGGGAAGGGAGGATCAGTTAGTGGTAGTGGAAGTACCCTCCGCCAAACACCGTCATGTGGCTTGCGGGGTATAGCCGTAGATGTAGACAATGACAGCGCACTTGCTCGGATGGACAGGAGCAACGTGTCTCGTCTATGTAAGGAACAATCCCAGAATTCTGGTGCATTGGTTTAGGGACACCACAGAAAAATTTCTGGATGGAGGTTTGAACGTCCCTGCTCATCTCGTTCGGTCCTCAGGACCGAAGAGAGCAAGTGAAAGCAGCGCGCCTAGTGTACATGACGTGTTGCGGAAGCCTCCAACAACTGACGTCACTTTTCCTTTCTCACAACGTAAGAAAGTGCTGCACTTAACTGGAATCTCATATACGCTGTAGCTTTTAATGAAGCACCGCGCAGATTCGCACTCCACTCACAATTTAATTCGCTTCCAGGCTGTCCGTCTTTGAGCATATCAAAAGGATGACATACATTTAACGTACGGTCGACGAGCGGAATCGCGTTTGGCAGGAGCGGGGCTCAAATTCTCCTCCGACTATGTACATCTAAGTTTTCCGCTATTTCCGTAAATCACGACCGTGACGATTCCGTTGGAAAAAATACTGCCTCTTATAATGTAACCAAGCGTGAGACAGTTTCTGAATTCTTCGGTTCCTATGGGTATCGTTAATGTCATTTTATACATAGAAAGTTCTTATGAAACTATACCCAGTACAATACATTATTTCATGCATAACTATATAAACTGAAGTAAGAAGGGGGATAAAAGAAAGAAAAGGGAAGGAACTAACTGCATCGGGACTTCGTGCGGTATCATTGGCGACGAGTGAAAATGTGTGCCCAACCAGGACTCGAACCCGGGATCGCCTGCTTGCTAAGCAATTGCGCTAACCACTGCGCCATCCGGACACAGTGCTCATCGTCAATGCGCGGACTATCTCGCGACTCACATTCCCATCAAGCGCCACCTATGTCCAGTCCCTGTCCATGTCGTCCACCAGAAGTAGAACGTTGACGTGCATCCGCACGGAAGGTTGCGGATTCATTGCCCATCGAGGCGAATCAATTATATGAATGCATGGTGTCTGACCTTCCAGACATCTGTTTCGAATAAATTTTGTAGTTTCAACGTAAAAATATGTCAACTTAAAATGCACCATCTTTTGACAACTATATAAACCGTTTTGCTTCAGACCTTTGCACTTTGTCTTTGTACTCTTGGCGCCGGCCGATGTGGCCGAGCGGTTCTAGGCGCTTCAATCCGGAACCGTGCGACCGCTAGGGTCGCAGGTTCGAATCCTGCCTCGGGCATGGATGTGTGTGATGTCCTTAGGTTAGTTAGGTTTAAGTGGTTCTAAGTTCTCGGGGACTGATGTTAGGTCCCATAGTGCTCAGAGCCATTTGAACCATTTTGTGCTCTTGGCAGAAAGTCGTGGAGTAATGAAGGCAAGTTGTGTTTGCGACGTGTTAGAAAGCAGACATCGTAACTGGAATCGATAGCTCAAGAAACCGAATGAGTGCTACTTCATGTTATCCGATATTTGAAGTTTTGAAATACAAATATTCGAAAGTGCAAATATTTATTTCATTTCGTAGTTAGTGATTCATAAGACTTCAGAACCGTATCTGGATGTTGTTTGTACACACCAGAAGTGCGGACATTATTACTCTTCTATAAGACAGGTAATTCAACTCCATACGATACGATATTGCAATGCCTGTGTTGTCAAGAAGAACGACGCAATGTTCCTTCGCTCATGCCTGACATGCATGCCTGTGCGGGGGAATAGGCGCCGCGGTAACTCACCCGTTATGAAATATACGAAATGTTTTCGCAGTTGCGAATAAAAACAACCGTCAGATATATAAGAAAATGACGACGGTGAAAATTTGTGCCGGACCGGGACTCGAACTCAGATTTCCCGCTTTACGCGAACGGTTGCCTTCACCGCTTTGGCTGTCTGTGCTTGAATCCTGGCCAGACCCAAACGTCCATGTTGTCGTTCCTGGATCACAACCTGTACTCGTACATACATATGTATTTCCACTACAGTCGGCGGTTACTCGTGCGTACTCGTGTGTACGATTACATGTTGTGATTTGGCCGCAAGTTGCGCACGGATAGCCAAAGCAGTTAAGGTGGCCGCTCGTGTAAAGTGGGAAATCCGGGTTTGAGTCTCGGTCCGGCACAAATTTTCATTATTGTCATTCTGCTACACAGCTGAAGGTTGATCGTATTCGCAACTGCGAATACATTTCATTTAAGTGTATTTCATGACAATTACCTAAGTAAAAAATTATATTTTAGTAAAGTGAATATAGCCTTCAACGCAACTTCTTTCAGAACAATGGCAAACGTCAGTTCCGTGGACAGGTCATTGTACAGGCAGTACTGAATCGGTGTATTATACAATTTCCTTCGTGATCCTTGGCCAGTTCTTGCTTGTGATGGCCTGTTGTGACCTCGTCGTCCTAGTTTTTCCTCCGTAGCCACACAGTACTTATTAGAGGGGGAGTGGTATATTTATAACAAATAATGGTACTGATTACACCACATGGGAAAGCAGAATAACAGACAAAAATAACGTCCATGTTCGACACTGTTAGACTCCCAACATAAAGGTCGATATCATATTCCCAGTAAGGAATATGCCCTCCTCGGACACTAATGCACATTTTGCACCTGTTATTCATGTTGGCTACCAAAATGTTGAGGAGTTCTTTGAGGATATTATCCCACTCCTCTCTCAAGGCGGTTTTTAGATCTTTCGCGGTTCAAGGAGAGGGTGTTCGTTGAGAAACACATCAGCCAAGGGGGTAATTTCCAAGAATGATTGCGTATCGAAGTCGCGGTGTCCAAACGATACATATCGAACGTGCGATCCTAAATCGATCATGCGACTCTGATAGCGGGCGTTATGATCAATTATTTGTGATCGTCATTTTTATCTGCTTTTCGTCGTTCCCTTAGTTGCTCTAAATTTCATACCTCCGCGAATTATTTATGAGTTGGTAGGGAAGTGCAGACGATTTATGTCGGTAGTGAGTGGGATGTCTGGTGTTCCTGACGTTTCTTCTGCGGATTCTCTCACATGGAAATATCTAATTCCATGCTTATCCAGCGTAGAAAACCGTTTGACTTTTTGTGGCAAATATGAAGTACTACCGGACGAGGAAAGAAGGGACTATGTAGACTGTGGTGGTGCGATGTAGGTAAAACTTTGTAAGAAGAGTTTCGATGCTGAAATACCGTTACAATTTCATTACGGACAGTGCGGAAAACGAACGAGTATCAGGAAGAATAAATGGTTCGACTCTTCCAAATTATCTATCCAGACCAGCGTAATTCTTCTATCTTGCTGTATTCGAGACTACACCTTGCAAGCAACAGCATCGAAAACTGACTTATCTGCTAATACCGTGTGCAACTATTTCGGGTTTTGCCAAGAAGTGTGTTACGTGGTAGAGACGAACGACAGTGTACCGATTGATGGACTGAGTAAAGTTGTTGAAGTGGACGAATCTCACATTACAAGAAGGAAGAACGAGAGAGGATGACCTTCAAAAAGTGAAATCGATCATATTTGTGTATTCGGTGGAATAGAACGAGAGTCCCGGAAATGTTTCGTTGTCAGAGTATTGTCCAGAGACAAGGTCACTTTAGTGCATCTACCCACATACTTGTGTGATATTGGCAGAGTTTACCCAGGCTATGACAAAAAGGGAATTGTTCCGTAGCGAACACGTCACGAGGACTTTCACATGACGACAACACCGACGACAAGTAAGTAAGTCGTCTCCTTTGTAATTACAAGTATTTTTGTAATGCTCTTCTTTTGTCATTGTTGTAGTGACCACCGTAAACATACTCATAATGCCTGCCACAAAAGTCGCATTATCGATTTAGGATCGCACGTTCAATATGTATCGTTTGGACCCCGCGACTTCGGTAGGCAATCATTCTTGGTAATTATCGACGAGGGCTATAGGGTTTAGGTCCGGAGAGTACTCAGGCCATTCTATACGTAGAGCTATCAAACTGGGGGGATATTGATTGCTACATTTCACCCGCTGTGCCATATAGTCTACGGGACTCTATGGGGTTAAGATCCGGTCATACAGCGGGCCAATCGAGGTGAGACAGAGTGCCTTAGTGTTCACCTCACCTGAAGTGTATGCGTAGTTCTTGTCACCTCGGTTGAGGGTGACTAATAATTTGTTCGGCAAGCTTATTATGGTACCATTCAACGAGCTTCATGGACGCGGGTGAGTCAATAAACAAGTCGCAAACGACAGAATACCGCATATCGTTCAGAATTTCGTGCCTATACGTATTTAGAAGGTGACCATTGGTTAAAGGCCTTCAGTCAGATCAACATGGCGGGCGTCCTATGAGTGCGTAGCCGAATAGAACAACCCTATTTTTCTGAGTCGAGAGACCCTCCGCAGAGCACGTCCATAGCGAAATTCATCCCTTATATCGTTAAGCTGTATTTCATGCAAATCTGTGTTCGATAGGATATAGGGAGTCGCGAACAACGAGCGTCCTGGCCGCCCTGGTTATCCAGTGACAGCACATTGTTTTCTCGCCTTGGGGTATTAGGCTACCCGCAGAACACATCGTTCTTGTGGGTTGTAGCAAGTTAAGGAATCAAATAAACTTGTTAAACTATGTAAATTGAAGGGAGAGATGGAAAAAGGAAAGAAAAGGGAAGGAACTAATGATATCAGCTGCATCGGGACTTTGTGTAGAATCAGCGGAGATGAGCGAAAATGTGTGCCGGACCGGACCTTGATATGTCCATAAGAACAGACACGACGCGTTCATATAACTGATTCGCCTAGATGGGAAATAAATCCACAACCTTCAGTACGGATGCACATTTACGTTCAACCTCTAGCGGGAATCTAAAATTGGGGGAGGGGGGGGGGGGGTGCGGATGTGCGGATAGGAGGCGCTAGGTGGGACTGTGTCCAGGTGGCGCGGTGGTTAACGCAACTGAGTAGTGAGCACAGGAGGTCCCGGGTTTGAGTCTCAGTCCGATACACATTTTCGTCTGTCGGCGCTGATTCTGTACAAAGTCTCAATGTAGCTAATATCATTGGTTCCTTCCCTTTCATTTCCTTTCTTCCCTCCCCCCCCCCCCCCTTCAATTTACATAATATGTATCACCGCTGCGGATCCCTTATGCTGCCTCTTCTTTCGGACATGTCCGAAGAAACAGACACCACACATTCATATAAACTTGTTACTTCCCGAGAGATCACTCGTTAGACGCGAACGTTACCTCAAGAATTCTATGCTGCAGCCTTCTAACACCTTGTCGGAAGTATTTAAGTTTACAAGGGTAGTATGTTGAAAAGGAAAATAAAATTCAGGCTGGTACTCGCGGCTCTAATGTCTCCATCCCAGTTTGCGATTTATTTATAACCTTACCCTCGTGCTTTCGATGTTTTGATTATTGAGTGAAAAATGTAATTAGTATTTTTTGAGCTACACCCGTTTTCTTAAAGGCAGCATTCGTAAACTCACAGAAAATGCTTCTGTAAGAGAATTAGAATGGGCGCATAGTTCCATACGAATACATCAATATTCGAGTTGCAGTTACTTGCATTGCTGCTCTAGAGTACGAATGTGTTAATGATTAGACTTAATTGCCTTCTTAAGGCGATGTATCATAAGCTTTTTTCTCACGAGCTGTTATGATGTTATAAATATTTTCGTGCTCTTTTGGTGTCTCCACGGAAGCGTCAAGTCTAAGACGGTAGGCTAGTACAATATCAGGAAATGACTGTACCCCAAACACGTTACAATAATTTACGTTTTTGAACGTGAAATGTTCACAGTGCTTAGTCGATATGTCTCAGGCCCATATGAAACGAAATGTATTATCATATTGTTAATGAGAGATGACCGTTACAGTGAACCTGGAGGCAACGGTTCGTTATCCGTTGAACTAAAAATTTTCCAAATTCTGTATAGGATTATGTTGGCCTCAGTTTTATGATCTTCATAACAAAATATATGAAAAGATTCTTAAATGATTGCTGTAGGTATTTCAAATGATGCAATAATGTCTCTAGCCGAAACGAATCTGACCGTGTAATTTTGATTAGAGGCACGAGAAAGTCGTTAATCTGACGTCTCTAAGACGAAGCTGCATTTATTTATGCAAATTCAGCATCTGGAAAATAAGGCAAATTCGTCAATTCTCGGTGTGTAGAACTTCAGTTTTAGAAACTCTTTTAAATCTTTTTCTGATCCACAGAGCAGATTCAGTGATTAATACGTTTCGAACAATTGCTACCTGTGCAATGTTAGTGAAGGAGCCATTGTTTTTTAAATTTCGGACGTGAATTCTAAATAACTGGCTTCCTCAGCAGAAAAAGGGATTTATGTATAGCGGAGAATGGCATGGTAATTTGTTGAAGGACTCTCGGAAGTGAGCCATGGTGAGTCAACACGTCAGGAACTATCGCAGAAGTTTTGACTGCATGCAGCACTTTCAGGCAGTTTCGTCCGACAAAAAATAGGGAAAAAAGACAAATCAAGTTGCGCGAGTATGAGGGTACGTGAACTTGTATCGAAGACGTAAAGACATGAAAACTCCTTCTTTATTATGATTTCACCTAATATCAGCAGAAGAAGCCTAACATGGAGTACTAGTTAGTATTTGATCCGAGGAGCCGGTATCTAGTGTGATCTCGAGTACCTAACAGCAAATGGTGGAAAGCTTCAAAATTCATCCTCTATGAGTAGTATAGCAGTGTTACGGAAGAGCGAAAAGTGGCTTTGAAAAATAAAATTGACACATAACCTGAAGTACAAAACTCGGACTCTGTTGCTGTTTTCCTTGCTCTATCTGTTACCTAGTAGTCCACGCTTACTAGCATATCGTGTAAAAAAATTACGCCTCTAAAATCTTAATACTGAAAAACATGATGGAGCGAAAAGATACGCGATGAAAAACATTTGTACAGAATAATGTAAAACTAGTGAGCGATAAAAATGTGGGAGAAACTATCTGAGCATGTAATATCGACAGAAAGGTGAAGGACCACGAATACTGTCTTCGTGCGTCTTCAGCCGTGACAGTTTCATCACAGGACACTTCAAATGGGATGGATTGCCGACATCCGGCTGATAATTACACTGCTTCAAGGTCCCGAAACGACTTTCTCAACAGACACGACTCTAATTTTTCTGTTATTACGAGGAAATTGATATAATCTCAAAACAATACTCGAGCTGTTGTTTAAAATCATGCTGTGTTAAAGTAATAGTAGCAAGTGTTTACTTGTGGGAGAGGAAAAGCAAGCCTCTAACGTAACTGACAATATTGAGGTGCAGATTGTAGGAGATTTAACAGCACTAATTATCCGAGAAATGGATATGATAGCGATAAAATAATTGCCTCGTTATAGCGTTAAATTTTGCCACTGGTTTACAGAAATTCGAAAGCCACCCAGTGTTGTCATTAGTTTGAGAGGCAGCAAGAGCTGAGGATGTAGGACAGCACATGCAACCGAACACTTTTAGGAGCGGAAGCTATTGATCGATGACTGAATTAATGACAACAGATAAGTACACTGTGCAAAACAATTAAAGCACCACGTCTTCGAAACCCCATAATTGTCTCCCGTTGCGACGCAGAACTTTGAAATTTGACTCAAAGTTGCCTATAACCCTCTTCTGAATGGTGCAAAAGCGTGGCGCCCTGTGACGTCACCATCGGGCTTGGCGACGCTTCAAACAGCACGGTGTCGACACATGCGAAAAAAAGCCACAGCCCAGAAGTTCATGTGAACTGTAAGGTGGGTTAATAATGTCACATTGGCACCAAATTTTACCGCAAATTTGCCACTGCGGATGTTTCACACGATGAGAAGGTCGTATCAGTCCCTCTTACCCACATTTCACCTCTTGTTTTGGCACCTATGCGACGGAGGTCAGAACCGAGACATCCAGCGTTGAAATCACGCGGTCTTCATATGACTGGAGGAGGAAAAGGTTTCAGACAGATCGCCGTTCAGAATAAACTCGGAAAAGCCTTAGGGGATGGCATGAAGGACGTCAGTGGAACCACACCTTCCCTTGGCTCATTGATTTCCAAGCATTTCGCGGTCGAAAACGACAGTTCACAGTGCGACGCGAAACAGAAAGACATTCTTGACAACGCTCGACACTGCTGCCACTCCCCGGACCTTTCAATCCTACTCTGTGGATATTGTTGGGCTGCAAACCCTCTTGAAAGTGATCGGAACCCTTTGGAGTGCAGTGCGACCGCAACATTTGCTCTGATACACGGAGTAGAACCACTATGGACCGTTAAAAATCATTCGTCGAAATTTAAACGTGATCCTGGACAGCAAATGGTGTTTATGCTTTTTCAGCCCTCCTGTGTCTTGATAAAGAGGGGTGAGGGAGGAGGGAAGCAACATGAATATGTGAATGAACAAAACGGCAAAAAGGCCCTCTAGCACCCCCTCCCGCCATCCCCCCTCCCACGCTACCCCCCCCCCTCCCCACACATTTGTCAACACCCTCTGTGACATCCACGAAACATCGTTGAGCACGATAGAAATGTACGAGGGCTATTGGGAAAGTAAGGAACGATCGGTCGCGAAATGGAAACCACTGTGAAAATCCGATTAGGCTTTTCGCAGATGTTTTGGGCGGTGTCTCTAGTATGCCCGTCGATCGCATCAAGACGCTCTTTTCAGTTGTGAGCGCACTGTGAGCGAGTAAAGGTGCCTAGAACAACAATATCTCCCGCCAAGTAGGAGTGCCCGCTGAGAGGCTACGCCTTATTGAATGCAGCCCACCTAACACAACTACCACGCACTTCCTTCCTCATGGCAATTCTCAGCCGCACTCTGCAGGGGCAGTGAAGACGCTCCTGCACCCTGCACCCTTTTCGATGGGAAGTGTTCGATAACTCACAACATAGCCTTAATTGGCTCGTCCTGAGTGTCATCTCTGTTCACATGAAACGCTGGATACGAAGACAACATTTGGACGCAGGCTACACGCTATAGACCAGCATAGAGAATTATCGGAAAGCACAGGCGGCTGCCTTCTATGACGATGGTGTTGTAAATTTGGTATAACGCTCCGACAAATGTCTGAGTCAAAGCGGTGACTATGTAGAGAAGTACCCGGAAGGTGTAGCTAAATGTGCAAAGAAAATAGTTTTTATTTTCACTGTGGTTTTCATTACGTGACCGATCGTTCTTTACTTTCCGAACAACCCTCGAATCGGTTTTCTTATGACTGGAGGAGGAAAACATTTCAGACAGATCGCCGTTCAGAAGAAATTCGGAAAAGCCTTAGGGGATGGCATGAAGGACGTCAGTGGAACCACACCTTCCCTTGGCTCCTTGATTTCCAAGCATTTCGCGGTCGGAAACGACAGTCCACAGTACGACGTGCAACAGGAAGACATTCTTGACAACGCTCGACACGGATGCCTCTCCCTGGACCTTTCAATCCTACTCTATGGATATTGTCGGGCTGCAACCCTCTTGAACGTGATCTGAACCCTTTGGAGTGCAGTGCGATCGCAACATTTGCTCTGGTACACGGAACCACTATGGACCGTTAAAAATCATTCGTCGAAATTTAAACGTGATCCTGGGCAGCCAATGGTGTTTATGCTTTTTCAGCCTTCCTGTGGCTTGATAAAGAGGGGCGAGGGAGGAGGGAAGCAACATGAACATGTGAATGAACAAAATGGCAAAAAGGCCCTCTAGCACCCCCTCCCACTCCCCGCCCCCCCCCGCTCTCCCCCCCTCTCCCCCACATTTGTTAACACCCTCTGTGACATCCACGAAACATCGTTGAGCACGATACAAATGTACGATGGCTATTCGGAAAGTAAAGAACGATCGGTCGCGAAATGGAAACCACTGTGAAAATCCGACGAGGCTTTTCACAGATGTTCTGGGCAGTGTCTCTAGTATGCCCATCGATCGCATCAAGACGCTCTTTTCAGTTGTGAGCGCACTGTGAGCGACTAAAGGTGCCTAGAACAACAATATCTCCCGCCATGTAGGAGGGCCCGCTGAGAGGCTACGCCTTATTGAATGCAGCCCACCTAACACAACTGCCACGCACTTCCTTCTTCATGGCAATTCTCAGCCGCACTCTGCAGGGGCAGTGAAGACACTCCTGCACCCTTTTCGATGGGAAGTGTTCGATCACTCACAACACAGCCCTAAGTGGCTTGTCCTGAGTGCCATCTCAGTTCACATGAAACGCTGGATACGAAGACAACATTTGGACGCAGGCTATGCGCTATAGACCAGCGATGAGAATTATCGGAAAGCACAGGCGGCTGCCTTCTATGACGATGGTGTTTTAAATTTGGTATAACGCTCCGACAAATGTCTAAGTCGGAGCGGGAGCAATGTAGAGAAGTACCCCGAAGGTGTAGCTAAATGTGCAAAGACAACAGTTTTGATTTTCACTGTGGTTTCCATTTAGCGACTGATCGTTCCTTACTTTCCAAACAACCCTCGTATGTGTTAGGAACTTCGACGCCAGTTCAGCCTGGTGGCTGCTCTAGTGCCTTAAGGAAGGCAAACTCCAACCATCTGGTGTCGAAGGGGTTACCTAACCCTCAGGCGCTGGAGTAGCCGCCAGGTTAATGTGGCGTAGAATTATCTGAAGGTACGTTTCGAACGTGATCAAAAAAAGGTGTCTGAGTGGAATTGAGAGTGTTGCCGAGCTGGGGGTAGGGTCTTAGAGGGACCATAAGCTGTTTAATTCACACACGTGTTAATGTTGCACTCCAGTGTGATCACGCCGCAGGAGAGTGGAAAACAGGAGGGTTGAAAAAGCATGAGCACCATTTGCTGCTTCGGATCACGTTCATATTTCGTCGAATGGTTTGGAACGATTCCTAGTGACTCCATGCTGTCCGCGAGAGCAAAGATTTCGGTCCAGTTGTACTCCAAAGGCGTTCAGTAACGTTCAGTGGTGTTATGGTCCCACAATTCCCTTAGAGAAGAGTTGAAACGTCCGAGGGTTGTCAGCAGTGTCAAAGGTTATCAAGAACATCCTTCTGTTGCTCATCGAACTGCGAACAGTCGTTTTTGACTGCGAAATGTGTTGGTGTCAACGCCCCAGGGAAAGGGATGGTTTCATTGACTCCCTTCATGCTACCCCCTAAAGCCTTTTCGTGTCGATTCTGACCGGCGGTGTATCGCAAACGTTTTCCTCGGTGACTAATAAGAAAACCGCGTGATTTCAACGCTGGGTGTCGCGGTTATGACTTTCATCGTAGAGATGTCAGAAGAAGCAATGAAATGTGGGTAATAGGGGCTGTGACGACTTTCTCATGATGTGACATGTCTACGTTGTCGTTGGGCAGAGCTGTTGTGAAATTTGGTGCCAATATGACATCAGTAACCCACCTTACAGCTCACTGGAACTTCCAAGCTATAGCCTTTCTTCCGGATGTATCGATTACCTTGCTGTTCGAAGGGTTGCACCCCCTCCTCCCCCCCTCCCCTCACCAACCCCTTTGCACCAGTACAGAGGAATACGATACGATATTGCAGTACCCGTATTGTTCAGAAGTACGATGCGAAGTCCCCTAGAACATGGAAAATTAAAATACCCTATCCTGAGAAAATCAACATGGGCTCTGCAAAAAGCATTCTTGTGAAACTCAACTCGCTCTGTTATTCTATGAGATCCAGAAGCCATTAGGTAAGAGCATCCCAGTTGATATTGTTCGTCGTAACTTCCTGAGGGCGTACGATTTACTTTCGGACTAGCGTCTTGTCAAGAGAGATAAGCTCTCAGGGTATATCAGACTTATATATATCGTATTGAGGACTTACTTGTAGATAGATCTCAGTGCTTAGTTCTTTACGGTGAGAAACTGTCATATGTAATGAAAACTATGGGGTATCGAAAGGCAGTGTTATAAGAACCGATAACGTTCAGAGTTACGTGAGGCTATTCACAAATGATGCTGTCGTACGCGGGGAAGTTGCAAAGCCAGATATGTGTAGTGAAATGCAGGAAGTCCTGCAAAAATTGACGCTTGATGCACGCACTATTAATTTGAAACTTGTTCCTAACCAGTCGGGATTAAAACTGAGTACTAATGTCGATAATTACAATATTCCATAAAACCAATTTCATTACTGAATGAAATTTTCACTCTGTAGCCGAGTGTGCATTGATATGAAACTTCCTGGCAGATTAAAACTGTGTGCCAGACCGAGACTCGAACTAAGGATCTTTCTGCCTTTCGCGGACAAGTGCTCTATTGACTGAGCTATCCAAGCACGACTCACGACCAATCCTCACAGCTTCAATTCTGCCAGTATCTCGTCTCCTGCCTTCCAAACTTCACAGAGGCTCTTCTGTGAACCTTGCAGAACTAGCACTCCTGGAATAAAGGATACTGCGGAGACATGGCTTAGCCACAGCCTGGGGGGTGTTTCCAGAATGAGATTTTCACTCTGCACCGGAATGTGCGCTGATATGAAACTTCCTGGCAGATTAAAACTATGTGCCGGACCGGGACTCGAACTCGGGATCTTTGCCTTTCGCGGGCAAGTGCTCTACCGGATGAGCTACCCAAGCACGACTCACGACCCGTCCTCATAGCTTCAATTCTGCCCGTACCTCGTCTCCTACCTTCCAAACTTCACAAAAGCTCTTCTGCGAACCTTGCACAACTAGCACTTCTTTCTTCCTGGAGGGCTAGTTCTGCAGGATTCGCAGAAGAGCTTTTGTGAAGTTTGGAAGGTAGGAGACGAGGTACTGGCAGAACTGAAGCTGTGAGGACGGGTTATGAGTCGTGTTTGGGTAGCTCAGCCGGTAGAGCACTTGCCCGCGAAAGGCAAAGGTCCCGAGTTCGAGTCTCGGACTAGCACACAGTTTTAATCTGCCAGGAAGTTTAAATTTCATTATTCATCATTCAAGTTGACTTTAACTTGACAAGTGGTGCGCTATGCTGCGACAAAAATCTTCGCTTCCTTCCCCAACAGTACAAACTGTCTGAAAAGTATGACGTTAACTTGAAACTGAAAATGTTTCCTATTGTCATTCTTGTCATTCCAATATGAATTTTTAATTTAGAAATCTATAGCGTATTCACAGCAAAAGAACGGACTTCTGAGTAATCACGGCTGTAAATTAGTTTTCGATATCTTAAAGCTCATCTGTAAGTGGGTAGGATTTAGCCACACATACACTTTAGGACGTAAAAAAAGGATGGACCATGAAGTGATGATCCAAACGGGACGTAAATCGGTAGATATGATCTACATGTGAAGACAAACAAATGATTTTAATTTCAGAAAAACTGGACGATTTATTCAAGAGTAACAGCTCCACAGATTGAGGAAGTCAGTAACACCTTGGCCCAGCTCTGCCACTTTTGCAAGCAGTTATGCGGTTTGGCATTGATTGAGAGAGTAGTAGGATGACCCCCTGAGGGACATCGAACCAAACGCTGTCCAATTGGCGCGTTAGATCTTCAAAATCCTGAACTTGTTGGGGGGCCCTACCCATAATGCTTTGAACGTTCTCAACTGGGGAGAGATTCGGTGAGTTTCGTGGCCAACGTAGGGTTTGGCAAGAACCAAAACAAGCAGTAGAAACTCTCTCCGTGTGCGGGCGGGCATTTTCTTGCTGAAATGTAAGCCTCGGATGTTTTGCAATGAAATGCAACAAAACGGGGCGTAGAATATTGTCGACATAAAGCTGTGAGGATGACAAACAAAGGGGCCCTTCTATGAAAAGAAATGGCACCCCAGACCATCACTCCAGGGTGTCGGGATGTATGGCAGGTGACAATCATGTTGGTAACCCACCTCCCTTTGGGGCGTCTTCGCTAGTCATCGGGGCACATTTAGAAGCGGGGCTCATTACTGGAGACAGTTCTGCTCCAGTCAGTGAGATTCCACGCCCCGATATCCGATCAAAAGGTGTCTGGAGACGCCCTGGACAGCGGTGGGATACCAACCTAACTGTTGCCCGCCATACGCCCCGACAACAAGGAGTAATGGTGTGGGGTGCCATTTATTTTCATAGTAGGATCCCTTTGCTTGTCATCTGCGGCACCCTTACAACATAGCAATACGTAGAAGATTTTATACGCCCCATATTATTTCCCTTAATGAAAAGCCATCCTGGGCTTACATTTCAGCAAAATATTGCCCGCCCGCACACAGCGAGAGTTTCTACTACTTGTGTTCGTGCTTGCCAAATCCTACCTTGGCCAGCAAGATCGCCTGATCTCTTCCCAACTGAGATCGTTCGAAGCATTTTGGGCAGGGTCCTCCAAACAGCTCGGGATTGTGATGATCTAACGCAGCAATTGGGCAGAATTTGGCCCTATATCCCTCAGGAGGACATTCAACAACTCTATCAATCAATGTCAATCGCAATAACTCCTTGCATAAGGGACAGAGGTAGAGAAACGCGTTATTGATTGCTCAACTTGTGAAGCTCTTTCTCTTGAATAAATCCTCCAGTTTTTCTAAGATTTTAATCATTTGTTTGTCTGTACATGCAGATCATATCTACCGATTTCATTATGGTACGTCGTTTTTTTTGTATTAGAGGGTAAAAATTAATTTCCGTAAATAGTATGTATAATAATTCATGTGTCACATAACTAAAAATCGCATAAATGATCCCTAGAACATGTAACTAACTGAAACTGGTTTATAGCTTTTTACGAAGACGATAATTGCAACATATATAAAACTGCCGTAGTTGCTTTCTCTGGTGCATGAAAATTATATATTATATTACCTATCGATGTTGAGTGATACGGTTCAAATGTACGCCATTTGCTCGGCGTCTCACTTTTTTTCATACCACATAAGACAACAGATAAAGAAACGAAATATGTCTCATCTTATGAGACTACTTACAAATAGCCTACTTGAGCGTAAGATATACAATGCGGAACAGAATTAAGGAATCGCTTTCTCGAAATCCCAAAACTGGTTTCAGTTACGGCGTCTAAGTTTGAAATTTGTCTCTAATGTTATTACAACCTTCCTCTGTAATAGTGCAAAAGTGTGGGGCCATGCGACGTCACCCTCGACTTCGGCGACGCTTCAAACAACAAGGTGTCGATACGTGCGAAAAAAAGGCTACAGCTTGGAAGTCCCAGTGAGCTGTAAGGTGGGCTATCGATGTCACATTGGCACCAAATTTCACAACAGCTCTACCCAACGACAACGTGGACATGTCACACGATGAGAAAGTCGTCACAGCCTCTATTACCCACATTTCATCCCTTCTTCTGACATCTCTGCGATGAAGGTCAAAACCGCGACACCCACCGTCGTAATCACGAGATTTTCTTATGGGTGCCCGAGGAAAGCGTTTGAGACACACCGCCACTCATAATCGACACGAAAAAGCTTCAGAGGATGGCATAAAGGGCGTAAAAGTAACCACCACTTTCCGGGGGACGTTGATAACCACACATTTGGCGGTCTAAAACGACAGTTCGCAGTGCGATTAGCAACAGGAAGATGTCCTTTATAGCCTTAGACACTGCTGACACCTGCGGACGTTTCAATCCTTCTCTAAGGACGTTGTGGGGCTACGTCCCCATTGTGAACGTGATCGCTCCCCGTTGGAGTACAGCGCGGCCGAAATTTTTGTTCTCGTGTACAGGATGGACGTGCTAGGACCGTTCAGAACCATTCGAAATTTAAACTTGATATGAAGCAGGATATGGGACTTACACCTTTTTAACCCCTCTGTGTGAATAAAACGACAAAGGTTCCCTCTAAAATCTTCCCACCTCCAGTTCGGCAACACCCTCAGTTTCACTTTCAGAAATTTCGACACCAAATCAACCCGGGGCTGCTCCAGCGCCTGAGAGTAAGGTGACTCCTTCGACCTCCGTTGGGGTGCGGTTTGCCTACCTGAAGGCGCTAGAGCAGTCGCTAGGCTTCTGACAGGTACATTTGTATCGCGCTCAACAAAGTTTCGTTGGTGTCACCGAGGGTGTTCCCGAACAGGGGGTATGGGTCAGAGGGACACTGCTGTTTTATTCACACACATGCTAATGTTGCATTCCCGTGTGATCACAGTACAGGAGGGCGAGAAGCAGGAGCGCTGAAAAAGCGTAAGTACTCTTTGCTGCTGTGGATCACGTTTAAATTCAGCCGAATGGTTTTGAACGGTCCCTAGTGGTTCCATCATCTACACGAGCGCAACATATACGATCGTGCTGCACTCCAAAGGGGTGCGGTCACGTTCAGTGAGGATGCAACCCCACGATGTCCTTAGAGAAAGACTGAAACGTCCGAGAGTGCCAGCAGCGTCAAAGGTTGTCAAGAATATCTTCCAGCTGCTCATCGGAATGCGAACTATCGTTTCGACCGCGAATTGTGTGGGAATCGACGCCCCAGGGAAAGGGGTGGTACCATTGACGTGCTGTCTGCCATGCCCTGCGGCTTTTCCGTGTCGATACTGAGCGTCAGTGTATATCAAACGTTTTCCTCGCCACCCATAGAAAGACTCCGTGATTTCAACGCTGTGTGTCGCGGTTCTGACATTCATCGCAGAGATGTCAAAAAAGGGGTGAAATCTGGGTAATGGGGGCTGCGACGACCTACCCATCGTGTGACACGCCCGCAGTGCCGTTGGACAAAATTGCAGTGAAATTTCCTGCCAATATGACATCAATAATCCACTTTGTAGCTCACATGAAGTTCTGAGCTGCGGTCTTTTTTTCGCACGCGTCGACCCCTTGCTGTTTGAAGTGTCGTCGAGCCCGAGGGGGACGTCGCTGGGTGCCACGCTTTTGCGTCACTGCCGAAGAAGGCTGTAAGCAGCTCTGAGCCGAATTTATATCTTATGCGTTGCAATGGGAGACAATTACGTGCTTCCGAAGATTTAATCGTTTAATTTTGTTGTCAGTCTACATTTGTAGTTCGATCCTCTTAAATGATTGATATCTAGTGCACGGTGCTACTCGATGGGTGCTGCCTAGGTTGTCCCCTCACCGTGGATATTATATTGGTCTGAGACTGCTTGTACAACAGAAAAAGATGCTGAAAATGTTGGAAACAACGACAGAAGATGTCGAGATGGAACACGATCACCGAGCGAAGTGGCACAGTGGTTAGCACACTGGAATCGCATTCGGGAGGACGATGGTTCAAACCCTCCTCCGGCTATCCAGATTTAGGTTCTTCCTTATTTCCCTATATCACTCCAGGCAAAATCCAGTATGGTTACTTTGAAAGGGCACGGCCGATTTGTCCCGCCATACTTGACAGGACCTGGGATTGTGCTCCGTCCCTAATGATCTCGATTTCGACGGGACGTTAAACGCAGTCTTTCTTTCTTCCATGGAAAGTAATCTTCACTGGTCGGTAATGAAATGTATATACATATAAAAAGAAAATAAAACAGTAACGTTTTGTTGTCCGAACGATGAAATCCACGGCGGACCTGAAATAGGAATCATTACAAAACAGGAAACGAAAGTTATTAATAAAATATAAAATCCAAAATCTGCAAATGTAGCCGGCCGGGGTGGCCGAGCGGTTCTAGGCGGTACAGTCTGGAACCGCGCGACCGCTACGGTCGCAGGTTCGAATGCTGCATCTGGCATGGATGTGTGTGATGTCCTTAGGTTAGTTAGGTTTAAGTAGTTCTAAGTTCTAGGGGACTGATGACCTCAGAAGTTAAGTCCCATAGTGCTCAGAGCCTTTTTTTTTTTTTTGCAAATGTAATGAAGATAAAATAGAAATCCAACACCACATCTATCCATCTACAGATAAACACATGGTGCGTCACAAAAAAATGAAGACTCAAACGTAATTGGCATTTGTAAAGAAAATATTGAAAACAGAGCAAAAATTGAAAGCACTCGCAAACCTACTGACAAGCGAATCGCAGAAATTATGGAAATAATCGAACTTTTTGACTTGGCGGTGAATGAAATATGCGTGAAAGTTGTAGGTGAAATAAGCAGCACAGCGAAAGAAGTAAATACCAACAGCTGTCGGAATCGTGCGAAACGTTCAGTTGTAAGATAAGAAAAAGAATGAGCACGATGATTTGCAACTACAAAAACGTTTACGGGACTGTGCAAAGAGCTACCGAGATATAGAAAACAACGCTGCTAAAGCCACTGTGATAGAGGCGAATCTTTTCAGAAGCAGCAGAAAGTCTCCGAAATTTTGAGTTTCAAAAGGCGCTGATCGACAGTTGACGGCAAAAGTGAGTAGGCAGGTAGTGGCAGGGCGGCCGAGTGACAATCGCGCCTGATTGTGCAGATCGACAGCCAAGGTCGACAATTGTACACTGTACCGTCGCCAACACAACTTTGGCAACAGCTGAGTCGATGCCAGTGCAGCTTCAAACCGCGAAAAACAGCACCGAATTCACTGATGGCAGAAACCACTCACGACCGCTTCTGATTAAAAGAGTTTCATTTTCTTTTCTCGGATGCCCTTAAACTAGTAGTCTCATGAGAGTCACACAGCTGACATCAGAAATGGACAGATGCGAAATTTCGATTTAGAAGTCACTGGATAGCTAAATATTTGAGACGTTTGGAATAATCAACAAGTCCAAAGCACAGAGGACGTTTGGAATAAACAGCAAGTCCAAAGCACAGCGCAACAGGACGGAGATAATCGTCGGTTAAAACGCGAAAAAAAAAACCTATAGCACGTGGTTAACGAAACTCGTTTGCAAGCTCCTGGTCAATTGCAATTTTTCAGCCATGCATTAAAAAATGTCAAATGACTACCTTCTTTAGTATATGAGAAATACGACGCATGAACTATTGTGCAGAGTAATACATGGATATGATATTGCAACCACAGGTTATGGAACGATGCTGTCACACTCTGAATGACCAGTATCACAGATTTTTGCACAATTTTGCCGACCTTTTAGTATTAGAGAAGTAAGTGACCATTAAAATTTTTCTACCTGTAGTGAGGAGCATAGAACTGTTTCATTTCGTTCCTGCAAGGCTATGCATTTGCAGACTTTGGAGTAAAAATTCGAATTGCAGTTTCTAAACATTTCGAATATCCACCGCTAACAAGCTGATAATTTTGAACACAAGCCGCAGAGATATAGGACATCAAGTTAGATGATAATGCGAGCGACTTTTAACGCAAATCTTGGTAATAAATACATTTGCTTCATATCTATGGCAGCCACGAATATTATATTCAAAGCTAGCTGTTCTACAAAATGGTAGAACATTTTAACTACTGCACTGTAAATGTGCAATTTACATTGAACTTGAGTACCATAGCAAAAGTTAGTTGTAAAAAAGCAGAGGGCACAACTCCCTGCAGGCTGAAAACTGTACCCAGCAAAGATTTCTACAGCAATTCAGCCTGAGAAGCTACGGAGAGTAAGGAGCTGTGCGTGCTCACCTGTTGCATGGTGGCGGCTTCTCGGCAGACACGGACGGTTGCGGCAGGGGCAGCAGCAGGAGCAGCAGCACCAGCGGCAACATAACCACGACCTCTCGGTAGGCACGCATCTTCTCAACTGGCTCAGCCGCTCGAGCGCCTGAGGGTCGTAGCATTACGTCAGGAGCCCGGCCTTCCCATTGGTCGCCTACCTCGGACGAGCCTCCAGCGTCACGCGCTCCTATTGGTGCGCGAGACGAACACTCCCTCGTGACGTATCTCGCGGTGTCGCAACGGGGAAAGGCACAATTCGGCGAAGCTGAGCCTAGTAGATCGGCGCACGCCTTATGCCTGCGCCTACGTGATCGCGCAACCTCCGCCGCTGCCCGAAAAGATGCGTCTTGACCGGAATCCTCCCGAGTGGAGTCTCGATGCAATACAGTATAGTAGGCGACGCACTGTCACTTCCTTAAAAAAAAACATGCTGCAATCGTTTCCTTTAGATCCCACGTCAGTAGTGCTAGCGGGACGCTTCTTTCCCGGATCGCTTTATTTCTTGTCATCCTGATATTTCAGTTATAATGTCCGAAATTACCTCCACGCAAGCGTTAGCACACTAAAGTACATTAACAATAGTCGATATCGGTTAGTTTCTTTGCTTTTCAAATCTGTAACAATAGAAGAGTCTTTGGAGTCGATTTTGGGACGCGTATTTTCATCTGTGCCAAGATCTCTGCAAAAGCAGCTCGTATCTTAAGCCTTTCTTGAACGTGACAAGGCATCTATCACAGAGAATAGGCAATGAGCGGGAAATTCTCTACAGCTGTAGTCAAGTTACAGACTACAGTAACAGAATCGACCACATTCCCAATACATCCATTTAAAAAAACCCTAAAACTGCGCGTTTTTCCCCCTTCTGATGCAAAAGTTACAGTGAAAGCTTCTCTGGAATTAAAATCAAAACAAAGGCATTTGAGAATTCAGTTTCACATTTTCATAGCGTAAAATATGTACTGTTTATTCCCTTTTTTATTTCTCTATCCAAATTGCTGTATTTACTGCTTGCCACTTTAATTGTACACTGTTTCAAAGCTCCATATTCAGGCACATTATGCGGGACTGTTCAAAGGAATAGTGCCTGTCTGTCATACTGGCAGCTACAATATTTCAGTTTAACATTCTTACTTACCGTCTATCTAGTTTCTAGTGATCTTTATCATGAATGCCTTAAGGCACTGAAAAACTTAAGCACAATAATTCGTGTTATTATTTCATATAAGCTACTCTGAGACGACAGAACTGAAATCCACAATAATATTGCCATTGACGATTTTTAAAAGTAAATAAAAAAGTAGACTTACTGTGACATAACAGTATTGTTTTACAGATTAATGTTTACCAAGAATCCAATGTGCTGTCCATCTTCAAATAAACTGATGAGAACACCACGAAACAGAAAAAGAAACATGTTGAGCTACAGTGACACAAGCTGATGTAAATCAATTCCTGCGGTTGTTTAAAGTCATATAAATAATTATTTTAGAATTCTCAGTCAGTTCTGGATCTGAACTAGGCGCGGCAGTTTTTAATACAGCACACGCGCGTTTAAAACTCCGTTCAGCCACCCAGATTTTGGGGTGGTTCCTTTGAACAGTCCACGATGGAAATCATTCGTCATCCTAATGATGAACCCTTATCTCTTATGACCACGACGCTGGAGGAACTTCAAACTTCCGTGTCATGGCGGTAATGCTTTTGTTCCACATTTATTGTTACCTTAGCCTCACAGGTACTAAACACACTGACGCTCCATACCGATATCAAAATGTGCCTTCACTGAAAGAAAACGTTTCCAAATAGGAAGTCGTAGTTTTCATCTTATTATTTAAACCAATAAATCGTTTAAGGATTGCTGAAGGAGATCAAAACCAGAAAAAATGCTCATGAGAAATTATAATTTATCTTCCGGTAGTTAGTTATGAAACACACATTTGTAGTTGCGAATTATATTGGTAGAAATATATAGTATTCGTGTGAAACAATCAAATGTAGCGGACGTGCGCATTGTTCGTCGTCGTTAGACATAGCATGTGGTCTCTTATGTTGGAGGGCTCAAAATTGATCAATAGAACACATCGCCGCAGCACACGAAATATCGCTGAGCGCCTGCAGCATGCAGTACCCATAAGAATGTACCCATCAAAAGAAGGATATAAATTCCTACAATCGGTAATGTTAATGAAATAAAAGCTCAAAAACATTTGTCCTTGGGTATGTGGTCGCTCAAAGATTGGTTCAAATGGCTCTGAGCACTATGGGACTTAACTTCTGAGGTCATCAGTCCCGTAGAACTTAGAACTACTTAAACCTAACTAACCTAAGGACATCACACACATCCATGCCCGAGGCAGGATTCGAACCTGCGACCGTAGCGGTCGCGCGGTTCCAGACTGCAGAGTCTAGAACCACTCGGCCACCCCGGCCGGCGCTCAAAGATCCCTGACTGAAAAACACTCCAGACTTCATTGAGATACATCGTAGATGGAATAACAACAATCCGTTTCATAGATAGAACTTTTTTTAAAAATATATATGTACACGTATTTCTCCATTTTGCATTACGAATGCGGTCAAAATAAAATGTAGGCACTACTCGATATTTATTAGCCTCATTTAATTTTTAAAAAAATGGAAAAAGTCTAAATGTAAAAGTACACTCCGCAGATCAGTGCACGGCGTATAGCGAAGTGCCATCACTCAAGTGTTTTTCATGTTTGCAATACTTATAGTAGAGTCTACATTCACCAGCGCAGCAGTCAGATTAATAAACGTTTCGTAAATTTTCGTGGACTAAGCTCCGGTATTGTTGCTGCCGGAGCGTGCCAAATGATGTAACGCTAGACGACTGATTGTGTATGAATTAGAGCAGAAATACGTTTGCAAGTATAGTTAGGTTTTTCTGGGAGCATGCAAACGATTCCGGTAACTGTTACTGAATAATATGTAATACAGTCTGGTTTCAGCTAATACGCCCTTAGGACAGCCTTGGTTTCGTCTCGTGAACCGATTCTTTCAAGCTGACGTAGCGCAAGACGACAAGGTCGGCGATCTGTGGCAGCAGAGTATCTCAGTCATGCCATCGAACATCTCTTTCGAAACGAATCGCGTGACCGACACGTGATAACATCCTTCGTCAAGCTCCACCTGACGGTGGCAGCAAAACGATAACCACAAGGCGTTATCTCGTTTGCTGCGTCGTTGTTAGATCGTCTTAGTCTGCATATCTCAAGTGGACCATAACCTATGGTTTCACACTGGGATCTCAAGCGATTCATTCTTCCATTCTTCTTAAAAATAGTGTACTGAACTCCCTCTGAAATTACTTCCCTCTTGGTGTAATAGTAAGGTCTATCTTTTTTTTTATATAAAGGTTCTGAGGAAGCTCTGTATCCAGCCATTAAAAACTCACATTTATGCCAGAGACAGGTCTTGAAAGGTCATGTGCTGAAGTTAGAGACCATATTACGTTTCCCTCCCCATGGGCTGTTTAAAGGTGATGAAGAAGGCAATGAGAAAATCCCACACGAGAAACACTGTTTGTTGGCTTGTCAGAGCTGATCACATTAAGTCGATAGCATACTATGTTGATCGTTTCAGCGCTGACGACGTGCTAAAATACAAGACTGTGGACAGAGTTTGACTGCTGAATGAAAAAAAAAAATGTTACAGCGCCGAAGGAAATATGCGCTGAAACCGTAAGGCTGAACGCAGAGTATTTATAAACGTCTATGGGTCCAAATATAACATTAGAACTGAAACGCCTTGAAAGCTAGCCAAGTCACGTCCTACTGATCGCAGCGCCGCGCTGCGGTACCGCGCTGCAAGTCGCACTTTAGCCGTCCCACCACCGCTTTTGCAATCGACCTTACCTCTCTCTGATCATCCGATAAAATTTTCAAACGGCTTCACATTTTAATTACAATTTATAATAAACCTTGCAAATCTTTTAGATAATTATGTGTGTCGTGGCTGGAATCTATTGCTGAAACGACTAAGATTCCATGTAACATAACTCAAAGAGCCGGCCGGAGTGGTCGAGTGGTTCTAGGTGCTACAAAATGGTTCAAATGGCTCTGAGCACTATGGGACTTAACTTCTATGGTCATCAGTCCCATAGAACTTAGAACTACTTAAACCTAACTAACCTAAGAACATCACACACATCCATGCCCGAGGCAGGATTCGAACCTGCGACCGTAACGGTCGCGCGGTTCCAGACTGTAGCGACTAGAACCGCTCGGCCACCCGGGCCGGCTAGGCGCTACAGTCTGGAACCGTGTGGCCGCTACGGTCGCAGGTTCGAATCCTGCCTCGGGCATGGATGCGTGTGATGTCCTTAGGTTAGTTAGGTTTAAGTAGTTCTAAGTTCTAGAGGACTGATGACCTCAGCAGTTAAGTACCATAGTGCTCAGAGCCATTTGAACCATTTTGACTCAAAGAACACTTTTTGCCTGATAGTTGCAAGCAGTGTAGAATAAGCCGAGCGGTCTAGGGGCTGCAGTCATGGACTGTGCGGCTAGTCCCGGCGGAGGTTCGAGTCCTCCCTCGGGCATGGGTGTGTGTGTTTGTCCTTAGGATAATTTAGGTTAAGTAGTGTGTAAGCTTAGCGACTGATGACCTTAGCAGTTAAGTCCCATAAGATTCCACACACATTTTTAGTGTAGAATAAAATATGAGAAGTGAACACTATCTAACACAGTAATTTGTACTGTATGTATACGTATAATACTAAGTTATTATTTTGGCTAACGCAATGGTCAAATTAAACAATAGGTTTACGTTATTGATAAAACTCTGATTACGTGAACTTGTCTGTCACATACTCTTACACGCAAGAAACAATTTCAGATATTCCCACTCCCACAGGAATTCATGCCGAAAAAGCAAAGATGCCTCACGTGTGTCCAATTCATCACCCAAACTGTTTTAACAGGGCATTTAACATCGGTAGTAAAAGCTAGTCTTAATGTGTAGCGAGAAAAGACCTGCTGTAGATCTTTACGCAATACAGCAAAATATTTCATCACCCTCGCTACCGCTGTTTTCAGCATTCCATAAGTTCAAAAAAAGTTCAAATGTGTGTGAATTTCTAAGGGGCCAAACTTTTGAGGTCAACGGTTCCTAGACTTACACACTACGTAAACTAACTTAAGCTAAGAACAACACACACAACCATGCCTGAGGGAGTACTCGAACCTCCGGCGGGAGGGACTGCATAATTGTGACATGGCACCTCAAACCGCGCCTTTCCATAAGTATTTTCACCTGTATACTGAAGATTATTCTGGACATCAGTTTTATCCCTGTCTTTGTCATTACCAGCCACAATCATTATAGTATACAGCTCATTGTAATATTCACAAATACCTGTTACAGAAACACGGAATTAAAATTTGACTCACTATCACATCAGAAAATATCTTCATGCAGGCGTCTGTTGACATAGCTGTTCGCATATTTTCCTTAATTAAGCTATACATCATAAGTAAATACAGTTCTGGAAGCACGATTAATTACTGTCTATAAAAATATGTATTGGTCTATTACCCTTTGATAAATAGTTACTACAGTGTCTCAGCAGGGCGGTTAGCCGGTCGGAGTGGCCGTGCGGTTCTGGGCGCTGCAGTCTGGAGCCGAGCGACCGCTACGGTCGCAGGTTCGAATCCTGCCTCGGGCATGGATGTGTGTGATGTCCTTAGGTTAGTTAGGTTTAATTAGTTCTAAGTTCTAGGCGACTGATGACCTCAGAAGTTAAGTCGCATAGTGCTCAGAGCCATTTGAACCATTTGTCTCAGCAGGGTTACTCGACGTTCATTGATCAGTGTGTTATATTCACACACTGTGAATTTTCCCTGTTACTTTATTGGAGCGCAGATATTTACAAAACCTGAGCTGCCGGGCTAAAATACCCTCTTTAGTCTTCTCTTATCGCGGCGAGCTGAAGGTCGGTATGTTGTAGTCATAATAGGGCTGGTATTACTACAAATGTAATTAGTAAATGCCATAAGTTCCGAATACCAGCAATATGTCTTCTCGAGCTAATAAAAAACCGCTGTAGACACTGTAAGCATACAAATATTTATGCAGAAAATAGGCAGAAAAAGTTCGTAATAGAATAATTCCCCCAGCCAATACACGATTCCAGAAATTTCTTTGATTTAACGAAATGAATGATTTTGAAGACTTTATTTCAATGATTTCTCAGAATAAAGAGTCTTATTAGTAGCACACCAGTTCCGCCGAATTTTCTAGATTAGCGCATCCTCTCTAATCTACTAGTCTTGTGTGTTATACTGTACAGCTCGAACCCCAATTAGCCGTTGACTTCAAAATATATTTTGTATTTTACTTATTGTTGCAGTTTCTTCCATTTACATATTTTTCTATCGGATCACATTCGCTTTTCGTGAATACAGTCCTGGTAACAGCTGCCGCATCTCTACTGTACTATCTTTACTCGAATGTGTATCAACGGATCACAAGTTTATATACATTCAACCTTTTTAATAATAACTCGCAACCTAGTGCGAGAACTTCAGTGCTTTACAAAAATTAACAATCCTTTCAATCTTCTGTAAGCTTAACGGGTGTTTGAAAAGTTTATACACTGGGTAAGAAAAAAAAATACGTAATTTCATAGCAACAAGGAAACAGGTGCTATGCAATATGCACCTTCATATGATGCTGTTTACCGAGGAGACGCGACGGTTAAAATAAGGAACTAGTGTTCTGCAACAAAAAGCCTCAAATCCCAATTTTGTGGTACTGATTTAAGTTATACGAGGTTACTCTTAATTACTTAGCACGTACACCCCGCCCCCACCTCACGATAATTTCTACAAGAGAGCTATGGTCACTTAATTCCCACATCGTTCTGTAACTGAACTAGTTTTCCATTTCTAATAACCAAGCTATCGGCGAAATGTTCGATCCTAACCTTCCTTTCTTCCTTCTTTATCGAGGGCGAGCTCTGTGTTATACCATATATGAGCGCAGAGACTGATAACGAGGGACAAATTGCAGCTTAACCTAAAGTATTGCGCTGTTTTGAAATCTGTGCTATCTGGAGATAATACCGCCAAATCCCTCAACAGAAACAAACTATTCTTTTAAAACAGTTGAGAAAACCCATACTATAATATATACAGAATAAAAATTGAAGACAGGTAGGTAAAGAGTTATTAATTGTCGATGAAGATAAAAAGCGTTCTCCTCGTTAAATGGTTCTACGAGGTACAAAGCGTGTGCCCAGCGGTCAAAGATAAGAGATACTCAGAAAGAGATGGTTTAAATGACACAGTGAGTGATTTTGTGGCGAATTATGTAACGCGCGGTAATCTTGTACCTGAAACAATATCAGGCGACGTTAACGATTTTCCTGAAGCTACATTGTGTAATTGTGCTGAGATATCCTACTGCTCACAATTAGGTTGCGGTAAACATACTATTATCTACTGATCGCTGATTGTTATTGACAGCTTACTAAAATGTCAGTTGTAACGCTCTTCGTCAAACATAAAAATTAAACGTGAAATCTCGGTGTGACTGCGACAAGGCATCGGATTTCTCACCTAGTAACTACTTTTCTCTTCTGATTTTCAATGTTTATCTGTATTTTCTTATCTTCTGACCTCGAGGCTATTTTTTTCCAAGAGAGAATTAGATTCCCTGGCACTTAATTGAATGTTTCCCCAGAATAATGAGCTGTTAAAGTGTTTCTGGTATGACGACGATTCAGTAGCCGCAGCTTGAGGATAGAACTTCCAATACACAATGATGATAGTGGACAGCTCTTTTAAAAGTTGTGGAAAAGAAGCTTTATTAATGAATAATCCCAATGTAACTTTGATATGATCTAATGAAATTCCAGGCACCTAAGTCAGACTGTCCCTGTCGAGAGAGCTTCATGCTGGCAATTTAAAGGTGGAATTTGTTACACAGGTACCAAACGAGTTTTAGAACCATCATTATCCTCAAATGCATGTACTTTTCATTGTAATACTCTTATCAAATTGCACATCAACCTTGCGTGTCCAGGAACACTACAGTAGCTATTCACATTGCCCTCTAAGTAAGCCCACCCCGTCATTTATCATTTCACTTTGGGTGTCTTAAGAGACAAACTAAAATGTGTTCCGGAGTAACATCAAGCTCCGGCACGTCGGCTTGGAATGTTACAGCAGAGAGGGCTGTGAGTCTACGTCAGCCAATAGTATGCTGACTAGAACGACACCACGGCTCGAGCGACATCTACACGAAGAGAACATACGCGCCCCGTCCGCGAGCCGCGGCCGGAGTGGAAGACGAGCTGTTATACAAACGCAATAGCAGTGACTTATGAACTATGTTTTGCTCGCATTGAAATTGTACACGCATCAAAAAATTTTGCATCAACCCGATTCCTAGAACTCCTAAAGATAGACGTTGACTGTGGATATTGTATCACAGACACAGCCGCGTGGGGTAGCCGCGCAGTCTAAGGGCGTCTTGTCACGGTCCGTGCGGCTCTCCAAGTCGGAGGTTCGAGTCCTCCCTCGGGCATGGGTGTGTGTGTTGTCTATAGTTTAAGTTAGATTAAGTAGTGTGTAGGCTTAGGGACCGATGACCTCAGCAGTTTGATCTCACAAGACCTTACCACAAATTTCCAATTTTTTCACAGACACAGTCCCTTTGACCGTCCAGAGATGTCACTAAACCCCGCTAAAGATGTAAACAACCATGCAAGAGCAGCGCCTATTAGACGGATGGGGTCCGACAGCCGATCTGTTCCAGTCATTCCACCATGAAGGAGGTACAGGGCTCGTCTTGTCTGTAGTTCAACCATGCCTAGACGGTCAATACTGCGGTTCAATCGCGTCCGCATTGTTACTTTGTGCGAGGAAGGGCTCTCAACAAGGGAAGTGTCCAGGCGTCTCGAACCAAAGCGATGTTGTTCGGACATGGAGGAGACAGAGAGACAGGAACTGTCGATGACATGCCTCGCTCAGGCCGCCCAAGGGCTACTACTACTGCAGTGGATGACCCTTACCCACAGATTATGGCTCGGAGGAACCCTGACAGCAACGCGTTTTGTGCAGCCACAGGACGTCGTGTTACGACTCAAACTGTGCGCAATAGGCTGCATGATGCGCAACTTCACCCCCGACGTCCATGGTGAGGTCCATCTTTGCAATCACGGCACCATGCAGCGCGGTACAGATGGGCCCAACAACATGACGAATGGACCGCTCAGGATTCGTATCACGTTCTATTCACTGATGAGTGTCGCATATGCCATCAACCAGACAATCGTCGGAGACGTGTTCGGAGGCAACCCGGTCAGGTTGAACGCCTTACACACACTTAGCAGCGAGTGCAGCAAGATGGAGGTTCCCTGCTGTATTGGGGTGGCATTATGTTGGGTCGACGTGCGCCGCTGGTGGTCATGGAAAGCGCCCTAACTGTTGTACGATACGTGAATGCCATCCTACGACCGATCGTGCAACCATATCGGCAGCATATTGGCAAGGCATTCGTCTTCATGGACGACATTTCGAAACCATATCGTGCACATCTTGTGAATGAATTCCTTCAGGATAACGACATCGCTCGACATGAGTGGCCAGCATGGTCTCCAGATATGAGCCCTATAGAACATGACTGGGATAGATTGAAAAGGGCTGTTTATGGATGACGTGACCCACCAACCTCTCTGAGGGATCTACGTCGAATCGCCGTTGAGGAGTGGGACTATCTGGTAAGAACAGTGATTCGGTGACAGTTAGGAATATGCACGGGAAGAGAAGAGGAGCATACCAATTGATAGTCAACTACTACAACATCCATTATGTGATCAGTCGGTTGTTTTTGTGGGAAAGTGAAGCATGAACAGTAAAACTTGAGTTTAAACATATGAGCTTTGTTAAATCTTAAACTGCAACATAAAAGTTTGCATTAAGTGTGGAAAGATCTTTCTTAAAGATCAACGTACCATACAGGTAGATATGTGTAGAAAATGACGCCCGAGAAGACGGCCTTAGTGGTTTAAACATTCGGACTGTATCGTGATTTCTTGCCGGATTTAAGGAACCATTGAAACAGAAACAGTTTATCAGATACAAAGCTCTTAATTCCACCCACGGTACGGACATTGATGTTAATTCCTGTAAAATGGCTGGTACTTGAATCTGCAGTGAAGTGAAGGTCGAATACAGGCGACGAAGAAAGACACGAGTGAGGAGTTTAGAGAAGCAAACGGGCAGCCTGGTGACAGCTGTGCGCAGCAGGTCTCAACGTAATTGCCAGTGTCGCACTGTGGGCGAGTATGGCGTGTGGAGAACCTCCACCTACTCGCACTCCCACGTACACGCACCGAGCCAGACGCTTGCGTACGTGCGTGTCGTCATGAATGCGTGCCTGGCCGACAGGCGGACGCGTTGCGGCGGTCGGAAACCGGCCGCGACCAAATGCAACGCTCGGTCAATGCTAATTCAATTGGAGAGACGAAAAGGTTAAAAGGAAGAGCGTCGTGGTTCTTGATACCAGCTTATTGGCTTAATAAAAGAGCGTGACGCGAAGGCTGTACGATCGTAAGAGCCAAATTTTCTAATACAGACTCACATCGCTCACTGTATGAAACGCAATTCACTGAATTTCACGGGTTCCCGGTACCCACATACGTGATCAAGGTCGATGACTTACACTACTATAATTACAGTTGACCCGGAGGTAGCCGACTGGAAATTCAGATGGGGTGGGGGGTTTTTTTTCATTCTCAGGATGTTGAATGTGGAGGTTAAAGGGGGTGGCGCACAGTACCTTATCATCGGACCGTGCGCCTCTGTGGTGAATTAATTCCGAAACCTATCCGCAGTGTCTCATACAGGACTACAAGCGGCACTGTGATGGACGTCTTTCCATCCCATAGTACGTTAATCCAGGCAGCAACAGCTGTATTGTAAGTAGGCTGTTTAGGTTTTTATGTTGGTAACGTCGAATAGTGCTCCGTATGAAAATCACTGACTTTGCTGTGTGCAGTCTGTGGCTGGTTGGACTCATTGTTGGAATATTCGCTTGTGTAGTGTTGGGCAGTTGGATGGGACCAGCGCGTAGCGTTGCGCAGTTGGAGGTGAGCCGCCAGCAGTGGTGGATGTTGGGAGAGAGATGGCAGGGTTTTGAGAGCGGATGATCTGGACGGTAGTCCGTCAGAAAAAGAAAATTTGTAAACATAGATGTCATGAATTGATAGATATATATATTGTGACTTTTGAACAGTATTAAGATAAATACAGTGTTTGTTCTCTGTCAAAATCTTTCATTTGCTAACTATGCCTATCAGTTGGTAGTGCCTTCAGTAGTTAGAATCTTTTATTTAGCTGGCAGTATTGGCGCTCGCTGTATTGCAGTAGTTCGAGTAACGAAGATTTTTATGAGGTAAGTGATTCATGAAAGGTATAGGTTATTATTAGTCAGGGCCATTCTTTTGTAGGGATTATTGAAAGTCAGATTGCGTTGCGCTAAAAATATTGTGTGTCAGTTTAGTAATGACCAGAATAAGTAAAGAGAGAAATGTCTGAGTACGTTATGTTTTGCTCAGCTGTTTGAAAATCAAATAACATAGAAGTTTATCAGCACAGTAATTTAGAATTTTTCTAAGTCTACGTTACAGTATGATTGGAGAGGAACAAGGTGTGTGATAACATGGTGTTTCACTCTTTCTCATCGTAAGCAACGATACAAGAACAACGCTATACTTTACAAACGCACATAAAAGACATTTACATAAAGCGCATACGCCTCAGACACAACGCTCACACATACCGGAGGAAAGGTAATGATGTGTGCTAAGTAAGTATTTCTCTCCTATTAAGCATAGAGCAAAATCTGGTGCTTAGCATGAAACATTACCATGCGCACCTTCTTATTTAACGCCTTTAATTTTCTAGGTGGTAACAACCTGATCAAACAGATCATGCCTATTGAAACTTCTTTTCCATTCGTTTTTAGGGTGTAACATCCCTAGACAGCACCATCGATAGGGAAGGATGCCTAGGCCAGGTGGAAACAAGAATAAAACACAGTTTTCTGGCATTCATCTGCAGTTATTTTGGTATTCGTTGGGAAAGCTAAATACGGAGATGTGTACATGATGCTAAATAACAAAGAGCTTCATGTTCCCAAGGGAGTGTTATAGTACCGTTGACAGTATGTGTAGATGCCCTAGATGATAAGTTCGAAAGCTGCATGAGACTGATCGTGGTTGATACTGTTCAGTGTAGAGAAGTCGCAATACTAGAACATTGTAGCGAAATGTAAGAAGACATGCTGAAGCTCGCAGCTTTCTGCAAGTATCATCAACGCACACAAATGAAGGATATTGCACATAAAAGACGAAAATAACCGTTATTGACTACACATTTGTGGAACAATCACTTAAACAGTCACGTCTATTAAATTTCTGGTAGTATGCGTACGCAGTGATTTAAGGTAGAAGTAGCACATAAAACTAATCTTCTGCAAGTCAGATGCCAGATTGAGATCCTTTGGAAAAACCCTCAGGCAGAGTAGTCCACCCACTAATGAGGTAGCTTACAAAACCCTCATTGGACCGATGCTTGAAAATTGCTCCTCAGCCTTGGACATTTACCAAGCAGTGTTAATGGAGGGCACCGAGAAGATCCAGACGAGATCCGTACCTTTCCCCATGGTTTGTTTAGTAGGCGTGAAAGCATTACGGAAACGTTCGTCCAGCTCTGGTAGCAAACGCTACAGGAGAGGTGCTGTACATCAAGCTATGGTTTATTGCCAAAATTCCGAGAGTTTATGTTGCTAGAAGAGTCATCCAGCATATTGCTTCCTCCTAAACACGTCTCCAGAAAAAACTAAGAAATAAGATTGAAGCTCATACGGAGTTTTAGCAACAGTCGTTCTTCAACCGTATCAACGAAAGTATTTTACACTTCACATTGAGGTGAACCCAAACAAAAACATTCAGTGGATTTAGCTCAGGTGATCTTGGGGGCGAAGGTAAAGGGCCTGTTCGCCGTAACCATCTTCGACACTACTGGCGAATTAAATGTCGTCTAACATCAGCAGCAAAATGTACCGGTGCGTGTTCATGCATTTATCACATTCCCCAACCATGGAGCATGGGAGAAATTTGAGCCCAATTACGTCGTGATTTATCGAAAAGTTTACATTCCACATAATTTCGTGCTACTAGAATTAATTTTCACTTTCCATCGGATTGTGTGCCGATCTGAAAATTCCTAGTAGCTTAAAACTGTGTGCCAGACCGGGACTCGAACTGGGGACCTTTGCGTGAGCCGTCTTCGCACGACTCACGACTCTCTGCACAGCTTTACTTCCGCCAGTACATCTTCTTCTACATTTTAAACATCGCATATTGTCTTCTGCACACTTTGCAGGACAATTCTGGAATAAAGGATATTGCGGAGAAATGGCTTAGCCACAGTCGAGGGGATTGTTTCCAGAAAGAATTTTCACTTAGCAGCGGACTGCAAGCTGATTTGAAACTTCCTTCTGAAGGCATACAAGGGAACATCTATGAAGTCGGGAAGGTACGAAAAGAGTTACTGGCGGGAGAAAGCCGTAAGGGTGGCTCGTGAGTCGTGCTTGGCTAGCTCAGTCGATAGAGTACTTACCCGCCCCCTAAGTTTCCCATCGTAATTGGGTATCCAATGACTCCAGCCAACCAGCCTGTTGATCATTGCCCATGTTGCATCTGCAAAGTCTTACCAGGTACCTACGAAATTCTCTTATGGGCACCAAGCTGGGCGCCACAGTGGTGAACACATTGGACTCACTTTCAGGAGGACGACAGTTCAAATCCGAGTCCTGCCATCCAGCTTTAGGTTTTTACATGATTTCGTCAAAAACTCTCCAGTCAAATGGTTCCTTCGATACGGCACGGCCGATTTCCTTCCCCATCCTTGAAACAATCCGAACTTGTGCTCCGTCCCTGATGACTATGATGTCTGTGGAATGTTAAGCCCTAATCTACCTTCCTTCCTTCCTTCCTTCCTTTAAGGGAAATCGTACAAAATAAGGTCAGGTGTTTGTTCCGATGTTCCCCAGTTGCATTGGTTATCATTGGTCATTCCCCACTAACGTTGTGTTGTTTTGGTCACGGCGTGACCAGTTCTGACATGGCTGAGGATGTGTCACATTTTTCTTGGCTGGTTCACTCCCGGAGCTTGGATGGTTAGCGCTATTTTATCTATTTCTCATGACCATGGAAGTACATTAACTGACTTCTCGATTCTTCTCATAGATTATAGATTTCTGGGGTGAGTTGGCCATTGTTTACCCAGTCTGGTTCTGTAGGTTTTAGTCGGGTGCGCAATAAGTCGCTCCAAGTTTCGTGAATTTGTAAGACT
This sequence comes from Schistocerca piceifrons, assembly GCF_021461385.2. Taxonomy (NCBI): domain Eukaryota; kingdom Metazoa; phylum Arthropoda; class Insecta; order Orthoptera; family Acrididae; genus Schistocerca; species Schistocerca piceifrons. The sequence continues at coordinate 274,519,284 of NC_060149.1, forward strand.
CTGGATCTTTCGAGTTTATTCGTGTATTCTTGTTTGTTGTCGTCGGAGATTTGACGGCGCAGTATAAGCAAGTACTGACAGCCATGATATGAGTCTGGATACAAGAGTTCCTGTTTCGATCATCATTGCGTCGTTTAGATTGGTATCTATTTTGTTGACATGGCTACTTCTACGCCTAAACAGAAGGAAGTATTCGTCAGCAGGATGTACAAATGATTGCACTGTAGTTCTCTAGCCGGCCGATGTGGCCGTGCAGTTCTAGGCGCTGCAGTCTGAAACCGCGTGACCACTACGGTCGCAGGTTCGAATCCTGCCTCGGGCTTGGATGTGTGTGATGTCCTTAGGTTAGTTAGGTTTAAGTAGTTCTAAGTTCTAGGGGACTGATGACCACAGATGTTAAGTCCCATAGTTCTCAGAGCCATTTTTTGTTGTTGTTGTTGTTGTAGTTCTCAAGGTGTTTGCATTAAATCCCCAGCTAGCAACAGCAAGTTTCCTTACAACATTATTTTTGGATATTAGCTTTTGCTCTGTTAATTAAAAGTTTCTCCTAAATGTCAGACACTGTTAAGGGTCACATACAGTGCCGTAACTTTTTGTTGGGGAAATTACATTCAGTTCGGCAGAAATAACACGTTTACTGTTGTCAGCCATTGTTTATTTATTTCCACAACGCGTTTCGAAAGTTAAACTTCCTTCACTAGGTGGATTTGTGTGCATGATGGCATACACCTTTTAACAAAAATGGCGTCTTGAAACTAATGAGTGCAAAGAACATATATGAAATCAGAAACGATATTTTAAAGCGCAAAGAACATATAGAATAACAGCTATTTCTGAGGAAGTCTTAAGGCATTACGGAAATCTTTGGTTGTGTAGATGAATAGATATGTTAATATTTCTAGTAGTACACGAGTCCTTTTCTGTCAACTTTGTATAGCTTATACTTTGACACATTTTTGTAATCCGGTGACATGTTGAAAACATTAAGTGTAATAGAAAATGTAGCCAACAGTGGCAAGATTATACATAAAAACAATTTACTTATTACTTACTAATTTACACAAATCCACCTGATGAGGGAGGTTGAAACCCTCGAAACGCGTTGCGGATATAAATAAACGGTTACTGTTGTTGGTACATTGCTGTTTCATTTGATATCAGTAACAGTCACCGTAAAGCGTAACCTAAAATGTTTTCATTCAGTTCTTTGTTTTCCATTCTGCTGGTTAGGTAGAATGGTTCAAATGGTTCAAATGGCTGTGAGCACTATGGGACATAACATTTGAGGTCGTCAGTCCCCTACAACTTAGAACTACTTAAACCTAACTAACCTAAGGACATCACACATATCCACGGCAGAGACAGGATTCGAACCTGCGACCGTAGCGGTGGCGCGTTTCCAGACTGTAGCGCCTAGAACCGCTCGGCCACACCGGGCGGCTAGGTCGAATGAGTTGACTTTTCTGTTATTAGTGTTCAGGCAAAGTCTCCACTTTTTGTAATACTGCGCAAGGTTTTCTAGATCTTTAGTAACTATTTATTAACCTTCTTCGAATGTGTTGCTTTGATTTGCTATCGCTAGGTCGTCGTCACAGCTAAACTTGAGTGAATGAATGGTGACTATATCACTGGTTACAAGTTAAATAAAAGTGGTGCCAAAACCGAGCCCTATAGGAGAACGTTCTCTATGGTATACGATTTACTGTAGTTTACCAAATGTTGGCTTTACGGGGACTACTGTAATTAGCATATAACGTGTATATTTGAGAGCTGTTAAAAAGTGAACTCGTCCGCGGAAGAGACGTGCATTTATCAACATAGCCCCAGATGAGACAGACACGATGACGCGCCCCTCTCCGTCCTCCTATCGCAGAGCGCCGGCATGCACTGTCCCGGACACACCCTCGTCTGCAGACGTAACGGGCCGGCTGCGAGGCAGTGACGCGGCCAGCGCCGGAGTTGCGTCAGCCGCGACGTGCACCCAGCCACGTGCGCTGCAGGCCCGCCGCTCTGCTAACATCTGCCACCACTTCTTCTGCTTCTTCGGCTGTCGTACAGGTTGCTCGCTTTTACTCTAAAGTGGACCAATACTGTTCGTCGAGAAAGTTACTGTCTAACATTTCGTCGACGTCACGATCATTTAGAACGTAGCAGTAGCTCAATTGGCCCTGGCTGAAGGAACAATCCCCAACTTACGCCTCGAGTGATTTAGGGAATACCTGTCAAATTTAAATCCGGGTGGCTGGGAAGGGATAAGAACTTCGCTCCTCGGAATACGACTTAAGTGTTTCAAAGACAGCGCCAGTTCGTTTTAAGTACACTACTGACCATTAAAATTGGTACACCAAGAAGAAACGCTGATGATAAACGAGTATTCATTGGACAAATATATGATACTAAACTGACATGTGATTACATTTTCACGCAATTTGGGTGCATAGATCCTGAGAAATCAGTACCGAGAACAACTACCTCTGGCCGTAATAACGACTTTGATACGCGTCAAGGGTAACCGCAGCCATCGTCTCCGAGCTGATACTCCATGCTGCTGCAAACATCGTCGAACTGTTCGTGCAGATGGTTGTTGTCTTGCAAACGTCCCCATCTGTTGACTCAGGGATCGAGAGGTGGCTGCACGATCCGTTACAGCCATGCGGATAAGATGCCTGTCATCTCGACTGCTAGTGATACGAGGCCGTTGGGATCCAGCACGGCGTTCCGTATTACCCTTCTGAACCCACCGATTCTATTTTCTGCTAACAGTCATTGGATCTCGACCAGCGCGAGCAGCAATGTCGCGACACGGTAAACCGCAATCGCGATAGGCTACAATCCGACCTTTATCAAAGTCGGAAACGTGATGGTACGCATTTCTCCTCCTTACACGAGGCATCACAACAACGTTTCACCAGGCAACGCCGGTCAACTGCTGTTTGTGTATGAGAAATTGATTGGAAACTTTCCTCATGTCAGGACGTTGTGGGTGTCGCCACCGGTGCCAACCTTGTGTGAATGCTCTGAAAAGCTAATCATTTGCATATCAGAGCATCGTCTTCCTGTCGGTTAAATTTCGCGTCTGTAGCACGTCATCTTCGTGGTGTAGCAGTTTTAATGGCTAGTAGTGTAATTAAACCTCTGTATGTCCATCTGTTCAGATGGTTGCGGGACTCGGCTGTTTGATACAGGACGTCAAATCAAACACCTTTCAGCCGTGTAGTTTCCAAACTTATTTTATTTGGCACCCAGTTTTGGCGATTTACAATGCCATCTTCAGGCCCCTGACCGACGTGTAGGAAGACTTCATCTCGGCTCTGGTCAAAACAGGAGCCAGCATTCGAATACTGCTATTTGTAGGTTTCTGCTTGCTATAGCTATCTCTCCAACCATCATCATGATGATTCCTGCTTGCTATAGCGATCACTTCAACCATCATGATGACGGTTGAAGTGATCGCTATAGCAAGCAGAAATGTACTATTACCAGTATTCGAATGCTGGTCCCTGTTATGACCAGAACCGCGGTGGAATCTTCCTACACGTCGGTCAAGGGGCCTGAAGATGGCGTAGTAAATCACCGAAACTGGTAGCTAAAGAAAATAAGTTTGGAAACTAGACGGCTGAAAAGTGTTTGAAATAATTAAACTTTTTCTGCTGACACAGTTGCTGTTGTTTATTGGTTGAGAGCGATGTCAGTGCACATCTGCCTGTAGTATTGTTTCTTAGGCTGTTTCGCTAACAGACTAACGAAACTGTTCTTCAAGATGTTTCATGTCTAAAGTGATGATTGAGGACGTAACAGTGGCTCGTTTGGGACGAATATCAGAACGAAATTCACCGTAGCCTGTTTGAGGAATCATCCCCAACATTCGCCTCGAGTGATTTAGGGAAACCATCTCGAATTTGAATCCGAATGAGAGGACATTTATTTGAATTTGAAATATGTCCGGTGTCCTAAACATAGCGCCAGGTAGTTCAATATCGTCAAAGCGTTGTTTTCTGACACAGTAGATGTTTTTCTTTTCTCTCGTGGCGGGGTGAGGCCACTGCCGTTGATGTGTAACTGGCTGTCTCATAAAATTTCCACTATCTTGCAGTGGTGCTGTCTCATTATAGCTGTACTAGTTTCCAGGTTCCTTACTCCATAGGTACTGAACGACGTTACTTTCTTGTGCAACTAACCATTTTTGTACAAACGGTAGGAATAAACTATAAAAATGGCCGTTTGTGTCAATGGAGGCCGTTGTACGAGGGCTGAATGCAACTAAGGTGAACTTTATATACATTACAAAAAATGGTTCAAATGGCTCTGAGCACTATGGGACTCAACTACTGTGGTCATAAGTCCCCTAGAACTCAGAACCACTTAAACCTAACTAACCTAAGGACATCACACACATCCATGCCCGAGGCAGGATTCGAACCTGCGACCGTAGCGGTCGTGCGGCTCCAGACTGTAGCGCCTTTAACCGCTCGGCCACTCCGGCCGGCTATACATTACACTTCGAAAGAAATTGTATATTTACTCGATTCAATCCCAGACTTCGAATGTGGTACAAAATAGGGAGCAGGGAGAAATCGGAGTCTTGACGTAGGAAATTGTATTCTATGCTGGTTAAGAGTCGAGTTATGCATCATATTAGGCAAGTGAGTTAAAATACAGCATTCATTTTAAAATAACATACCATAAATTGCGCCGCCAATGCTCCGAGTATAGAACTAATTTCAATGTGGAATAATTCAGTAATCTTGAAAGGTCTCTGCTGGATTCCTTTCATGTTAATTTCTTAAATCTGTTGTCATATACGGCATAAATTCCTCTTCTAAATTTACTGTGGCGTTTCTGACTATCTGGGAGGAGACTGAATAGTGGAACACATAAACAAGAACGATCTGTCACACTACTACACTTTAAAACACAGTTTATATGTAATTCGTGTCACACAGTCTCATACGTAACCTACATCTGCTTTCTTTTATATACTGTATATGATAAGATACTGTCATCCCCCTTCCCTTCTGTGTGAGAGGATGAATGAGCAAATGTATTTCTAGTTGCATGCTTGAGGATAGCAGACAAGCCTGTCTGCTAGAGAACAGTAGGACCAACGTCGGAACAGGTAGCTACGCTTTCTAAAAGCAGAGAGATTTCTATTCTTAGTATGGTCCTGTCCGTCCCTTGTCATGTTGGTATAGGAAGCTGCCCCTCTGGCCACTTCCATTTGTATTTGTGAGCCACCCTCAGGAAGGGACCACGGCAGTCTGTCCGCGGCGAGCGTCTGAAGTGGTAAGATCTCTGGCTAAGCGCGTGTCTGCTAAGTCCGTAGGACAATGGATTTCTTAAGTTCAGCCTAACTGAAAATTTAATCACCTTTATTTCAGGTTTAGCTCTAAACTACCTAATGTTATCTTAAATTGCAACGCAGTGTGATTCGAGTGTACAGTTCAGAATATCTTCCAGTAGTTGCTTTTTCACTACTTTGTGAGTAAAGTGGAACCACGTGTTGATCAGTAACTCTAACTAAGATCATCAATCTTAAATGCGAATGTGCGTGAGATTATAACGTCTCGTCTTGACAATATTTTTCAAAATAGCAACTTTTCTTTATGTTCAACCCACGTGGGGTGTACTTTGCGAGACCATTACCATGTGCTTATACAATTGTTTGACCCATCAGGTTAATAGTAAGACGTTAGTAACCAGTTCGAGGTTTTTCTTTTGTAAATTGCTTTTCGATCTAATTTATTTAAACTATAAAAATTATTGTGGAGTTACACTCCTTGTGTAAACCAAGTTGACCACGTGAAGCATGTGGTGTAATCATCAAAGTAGCCCTCAGCCATTCTTTTCGGGAAGATTTACAGAGAGTTAGTATGAATTTAGTATAACAGTGTGTGGTAATTACATGACGGACAGGATTACGCTACGAACGTAACTTCTTTGGGTGAAAATTGAATCGGTTGGTAGTGGTTAATTTCCTCTTGCATATGTTTCAACGTTCTTCGTGTGTTATTTTATGAATGCAGTACTGTATGCAGTCTCCCAATCTTGGCTCCATATTTGATGTGTTCTGTAAGATTACAAACTCACATTTTCACAATCCTAAATAAGGCACCATTTTAGTTATGAATCAAGTTTAATATGCTGAAATTTCAATGGTCAATGGTCAATGTTAAAATAAATTTCCAAATATAAACTGATTTATTTCTTTTTATTTAAATTCTCTTATATATATATATATATATATATATATATATATATATATATATATATATATATATATATATATATATATATATATATATATATCACCGGTTGTCGTATGACTATTAAAAGATTATAATTAATGTTAGTCTGGTTGGGAATTTGGTAAGCTAGACTGGATACCTGGTGAAACAGTTGCTCAGTAATGCAAGGTTAACTTCCCCAGACAGCTCACAGCTTTTAACCCGCTTTTATTGTCTATGAGCACCGCTTTCATAGCAAATTAAAGCAACAACGTTACAATCTGTTAACATTCCCTGAAAGTGAATTTTTAAATGTGTTTTAAGTTTTTCGAATTGTAACAACCGATTCCAAGGAACCGCACATTGAAGTTCTTCTGTTCACTTCTACTTTTTATCTCATAGTGTGTTGCCCCTGCCAGAACCAGTTCTTTAAGTCCGGTATCTCCAAGTGACCTCAACCAAACTACATGGTACAGTTATCACACTGGACTCTCATTTGGAAGGAGATGAGGTTTCATACCCAGAACTTAATTTTCCGCTGCTCCCTTAAATCAGAAGAGCTACATGCCACGATGATTCTTCCAACAAGGCTACGTTCGATTCCGTCGCCGATTCTTGTCTGAGTAAGCTAGTAGTCCATCTCTAATGGCTTTCATGCTGAAAGAACGTAAAGTTCTAAACTTAATTTTTTTCTTCGGGCCAAAAATCTTATAAAGTAGCAATATTAATGGAGTAACACGCTCTATTTTCGTTTTCGCGTAATTGTTTTGAGTCTTTTTGTTAAAGGACTAAAGAAGGAAATAAGCGCTCTCACGAAATGAGTCTTACCCGAACTCAACATTTAGCTACCTATCCGCTACTAAAATTTCTCAACGCCAGCTTTCTGTATGATTGACACAATCCCAGCATGGCGTTTTGATTGAAATAATTAGCACAATGCAGATTCCAAAGATTATCGAGACTCATTCACGAATTTAGCTGATAGCAATTTAATTTTTCATGGCTGCTTCAGCGCTTGTTACAACCAGTGAACGTCCGATGCTGACAACATTATTACTGTTGTCGCGCTTATCTCATTTGTGTGAACCACATTTTGATACTCTCTTGCTATTTTATTTCTTTTTACTCTAAGCGTCACGTGGAAGTTAGGCACAAGTGGCTATTTCGAAGAAGCGCTGGTCATGAACTAAAACTAACACCGTAATTAGCAATTTAGCTTTGTAGCTGCCAACAAGACACATCTTGATATCGCATTACCTTTCCCTAAAAATAAAGCGGAAACACAGGGCTCTCCAGAAGTTCGTTAACTCTACAAGGTCCCAAGAAATAACAAGACGGAAGTTCTCTCTGTTACATTAGCGAGTAGCCGTTGAAGAGAAACGTTGCAAACGACTGTCGGAAGCGAACCACGATCCCTGCTGCATAAAAGGAGACTATTGTAAATGAGGAGTCGCTGTGTTTATTGCTAAGAATGATTTTCATGCAACCCATTGATTCGATTCTAGATCTATGATTTGTTTCACTGTTTATGTGATACCCGCCAATCACTTCTCGTTATAGCTGTGCTTGTTTGTTAATAAAAACACAGTGAATTCCTTCGAAATCTGTTAGATTCTGAACAATGCTTCTCCGCATTCGTTACTTGTGGAACGCTGCAGCAACAAATCCCTTCTAGGATTGTAAGAGTCCTTTGTTAAGCTCCCAACGGAAGCACGAAGTTATTTGTGTGGAATACGACAGTTGGTTCCTGCACTGTTTGTTAGGGTTCGGGCATCCTTAATCCATTTACTCATTTATGTTCAGATGACAAGCAAAAAGTGATAATCGTATTTCACTAACCAAACGAAACATTTTTTGTCTTGAAACTTCCTGGCAGACTAAAACTGTGTGCCCGACCGAGACTCGAACTCAGGACCTTTGCCTTTCGCGGGCAAGTGCTCTACCATCTGAGCTACCGAAGCACGACTCACGCGCGGTACTCACAGCTTTACTTCTGCCAGTATCTCGCCTCCTACCTTCCAAACTTTACAGGAGTTCTCCTGTGAACCTTGCAGAACTAGCACTCCTGAAAGAAAGGATATAGCGGAGACATGGCTTAGCGTACACTCCGCTGCAGAGTGAAAATCTCATTCTGGAAACATCCCCCAGGCTGTGGCTAAGCCATGTCTCCGCTATATCCTTTCTTTCAGGAGTGCTAGTTCTGCAAGGTTCACAGGAGAACTTCTGTAAAGTTTGGAAGGTAGGAGGCGTGATACTGGCAGAAGTAAAGCTGTGAGTACCGGCCGTGAGTCGTGCTTTGGTAGCTCAGATGGTAGAGCACTTGCCCGCGAAAGGCAAAGGGCCCGAGTTCGAGTCTCGGTCGGGCAAACAGTTTTAATCTGCCAGGAAGTTTCATATCAGCGTACACTCCGCTGCAGAGTGAAAATCTCATTCTGGATTTTTTGTCTTGTTTCACAACACTTAAGTACTTTTGTACGACCCAGGTTACAGGTTGTAATAACGTATCGCGGTACACAGCTGATACCAAAGATAAGAACCGAGCAAGGATAAACACAAGTCAGCTTCTTTGCTTCATTGTCATCTTTGGAAGCAGTTGTGTACTTACAAACCCAGCACCTAGGTCATGCAAAAATAATTCAGTTTTTTGATAAAGGAAAAAATGTGTTTCGTTTAGTTAATGCACTGTTCAATGTTTCACCAACAATCCACATTTGAATCAAGTAAAATGATAACCGTTCTCAAATACGAATAAATCACTGAAATATTCGTGAGCGGCTTTTGAAGTAATTACAGAAGCATGCTTATGCAGGACGCACACTCTGTCAAGTTAGAAGCAGTCTAGGTAAGACACCAGCGAGATCGAAGTCCACAGTTTGTGATCATGAACTGGATCCCAACACTTCTCCTTCAATTCCAGGCTTAGTACTGACGGTAATTTCTTGCGAGTTTCAGTCTGTTTGATGGATGTGCTCAAACCCTCCACCGGAAGAAGTGCAACAATTATTGTGTGGTACCGACAGTCTGCGGACAACTATACCACACGGCGCAGTCTGGCTTCTACATGCCAAAACAGATATTTGAATTTTATTTGTACTGATGACATGACCTCGAGACTAAGTTTCAACAATAACTGGTATCGTAAATTAATGATTGTCACAGTTCTTCTCCGTAAAGATGAGGTTCGCAATTTTTCCTCTGATGTATCCCACCATTAGAGCGATTCTCACTTTTTCTGAGATGTGTTCCATTTTCGGCATGGAGCGAGATAGCACTACTATTAGCAGAATGGACTCGCATGCGAGTGGAATGGGAATTAGGTTTGCCATGGTTTCATTAAATCTATCCAGGCGAAAATCGGGATGGTTCCTTTGGAAATGACACAGCTATTTTTCCTTCCCTAGCCTTGGCCTGCCCGAGCTGGTGCCTCGTCTCTACTGAACTCTTCGCTGAAGGGTCGTTGAAACCTAGTCGCCCCTCCTTCCTTCAATTTTCAATGCAATCATGTCTTGGTTCTGTCACAATGCGAACTGTAGACTTGGAGAATTTGGAATCGGCACGATAATTCATTATCCACTATTCGAGCGAACGTAAGATGACCGTGACGTAGGTCTCCATAAGCGTAGCGCGTCATGCGGATGAGGTAGTGGAATTTTCCATGAAGAACAATATGTTTGTCCTTCAAGCGTTTATACAAAACGACAGTAAATACAAAACCGACCTGGCAATTGTCAAATTAAAAAAAGGAAAAAGATTAACTTCATTTTATAATATAATAAATAAACAGTACAGGATGTGACTCTCCTAACGACTTTGGAATTACAAGTGACCTTAGATTCATAAGATGTAGAGTCAGATAATATACAAAGGTGGAAAGAAAAATTCTCATCCAGCAGCAAGTCAGCAAGATAGACTATGAGGTTTTATCTAAGAATAGGAACGTATGTCAGAGTAAATTGAGTTAATAGTTTAGCGTATTATAAGATGGAAATTATAGCGACAGTAATGAAAGGGGCAGTTATGCAAACCACAACTAATTTTGCAGCTACGAAGAAAGCAAAAGAGAAGGAAACCTTAGATGGAACAAGGCAGCTATTAAAGAGAAGACGAAAGGTTCAAGCATATGCTAATAGGAAGATCATAGAATATTAAGAGTTAAACAAAATTATTCGTGAATATCATCGAGAGGATGTGACAAGATACAATTAAAATTCCGTAGCCGCGTGGATTGAGGCGCCATGTCACGGATTCCGCGGCCCCTCCGCCCGAGGTTCGAGTCAACCCTCGGGCATGGATGTGTGTGTTGTTCTTAGCATAAGTTACTTTAAGTAATGTCTAAGTCTAGGGACGATGACCTCAGCAGTTTGGTCCCTTAGGAATTAAAAAAAAGTTCGGTAAGAGAAATTGATGCTGGGTAGACACTAAATTTTAGCAGTTAAGGTGGCAGATGACGCAGAGAGAAAATTGTGCAAACATGCCATAAATATTTAAATACTTCTATAGTTCGAGAAATGAATCAGAAACACAGGTACTAGTATGTAATATCAAAAATAATTAGATTCCGGAAGGTATTATGACGAGAATGAAGCTATTCCAGTTATGTGAAGAAACAAAAGATGTCTCGAGATAGCGGTTTTTCATTAGAAGTGTGAAGGATGGACGACAAGCTACACAAATGAAATTTGCAAATTTATTTAGACCCAATAGTGGCCTATTGAGTCTGTATTTTATCGCTCCGCGATATTACTGCTCGCATTGGTCGGGTCACATGATTGTCATGCGACTATAGAATGGATGTGTTCATGAGGGCGATATTCAGTACCATGCAGGACCAACGGCCCTACGTGAATAGCACTCGAGAGGACAGACATATTATTCGCTCCACCATCCAGGATCGTACGGCACCTCACGTATGTTAAGCAAGGAACTGTGCTTGTATGCAGCAAGACAAGTATCCACACGGAGTGTGCAACATTGTGTGTAGCAAACCAACTGTGACCATGACGAAAGTTGCTGCGGCTTCTTTTGACGTTGTATCAGAGAGAGGTCTGGCGATAGTCGTGCACCCGTCGACAAACTGGACACAGGAGTCGTATCATTCCGTCTCTTCAGACGAGTCCCAATTCTGCATACAGCATTAGGATAGACCTATGCGTGTGTGGAAGCTCCCAGCAAAACGAACGTTGTCAGATCGCGGCCCCAACAAATTGCAGGATGGTATGGGTTGCCACTGCGTACGCAACGTGATCATTTCCGTTTCGCATAGCCGCTAATTTTGACAGCAGCCACTGTATATCAGACTTGTTATGCCGGTGGTCGTGCTCTACCTTCGATGTTTCCGTGACGTTATCTTCCAACAAGATGACGCAAAACAACGTATTGATCGTCCTGCTCTGACTGACCACAACACAGAGGGTGATCGACTGTTACCGCAGCCGGCACTTTCTCCCAATCTTTCATTCACTGAAAACATCTGGTCATGAGTTGCCAAAACATTGGCGCAGCACTATTGGCCAGCCAGTACGATGATGATTACGGCTCAGAGTTGAAACAGCATGGAATTACATTCCTGTATTGTCATCAAAACTCAGTTCGACTCGATACCCAGCTGCGTCAGAACCCTTGTTGCTGCGGGAGAAAGCAGCTCCCTATACTATATTTCGTATCGTATATACCCCAAATAACCTACAAATTTAATCAAGTATTCTTCCTACTAAACTGTACATGCAGAATAAGAAAGAATTCGTAATTTGCTATTCCTCTTGGTTTTGCAATTTTAATGGTCAGTCGTTTATATTACAACGGTGTTTTTTTAGCAAGTTTCAAGCATACAAAGCTGTCAAGTACTACAAATTAGGACTCATATTTTCGATAACATGGAACTTGAAGCATGATCTGGAGAACATTATTTCGATTTTCTGTGCTGAACGTAAATCTCAGTAGGAGGAAGAAAGGGAACGCAACATACAATTTCCTGTGCATTCCTTGGTAACAATATGTCATAACAAGTTTCATCACTGACGACAGTACAAGCATCAAAAAAAGTAAGCTCCATTTGATATTAACCACTTTAACCACGTGTGTGGCTTCCTAAACCAGAATAAAAAATAAAATAACTGCCATCTGTCATTTGTGACTGGCTTTATAGATGAAGATGTAATACTCAAGTTTCGTACCTCGTATCAGAGGCAACGTGACTTTCGTATCGACTCTTCTCAATGTTGTTCACAGCACTTGCACTAGCTCACATCCTTCATACTTGAGGCAGGACAATTTGTCAAAGAGTGGCAGCTGCTTTGAAGCCCAACAGAAGTAAGGTCGACACGAAAGCTCATTTTTCACCTTCTCTCCACCCCATTTTCGAGAAGCGGCTGATGTCTACCCTTTCCAAGATGCGTCCATCGCCGTGCGATTCTCTGGAAAATGTTATAATGTGTTGCGTTTTACCTAAAAATTTGCAATTTAATACACTGGTTTCCACAAATCTAGCAAATATCAGAAAACTAATAGTAATTCAAGAAGTTAAGCGACAAATATAATGAAACCGAGACTAAATGCACAAAACATGGCGTATCACAAGCGAAATATAAAAGCACAGTACAAGACAGACAGTTTATGTGCAAATTTAAAACATGATTGTAATGGATGTGTCAGTCTTATAGTAACATCAGTATGAAGCGTGCTTGCTGCTAGAAGACAGTGTTCGATCTAAGTGGCGTGGAGCAATACTGTATCATAGTGTAAGTCGTTTTGACTGCTTAATATTTGTCGAGTGACCACAATTAGCCATAGGTGTGTAAGTAAATGTGGGCGTTTAAGCTGTATGACAGTTTGTGTGTGTGTGTGTGTGGGGAGGGGGGGGGGGGGGTTTATGTGTTGCAAGTTTTTCTTTCTACTTTATCAACCTCAAATAATGTACACAAAACTCATATAATTAAGAGAAACTGAAAACTTTTTTATATGAAGTCTTCACGGGTTGTCAGCCGAGTAGCGTCGTCGTCTCGTAGCAACATTTCAATGGAATGCGTCTCCATCATCTTCAGGCGAAGTGTCGGGATATCGCTCACTCACTCTCATCTTGTACTTTCCCCTCTTTGGGGAAGTATGTGGGGGAGTTTGTAGCCTATCGGCTTTTACTCCTCTGTGTACTTGTGTGTGTGATTTTGTCTGTGATTTTTAGGGTGTCTGTGATAAGTGATGAATGTTCTGTATGTGTCTCGTACTTGCCTGAGGTTGGCATGATGATTCGTAGTATGTGGAAGGGAGCTGGATTGGGGCTGGATATTGGGATTTTCTCTTCGACTTAATCGTCGAAGATCGTCATTGTCGGGATATCGTCGGTCGCGGGCTTGTATCTCTGCTGAACCGCTCTCCGCTTCCCGCCTCCGGCCAATCACGCGCCCGCGGAATCGCCCGATGCACCTGGAGCGGCCGGTGGTGGGGGCGACGCGTATGCGGGGTTCGCGTCCTGGCGTCCGTCACAACACACATTGTGGAGTAAAAGCCAACAGGCTATAAACTCCTCCATACACTTCCCCAGCGAGGGGAAAGTAAAAGGTGAGAGAGAGACGATATCCCGACACTTCGCCTGAAGATGATGGAGACGCATTCCATCTAAACGTTTCTACGAGACGACCACGCTACTCGGCTGACAACCCGTCAAGACTTCATATATGAAATTCGCCGAGAAAGCTTGCACTCACATAAAACTGAAAACTATTTGAAAATGAAATTTTATTGTATACAGGAGTACAAAACTTGGGGTCGAATGTAACTTTTGCATGATGTGTCACTGCCAAGTAACAAAGATCGATGAAACTTGAACCAAACATAGAAAGAACAGTTACAGTATAGTACAGAAGGTAACTGATATAAATACGCAATGAGATAAACAGAAATCACACTTTTATTCAGAGACAATAATCACATTAAAGTTACCGCTATTTATAAGGGTCTCCAGGAAAAAATGCAGTTCAAATGGCTCTAAGCGCTATGGGACTTAACATCTAAGGTCATCGGTCCCCTAGACTTAGAACTACTTAAACCTAACTAACCTTAGGACATCACACACATCCATGCCCGATGCAGGATTTGTACCTGCGACCGTAGCAGCCGCGTGGTTCCGGATTGAAGCGCCGATAACCGCTCGGCCCCCGCGGCCGGCTGAAAAAAGGCGGAACATGGTTCTTAATACGGTGTGTGATCACCACGGACGGTAGTGCACAATGTCCTACATGCTCCCACGCTGGCCACAAGGTTGGTAAGGGGTTCTTGTGGTAGGGCGTTCCTTTCCAGCGCGGCTGACAACATTTGGTTAGTCGTTGGTGCATGTACACAAGCTACAGTACGTCTGCTCAACGCATCGTACACAATGCTGGATGTATTCTCATATGGCAACAGGTGTGAACACGTAATGCACTGTGAACATTATCAGACATGTTCGTTTTGGTGGACCAAGTGCTATGGTGTAGGGAGAAATAATGTCACGTGGGCGTATTAACCTCCAAATCTTTGAACACGGTACACTCACAGGTCAACAATATTGTTACACTGTACTCCTTCCCCATACGCGTCTCTTCAGGGGTGCCTTAGACTCTGACTCCATTTTTGTGGATGAAAATGCGCGACCGCGTCGAATAGTGTAGGTGGAGTTCTTGGAACAAGACAGTACTCGGCGAATGAACCGGATTGACCGTTCCCCCGGCTTAAAGCCCATAGAAAACATGTAAGATTTGTTGGGAAAACCTATTACAATACGACCACTTGCACCGACGACGATCTAGCAGTTTTCAACCGCGCTGGTGGAGTAATGGAGTGCCATACCACAAGAACTCCATGTTTACTTTTTGGCCAGCATGGGAGCACGTTGCCGAGCATGCGTTGCCGTCCATCCTATTAAGAGTGTCTAGGCGACCATCATAAATCGAGGTGCCTTCAGTGGAATTATTTTCACTGAGTAAAGGTGTCATTTCTGTTCGTCTGATCGAGTATTTCTTTTAGCTACCTTCTGAACTATAGTGTAGCATTCTTTCAGTTACATTCTGTACTATACTCTGGCACTTCTTTCCCTGTATGGTCCAAGGTTCATCGAGCTATGTTACTTCGGCTGCGACAAATCTTACGAAAGTTACTTTCGTCCTAAAGTTTTGCACACCAGCGTACAAGGAGTAATGATCAACTGATGATACAGGTCCTTTCGCTTACTACACAATCACTATGTCTCTCGATGTACGGTAACCAATACGCTCCTGGCCGTTCCTCGGAATTTGCCAGCTGGAGTGTTGATTTAAGACGAAATAGAGCAGCCTTGGAAGGAACTGCGAGAAAATTGTTGCGCCATTTAGCATCTGAGACCGTTGTCAGTAGCATCCGCTCACAGAGTTATGTACACTCTGAAACTGAAGCTTTACTATTTAACAGCAGAGCATCGACTCATAATCTCAGACACTGCTATTCGAATGTAGGCTTTCACGGCCGGTGTTGTCTTCAGTTGAAACTTCCGGGCTGAGAGGCCGTGGTCGATGTATAAAATTTCCACCTAACGTTTCGTCTCCATCTGCGGGCGACATCTTCTGAGGTTGTCCGGCTATTGCCACTGAGGCTCCAGGTACTCTCACAATTGTAGAGCGCATAGAGGGCACCACCATTCGTCACGTGGTGCCTCTTTTCCATTAAAGTTGGAAAAAATATGGATGCCGACGTTGTACCAGCAGAATGACAATCGATTACTCTTAATCGAGAACGATGACGCCTTCCAAAGATAGGCATACCGTCGGCATCACGTGACGAATGGTGGTGCCCTCTACGCGCTCTATAAACGCGAGAGTACCTGGAGCCTCAAGGGCAATAGCCGGACAACCTCAGAAGATGTCGCCAGCAGATGGAGACGAAACGTTAGGTGGAAATTTTATACATCGACCACGGCCTCTCAGCCCGGAAGTTTCAACTGAAGACTGCTACTAGACATCAGTACTGCGACTAGCTACTGATAGCTGCTCAACAGCCATTTTGCATCTCGCATGGGATATATCAAATGGTATGTACTTTGGTGTGTATAATCCAAATGTACCTTTGAAAATGTCATAACACGTAAGATTTTTTGAGTTTTTAAGCTTTTTTACTGTCGAGTCTTCAGTCATATGAAAGAAAAGGTTCCGAAAGTGATTGAAGCAAACCTGAAATTACGTGTATTTGTTGAGCCGCAAACAAGAAAATTGATGGAAAATTCCTACATTTGATGCCGAATTCACAAATATCGATCTAACTACCGGTCGTCTTTCAACACGTCTGTGATGGGGTTTTTGGGCAACAGAAGAGAAGATCTGTGTTTCCAGCATGAATGACCTGCTCGGCAGCTGCAAGAACATAGGGTGTAGAATGTCGCTAAAAATACGTTTTTTACATTTTCACCTTTATTTGGGAGCCGTAAGCAATGAGAGGTGAACGCTTTCACCAAGACGTCTGTAAGAAGGAACGCCGTTATCAATGTCACTGGAATTCTTCGATGATGGGCTGTTGTTAGACTTATAAAATGGCAAACAAAATAAGAGCTTCGCTGTCGAATTTTTAGAATACCAAGGAAGACTAAAGTTGAAAATATTTTGTGAGCTTATTTTGAGTTCTAATGTTCTGAATATATTTTTTTTAACTCTTTAGTGTTACCCACAATTGTATATGATCCTGCGGCACATCTAGCAAATGTGACGTGAAAGAGATTTTACCAGTGAATTAAGTATCCTAAAGTTAGGTATAACCACCCATTTACAGACCACATGGGGCGGCCGGTGTGGCCGAGCGGTTCTAGGCACTTCAGTCTGGAACCGAATGACCACTACGGTCGCAGGTTCGAATCCTGCCTCGGGCATGACTGTGTGTGATGTCCTTAGGTTAGTTAGGTTTAAGTAGTTCTAAGTTCTAGGGGACTGATGGCCTCAGATGTTAAGCCCCATAGTGCTCAGAGCCATTTGAACCATTTGAACAGACCACACGCAGGAAAAAAGTTTAAATTTGTTGCCAAGTGATAATCCGTATCAGTAACATCAAGAGCCTTTGCATGATGTGAAAACAGGAGTGCCATGTTATGGTTAGCGCGACACGAATTCTACTAAACCATAGATTCTCGTGGATATGCGAACAATGTACACCAACATTTTTTCAGATAAATAACAAATAATATTTCTCCGCAACTGTTTCACTAAGGAACATAGCAAAGTAATTACTAGTTTAAATCGTAGCACGAACCCACAAATTACAGATTTCGAAAGAAATGACCATTGGATAGAAAGGCTACGGAAAACGCTTAAAAGAGAAAAGGACACTGGACCTGACAGGATACTAGTACGATTCTACTTAGAACATGCGAAAGAACTTGCTCTTTTCAGTAGCCGCAGGCCGCTGGAGGAACGAAGTGATCCTAATGACTGAAAAAAAGCACGGGTTATTTCCGTTTTCAAGAAGGGTCGTCGTATAGACGCACAAAACTGTAGACCTATATATCTGTTGTAGAATTTTGGAACATGTTTTATGCTCACGTATGTTGACATTTCTGGAGACCGAAAATCTCCTCTATAGGAATCAACACGAGTTCCGAAACAGCGATCATGTGAATCCTAGCTCGCAGTGTTCGTCCGCGAGACCCAAAAAGCATTACATTCAGGCGCCCAGGCTGATGCCTCGTTCCTTGGCTTATGGAAGGCGTTAGATAAGAGTTCCCCACAGCCACCTAGTGAACAAAATACGAGCGTATGTAGTATCAGCCACCCAGTGTGACCTTGACTGAAGAGTTTCTAGCAAACAGAACGTAGCATGTCATTCTCAACGGAGATAAAGCATCAGACGTAAAAGTAACCTCAGGCGTACCCAAAGGGAGTGTTATACATTGTCCAGTCACATTAATGTGACCACCTGTCAGAAGCCTGAAAAACCACTGCTCCAAGACGTCCAGGAAGAAAGTCAACGACGTTCTAGAAGCTACCGACAGTGATGCAGGGGACTACACTGGTCCTCCTGGTGCTCTTCGAACCAAACACGTACACTGCGACCTGTGACACGTTACATTGTCCTGCTGGTAGATGCCAGCGTGCCGAGGAAAATCAAACTGAATGTATGTGTGGACATGGTCCCCAAGGATAGACGTATATTTGTATTGATCCATGGTGCCTGCAGAATGACGAAATCACCCAGGGAGTTGGTAGGGCCATATGCAGCAACGTTTGCTGAACCTCGTTGAGGAAACACTGTTGGTTGCCTCTTGGTTCACCTGACTGATCAGTTGTTGCTCAACTGTTGCGCGGCTATTCGCCCATACATATCTCCGCAGCCGTCGTTCACCATTGTCATCTATGGCCCGTGGTGCAACATAGATGCCTCAGCGCCGATTTTGGATAGCGCCATTTTGTCATGCGCGGTATGCTTTAACCACGGCGGCACGTGAACAGGTTTAAAAGCTTAGGTCTTTCGGAAATGTTTCCACCCTTGACCCGAAAGCCAACAATCATGCCCTTTTGGACGTCAGATAAGTCGCTCCGTTTCCGCAGCATGACAACGACTGCAGTGTTTTGCATGTCGTTATATATACTCCTCTATTAGCGCTGCCACTTGCGGTTGTGACTGGTTATTACACATTGACTTCGAACATAGGCAGTGGTCACATTAATGTGACTGGACCTTGTAGGACCATTACTTTTCACAATATATATAAATTATGTAATGGATAACGTCGGAATTTCCATGATGATTTTCGCGTATGACGCTGTCGTGTACAGAGAAGACGCGACTGTAGAAAACTGCAGCAAAATGCGGGAAGAGCCGCGGAGGATCGATAAGTGGTGCAAGGATTGGCAGTAGACCATCAACAGTTGCAACATACTGCGGACAAATATGCAGAAAGACCCGTTATTGTGTTATTGCACAATCCAGAAAAATCACTGAAAACAGTCACATCCATAAAATATCTAGGAGTAAAGATACTGTGCGACTGAAAGTGAAAATACCACCTAAAACCAATCGTAGGTAGACTGAGATTCATTACAAGAGTCCTCAGAAAGTGTAATCCACCTACAAAAGTGGTAACTTACAAAACTCATGTTCAACTAATACTTGAATATTGCTCATTGATCTAGGATTCGTAACAGATTGGACTGGCAGAAGAAATAGAGCATATCCAAAGAAGAGCAGCACGTTTCGTTACAGGTTCGTTTAGTAAACGCAGAAGCGTCACGGGGATGCTCAGCCAGCTCCAGTGACAGAGACTGCAAGAGAGGAATTCTGCATTACGGTGTGGTTTTGGATACAGGAGGACTCACGGATGTTTCTTGCAAGACGCTGCAGAAGCACACATTGCCATTACGTTTATGGTAGTATTGCGAGGATAGTTCCACATTCCAATACCTCCATAGACTCATTGGCAGTGAGTGTTCTTGCACTGTCATACATAAATTAAAGTTCGATGGCTGTTCAGGAAAGGGTATGCTCGTATAGTTTAATGCCTGTATTACACCTTCAAAGGTCTTTGACACATCTTTTATAAAAGCTAGGACCACCCTCCAACTTTTATAAAAGACTAGCTGAGCATCCGGTGTTTCCCAGGTGTGTATTTATTCCAAGCTTCTACTAGTCCATCTCCTCCTTCCCTCTCTCTCTGTCCATCACCTTGTCCCCCTCTTTCTGTCCATCACCTCCATCTGCCCTCTCTGTCCATGTCCTCCTGCCCCTCTCCCTGTCTATCTCCTTGTCCCCCTCTTTCTGTCCATCACCTCCATCTGCCCTCTCTGTCCATGTCCTCCTGCCCCTCTCCCTGTCTATCTCCTTGTCCCCCTCTTTCTGTCCATCACCTCCATCTGCCCTCTCTGTCCATGTCCTCCTGCCCCTCTCCCTGTCTCTCTCCTTGTCCCCCTCCTTCTGTCCATCACCTCCATCTGCCCTCACTGTCCATGCCCTCCAGCCCCTCTCCCTGTCTATCGCTTTGTCCCCCTCTTTCTGTCCATCACCTCCTTCTGCCCTCTGTGTCCATGTCCTCCTGCCCCTCTCCCTGTCTCTCTCCTTGTCCCCCTCTTTCTGTCCATCACCTCCATCTGCCCTCGGTGTCCATGTCCTCCTGCCCCTCTCCCTGTCTATCTCCTTGTCCCCCTCTTTCTGTCCATCACCTCCATCTGCCCTCTCTGTCCATGTCCTCCTGCCCCTCACCCTGTCTATCTCCTTGTCCCCCTCTTTCTGTCCATCACCTCCATCTGCCCTCTCTGTCCATGTCCTCCTGCCCCTCTCCCTGTCTATCTCCTTGTCCCCCTCTTTCTGTCCATCACCTCCATCTGCCCTCTCTGTCCATGTCCTCCTGCCCCTCTCCCTGTCTCTCTCCTTGTCCCCCTCCTTCTGTCCATCGCCTCGATCTGCCCTCTGTGTCCATGTCCTCCTCCCCCTCTGCCTGTCTATCTCCTTGTCCCCCTCTTTCTGTCCATCACCTCCATCTGCCCTCTCTGTCCATGTCCTCCTGCCCCTCTCCTTATCTATCTCCCCCTTCTCCTGCCACTGTCAGTCTGCTCCTTCACCATTTGTCCATCATCATTTCCCCTCTCTCCTTGTGCCACTCCCACACTTTCCTTTCTCAGTGCATCTCGTCCCTGTCCCTTTCTTTGTCCATATCCCATCCCTCTCTGTCTGTTCATCCCCTCCTCCCTCTTCACTCAGCCTATCTCTTCCTCCTTCTTTCTTTGTCCATCTCCTGCACTTTCCTTTCTGTGTGCATCTCCTCTCCTTCCCTTTCTCTGTCCATCTCCCCTCCCTCTTGATTCATCCCCACTTCCCTCCTCTCTCTGCCTATCTCTTCCACCTCCCTTCTTTATTCATCTCCTCCACTTTCGTTTCTCTATCCATCTCCTCCTTCCTCTATCTGTGCCCTCCTTCTCCTTCCCCACGATGTGTGTCCATCTCCTACGTTATCAAGCTCACCCAAATAGGAGACTGGTGCTTCTTACCCCCGCAACATTTCTTTCCAGATTGTAACTCATTTGTGTACCAAATTTTGTTGAAATCCTTAGGATGAGATTTTTACCCGTGGCTTTGCCTGTGTACGCATTTGTCCGATAAATTTAACGTATATTTAACATATTTCACACGTATCTATGCACACATTTAAAAAAATGGTTCAAATGACTCTAAGCACTATGGGGCTTAACATCTGAGGCCGTCAGTCCCTTAGACTTGAACTACTTAAACCTAACTAACCTAAGGACATCACACACATCCATGCCCGAGGCAGGATTCGAACCTGTTACCGTAGCAGCAGCGCGGTTCCAGACTGAAGCGCCTAGAACCGCTCGGTCACTGCGACCGGCCACACATTTCACCTGTAGCTCTAGCGAATTTTGCCATGCAGTTTCGTTTTCACGCAGCACAATTTTTAAGATGCCATATCTCCTAAACTATTTCCTGTAGAGTAATATAATTTTGCAGGTACATGCAGTGGCATATTTCGATACTGTATGCGAAATGGTTTACGAACAGAGCTAGTAGTAAAGACGTAATACATTAAAACTTCATGTATGATGCGGTTGTTTTTCACGCGTCTCGGTGTTTATGACGTCTTGTCTCCTGAAATATAAGTCATACAATGCTTATTTTTTTGGTGCATCCAGTGACACATGTGAATACTGCCTGCGGAAGGTATTGCGAATAGAATTAGTAGTGAAGAAGTA
Organism: Schistocerca piceifrons; assembly: GCF_021461385.2. Classification (NCBI taxonomy): domain Eukaryota; kingdom Metazoa; phylum Arthropoda; class Insecta; order Orthoptera; family Acrididae; genus Schistocerca; species Schistocerca piceifrons. Next base: position 274,541,194 of record NC_060149.1, read on the forward strand.
ATAAATTAAAACGATACGCATGATGAGGCAGTTTTTCACGCTTCTCAGTATTTGACGTTGTTGTTGTTGATGTTGTTGTGGTCTTCAGTCCTGAGACTGGTTTGATGCAGCTCTCAATGCTACCCTATCCTGTGCAAGCTTCTTCATCTCTCAGTTCTTACTGCAACCTACATCCTTCTGAATCTGCTTAGTGTATTCATCTCTTGGTCTCCCTCTATGATTTTTACCCTCCACGCTGCCCTCCAATGCTAAATTTGTAATCCCTTGATGCCTCAGAACATGACCTACCAACCGGTCCCTTCTTCTTGTCAAGTTGTGCCACAAACTCCTCTTCTCCCCAATTCTATTCAATACTTCCTCATTAGTTATGTGATCTACCCATCTAATCTTCAGCATTCTTCTGTAGCACCACTTTTCGAAAGCTTCTACTCTCTTCATGTCCAAACTATTTATCGTCCACGTTTCACTTCAATACATGGCTACACTCCATACAAATACTTTCAGAAACGACTTCCTGACACATATCTATACTCGATGTTAACAAATTTCTCTTCTTCAGAAACGCTTTCCTTGCCATTGCCAGTCTACATTTTATATCTTCTCTACTTCGACCATCATCAGTTATTTTGCTCCCCAGATAGCAAAACTCCTTTACTACTTTAAGTGTCTCATTTCCTAATTTGATTCCCTCAGCATCACCCGACTTAATTCGACTACATTCCATGATCCTCGTTTTCCTTTTTTTTATATTCATCTTATATCTTCCTTTCAAGACACTGTCCATTCCGTTCAAGTGCTCTTCCAAGACAGAATTACAATGTCAGCGGCGAGCCTCAAAGTTTTTATTTATTCTCCGTGGATTTTAATACCTACTCCGAATTTTTCTTTTGTTTCCTTTACTGCTTGCTCAATATACAGATTGAATAACATCGGGGAGAGGCTACAACCCTGTCTCACTCCCTTCCCAACCACTGCTTTCCTTTCATGCCCCTCGACTCTTATAACTTCCATCTGGTTTGTGTACAAATTGTAAATAGCCTTTCGCTCCCTGTATTTTACCCCTGCCACCTTTAGAATTTGAAAGAGAGTATTTGATGTTATATCTCCTGAACTATATGTCGTCAATCTATTTTTGTAGGCTCATTCAGAGGCAAATGGGGATACCGTCTGCGAAAAGTGTTACGAAGAGAATTAGTAGCAACTATGTAATAAATTTAAGCGTCTTGCAAGATACGGCAGTTTTTCATGCATCTTAGCGTTCACGACATCATATTTCCTGAACTGTGTGTCGTACAGTGTTTTAATTTTTCTGATATAGTCAGTGGTATATGACAATACAGTTTGTAAAGGTGTCGCAAATACAGTTAAGTAGTGCCGGCCGGAGTGGCCGAGCGGTTCTAGGCTCTTCAGTCTGGAACCGCGCGACCGCTACGGTCGCAGGTTCGAATCCTGCCTCGGGCATGGATGTGTGTGATGTCCTTAGGTTAGTTAGGTTTAAGTAGTTCTAAGTTCTAGGGGACTGATGACCTCAGAAGTTGAGTTCCATAGTGCTCAGAGCCATTTGAACCATTTGAACACTTAGTAGTAAAGAAGTAATAAATTAAAACGTCATGCTTCATGCGGCAGTTTTACCACAGAACAGAAAAAGATGTAATAAGCGATAAACTTTTTTCGTTTCTCCTTTTTGTGGGGGACGTCAGCGGTAAAAAGTTTCGTAAAGCTTTTAAATTACGTGTAAAGTTTGTTGCAAGTCTCTAAGTTCTCTCATTCTCTAATTCTGGATGACTATAGTATGAACATTCGCACGACGTGGGCTACACTGCTTTTTCACCCCCACCCCCACGTTTTAACAGGTAGGTAGTTCTTACCACCACAGCATTGATTTCCAAACAGCAAGTGATATGTTTACCAAGTTTTGTTGAAATCGGTCCAGTGGTTTAGGAGAAGATGTGGAATACATACATACATATACACGTACATCCATTTTAATAATATACTCGTATGTGAATATGAGGAAAGTACACCAGTACACCGTCAAAGATTTTATAAAAACGTATTTTATAAAAGATATCTCTTGTGAATGCATAAATGCCACGAAAAAGAGATAGTTCTCCAAAAAATTTGCAGCGCACGGGATATACCAGAACTCCACCGACAAGCTTCCAGAGGTATAAGGGACTCACATTCTCCAGCTGTTCGTTATATAGATATTGAATTTCGCTTGGACGACAATGTATTGGTCGCGGTGGTCCTGTCCCATGGCCAGCTTGGTCACCGGACATGACGCCAAATGACTTTTTTTCCTGTAGCACGTGAAGAGCCTGGTTTAAGAGAGCCCGGTCGATACACGCAAGGACCTGGTTGAAAGGATTATCACAGCCGCGGAAGTAGTACCTACGCCAAACTCGTGGAGTTCTTGAGCGTGTAAGACAGTCGATGGTGCATCACTCTACACTCTGCAGTGATCATGGTGGTTGAAATTTTGAACGGTACCTGTAAGGAACAGCTCTGCATTTGTTACATGCTGTACTGTACACTGACAGAACACACTGTACTCACTATGATACAAGTGTACGTGTATCATCTGTGGCTTATTAGAATATTCTGCGTTGTGTGTCGTACGTTTTGTTACTGCTTGTTACAGACTTCTGCACTGTTATGAAGATATTTTTACAGAAAAATGGGTGACTGCAGTAATAAACCGAATGTATCATTATTACATTACTCGCTATTCTGTAACGAGTCGCCATAGAGCGTGAGTACTTTCTACCAAAATTCTCAGTACGCATCCCTGAACAACCTCTGAAAGTTCTTGTGTGTAGTCGCGCTCATTCGATTTAAGAAAATTGTCGATAAATAAGCTAATTCCGCTGTATTTTTGTCGGAAAATAATTAATTTTCTTAAAATTATTTTTTAGTACAAAATTTTTGTAGGGTGCGAAATGTTTTGATGTATTTCAGAGTTTATGAGTTATGTTTTAAATTATATTATTTTGTATTTTTCATCAAAATAACTAAAAGCGAGCTGAAATTTCCAACTTTTATCTACTCATGTATGCTCTCCGAATTATTTTGGAAAAATCAAGCTGCTGCCATGAAACTCGATGGAAGTGTTTGGCCTTCTCTACATATTCACACTTTAGTGTGACACAATTTTCCCAAAAATGAATGACACAGCGAAGACCTTGCTTCTAGGAGTCTGTATTTTCTCTGTTCAAGAAATGTTCCACCTCGTAAATCACCTGCTCCTACCTCTACAACTACATCATACTCCGCAAGCCACCTAATGACAAGTGGCAGAGGATACTTTTAGTACCACTAACTGATCCCCCCTACCATGTTCCATTAGCGAATGGTGCGTGGGTTTGATTGTCGGTAAGCCCCTGTATTGGCACTAATTTCTGGAATTTTCTCTTAGTGGTCATTATGCGAGATGAATGTGGGAGGAAATAATATGTTGCCCGACTCTTCCAGGAATGTGCTCTGCCGAAATTTCAATAGTAAACCTCTCCGTGATGCACAACGCCTCTATTGTAACGATTGCCAATCGAGTTTGCAGAGCGAACCGCGCCGCTCTTCGTTGGGTCTTCTTTACTTCTTCTATCAGTCCTATTTAGTAAGGGTCCTATATCGATCAACAATGCTCAAGGATCGATCGAACGTGCGTCTCGTAAGCCACTTCCTTCGTGGATGAGTTCCATTTCCTTAAGATTCTTCCAATGAATCTCAATCTGGCATCTGCTTTTCTACTGTCTGTTGTACGTGGTCATTCCATTGAAGTTAGCTATGGATAGTTACTCCTAGATATTTTACGGCAAGTATTGTTTCCAGCAGTTTCTCATCAATAGTGTAGTTGTACAGCATTGGCTTTCTTTTTCTATACATGCATAATATGTTACGTTTATTTATGTTCAGGGGCAACTGGGAGAGCCTGCACCCTTCATCAATCCTCTGCAAGTCATACTGCAGATCGAGACTGTCTTCTGGCGTTGCTGCTTTGTTACAGACAACTGCATCATCTGTGAACATGGTTAAAAAGGTTAAGTCACATTCTACTAGCTCCTTTCTATACATTGTAAACAGTAATAGTCGTATCACACATCCTAGGCCTTCCTTTTAGAGCGATCTCACGGATTGACCATAGTAAGCTGGATCAAGTGCGTTTATGTTGCAATAGGTATGCAGAGATGACGAGGCTTACACAGGATAGACCACTGTGTAGAGGTGCATCAAACCAGTCTTCAGACTGATGACCACAACAACAACAACAACAACAGAGTGCTATGGGCTGACGTACATTGGACAACCACTTCAGAGAAAGTCTCGGTCTCTAGTAATCTTAAAACCAATAATTCACTGTTGTACCAAGACATAGAAAGGACAGACATAAATTAGCAATCATTTAATGTGGAAGAAATGCCAGAGAAAAGACCTAAAATCTGAGGCAGAAGTCCTGCGCTTCAAAATGAAAAGCTTGCAGGATGCAGCAGGAGAATGACCTATGCCAAAGTTTTGACGACCTGCGGACCTCTGATAGCTGGAAGATTCATGCAAGTATATGCGCTGTAACACAGTGAAGTATAATAGCAAAACACGAAAAAAAATGGTTCAAATGGCTCTGAGCACTATGGGACTTAACATCTGAGGTCATCAGTCCCCTAGAACTTAGAACTACTTAAACCTAACTAACCTAAGGACATCACACACATCCATGCCCGAGGCAGGATTCGAACCTGCGACCGTATCGGTCGCGCGGGTCTAGACTGAAGCGCCTAGAACCGCTCGGCCACCCCGGCTGGCTAAAACACGAAAAGATGCAACGAGGTACTGGGAGAACATATTATAGAGGAATAAGAGGATTACAATGACAAAGTGCTACTGTCATACGAGTCGTGAGTCGGGGAAGGTATGTGGTACAAAGCAGTCATCGTAGAACAGACAGACTGCAGCCTCTACCCGGAATTATTGCAGGAAGCAGTAGGCGAATTTTCCGAGACCATGTGCTGACGAAACTCCAACCTCCGATAGCTGGTGATTCATGCAAGCCTATGTGTCGAAAGAGGAGGATGTCTAATAGCAAAACAGGAACAGGTACTTGCAACGACGTACTGATGGAACAACATTACAAAGGCGGAGGTTCGAGTCCTCCCTCGGGCATGGGTGTGTGTGTTGATCTTAGCATAAGTTAGTTTAAGTAGTGTGTAAGTCTAGGGACCGATGACCTCAGCAGTGTGGTTCCTTAGGAATTCCCAAACATTTGAACTGGTAGCACCATCACGAGGATGCTTATTATGTTTGCTACAAATACACGCTGTAACTTTTGCTGGCAGCGGTTGTCGCGAGAATGTACAGTTGTAAGAAGACCGGGCTCCGGACTGCCACGTGGCACTACCGAGAGGAAAAACCATTGTGTTCGGCGTATGGATCTGGGACATCGTACACCACCTTCAATTCCAGTAGCATTTGGGACGACAGTGACACAACTAACTGTTACAAATCAGTTACCGATAGCTCCGAGCCAGACGCCCTGTAGCGTGCATTCTACTAATCACAAACCACCATCATCTGCGTCTTCAATGGTGTCAAGCGAGAGCTCATTGGAGGGTAGGGTGTAGGTATGTTGTGTTTTCTGATGACAGCTGGTTCTGCCTAGATGCCAGTGATGGCCGTGTTTTGTTTAGGAGGCCAATTGAGAGCCCGCAACCAACCTGTCTGCGTGCAAGACACATTGGACCTACACCTTGAGTTATGGTCTGCTTATTCCACGTACCCTGACTTCAAATTTGTACGTCAATCTGGTGATTCGACCTGTTGTGCTGCCATTCATGAACAGCATTCTAGGGGGTGTTTTCCAACAGGATAACGGTCGCCCTCACACTGCTATTGTAACCCAACATGCTCTACAGAGTATCAACGTGTTGCTTTAATCGGATCGATCACCAGATCTGTTTTCTAATCGAGCACATATGGGACATCATCGGACGACAACGCCAGCGTCATCCACCAATAGCATTAACCGTCTCTGTATTGACCGACCAAGTGCAACAGGCATGGAACTCCATCCCAAAAACTGTTATCTGACACCTGTACAACACAGTGAATGCGCGTTTGTATGCTTGCATTCAACACTTAGCGGTTACACTGATTATTAATGTACCAGCATTACACATTTGCAGCTGCGCGGTCTCGGGCATCTTGTCACGGTTCACAGACTCCCCCCATCGGAGGTTCGAGTCCTCCCTCTGACACGGGTACGTATGTTGTTCTTAGCGTAAGTTAGTTTAAATTAGATTAACAAGTGTGTAAGTCTAAGGACCGATGACCTCAGCAATTTGATCCCATAGAAGCTTACCACACATTTCCAAATTTTCACATTTGCAGTGGCTTTATCTCGCGCTTACATTAACCTGTGATCTAGTAATGTTAATCACTTAAATATGTTGTCTAGACAAACGTATTCCCGAAATTTCATTACTCTACATCAATTATTTTTTGATGTTGCAATTTTTTTCCATCAGTGTATTTTTACTGCATCCTCCATCATTCAGCAAATGTATGTAAATAGAAAAAGAGCGTTCTACATCAATACACACAAGAGGGGTGAATTATTTTTTGCATGGAAATCAATCTTCTCTTTCGTTAAGATGTCCTCCACATCATGGTTTTTGACTAAGCTTCAACTGAGTTTCTGTTTTTTAATAACTTCAAGTGTATCCCTCACATTTGTCAAAATGGTTCACTGTGCTTCTTGTTCAAGAAACTCTTCCTCCAATTTTTTTCAACGCTGACCTCAAGAAAGAGTATCCACGTATGAAGTAAAGATCATATTGCATTTCTTATTTACATGATAGTTCTTTAGCCTTCTCGCAGCTAAAGAATCATCTGCAAAGCACCTAAAAATCTGCATACAGGCCGAAAGATTTTGCAGATAAACACAACTGTGCACCAAGTACCTCGTCCAGTAATGAATAGAGAAGGTGATATAGAAAATCCTGTAGTTTTTAAATACTTTTGTACTCTGGCAAAGGCTTTTTTCGGGATTTTATTAATGCCCCATAGAAATTCGTTCATGTATGTTCATTTCCTTCAGGGCCTCACAAATTCGATAACTACAGCGTACGATGCAGGGGACGTGTTTCAAGTTGTAGAACGTAGAACTCAGACTGGAAAATGCAAGAAACACTTTAGTAACTTTGTATGCAAGCACTAGCCATATTCCATATATTACTTCAATTAGCCACAACACAAAACACGCATTGTTCACACTTTGCATCAAAATGGCATTATTTGTTTTACCAAGAAGGTATCTTGACAAAAACATAGGTTACCTTTGCTGTCCATTCATATTTCCCACAAAAATATTCAGTAAATATCTGTTCTGTCTGTCGGTGGTTTCTACTGCACCGGACGAAAATACACTCGTCAGTACAGAGGTGGGTTCTTTACTTTGTACGGCCCATTTCCACAGGAATGTCCTTTCTCTCAACAGTAACGTGTCACTTGATACAGACAAAATACAAGTCTCACACTCAGAGTACATTTAGCAATAACTTTCACGTAAAGTCTGCCTAATACACAGATCACTCAGCTGGTCTTCTAAAAGGCGATGCTGTCGTTCTAGTCGATGATCACGGACTCGGCTGAACGGTGCTGTGTTCGGCCGTAAGCAGATGGGCGGTTGTGGCAGCGTAGCGAAACGTTACGGCTACGCAGGTGTCGCTCATTCGTCGATGCTGCTTGAAGCGACCGTCTTCTTTTGTTGTTGCGTTGCGATGTACCAATCTTTCTTTGGCACCTACCTCTTCGAACGACACAATAGCTACATCTAGAGTGAAATTCGCTGGATCATCAGCTACTACTCATATTGTTTCAGAGGCTGTTTACCCATAAAGCACTTGTAGCACATGCTTCAGACCTCACGCTGTTACGGGCTCCGCAGCCGCACTGGTCACACTACCTGATCAAAACTAATGCGGAACTGCCCACTAGATCTTACGACCCGCCAGTATAAAAAGAAGTATGGGGACAGTATTACGTTGTCACTAGAGAAGCATTAACGGCAGAATGGATCGCTCAAAAATGCTCAATGAGAAGATTTCAATCACTTCAAATGTTCCCAGAAAGTTTCACTTCAAACGTAGACGTAAGAACACTTCAGTCTCCTAAATCTGCCCAAGTCGTCTGTTGGTGATACGACTGACAAGTCGAAACGTGATGTAACAACCATAGCTAAACGGAGACCAGGTAGATCTCATGTATTGATGGAAAGGACCATCAAGAAATCAGCGGAAGGAATCACTGTGGGTTTCAAAGTGTTACGAGTAGTCCAGCTAGCACAATGACTGTGCGTAGGGAATAAAAAATAATGGGACACAATGGTCGAGCAGCTTCTCATAAGCCACACTTTTCTGTAGTCAGTGCTAATCAACATCTGAGGTCGTCTACGCAGTAGGTAGCGGATAACTGAAAACGAATGATTTGGAGTGATGAATGACGCTATACGTTTGGTTATCCGATGGAAGGGGTTGGGTTTGGCGAATGCCAGGGGGACGTGACCTGTCATCATTGTAGTGGCAACAGTGAAATACAGAGCAGGTGTGTTATCGTATGGCGATGTTTTTCATGGTTAGGGTGTGGTCCCCTTACTGTGCCTAAGAAGACTCTAAATACAGAAGGATACGGACACATTTTACAGCATTTCGTGTAGGAGAGGAACAGTTTGGAGCAGCTGAGTCTGTGTGGTAGTGATTTGTGGACAATAACAGTCTGGTCTGTGTCGAGCCCCGACCTGAAGCCAATGGAACACATCTGAACTGAGATATAACGTCGGCTTCGTTGCAGACGCCAACGTCAATCACCACTGCCGGAAAATGAAGGTTAGATTGAGAAATTTACGTAAGATGTAATATTGCATTATTAGAGTTATGAAAAAACATGCATACTATTAGTAGGGAATTTTCAGTGTATTCACGTATTGTACGACTTGCCTTAGACGCGCAGGAGGACAGGTTTTATGACTGCAGCAAATAAATCTGGTTTCGATTCTTGAGGAAAAATGGACTGCCATTTCTCCACATGCATTCAGACACCTTACTGAAAGTGTCCCAAGCGGAGTTTAACCCGTCATAAAGGTAAAGGGTGGACACAGCCTGTATTAATGCCCAGTAATAGGTGTTCGGATACTTTTGATCAGAAGGAATATTTCATCGGGGGTTAATTAACCATCAGGAGTTTAGAACTGGAAATAGTAATACTATTTAGGATTGTGTGCTCTTGTTTTGCAGTATTATCAAGGTTCCGGAAATGATAGAACAATAACATAATATTCTATGTATTTTACGACGTCTGAGGAAAGAATTCAATGGAATTCTATTCCATTGAACCACATTTTACGTATTGCAAATTACCATGTTTCACTATGGTACGCTGTGGATCATTACGAACTTGCGCCATATTATTATCGACAGATGTTATTTGTTTTACACTGCTAAAAAAAAAGTTCGCCTGCAACTCATTTGTTGATACACATTCGCACCAATGATGTGGGCCGCTCACTGAAACAGCTGGGATAACCAGAATACTCCTAAAGTATGACAGTTACACGTTTGAATTAAGGTTAATGGTACTCTAGCTCACTTAGTGCACTTTTTGCGATTCTGTTCTATGTTCCTTACATTAATTTGGAGTTAAGGCATTGTGTGTCTTTATAGTATGTTTTTCTGTCTTTTTCAACGTATACTGTAAGAGAAAAAAGCGACGCACCACGAAGGAATTATCAGAATGGGACGGAAATAGGCAGACGTTATATACACGTGCAGACAAACAGGTGATTACAGTTATACAAAAATTGGAAGTTTTGTTCAAGAGAAAGAGCTTCAGAAATTGAGCAAGTCAATAACCCGTTGGTCCATCTTTCGCCCTTATGCAAGCATTTATTCGATTTCGCGTTGATTGATAGAGTTGTTGGGTGTCGTCCTCAAGGATATCGTGTCACGTTCTGTCCAATTAATGCTTTAGATAGTCAAAATCTCGAACTGGTCGAAGGACCCTGCTCATAAATCACCAAACATTCTCAATTGGGGAGAAATCCAGCGACCTTGCCGGCCAAGGTAGGGTTTGGCAAGCTTGAAGACAAGCAGTAGAAACTCTCGCCGTGTGCGAACGGGCATTAGCTGACTGAAATGTAAGCCCAGGATGGCTTGTCATGAGGGCAACAAAACGGCGCGTAGAATATCGTCAACGTACTGCTGTGCTGTAAGGGTGCCGTGGATTACAACCAAAATGGTCCCGCTGTGAAAAGAAGTGGCACCCGAGACCGTCAATCATGTTTGTCGGGCGGTATGGCGGGCTATAGTCAGTTTGATATCCCACTGCTGATCGAAGCGTCTACAACCACGTCTTCGCTGGTTACTGGGGCTCATTTCGAAGCGGGGCTCATCACTGAAGACAGTTCCACTAGAGCCAGTGAGATTCAGGCTGAAGACGTTTCTGGAGACGCCCCTTCTTCTTCGTTAATTATGCTGCTAGATGATGGTTCGCTTGTTAGTGATTAAATTAGTGAAAGAAAATTTTTATTTGACGTTACGTTCAAATTTTGTATGGAAGTAAACGGTACATGTGACTGAATAAGGGCGCCGCAGTTCACCAGTACTACGGTTACCTCGCGAAATAAAACTGGTCCTGTATGATTTTGGGTATGTTTTCTTCGTCTAGGGGCTGGATGTTTAAGTACAAGCGGCAGTTAAATGAAAATGAGAGAGATGAAAAAAGGTAAGTAATCAGTTTATATTTTTAAAAGTAATCACCTTAAATGTTAATACGCTTATCCCACTGTGAGACAAGACGGTCAGTGCCTTCGTGGGAAAATGTTTGTGGTTGCTTACGAAACCATGATAGTACCCAGGTAAGCGACATGTTGGCGGGCCCAGATGCTGCCGAGGTTGTTTCTACTACACTTCACAAGTTCCGCTGGGGAGCCATTATACACCCTTCATACGTTCCAGATCTCTCCTCATGCCATTTCAGTATTTTTTGAGCCCTGAAGAAGACATTCGTGGGCGTCGATTTGCTTCGGACGAATAGGTGCACACCTGGATACAATACCGGTTCCGTAGGCATCCGCAAATATATTTCCGTGAAGGCATTGATCGTCTCGTCTCACAGTGGTATAAATGTATTGCCAGTTATGACGATTACTTTTGAAATAATTAACAGTTAACTTACTTTTTTCCATTTGTCTCGTTTTCATTTTACTGTCTCTTATATTTTAAAGTGTCGCTGTCGGAACAGACTTTCCTGTATACGTGTACAGATAAGGCTTCGCACCAGAATTGTTGAGACTGGAGAGGGTAATATCACAAGCTTAAAAATCTGTCGTCATGCCATAAAAACTTCATTTCTAGTTTTGTAACTTGAAGATGCCAGTGCATCATCAACAAACTACTGTCTCATTGCATTTGTTTAACGTTATAGTTCCTTAACCTAGGCGCCCTTTGCGTTTTCCACATGCTGCTGGGCGCACTTTCTTTAGAGCTTTTCAACAATTGTGATTGAGCGTTACAAATTCTGCACCGAACAATGGATCCGTCATCCTGAGTAATGACACTACTAAACAGTTTAAGAACATTATAAACTCTCCCGGGCACATTTTGGATTTCGGCATCTTGAATGACCACAACGAATAAAAATTAAATGAGGAGAAGAGCTCGCCAATGGGTATAACCGTACTGAACCTCAACACCCTCTTGATCGAGTCAAGAGAGAAACACCCTGCAAACAACCGGTGCAGTAACCATTAACGAAATTAAAGTACTTCAGCATTCTGCCTTGACAGGAACTTTCGTAGTTTTTCAGGTAAATAATTGAGATGGGCATCATTTATCGTTTCACTTGACCTTTTGTGACTGACTTCCTGCCAAGTTTTAGTAATATTTCATAAATTTCGTTTTTCGTACATCATTTCATGTTTTTTGTTTTGTTTGTATTCTTAACAATACGACAATAGTGTCTTGCATCGCCAAATGACGTTTCTTTCTTCTCTATACGCCACGCGTCAAAACATTTCTGTAAAAAGTATTATGGTACGTTTTCTACTGCTGTTGGATCAACAGCTGACGTGCAGACAGTAAATTTTCCAACATAAATAAATCGATAGAAACATAAAAAACGTTCCAGAATATCTTTCCACTACTTCTTGGAATGGACTTGAACTGGTGGAGGAGAAGGGCTACGAGAAGACAGCAGGCGAGCTTACAGACTTACAAGTGTCGAGCAGGGCGTCCAGTGAGGCTGAAGATTCCCGGTAGAGACGCCTGAACATTTCAGACAAAGAACCTAAACACGGCATGAGGTATGACGTCATTTATTTTGAGGATATAACTAGGAAGAAAGGTACTCAACTGGAAAGCAACTCGAGAGATAAAAGCGTGCTTTGTAACACTGTACCCAATACGTGTAAAAGAAACATAAACTCTGTCAATGAAATATCGCTGATATTTGCAGTTCACTAGCGATGATAAAATTATTTACTATCAGATAATGGAATTTTTTATGATAACTCTTCTGTGTAACAGCGCACGCGAGATCCAGTGGGGCATCTGCCTCCCTTAATATTTTTAAAAAACCTAACGCTGTATACGTGCCTTCCACGAGAAACTCTTTTGGTCAAAACACAAACATTCAGCAGAGGTCTCAAAACTAGGGAAATCGAAATTTATCATGAAAAAGTGAAAACTGCGGAAGAAAAAAAATACTACAAATGATACTGACGCTGAAAGGAAGATGTAAAAGATAGACGCAACAAACTCACAGTTATCAGTGTTCCTTTCACGAATTCTTTGGATGATAACTCATTTAAAACCAATAAAATAGCAAAAAAGAAAGAGAGAGAAGCCAACTTGCAGTCTCCTGTGGCTCGAACCAGTATCGCACAATATTTTTCTTTTTTTATGAAACACCGATCAATTATACTGTCTCTCCAGCAAGCGCAAGCTCACACCACATGGCGGCTGACCATTCCTACAGCGATAAGTCTCATCCCTATATGGCAGTGTTGGTGTCGTTGGCGAGGTTGTCTGGAAAATAAATAGTACTCCAACATTACGACTCTGTGGTCGGGGCACCCACAGCTGTTTGTGGAGTTCCTGTTATAAAATGTACCATACCACTGTTGAGTCGAAAACCCAAAGAGGTTGATCAGCTTCCTAGCTGGAAACTTTAATTTTCTTTACCCATATAGGCTCCATCGCGTCACGAAATCTGAGTGAGTTGTATTAAGTGCATCTGTATAGCGTAAATAATTGCTAAGACTGTAGAGGTTTATGCTCTTTTTGTTGACAAGGAGAGGGAAGAGATGCGGTGTATGGTCTACTCCTCTCGAATAGTAAAAAGGTCATCGTGCTTTGTAACTTTTCAACAAATGGATCACCATTAATAAGTGTAACATACCGTCACTTCATTAGACTCAGCGAATGGATTCAGAATGTAATCTAAACCATTGGGTATATTCTGATCGTCAGAAAAGGTACTCTGCTACCCCTCCTACCATTGCCAGCCAAATCCCAGTAGGAATTTCTCTGACGCCCTGGACTTTTCCTACATGAAATGCCTAATATCCATAGAATGTAGTCCGATTTATCCAAATCACCTCCTTCCACGAGCTGTATATTAACAAATTTGAAGCCACATTCGTTAAGCTGATTTGAGATGAGTCATTGGATAATTTACGTTCTAAGTCACAATGATTACGCGTTTTCATCATCGTAGTAGTTATAGGAGAGAGAAAAATAATAAGCAGCGGGCGTGTGGTTCGAAATGACCAGTTTTATATTAAGGCGTGATGACTTTTAATTGTTGCTCCCTCGACCATTGTTATCAGTGTGATTTTTGGTCAATTGATTCAGAGGAGCGAAAACACAGTTCCTAAAAATTATGCAGTCCTAATTTTTGAAGACTAGAAAATGGACTGTCAGATTGATATTCACCAGCCTGAGCTCTACTTTTGAAAAAAAGAAATCACTTGCTTGAAACAAATCTAGGAAATAAGAAAACCTTAAATAGTGATTTCAGGGAAAACTGAGGTATTTCATGAACAGTTTCTGCAAGCCATGTAAACTTCATCACTTCAAGTCCCGTTATTTCTCACATAAAACGTTACATCGATGTGAAATTTCACACTTTCTCAACAAATACTGGAAATTAAATAAAAATACTGTCAAATGTTCTGTTAAATGGTTTATTCAAAAGCAAAAAATAAAATAGATTAGAGAAACATTTGTCGTGCCTTTGAATGATGCTTGAAATCATATACAACAACAGTAGCTCAACTGATAAAATATTTTATCCCTTGAATTCACACAGAGATAGTTTCTCAACACCACACGATAGCACACTACACGGTACACATAACCCATCAGGTAAATATCCTAAGTTAAACACTGAATTGTAAATTCTCAGTCGGCACCAAATTTGCTCAACATTATTTCGAGCATCATTCTAAAGGGGCGTCAAATGTTTCTCTGATCCGTTTTATTTCTTACTTATACATTAAATATTTCACAAAACGTTTGACCGTTTTTTTTTTCAAAATATTTTTTATTCTTATAGAGACGCGTCTTACGGGAAACTGAAATAAAATACAGGTACTACCTTCATTTATGGAAATACATCGACCCTGCGATTACTCATAAATGCTCCTGCAACCATGATGCTTGTTCTCATAAACGATTCCTTCGACAGCATACTGGGGCTGTGGATAACTATAGCAATAAATTTCAACAAGCAAACTAGCAGGAGTGGCGGGTTGGATGGTAAAGGGGACCAGTCTTTCTTCTTTTCTTAATCGGACCATCAGTCTTGAATAGGCCATAATCTATGTTAGAGCTGTGTAGGCAACTCTGAGTGCACTTTAAGTGGACTCGCCGGCACGCAGTAGAGTGGTGCTAAACTAATCCGAAGAAAATGCGGTGTATCTTCTGGAAATAATGAGGAACCACAGAGAATAGTCGTCAAATGCTTTTGTTGCTATTGCCAGTCTGCGTTTCATATCCTCTATCTTCGCTCACCGTCAGTTATTTTGCCGCCAGAATAGCAAAACGCATCTACTGCTTTTAGTATAACATTTCCTAATCTACATTCCTTAGTATTATCTGATTTAATTCGACTACGTTCCATTAACCCTGCATTCGTTTCAAGACTATTCATTCCGTTCAGTTGCTCTTCCAAATCCTTTGACGTGTCATTGTTCTTATTACAATGTTATGCCGTTTCATTGTTGTTAATATTGTTGTTGTTGTGATCTTCAGTCCGAAGACTGATTTGATGCATAAAATTATAGACCTATATCGTTGACGTCAGTCTGTTGTAGAATTATGGAACATGTCTTATGCTCAAGAATTATGACGTTTTTGGGAAACGAAAACCTCTTCTATAAAAATCAACGCGGATGTCGTAAACTGGGATCCTGCGAAACTCAGTTCACTTTGTTCCTCCATGAGATCCATGGCGCTGTAGACAACGGTGCTCAGGTTGATGCCATGTTCCTTGACTTCAGGAAGCCGTTTGATACCGTCCCGTACTGCCATTTGGTGAACAAAAGAAATGCGAGCGTACCGACTATCGAACCATATTTGCGACTGAAGTCTTCCTTGCAAACAGAACTCAACACGTCACTCTTAATGGGACAAAATCGACAGATGTAATTTCCAGAGTACCCCAAGGAAATGTGACAGGATCGTAACCGTTTACAATGTATATAAACGATCTAGTAGCAAGCCTCGGAATCTCTTTAAGACCGTTCGCAGATGATGCGGTTATCTGTAAGAAAGTAGCAATGATTCAGAACGGTATCGATTTGGAGAATTATCTACAGAGGGTTGATGAATAAAAGAGATAGAGAACATCAAATGAAGAGCGGCATGTTTCGTCGCAGGATCGTCTAGTCGACGCGGGAAAGCGTCGCAGAAATACTCAATAAAATCCTGTGCCAGATGCTACAAGAGAGTCGTTGTGCATCACAGAGAGATTTAATATTGAAACTCCGAGAGAGTACTTTTTGGGCACGACGAGAAAATTCGGATAGTTGGAGCGAATACAAAGGTTTGCCGACAGTCGGTCTTCCCACGAGCCATTTGAGAGTGGAACGGGGAAAGGGGGTGGAAGTGGGGGAAAGCAGTTAGTGGTACCAGAGATACCCTCCACCACACACCGTCAGGTGGCTTGCGAAGTATTGATGCAGATGCAGATATAGCTCTCTAAGCCAGTCTAGCCCTTGGAAGGCTCTTCATCTCTGTATAACTATAACAACTACAGTCTACGTCCATTCGAACCTCCAATTCCCTCCATTACCAAACTGATGATTCCTTGATGCCTCAGGATGTGCCCTACCAACCGAACCCCTGTTTTACTCAATTTACGCCATAAATTTTTTTGTTCCCTCATTCTTGTCAGTACCTTTTCATTAATTAATCTAGTCAGCATTCTTCTGTAGGATCAGATGAAGCACTTCTGTTCTCTTCTTGTCGGGACTGTTTATCGTCCGCGTTTCACTTCGGTACAATAATAAACTTCAAATTCCTTCAGCAAAGACTACCTAAAACTTAACTTTAGGTTCGATGTTAAGAAATTCCTCTTTTTCAGAAATGCTTTTCGTGCTGTTGCCAGTCTGCATATTACACTGAAGCGCTAAAGGAACTGGTATAGTCATGCGTATTCAAATACAGAGATACGTAAAGAGGAAGAATACGGCGCTGCGGTCGGCAACGCCTATATAAGACAACACTGCTGCTACAATGGTAAGTTATGAAGATTTAAGTGAGTTTGAACGTGGTGTTATAGTTGGCGCTCGCGTGGTGGGACACAGCATCTCCAAGATAGCGATGAAGTGCGGATTTTTCCCGAACAATCATTTCACGAGTGTGCCGTGAATGTCACGAATCCGGTAAAACGTCAAATCTCCGACGTCGCTGCGGAGGGAAAAAGATCCTGCAAGAACGGGACCAATGACGACTCAAGAGAATCTTTCAATGTGACAGACGTGCAACACTTCCGCAAACTGCTGCAGATTTCAATGCTAGGCCATTAACAAGTGTCAGCGTGCGAACCATTCAACGAAACATCATCGATATGGGCTTTCGGAGCCGAAGCTCACTCGTGTACCGTTGATGACTGCAGGACACAAGGCTTTGTGTCAACAACATTTGACTGTTGATGACTGGAAACGTGCTGCCTAGTCGGACAAGCTTCGTTTCAAATTGTATCGAGCGGATAGACATGTACGGCTATGGAGACAACCTCATGAATCCATGGACCATGCATGTCAGTAGGGGTTCAAATGGCTCTAAGAACTATGGGACTTAACGTCTGCGGTCATCAGTCCCCTAGACTTAGAACTACTTAAACCTAACTACACACATCCATGCCCAAAGCAGGATTCGAACCTGCAACCGTAGCAGCAGCGCGGTTCCGGACTACAGCGCCTAGAACCGCTAGGCCACAGCAGCCGGGTAGTAGGGGACTGTTCAAGCTGGTGGAGGCTCTGGAACGGTATGGGGCGCCTGCAGTTGGAGTGATGTGGGACCCCTGATATGTCTAGATTCGACTCTGACAGGTGACACGTACGTAAGCATCCTGCCTAATCACCTACATCTTCAGTGTAAATTCCTCAACATCATCTGGTTTACTTAGGCTACATTTTATTACCCTTGTTTTGCTGTTGTTGATGTGCACCTATAGCGTCTTTTCGAGTCACTACCAATTCCGTTCAACTCCTCTTCCAAGTCCTTTGCCGTGTCTAAGAGAATTATAATGTCATCAATGAACGTCAGTTTTATTTTTTCTCCCTGCACTTTATTCCTTTTGAACATTTTTTCTTGTTTTTCCCTACGCTCGCCGTAGGATTGATAAACATCGAGCGTAGGCTACAATTCTCTTTCACTACCTTCTCAACTGCTGCATCCCTTTTGATGCCCTTTGACTCTTATAACTACAGCCTGGTTGCTGCGAGTATCTATAAATATATTCTAAACAAAGAAACAAAAAAAGAATCGAATGCCACAATAACACAAAAATGGAGGTTCACAATGACGCCGTTAAAAAACGTTTTTCTTCAACCAAGATAAGAATTTCGTAGGTTTCATGTGAGGTCGTGTAATCGTTGTTGAGTGGAAATTGTCTTAACATGATTGTTGTCATTTAAAATTTTCGTTACTAATACGCATAATTAAGAAAAAGTTCGGAAAACAATAGTAAATATTGTTAATTTGTTAGGTTCATGAATTACTGTCGAGATCAGGTGCAGTTTCATGCATGGAGATTTGGAGACTGCAACTAGAATTAAAACAGCTACAGCCTAATTAAACTGTAGTGTCTCCTGCACGTATGTAGGTTTTATAAAGTTTTTCCTTGACTGATGTTCATGCTTTTACGAGTCCGCATGTGCCAGGTATTTCCTCATCACTGAGTTTGGACTCTGGTTTTTGAGGCCGGATGCCTTTCCTTTCCTCGTGACATTACTTCATCAAAGTCTGAGAGAGGAAGAGGTATGCGCTGCTTTTCTGTGAATCGTATTACCTTTGTGTTGTGGCTTTATGCTTCTATTTCCGTATTACATATCACCAGCGGAAATGGAAACTATCCCATTGTTTGTGTAGACGGATCTAGTTAACTGTTAAATCCTAGACGAATCCCAGCCTGTGTAGCTGCTGTCGTATGGCATGTGGCTCCATTCCAGGTATTGCTTACTTCCTTGTCCTTACACTTATTAGATCATATGAGAAATAGTTCTTGTGTTGAATAAACAGATATAGTTGACAAGCATATATTTCTAGAATCACCTTCATTTACCTGCGTCTAGAACTTACACCTAAACACAAAGCTAGCGGCTAAATAAAATGGTTGTTGTAAAACAATGATTCAAACCTACTGCCCTGATCAGCACTGTTCATGCATTTGATGGTGAAAGACGGACAAAAAGTGAACATAATACGAAAAGAAAAAGAACCTGGCGTCTAAAGATACCATTCGGCGGGCAGACGCCCCAACAGCTCATTGTAGCAGCCCGAGAGAACACGCAGTGGTTGCAACATTAGTGAGTGACGACGTGAAAACACGTTCTTTTGTTCAAGACGCCTTTATATTGTTCTGGTCAGCGACAGCTTACTCTCTGTGTCTTAAGACGACATTGATGAAATGGGTTCGGTGCGTACTTAATAAGAGGGTCGTTCAGTAACGTGCTCTGCCATCCATTCTCGTCCGTTCCCCAAGTTCCCACAGATCACACTGTCGTTCTCATCGTAGTCACAGCGCTCCTAACTGTAGCCAGTTTGCAGAAATGTCCAGCCTATCTCTGTGAGTTGACTGTTCTGGCTCTCCTTCAAAGATCGGCAGCATCATAAAACGTTGACAAGTGGAGGCTAAATCTGTTTTAAAGGAAATACAACAACTGAAAACACAGTATATTGAGGAGGCTTCTAAAAGTTGTTGAAAAGCCATTGTTGCACGCTGCTTAATTAATCAGTTTATTACACTGCCAGTTTCAGTCGTCAAAAGACCATCTTCGGGTGTACTCTGAAATCGTAATTAGATGTGAGACAACTCTGGTTATGAGCAACAGCGTATCTGCCATACAATTCCTGCACATGTTGCAATCCAGTTCTCATTCGAAAACGACGCGACTTGCAAATATTTTTATATTTGGTAGTGTAGTAAATTGTTTAATACAGTTGTGTGTAACCATGATTTTTCAGCAACTGAAAACAATTTGGCATTCCTATTTACTTTAATAAGAAAATATCATTACTGATTCAGGAACCAATGAGTTCATTTTCAAGAGACATAGTCGAGGGCTACCATGCAAATCCATTTCTTCCTTTACCCGAAAAGTATAATTTGTTAGATATATGTTGAAACTGCTTCTCTTGTTCAAAAAAAAAAGTGTGTGAAATCTTATGGGACTTAACTGCTAAGGTCATCAGTCCCTAAGCTTATACACTACTTAACCTCAATTATCCTAAGGACAAACACACACACCATGCCCGAGGGAGGACTCGAACCTCCGCCGGGACCAGCCTCACAGTCCATGACTGCAGCGCCCCAGACCACTCGGCTAATCCCGCGCGGCGCTTCTTTTGTTACAAGTATCACATGTTTTAATGATAGGCTACATATAAGAGTACATATTATCTGTTTTGTGGATAAGCGTAATATTTTCGAAATCTTTTATTATGTTGTATATTTCGCAATGAAGTCTCAATTATTATGTGCTCAACTTTTTGGTAGTTATTGTAAAATTATTTCAGTCACTATTTTTTGACTCGATTCAGTAACTGAACATATAGTTATGGCTTACTAAGTTTTGTCACAGTCAGTGAACAATGGACCAAGCTGATGTGGGATGGCTTGCCTGCCTCTATGGATACAGATAGTCGTACCGCAAATGCAACCACAACGTGCGAATACCTGTGAAGAGGTAAGACTAACCTGCGATTCCTGGAAAGAGGAACTAGCCTTTTCAGTAGATAGAGGGGAGCAGTACATGTGGTTGACAAATGTGGCCATGTAGCGTTGGCCAACATGACGTTGCTATGTTGGTACTGCGAACGGCTGAAACCAGCGGGAAACTACAACCGCTATTTTTCCCGAGGGCATGCAGCTCTACTGTATGACTTAATGATGATGATAACCTCTTGGGTAAAATATTCCGGGAGTAAGATACTCTCCCTTTCGGATCTCCGCGAGAGGACTACTCAGGAGTCTACCCTTATCAAGTAAACCAAAGTAGCGGCTCTGTGTATAACTCAGAGTACGTAGGTACGTAGGTCAGAGAATTTTGAAAAGGGAAATACATGTACTGAAAGGAAGTATAGTGGGAATTATTACAGCGTGGTAGTCATGGGAATATTTTTTGTGGTCGTGTGATGATCTGGAGAAAACAGTTTTTCGTAATTTTTAATGTTATTATTCGCTTTCACCTGCCAAATTTGTTACCAGCAGGTTCGAGCAACATGCCAGTAGTACAGAGATGCTTCGGGAATTCAAATGCGAATCCCTGGAGAGAAGGCGACGTTCATGTTGAGGAATGCTTTTGGGAAAATTTAGAGCTAATTATAGAATGATCCTACTGCTTCCAACGTATATTTTGCACAAGATCCACGAGTATAACATAAGAAAAATTTGTGAGTGGAACAGGAAGGGAGTAAACAGTAGTTGTACAACGTATCCTCCGCCACGCACCGTATGGTGACTTTCGGAGTATGTGTGTAGATGTAGATTGTTTATGTGCAGTACAATATGGATAATTACACGCACTTGCTGTTTGCAGCCACTGGTTGCACCGTCTCGTTATTTATTGCAAACACCCGCAGTCGTGAGTACTGATAACGGTTTTTGAGCAGCTATTGGAAGTCTATCGAACCTCGTACGTTGATCAATAAGAAGCGCTTACAAGGGTTATTCACAAAGTTTTGTAAACTTGAAAAAATGAATCTGCGACCATGAAAGATGGTGGTTGTGTCCTGTACGTATTCAGTTTTCAGCGCGACACATTTTTCCCAACAATAAAGGACTTGTTAGGGATCTTGGTTGTAGAAGTCATCTTGTGGAAAGAGGAAGAATTCAATGGGTCATAGAATGCTTTCATGGCCAGTTCTTTCATGAATGTTAAAATTTTTTTATGGGCATTAGGTCGTGGTCTAAGGCGTAAGTCTCTGCTTACAATGCTGGAGACATCATCAGAGGCTTTAACGACTTATAAAGCATTTACATTCTGAAACAAACTTGGCAAGCCGAACTGTTTATAGTATCCACGAAACGGTCGGTTCAAGACGTCATTAGACTGCTACGTAAGATCGCGAAGTGGCGCCGACGTATGCTACGGGGCTTGTAGCAAGGAAAAGTTGGCGCTGCTTTTTTATTTAGTACTAAGACTCATAACTTGTCTAATTTCAATCCTTCTTCTTTTCTGTTAATGTTGCTTTCGTACTTTTGAATTTCTATGGCCTCTCTGTATATATTAGCGTGGCCGAGCGGTTCTAGGCGCTACAGTCTGGAACCGCGCGACCGCTACGGTCGGAGGTTCGAATCCTGCCTCGGGCATGGATGTGTGTGATGTCCTAGGTTAGTTAGGTTTACGTAGTTCTAAGTTCTAGGGGACTGATGACCTCAAAAGTTAAGTCCCATAGTGCTCAGAGCCATTTGAACCATTTTACATGTTAGTGTAGTAAGGATGAGAACCACCAAATTCGTTTCTCCGACACCGTGATTTTAGCAATATCCAATCATTACAACGCTAGAATGTACAGAGAGGCCATAGCATTTCAGAAGCACAAAAACAACTTTAACGGGAAAGAAGGAGTAAAATTAGACAAGTTGTGGGCCTTACTGCAAAGCAAAACAAATAGCGCCAACTATTCCCCACTACAAGCCCCATATCATACGTCGGCGTGAGTCCACGATTTTAGACAGCCATTTGATTAGGTCACGAACCGAACATTGCCTGTATATACTTGTATATAAACAGTTCAGCTTGCTCAACTTGTTTGTGACTGTAAGTGCTACCTGAGTCGCTACAGCCTCTGAAGAGACCTCCAGCACTGTAAGCAGAGGATTATGCCTTGGACCACGGCTTGATACCCATAAGATAAATCAGCAATAACTCCTGTGACGGTTTGTCCCTTACGAACACAATCTGCACCTCATGGCATAAAAAATAATTACCACCTTGCCTGATAATATACAGTCCAGTGATATTAATGTGACCACCGCGGCTGATGGCAGCATTAGCAGTGGAGGATATATAAAACGCGTTTCCGGGTGACGCGGAAAATAGTGCAGTCGTCATAATGGGAAAACGGGGCGATTTATTTGGCGTCGTCAAGGGCATGATCATTGGGTTTCGGGTCAAGCACGGAAATATTTCCGGACCAACTAAGTCTGTAAACTGTTCGCGTGCCATGGTTAAAGTATTCCGTCCACGGAAAAATTGCCCTATCCTAGGCTCCGAGGCAACTGTGGTGTCCTACGGACCGTAGATGACAGGGGTTAACGACGGCTGTGGAGATGTGTACGCCCCACGTGCAGGTGTTGAGCAACTGACCGCCCAGATGAACCAAGGGGCTACCAACAGAGTCTTCTCAATGGCCGTTCAGCGAACGTTGCTGCCTAATGGCGTCTTCAGCAGACGCCTCGTTCGTGCATCTATGCTGATTGCTGTTTATCGGCGACGAAGGCTGGGATTACACGCCAATACCGCTACTGGACGTCCACTGATTGGCGACAGGTGGCCTTTTCAGATGAATCAAGTTTTATCCTTCATCGAACAGATGGCCGTTGGCCCTGAAATCAAGGGTCCATGGTGGAATAGGGAAGGTTATGGTCGGAGGAATGTTTTCGTGTCATTCTGTAGGTGATCTCGACATTCAGGAAGGTAAAAAATTAAAAAAAAGTTCAAAGGTGTGTCCTAAGGAACCAAACTACTGAGGTCATCGGTCCCTAGACTTACACACTGCTTAAACTAACTTATGCTAAGAACAACACACACACTCATGCCCAAGGGAGGACTCATACCTCCGGTGGGAGGGGCCGCGCAATCCGTAACATGGCGCACTAACCGCGCAGCCACTCCGCGCGGCCCAGGAAGGCACAATGGATCAACAAATGTGTACAGGCATCCATGGGAAACATGTTCACCTCCACACGCAGTCAGTTTTTTCTCAGCACGATGGCATCTATTAGTAGGACAACGCAACGTGTCTCACATTTCGCAATGTACGTCAGTGGTTCGAAGAGCACCAGGGTCAGCTTACCACACTTTCCTGGCCAGGAAACTCCCAGGCTATAAACCCAGTAGGTCGGACTTTTCGCGCCATGGATACTCATCCGAGAACCATAACGCAGCTGGCGATGGCATTGCAGCCGGCATGGCTCCATATCCCTGTCGGCGCCTTCCAGAACCTCACTGACTCTCTCCCTACACGTCGCATAGCGATACGCGCTGCAAAAGGTCGTTCTGCAAGTTTTTAACAGCTGCTCACTTAATGTGACTGGACAGTGTAGTTGGGTTTAGCCTCTTTCAACGGTGGTGGACAAGGTGACACATTCTGCACTTGTCCGCTGCTATTAGGCGGGTAAAGAAGACATCTGGATTGGCCTTTCACAGCTGCAACGTTTCTACTGCTGTCTCTGTTCGTAGGCTGGCGACGTATGTCATGGTCATAATAACGCACAAGATGTTAAAATTTAACCAATGACGGATATTCGCCTCGATTATGATGCGCCGGTCTTAAAATGGGCATCCACTTCTCTCATGATTCCCGTTTCTTCAGAGAGATATGATCTGCCACTTCATTCTTCTTCATTCAAACAAGTTTGATCACACTGGAAGCATCTATGCCATCTAATCACTGTGTCATATGATGGTGCATTGTTGAACGCATAGTTCCACAAACTAAGTATTTATTGTTGAAACATTGTTTCCATTCAAATGCAAAAAACGAATCAGCAGAAACCGAATCACTGCTGGATACTCCACTTTACTAATAGGCTGCGCCATTTTATTTTGGTTGCTCTAGCGGCGTGCTACGGTACTTTGGCGCAACGATTTCAACGTGTACCATGACTGCAGACGTACTTGCAAAACAAACAAACAATGTACACATATTCCTGACATTGTCAGTATGGGACCGATCTGCGATGTATGGTAACGAAGAAAACTTCAAAAGACAAGATCGCTAAAAAAGCATTTTATCGAGAGACCGGTTTCGAAAGAGCTATGCTGTCATCATCGGATCTTATATTACAACGTACCGTCTCTCAGTATTGCAAGTCGTTTGATACTTCATATGCGCTTCACACTATCATGAAGATCATTACAAATCGGCATGTCATACGTGAACTTAGGTACAAATATAAATATAGGCCTAAGTATACTGCGCCGATTACAAGTGTTCATGTTCGCCACAAGTATAGCTCTGTCGAAACCTGTGACCCAAGCATTCACCGCGGGACGCAAAGATATTCAGCATCTTTGGTCGGAATTTAAAGGTATTGTCCACCACGTCCTAAAGAAGTATGTGCCTAGCAAAAATATAAGGGAGGGAATGGATCCACCTTGGTGCAACAAACATATTAGGAAGTTGCTGAGAAAGCAAAGAATTTTGCACAGTCGTTTTAAACGTAGTCACTTCCCCGCTGACAAACAGAAATTATACGAAATGAAAGCAGCTGTCAAAAGGTCAATGAGAGATTCTTTTAACGAATTTGAAAGCAATATTTTATCTGAAGATTCTAAAAATAACACCAAAAAATTTTGGTCGTATGTAAAATCTATGAACGCTACAAATAATTCAATACCTTCTCTTGCTGACAGCACGGGTAATGTAACTGATGATGACAAACAGAAGGCTGAAATTCTAAAACTAGCTTTCAAAAACTCGTTTACGGTAGAGGAATGCAGCACTATTACCCCTTTCAATTATCGAACAAACGCAAGGATGGCTGACTCAGTGTTTAGTGTATCTGGGATTGTAAAACAGTTAAGATCCTCAGACGCCAGGAAGGCATCTGGCCCAGACGGTATCACCGTAAGATTGTATGTTGACTATGCTACAAATATAGCACCATTCTTATCCATCATCTATCAGAGATCATTGGAACAACGGAAAGTTCCACGGGACTGGAAGAGGGCTCAGGTAATAGCAATCTATAAGAAGGGCAGAAAATCGGATGTAACTAATTACCGGCCAATTTCACTGACATCGATTTGTTGTAGAATCATGGAGCATATTTTCTGTTCAGTCATAATGACCTTTCTAGACTCTGAGAAGCTCATCTCCAGAAACCAGCACGGTTTCAGGAAACAGGGTCATGCGAGACACAGCTGGCCCTTTTTGTGCATGATATACAACAGGCTCTAGATACCGGCTCCCAGGTTGATGCCATATGCCTCGACTTTCGAAAGGCGTTCAACTCAGTTCCGCACTGTCGTTTTCTCCAAAAAGTGCACGCTTACGGTCTATCCGATGACAAATGCGGTTGGATAGAAAGTTTTCTAACAGACAGGGAGCAGTATGTCGTCCTGAATTGGGTGGCGTAAACAGAAACAATAGTAACTTCAGGTGTGCCCCAGAGCACTGTAATAGGTCCTCTGCTTTTTACGATTTACATAAACGATCTGGTTGATGGTATTGACAGCGGCATTAGACTGTTTGCCGATGATGCTGTAGTCTACAGGAAAGTAGTATCACACGAAAGTTGTGAACAAATCAATGAGGATTTGCAGAAAATAAGTGCTTGGTGTATTGACTGGCAGTTATCTCTCAATATTAGTAAGTGTAACAAGGCGAAAATCCCCATTAATGTACAAGTACAAAATAAATGCCCGGCCTTTGGAAGTGGTAACATACACCAAGTATCTAGGTGTGACTATCCGAAATGATCTCAAATGGAATGATCAGATTACACAAGTAAAGGGGCAAGGCGAACTCTATATTGCGGTTTATTGGTAGAATCCTGACGCGATTCAGCCCTTCAAGAAAGGAAATTGCTTACAATACGTTAGTTCGTCCAGTTTTATTGTTCATCTGAATGGGACCTTTATGAGTTGGGTCTGATTTAAGAAATAGGGAAGATCCAAAGAAGAGCGGCAAGATTCGTGACTGATACATTTAGCCATCGCAAGAGCGTTACAAATCTCATAGAAAGTTTGTAGTGGGACACACTTGGAGATAGACGACGCGCTAAACGGAAGGGGCTGCTCACTAAAAAGTTTTCCTCAGTTACCAAAGAAAAAATTTCTTTCATTCTTTGGGCCTTGTCCCGCGACACGCGGGGTCGGCCTTGTTATTACCGATTTGGCTTAGTTAGTTGCAGGGGGTGGCCGGATGCCCTTCCTGCCGCCACCCCAAACCCCCTGCGACTTAAGTAGTGTACCCAAGCTGTGTGCGTCTAGTGTAAGCCATGAAAAAGTGCGAACGTCTGCAAATGTCTGTGAGTCGTGTAAATGAGGCGGAACGTTGGGACCAGCCCGGTATTCCCCTAGCGGGATGTGGAAAACCGCCTAAAAACCACAGCCAGGCTGGCTGGCATCCCAGCCCTCGTCGGTAATCCGCTGGGCGGATTCGATCTGGGGCTGGCGCATTATCGCTCTCGGCTACCCTGGCGGGTCAAAGAAAAAATAATTATGTAAATCTATTTTTTTCGAATTGATAATTTAAGTTTTGTAACTATATCGCATAAGTGTGTTCTATGAAGCCTCTTATTTACTCCAACAGGCTTTAGATCGTCTAAGATCTTGCCTTACCAGTGGCAGTAAGAAAGAATAAGATAATTTTGAGCCAGGAGACGAATTAAAATAAATTCACGCAATAGTTACAGAGAATGTAGAAAAATTTTGGAATTTAACAATGATTAGTCTGAGCAGCTTATTGCAAGAATTAAAGGAATAATGAATTTCGGCCGGCGGTTACAAGGGATACACAATGTAAATGAAAGGTAAAGTGCATATGTAATTTAAACAACAATAACATCTGATGTAACGTATTTCCTAACCTACATGTATGTATTTCGGGAATAATTAAAAAAAACAATGACGATGTCTCAACTGTGGTGAAATATTGTTGGGTGTTAAGGCAAAACAATAATTGTGTGCTTGCAGAAAGACGGCCCCTCTTTTACTCATTATTATTTTTCCGCAATTACGCAAACAAAGGTTAAGTTTCAATATGACAGAATTAAAGGAAGTTCTAAATTTACAATTTATGAGGGTGAATCAACTGATGCTACAAGCGTCTGTATGTCAAGTATACTTAAGCAGATAGTGTGCAGGAAGATTTCGTATTTAGTCGTACGTTAGCACAGCACGTTATGGATGAGGAGATTTTCAAAAAGTGAACGGGTTGAATGTGTTGGAATGCATACCGACGGTGCAGCAGTAATGGCAGAAACAAGCTGGATTTAATGTTGAAGTTAAATCTGTAGGGCAATGGTACTTCTACATTTACTCACTGCATCATTCAGCAAGAAGTCTTAATGGTTGAGAAAATTTCTGAAAATCTGAATACTACACTTTTTTCGTTTCTTTGATTCATCAGCTTTCTGACTGGTTTGATATGGCCCATGGCCGGCCGCTGTGACCGAGCGGTTCTAAGCGCTTCAGTCCGGAACCGCGCGCCTGCTACGGTCGCAGGTTCGAATCCCGCCTCGGGCATGGATGTGTGTGATGTCCTTAGGTTAATTAGGTTTAAGTAGTTCTAAGTTCTAGGGGACTGATGAACTCAGATGTTAAGTTCCATACTGCTCAGAGCCATTTGATACGGCCCATGACGAATTTCTCTTAAGTGCCAACCTTTATGAGGTAGATTAATTATATTCCTTGCTTTCGTAAAATGTACTTTGTTACATTCTGATTATATGTAACAAACTAATTAACCATGTACTTTTAAAATATTATTACCTACTCATTTTTGTTCGTTTCCATTGTTAGTGCTTTTACCCTTTTAATCAGAGTTCTTCAACAACGTACGTACTAATTCAAGTATGTTTTCAGAAACAATCTTTGCACATAAGGATTTACTAGATTTGGTTTTCAGCAAATAGAGTCGTTGACATGGTGCGCGTGCAGATAATAATATATCGGTTGTTTGTATACACCTTTGACTACAATTATAACAATTAGTGCGAGTCACGATGAAGTGAACGTGTACGAAACGCGTCGGCGACGGAATTACATTCTAGGCCAAAAAAGAAAACGACACACCGCAAAGGAATTATCCGAGTGGGACTGAGATCCGTAGATGTGATGTACATATAAAGACAAACAAATTTCAGAAATTTTGATAATTAATTCAAGGGAAAGAGCTTCAAAAGTTGAGCAAGTCAGTAACGCGTTGGTCCACTTCTGGCCCTTATGAAAGCATTTATTGGTGTTCGCATTTGTTGACAGAGTTGATGGACGTCCTCCTGAGGGATTTCGTACCAAATTATGTCCAACTAGCGGATTAGATCGTCAAAATCCCGAGATGGTTGGAGGGTTCTGCCTATAATGCTCTAAACGTTCTCAATTGCGGAGAGAACCGGTGACCTTGGCGGCCAAGGTAGACTTGAAGCTGATCCTTATTAACGATGTCATTTATCTTCAGTTTCTTTTGACGGTCATAAAAAAGGATTTCGAAGATTAACTTCTTATAATTTTTGGCAACTTTTGGCCTTGGATTTTAATGGTGTTGGTGGTTTAAATTTTTGACAATTTAAAATCATGTGTCTGAGGATTTTTCATTGCCTTTTTTTGTTGTACTGTCTACATGTTCGTTGAATATTTTTCCTGAGTGACTTATTACCAGCATAAATTGTACCTACTTTTTATCGTGGCTTGCGTGATATCCAGAAAAAGTTCATGAAGTCTCTACCTCATGTTGCGTGACTGCAAAGACTGAAGGACACCGTTGGTTATAATTAGAAGTTCCTTACGTGTCAGTATTCGGTCATATATCACTACTTATCGAACAGCGTATGCTTCAGTCTAACACAAGTGCTTGTATTAGGGAAGGAAAGTTGTACGCCGTACTTCTACAGAATATAGCACGACCCTCATAAATACTGTATTTGGTTCCATCAGCACAAATTTCGATGTATTAATGTTTTCCTTGAATAAACTTCGTATTTGTAATTGTACGTCAGCTTCCATTCCGCCTGTTTGACGTACACACTGTTAAACTGTCAATTAGCGTTGTGTAATGACAATAATATCTCGTATTCACGTACATTCTAATTCTAGTGCCATGTATGGTAATGAAAGATAACAAGTATGCATAATTATACTTTTGCGGTGAAAGGCATTATAGCTATTTCATATCATCCTATCCAGTTTTTTGACTTTCTAAAGAAGCGTGTGTTATTGGTCAGTTACTCTAGTAAGGAAGAATTTTCCTGACAGGACGAGCCTTATCATTATTAATGCCATTTTTGTATCTTCCAATAGCAAGCTAGTAATTGGTGTGGATGCTATTGCTCCGATGATTGCACTAAGATATTTGAAGTGGGCTATGACTGATTTTCGAACATACGTTTGTTGCCTTCAGGGTGGAAAATATTGCCGTAATTTATTCTAAAATGTGTCAACTCTCTGTTAATATGTTTAAGGACAAGAGTCCGTTACGCACCATATCGCTGTCAGAGAAAGTAACACATTTATGATCTGCTCGGATTTGCCGCGACGATGCTCAAGAATTCAATGCCTGACTTTTTTTTAAAACTGTATTGGCCTGTTGCTACTGTACTATTCATACTGAATAATTCTTCTTAGCAGCACAGGTCTGCAATATTGTATTATTAAAGATTTATGTATTGTTGATAACTTATTATGGATTTATCTAACATTGATAACTGGGTAATTCGTGCAGTCTTATACAATTATTTTTCTTATTGTAAGATATTTTTCAACAGAAAATTGATCGTCAATGAGTGATTTTCGGCCTCCTGTAGAGAATATGGGCGTCACACCATCGTTTTTTATGCTAATGGCAGCTTCTTCATGGCAACAGTCATTTGGTCCGCCCTGTAACATTGCTGTAATGTCAGTCGTGGTGAGAAAAGACATCAATGTGATGGTGCTGGTGTCTGTCTAACACAGTGATGGTATGGGACACTGAAGACACGTAGGACACAGCGCTTGCATATTGAATGAAATGCATGAATACAACAGTCTGTTCCAAAACATATCTGGGTTAGTTAACAGACCTCCAAATAGTACAACGTGTACCGAAAGCTGACCCCCAAGAAAATTTTCGTAAGGTTGTGAAGATATAGCACTGAAGCGGTGACTAGATCTTCGTCTGAACAGCGTATTCATGTTATAAGCTAACAAAGAGACGTCGATCATATTCTTAAATGTAAAATCTGGCTCCAGGAAATGTGCTACTCCTCCCATATGTACGCATCGTTGCATACGTTAAATGTGCGCTATCCATGTCACTGAGGGCCGTGTGCTGGAAACCTGTCAACTATAGCAATAAATAAATAAATAAAACCGTGAAAAGATCTTTTTTTATAAGCAGTACTGTCTACCTGCGTAGCTGAGGGGTGAGTGCGACTGACTGCCATGCAGAGGACCCGGGTTCGATTCCCGGTACTGCCAGGAACTTTTCCGTGTTGGGAGGACTGGTATGGGGTTTATTCAACCTCTTGAGGTCAATTGAGGAGCTACTCGACCGATTAGTAAAAGTTTCAAGGTTGAGAAACCCGACAATGACCGGGAGAGCGGTCTACTGACCAAATGCCCCTCCATATCACATCTGGTCACGCCATTTGCAGAGGACGACACGGCGATCGATCGGGCCAGATTGGCCTGTCTAGTATCAGAATTTGGAGCTTAACCTTATCTTGCTTTCATATTCGGCATCTTGGCAGTATGTTTGCGTCAGTTCATTATCAACCTTAGCCTCTTTACTGTCTTTGACACAAAAATTGAAATGAAGCAAAGTACGGTACACAGAATATGTTTACTTTGTCACTTTGTGGTTAACAACATATATTTTCGGAACACACTCAGGCTTGAATAGTCACATGGCAGGAGTGTGGCTATTCAAGCCTGTGTGAGTTCCATAAATATATGTTGTCTATTACAAAGTGACACAGTTAACATTCCTAAGGATGATCTAATCGTGCGTATTTGGTGTTACATGTCTTCCACAGGCATGTAGATCACGATTAGTTATGATAACTTCACAGTGCTTTAAGTCGTCTTAGAATATTGTGTACAAAGCGTTTAACGTCCTTCTGTACTGTTAATGACGGTCAATCAGAATGTCCAAAATTAAAGCAACAAACCGCTATTTCTCCAACTTGTGTCTAATTCACAATATAATCATACAAAATGTCAACAGATGTCCGCATAATCGTGTTCTGCACGGAAGATGGCATTCCGGTTACCGGACAACCGCAGTATGGCACAAAGAAGACGCCTACCAGACTCTCTGCGGTGGAGGGCCATAAGAAGAATGGAAGCAGGACAGTCGGAAACCAATTCGGCCCGAAGGGTTAATGTGAATCGTTCCGTTGTTTCTCGGATGTGGCGACAATTTATAGAGACCGAAACAGTATTCCGAAGACCAGGGCAGGGCCGACCAAGTGTGATATCTAACAGAGAGGGCCGCTATTTGGCCGTAATGGCACGACGTTATCGCCTTAGTACTGCACGGTAACTGGCATCTGATCTCGCAGCATCCACTGGATGCGTTGTATCGAGACAAACGCTGTACAGAAGGCTTCGACAGAGTAGCCTTTGTTGTCAGAGACAATTTGTGTGTGTACCTCTAATGCATTTTCACAGAAGATGGCGTCTCTGGTGGAGTCGTCAAAATGCCACCTGGGTCAGTGGGCCAATGTTCTTTTCGCGGATGTGTCTCGATTTGGTCTGGAGAGTAACTATCGACGCATTCGCATCTGGAGGGAACGTGAAACACGATTTCGGAAACGAAACATTGTGGAAAGAGACCGATATCGAGAAGGATCCTTAATGGTGTGGGCAGGGATTATGTTGACGACCCGAATACCGCTTCATGAAATTGTACGGGTGAATCGGCAAGGTTTAACTGCTGTCAGGTATCGCGACGAGATCTTGGGACCTCACGTGCGGTTGTTGCGAGGTGGTGTGGGCCCAGACTTCGTACTGATGGACGACAATGCTTGACCTCATAGAGCATGCGTGGTTGATGCTTTCTTGGAAACGGAAATTATTGTACCCATGACGTGGCCTGCTCGCTCTCCGGATTTTAATTCCATAGAGCATGTCTGCAATGCACTATGGACACTGTTTGCATCACATCAGCATCCACCAACCACTCTCCAAGACTTGCAAACAGCTCTGCAGGAAGAATGGGCGTTATTGTCTCAACATGAGATTGATGACTTCAGTCACAGCATGTTCAAAATGTTCAAATGTGTGTGAAATCTTATGGAACTTAACTGCTAAGGTCATCAGTCCCTAAGCTTACACACTACTTAACCTAAAATGTCCTAAGGACAAACACACACAGCCATGCCCGAAGGGAGGACTCGAACCTCCGCCGGGACCAGCCGCAGAGTCCAAGACTGCAGCGCCTGAGACCGGTCGGCTAATCCCGCGTGGCAGTCACAGCATGCCCCGTTGTTTCCAGGCCTGTATTGTTGACAGAGGTGGTCACACCCCATTCTGAGCACATTAACAGTTGCCGGAATGTGTGTACAAATCCGTTAAGTTGAAAAAAAAATCAAGAATATTTTTTATCTATCGTTATGCAAATTGAGGTTGTTTACGTTCTGTATTCTTTACATTGTTTCTACTTTACTATCACCTGTTTGCACTATTTTGTGGCAAAATAAACGTAACCTTACAAAATCACCGCTTCTTGCTTTAATTTTCGACACCAGTGAAGTACTGAGACGAACCACGTTTATCGCGATGGTCAACGGAGCTGGCCGTCACGCCGCACATCTCTTTTCCTTTTGTTTTTAATGCAGTAAAGCAGTATTATGGTCTGCTGATGACAGTTTTTCTGACAACGCTGCCTCGTTGGACTATTGTGCAACCAACAATTTTGTACTTCCTCCTAAACGCCGCTGACGTCATTGAAGGTGAAACAGCGCAAACAACAGTCACCTTTGTTGTGCACAGGAGTTAGTCGAAGATCGTCACGAGGATTTTAAAGTAACTGAAAGGCACCGAAACTCATCAGATTTCGGTGGTACTGAGCACATTCAGGCATCACCTCTGGTAACAGGACGTTTCTCCACATAGGCCTACATACCAGCCCTGAAATCATGTTTGCTCGCAAAGTGGTTTTAACATAACTTACATTCCTTACTAACATATCACTGCAAGTCTGTCTCGTCGGATCGTTGCTGTATGGGGGTAACAAGATAGGAACTTGATATATTAGTATTTACATACATCACGTCTGGAATTAGAAATACGTAAGTCTCAGCAGAGCTTCAGTCACAGTCCGGGCGCAATCAAATGTGATGATATTGCTTACCTTGCTATCCTGCGCTCAACTGTCACGGCTACGGTCAGCATAAAGTTTGAAGACATTCCAGTCACATGACGCGTCGAACTACTCAACCAGCGATGGCATCAGAAGAGCTCTCCCATCTACACACCAGCTGTCTCTAATTTGACTCCTTAATGGTGTGTAACTGATGATGGTCGAAATAGAGAGGATATAAAAGTAGACTGGCAATGGCAAGGAATGCGTTTCTGAAGAAGAGAAATTTGTTAACATCGAGCAGAGATTTAAGTGTAAGGAAGTCGTTTCTGAAAGTATTTGTATGGAGTGTAGCCATGTATGGAAGTGAAACATGGACGATAAATAGTTTGGATAAGGAGAGAATAGACACTTTCGAAATGTGGTGCTACAGAAGAATGCTGAAGATTACATGGGTAGATCACATAACTAATGAGGAGGTATTGAATAGAATTAGGGAGAAGAGGAGTTTGTGGCACAACTTGGGATCGGTTGGTAGGACATGTTTTGAGGCATCAAATGGTCACCAATTTAGTACTGGAGGGCAGCGTGGAGGGTAAAAATCGTAGAGGGATACCAAGAGATGATTACACTAAGCAGATTCAGAAGGACGTAGGTTGCAGTAGGTACTGGGAGATGAAGAAGCTTGCACAGGACAGAGTAGCATGGAGAGCTGCATCAAATCAGTCTCAGGACTGACGACCACAACAACAACAACAACATTGGTGTACCTAGAGTATGTGAAAGAACTTTCTTCCTGATAGCAGCCCTTTATTGTAGCTTGCTGGAGCAACGAAGCTTTCCGAGCGATTGGAAACAGGCTAAGGTCATTACCGTTTTCAAGGAACGTCTTCCGACTTCTAAACATAGTAATAGACTTATATAGCTGATGTGAATCGGTTGTAAAGTTAAATAACATGTTTTTTACTTGCGTATTGTGACCTTTATGGAGCTCGAAAATCATTGGATTTCGAAAGCAGCAATTGTGTGAAACTACGCTGATTCAGAGGGCTCTAGATAACGGCGTCGAGGTTGGAACCGTGTTTCTTGAATTTAACGCAGTATCATGCTGTCACTACAACATATCGGGTCATTTTTGCAACTGGACCGAATACTTTATAAACTTGTTTCAAGGTTTTACTGAATGGATCCATGATTGTCTTCTTTTATCACTACATCCTCCCGTGATTCACCACCACAACGTGAGGACAAAGGGAAGGAGAGGCTGAGCTGTATATCACCGACTTACTTCCAGGAAGATCCCTTTTCTATTTTCAAAAAGATCTCATATACAACAATAGATTGGGACAATTACAGTTTCGCATATGGTAGGCATGACAAGACATCCTGCGGAACAAAATTAAACGTTTTCTCTGAAAACTACTAATAGGAGACTCACGACGGAAATATATTAGATATAATGGAAACAAATAGATCTCACATCTTGGAGGATGTTCACATTGAAACTAGTATCAGAGAGCACGAGCCAAATCA
The DNA here is from genome assembly GCF_021461385.2 of Schistocerca piceifrons. Lineage (NCBI taxonomy): Eukaryota > Metazoa > Arthropoda > Insecta > Orthoptera > Acrididae > Schistocerca > Schistocerca piceifrons. Next base: position 274,576,677 of record NC_060149.1, read on the forward strand.
AGCAACAATCATTACGAAGGTACAAATGATATCTGAAACAAGTAGCAAGGTGTATATTTTTCAGTAAAGTACATAAGGTGGCAGTACTTTAATATCTCAAGGAAGAACTCAAAACATTTAGCACTGAGGGGGAGTCTATAGTGCCTGTAGTTCAAATTCTGGAGAAAGCTTGGCCAGTCATTGGATACATACATTATCTCATCAATAGTATCCGTACGCACGCCATTGTGTAATGCAGAATCGACCACTGGATGCCAGTATAAAAGGAGGGGAGTATTGTGTTGTCAGTAGGGAAGCAAGAACGGCAGAATGGGTCGGTTAGGAGAACTCACTTATTTCGAACGTGGACTATTCACTGGATGTCACCTGAGCAACAAACCATCAAAGACATTTCAACGTTTGTAAAGCTGTTAGTGATGTGATTGTGAAGAGGAAACGCGAAGGAACAACTGCAGCTAAATCAAGACCAGGCAGACCTAATGTACTTACGGACAGGGACCGTCGAACATTGAGGATGGTGGTTGTAAGAAATCGCATGAAATCAGCGGAAGGAAACATTCGTAAGTTCCAAAGTGCTATCAACAATCAAGCCAGCACAATGACAGTGCGTAGGGAGTTTAAAAGACTGGGATACAACGCTCGAGCAGTTCCCCATAAGCCATACACTTCCGTAGCGACTCTTGAGGTGGTGTAAAGAGCGATGTTACTGGAAAGTGGAATCCTGGGAACCAATGACTTGGAGCGATGGACCTCGCTACACCCTATGGCAATCCGATGAAAGGGTTTGGGTTTGGTGAATTCTTGGAGAACCTTACCTGCCATCATTTACAGTGCAAACAGTTAAGTACGGAGAAGGTGGTATTACAGTATGGGGGTGTTTTTCGTTGTTAGGGTGTGGTCCACTTATTGCGCTTAAGAAAACGCTAAATGGAGCAGGATATGAACGTATTCTGCAGCATTGTATACTGCGTATAGTAGAGGAACAGTTCGGAGACGATGATTGTATCAGCATGACAATTCATTCTGTCATAAAGCAGCGTCTGTGAAGCACGGTTTCTGGACAATAACATTCCTGAAGCTGAACCAAGTGGAACACCTTTGGGATGGGTTAGAACGTCGACTTCGCTCTAAATCCCAGTGTCTGGCTCTTGCGGAATAATGGGTTGTCATTCCTCCACAGGCATTCAGACTCCGCACTGAAAATGTCACCAACAGCACTCAAGTCATCATGAGGGCAAAGGGTAGACCCACCCCATATTAATGTCCACTAATAGGTGTACAGATACTTTAGATCAGGTAGTGTACGTAACTAGTAGAACAGTTCGTTATGGAAGGGACATTCCCCGTACATAGTATTTGTAAGATAACTTCGAAAGAAACAGAGAGTATTGCACAATATGTAAGTTATAGATCAGGGGTGCCCAACCTTTTAGCATAGTTGGGTCACACTGGAAGAAGCCGATTATCTTTCGGGCCACACATAAAACACTTAACACTCCTAAAAATAACTGCTGGCCAATGCTCACATCTTGGGCTGCACTGTAATTTGCTTTGGGCCACATGTGACCCATCGACAGCAGGTTGTACACATCTGCTTTAGATAAAGAGATGCCGTATGAAACGAGTTTGGATGTCAAAAGAGAAATGCGTGGAAACTTTGACGAATACCGCAGTATAGTCTTGTCGAAAGACCTCCGTCACAATTCTGACTACATACAAAGGCTGACAGTGGCACCAAAGTTAGAGTCAAGACAGTCATGGCTGATAAAGGAGCTGAAACTTTGTGTAGCAAAGTCAAACCAGCAATGCTAACTCCGTTTTAGAATGTTCATTTACAAAAGACAATAAAATGGTACTGCCCAGCTGAATTCACTAAGCAGATTCAGAAGGATGTAGGTTGCAGTAGGTATTGGGAGATGAAAAAGCTTGCACAGGATAGAGTAGCATGGAGAGCTGCATCAAACCAGTCTCAGGACTGAAGACCACAACAACAACAACAGCTGAATTCTCGCGCCATTGAAAGGATGAGTGTTATAGATATTAGTGCGATAGGCATTGACAAACCGCTGAGATCGCTAAAATGAAAAAGGACCTCAGGGTCCGATGATATTCCTTTGAGATTTTGTACAGAATTTGTTATTGAGTAAACCTTTCTTTTACACATAATATACTGTAAATCGCTCGAACAAGAAACTGTACAAAAACAACCGGAAGAAAGCACGGGCCACACCTGACTACAGGTAGGGTGGCAGAAGCGATCCACAAAACCATCGCCAGTGTCACTCAGATCGATCTGTTGTAGTTTCTTGCAATACATTAGGAGCTCAAATTTAACCCATTAGTTGTTAATTTTTTCTGCAATCTATGTTTATTTCTCGTTTACCCGATTGACATACAGGCAGATAAAAATAATGCAGAATAAAAAATTAAATAACCTTGACATAAACGCTATATGGGGTGGTCGGAAACAGTCTGTAAAGTTTGTAAGGCTGTTGCAGGGTGCCTTGTGCTGAAATTCGATGCGTTGCGCCGTTTCCGAGTTCATTAGCATTGATGTTATCCAATTAGGTTGTTGAGCGCACAAATTCAAGTGTTAGGTTTCCTAAAGCCGAACAACAGACCGATACAAAAATTGGATGTGGGACGATAGTAAGGACTGAACCCGAGCCAAAGACTGGGTGGTCTCGTGCGTTGTCGGCCGCGGTGGCTGAGCGGTTGTAGGCACTTCAGTCAGGAACCACGCGGCTGCTACGGTCGCAGGTTCGAATTCTGCCTCGGGCGTGGATGTGTGTGATGTCCTTAGGTTAGTTAGATTTAAGTAGTTCTAAGTTTAGGGGACTGATGACCTCAGCTGTTAAGCCCCATAGTGCGTAGAGCCATTTGTGCCATTTGTCTCGAGCGTTATCATCTACGCTACGAGAACAACTGACTTATTGTATCTGGAAGGCCAGTTGAATTTGCGCGCAACGGCCTGATTGGCTAATTTCAGTGGTAATTAACTCGGAATTGGGGCAACGTATCGAATTTTTTTCTGAACAGTTATTTCTCATCACAGCCCGCTCTGCAACAGTCTCACAAGCTTTTCTGATTGTTTCTGACCACAGTGTATATCAGTCGATTCCCAAACGGGTATCATGGCACATGCCACTTTCATTTTACGTTTTCTTTTATTTTTTGTACCAGACAACTAAACATTCAATATGGAGCCCCATATTGCACACAGCGCACTGCCTCCTTCCATTTTCCTAGTGAATTACACTTTTTTTCCCTTCTCTATCATTGTGTGTTCAGTCACATGTCCAGTTCCACAAGTCCGGAGTTCAGCTGGAAGACGTTGAAACCTTCCCGTCTCCCCTATACCTCTTTTGTTAATGATAACCTTCCCTTTTACAATAATCTATGTAACCTTCCCTTAGGATTTCTATCTCTTGCTTAATAATAACAAATGAAACTTTCCCTCTGAAATTTATTCTCTTTTTCTATCTTCACATACAAATTTAATTGCTGCTTATTAAAAGTGATTTTCTGATTATTTCGACGAAACATAGAATGTGTCGTCGTCGTGGCCCTCAGTTGTCATCTGCAATAACTCAAAACTGTTCCTTACCTTTTTTACTGTTACTGGATCGCCATCTGACTGCAACATCGAACTGCGACATGAATATACTTACTATGGTTTACTATACTTTATTAACTGCTGGTGGGCTGTCATAATAAGCGGCTGTATTTATTACCAAAGTTGACGTTATTCTTTAATAGCAAAGCTGACGTTATTCTTTAATTAATTTGACTGAAGTTACGTAATTCATAGTTACACTTTTTCTTGACAACAATAAAATTTTTGCAAAGTTTTATGTTGATGGTTTTTGGGATGGATTATAAATTGTAATGCAACATTGCTGGCAAAAATTAATTATATTCTGAAAACGCTTCAAATATTTACTGTTGGTAGTGAAACGATTTTACAAACGTTCAAATGGGACTTACATTTTACAATAATCTACAACTAGCATTGCGCAAACATACCTTCAGTAGTCTTGAGTTTCGCAAAGAAAATAATTCAATAATATTAGTTCCTCTTATGATAACAGTTAATTGATGTCTCTGTACATCCGTTTATAATCTCTTATAAATCATAGCTGGTGGCTGGCAGGCACACTACTCCTCTCAACCTCTCGCTCCAGACCTGCTACCAACTCGCTTCACATCTCGCTTACTACTGACTTCCTACGAACGCAAAAGTGCGGTCTCTCCTGCCATCAATGCTTTCTGGTGCAGAAAATCCCTGCTACCATTACAAAATGTATCAATGCGCGGTCTTTCCCGCTCTTTTCTTAAAATGTATCCATACGCGGTCTCTCCCGCCCTTTTTAAAATTGTATCAATTTGCTGTCTCTCTTGTCAACAATACTTTGGTGCAGACATTCCCTGCTACCACTATTATTTCCAACATGACAAATATTAATTATTTCTACTTAATCCTATTAATAAAATATAAACATCTTTCATAAATTGTGATTTGACAATAGACAATAGAAATGTACACGTCTTACAACGTTAAGTGGTTGCCTTCAGTTATGACGTCCTACTCTTTTTCGATTAGAAACTGAGGGCGATTGACTATGATCTGACTTTGTCACCATCATTCTGTATTGCAGTAGTGGCCTATTTTCATTCGTGAGGCAGTAGATGATGCGGGCGTTCAGCAAATGCTACATATATTATGTTGGTGAACAATGGAGTACAATTTCTTACCTCTAATTCCCATACGGTGCTTCTGCACATTCCAGTACAATTTCTTACCTCTAATTCCCATACGGTGCTTTTGCACATTCCAGTCCAATTTGTCAATTTCGCTCATATGATTCTTGTATTCTGCTATCATTCTTGGCTGTGGAAACTGTACTTGTTGATTCTCTGCATTACTCCATCTCTTTGTTTGGATTAGTGGATGCACTGTCTCGTGGTTTGATAAGAGATTTACACTACTGTTATCTTTCCTTATTACTGCCATTATCTCCATGTCCTTGCCAAATCTATAGTCATACGTTCCTCTTTGTTTCTTTTTAGTGATCTTCTCACCTTTTATGAGACAGTTATTCATTCGGATTGTTTGGGAGGTTACAGTCGCCCTTACTTTCATTTCTGAGAGCTCTTTCATCAAGTGGAAACTCGTGAAAACTTATAAAAATGGATTTTATTAAGACACAAATCATATTCATTACAGCTGATTCACGAAGTCCAGAAACTGAAACATCACTAGAATACTTCGATTTTCCATTATAGATTGACGTACGATGGCAGTAACAACTTCAGGAAGAGCGTATGGCCCACTGTTTCAGTCCGAATCTCATTGGTTTTAAGCCAGTGAATTGTTTTAGATAATGGTGTCCGTAACATAGAATCATTTGCTCATCAATGCCTAGGCTACAAGGAAAACTTGAAATTTCATGAAATTATTATTCACCAAGCCTATCAAGGGGCGAATTTGGTTTTTTCCCCTCTTTCGTCAGATGGTATTGCGTTCAGATGTGTGTTATCATTGAAGTAAAGGTAATGGCTGAATTCCATATATCTGTTGCGGCTCACTGGCGTACGCATCTTATATCAAATTCCTCATATTCATTCCAACAAAACTGTTCCTGTGGGAAAGTATGGTACTCATTGTAGAGTAGTCATCATCATCTTCGTTTCTCCTCTATCCAACATCTGGTCGGGTTGGGGTATCAATGGTACTTCGCCACTTTACTCGGTCTTTCCACCATTCTTCTTCCACAATTTGGTTCCATATCAGTTTTCTCCTCCTTAAACTCATCTTTATTGTGTCAATCCATCTTGTTCTCGGTCTTCCCCTTGGCGTCTTGACCTCAACCTTGAACTCCATCACCGGCCGGGGTGGCCGAGCGGTTCTAGGCGCTACAGTCTGGAACCGCGTAACCGCTACGATCGCAGGTACGAATCCTGCCTCGGGCATGGATGTGTGTGATGTCCTTAGGTTAGTTAGGTTTAAGTATTTCTAAGTTCTAGGGGACTGATGACCTCAGATGTTAAGTCCCATAGTGCTCAGAGCCATTTGAATAATTTGAACTCCATCATTCTTCTTGGTATTCTTCCCTCTCCCATCATCTTCACATGCTCAAACCATGTTAATCTATTTTTTTCAATTTCATCAGTCAATTTCTCCACGCCAATTTCCTTCCAAACATCTTCATTTTTCACTCTGTCTCTCCTCGTCTTCCCTAGCATACTTCTCAGAAACTTCATTTCACTGGATTGTATCCTGCTCTCCTCTATTATACCGCCGGCCGCGGTGGTCTCGCGGTTCTAGGCGCGTAGTCCGGAACCGCGCGGCTGCTACGGTCACAGGTTCGAATCCTGCCTCGGGCATGGATGTGTGTGATGTCCTTAGGTTAGTTAGGTTTAAGTAGTTCTAAGTTCTAGGGGACTGGTGATCACAGCTGTTAAGTCCCATAGTGCTCAGAGCCATTTGAACCATTTGAATATCTTATACTCGTAGTGAAAGTCTCTGAGTCGTAAATTAGTATGGGTGTGAAGTAAGTCTTGTATAGCACCAGCTTGCACCTCTTTGGCGCTTCCCTTCCTCACACCAAGCCCCTCTCACACTGGTAAAATGTACTACTCTGTTGTATTCTTTTGCTAATTTCTGTCTCCAAACGATCATTCCCCATTAATACACTTCCCAAATATTTAAAGATGTCCACTACTTCAATATCCCGTCCTTTAATATGAATTTGTCGCTTGCCCTCTCCATCCCCTCTGGTTACCACCATGGTCTTGCTTTTCTCCACACTAAATTTGATTCCATATTTCTCGACCTTATCATTTAGGATGTCTATTTGTTTTTATACCTCCTTACTGCTTGTTCCCCACACCACAATGTCATCCGCAAATAGTAACAGCTTCATCTCCCTTCCGCTATGGGCTTCTTTCGTCTCTTTGAATATTTCATCCATCACCATTATAAATAGTAGTGGTGATATCACACTTCCTTGTCTTAGTCCCGTAACATTTTTAAACCACTCAGTTCCTCCAACTGGTGTAACTGGTGTCTGCACACAACTAGAGCTTTTTTCATACATTGCCTGGATGACTTGAAGTGTTTGCTTTCCAACTCACTTTCTCTTCAAGGTTGCCCATACCTTTTCCCTGGGGACACTGTCATATGCTTTCACTAGGTCGACAAATGTCATCACCATATGTTTCCCATTCTCCTAATGTCTATCAATCAACTGTCTCACACTAAAGATTGGATCCACTGTTGACCTACCATGACGAAAGCCATACTGCTCCTCTTCTAACTGCCCTTCCACTTTTTCTCTCACTCTTCTTTCCAGTATCCTCTCCATTATTTTTGCTACTTGGGGCATGAGTGTGATCCCTCGATAGTTGTCACATACTTTCCTGTCACCCTTCTTGAAAATTGGGATTATTATTCCCGTTCCCCATTCTTCAGGTACACATTTTTGGGTCCAAATGCATCTTATTAGTCTATATAGCCACGCTAGCCCAACTGGTCCAGCTGCCTTTATCATCTCCATCTATCCCAGGTGCCTTTCCTGTTTTCATTTTTCTCAGAGCTAGTTCCACTTCTAACATCCTTATATCCTCCTCATCTTCCAGACCCCTGCCCCCTGCCGTACTTCTATTCCTTTTCCATTGCGGTTCTTCACATTTAGTAATTTATCAAAGTACTCTTTCCATCTTTTCCTTATCTCCTCTGGTTGCATTAATAGCTCTCCGCTTTCCCCTTTCACTAGCTTTGTTTATGTTTTTTCCTTCCTCATGCTCTTTGTAATTCCATATATTATCCTCTTACCACTAGCAACATCTTTTTCCAACTCTCGGGTGAATTTCTCCCAGCTTTTCCTCTTTTCTTCTGCTACCATTTTTTTACACTCATTTTTACTATCCTCGTATTTCCTTTTACTTTCAGTTGTTCGGCCTCTGTTCCATTCATGGCAGGCTTTCTTCTTTTCTTTTACTGCCTCCTTCACCCTCTCATTCCACCATGGTGTCTCCTTTTCCTTTACCCTTCCGGACACTCTGCCACAGGTCTCCTCAGCAGAGCTTACAAACGCTTCTTTGAACTTACCCCACTCCTCTTCCACATTGCCATACACGGATCTGGGAATTTTACGCTCAAGCAACTCCTTAAACTTTTCTTGTACCATGCCATCCTTTAGTTTCCACACTTTTATTTTCCTTTCCCCTTCTTCCTTTGTGTCTTTCAACTCATCGAATCTCATCCTTGCCACCACCACTTGATGATCTCCATCAAGAGCTTCTCGTGGTAGTGCAGTTACATCCGTCAACTGTCACCGATTTTTCTTTTCCGCCAGAACGTAATCGACGACCGTCTTCGTCCGTCTAACATCCCATCCATATGTCGTTATCTTCTGGCTATTCTTTTTACGGAATCATGTGTTGCCCACAATTAGCCAGATTCTTTCACAGAAATCAATCAGTCTCTCTCCTTCCTCATTTTTCCTCCCATATCCATATGGGCCAATTATCTCCTCCCTCCCTAGCCTTTCTTTGCCTACCTGCGCATTTAGGTCATCTATTACTATTGCTTCCACATGTATAATTATACCCTCTAATACCTCCAGAAAATCCTTTATATTCTTTATTTACTGTTTGTGGTGCATGTACTTGGATGAAGTCCTTCATTACATTCCTTGTCCTCAGCCGAATCCTCATCACCCTATCACTTGTGTGTTCCACTGCTTCCACATATTCCTCTGGGTTTGGTTTTACTACGATACCTACTCCATTTTTGGCTTCTTGTCCACCACTCCAGTAGAGTGTGTAGCCTTTCCTCATTTTCCTCCTTCCCTTCCATCTAACTTCACTAAGTCCCATCAGTTCTATATTCTCCTTTTCCATTAAGTCTATCAACTTTTCCGCCTTCCCAGTAAGGGTCATCTCAAAAATGGTTCAAATGGCTCTGAGCACTATGGGACTCAACTGCTGTGGTCATCAGTCCCCTAGAACTTAGAACTACTTAAACCTAACTAACCTAAGGACATCACACACATCCATGCCCGAGGCAGGATTCGAACCTGCGACCGTAGCGGTCGCGCGGTAAGGGTCATCACATTAATGATACCCACCTTCATTGTGTTGGTGCCTACTCGCCCACTTCTCACAATTCCCCCAGCACCCGAAGAACTGCGCGTCGCCTGCAGGGAACGCCCTAACCTTTTCCAAGGCTGCTTTTGAAGTATCATTTCATATGTAGACTATTATTACGATGGGGTCGCCACTCCCAAAGGCATTTTAGAGCTACTGCCAACATATGTTTAGGCCGCTCCTAACATGAAGAACAGACGTCATTTGTAGCCACCCCTCTGGAGTACAGACGCTATGGGAAGTAAGATACGGAGACAATTCTTCCGCTCATCCACCGTTGGGACTTATAAAATCCTCTTCCGCTTTCCAACCGTTGTATGTCTTCACCTGTTACCCTGGCGAGGGGCCCTTATAGGGTACTACCATCCGGAGCCAGATGGACCCAGGTTTTTTAACGGGGTCGTTACTCCTCCCCCTCCTCCTTCCTCACCACTTGCAAGATGAGGCCCTGGGCTTGGAACCGGCACTGGCGGAGTTCGTAGAGAATTCTTTTATGCATTCATGAATTTTATGCGTTAACTCAAAGCTGTGTAGTTATCGGACACTTTTCTTGGCAATCAAATTCAGTACTTGTTCATCAAGAAATTCTTCGAAGCACTCAGCTGCAGACTTCCCTTTTAGACTTTAACTGCTGCTACCAAACTGTATCTGTGGTGTTCAATTCTGCTATGTCGGCGGAGGTTTTATTCTAATTTGCTACCTCTGTTGTCCAGTTAGAAGTAATATTAGCTTTCATTTTGTACCTGCGATGGCCTGCACTATCCTCACCCTCTCTTTCATTAGCATGAACATTCAAGGTACCTGCCGCACCAGCTGGAAAGTATCTTCCGATGTATTTCCATCGACATCATAACAGTTAGACTTCTCATCCAAGCGATCTGGAGGGAGCTCTTCAATGTCAGTGGTCTCATTCACTTCCTCCTCGTCAGCAGAATAAGCAGTGAAAATGGGGTCATTTGTAATTTCTTCAGTTTCTGTTATAGAATGTGCTTTATGGCGGCTCAATCTGCCTCTGGAGAAAAGAAAAACTAAAGGTGGTTTTAGGCGGAACCTGTCTTGGGCCCCAAATGAGGATCAAAATTCAGAGAGTTCTCATGGGAAAAGAAAATAGCCCTTGGTAATAAATAATCAGTAAACATCTTCTAAAACCATTACAGAATACCCAAGTACATAGTTGCTGGAACTTATTTACGTAATAGTATAACTTATGCTGTTTTGAAAATATCCAACACTTGTACCACAGAAAAACTTTACTTCTTCACACAAATAATCTTGTACTGCTTTCGCGATTAACAACTGACTAATAATCGATGTACAAGCTTGGCAAATGTCTAGTCTAGACAATAATGCAAAATAGTAACAATATCTGCCAACGTAATTACTCATACAAAGTTTCCGTTACAAAGACAAATCCGCAAATCGGGATGATGGAATATAATGGATTAAAGAGATATCTCGAATAGAATGACTTCCATGCATTCTCTTTCGAATGGGAAAATACTATTGTTGATCCCAACCTACATAGGTAGGAATGATCATCAAAATAAAATAAGAGAAATCAGAGCTCGAACAGAAAGGTTTAGGTGTTCGTTTTTCCCGCGCGCTGTTCGGGAGTGGAATGGTAGAGAGATAGTATGATTGTGGTTCGATGAACCCCCTGCCAAACACTTAAGTGTGAATTGCAGAGTAATCATGTAGATGTAGATGTAGAACATGTGTCATACAACATTCAACTCGTACTTTTATACCGAGCGAGGTGTCGCAGTGGTTACCACGCTGGAGGACGACGGTTCAAACTTACGTCCGGCTATCCAGATTTAGGTTTTCCGTGATTTTCCTAAATCGCTTCAGGAAAATGCCGGGATGATTCCTTTGGAAGCGCAAGTCCGATTTTCTCCCCATCCTTGACAAAGTCCGAGCTTGTGCTCCGTCTCTGATGACCTCGATGTCGACGGGACTTTAAACCCAATCTTCGTTTCCTTTCTTCCTTCGTACTTTTCTCGCATGGAATCCTGAAAGTCAGCGTTCAAGACAGTCAGGTAGTATAATATTTCACTCAGTAACATATCACTGCTAATTAAAGAATGTCCGATCACATGAGGTCTCAAATGAAATTTGTGGCTGGATTAAGGATTATTAGTAGAGATGACGCAGCATATTGTCTTGGACAGAGAGGCATCGACAGATATAGAGGTACATGTAGCCGCGTCCCAGGGAAGTGTGATGAGAGCCTTTCTGTTTATGTTGTCTGTTAAAAAATGACCTGGCAGGAAATAGGAATAGTAACCGCAAACTTTCTACAGACGATGCTGTTATTTGTACTGAAGTACTATCTGGGAAAAGTTGGTAAGAATATTAGGTCAGATACTTACAAGATTTCAAAGAGGTGCAAAGATAAGCAACGTGCTTCAGATGCTCAGGAATGTAAAACTGTGAACTTAACAAAATGCTAAGGCACAGTTTTTTTTTTTTTTTTTTTTTTTTTTTTTTTGCCCAATGGACACTTGAAGATAGACAACTGTGCCGCACAAGTCTACTTACAGAGTTTCAAGAATCAGTATTAATTGAGAAATCTAAGAATGTTATACAGTCCCCTAAATACGGGGTATTTCAGGAGGAATTGTCAGTATTCAGCGACATGACAGGAACCATCATTCGAAGCAAAGAGTCTAGAAACCATGGTCACTAAAATGCATAACTTAAGAACTATTAGCAACTTTTCATCTTCGATATTGTGAAACAAACATCTTGTACACCAAGCTCTTTGCTTTCAATATTTTTGGAGGCGGTAGCATGAGCCAAATCAAGAAAAAATTGTCTAGTAAACTTGGGCTCTAAAATGCTTACCTTAAGGACTATGAACACTTGTTCAGTAGAAGAGGATGTATATCGCAATAGCGAAGATAAACAAGTGTTTATAGCTGTTAAGGTATACATTTTAGAGCTCTGGTTTACTGCACATTTTGTTCTTATTTCGTTACGTACTTATAACCTATCAAAATCTTGCAGTAGAAGTGATTTGTTTCAAAGTATCGAGAATGAAAATGAACTCATCGTCCTTGAAGCATGCATTTTAGGGTCCACGTTTACAATACATTTTGCTTGGAATGATCGTTCCTGTCATATCCCTGAACACTGCCCGTTCTTGGTGGGACACTCTGTATGGCACCCATAGGTACCGCGAAAACAAGATCAGACAAGTTGCAGCGCTCACAGAGAGATTAAACCATTCTTCCCGCGCTGCATACGTGAATGAAAAATGAAGAAACCCCAATACGTGGTACAATGGCAATATCTGTGCCATGCACTTCACAATGAATTGCAGAGAACGGGTGTAGATGTACATGCAGACTCAAGAGCGTATCGAATACGCGCAATTGATCCGACATTTTGCGTTTGTTCTCTGGCCTTCGTCTCTCCTGTGTTGTCACTTCGCGTGTCAGCTGATCCCCAAGGGCGACCGGTGGAGTCTCGCTGCAACGGAGATATCAGATAACCGTCGGCTGGCCAGTCTGCAGCTTGCTACGTGACGCACTGTGTGATGTCACGAGAGCCCCCGTCCGGGTATCTCCCGCGAACCGGTGCGCAGGAAGCAGAAGTCTGCGCCGGAAGTGTCACTCCACGAAGTCCACCAACATTGTTTTCCAATAGTTGGGCAGTGTTCTTCACATACCGCGCATAACGTTGTACTAAGGAAGTAAGATTTCTAGGGGGGTTAACGTTGAATTGGAGAGGTTTCTGTCACAAGTGCCGTCGGGACCTGTCCATGTAACATGAGAGTGAGATGCCCGAAAAGTAACTATTCAGAGTAGACCAGTAATCCCCCGATTCTTTAAGGAATCCAACCATCATGTGTAAAACTGCTTCGAACGTCTGATTGGTTTACAAATGAGTTAATGTGTCAAATGTTTGACGTTAAGAATTTAAGAGGTTTAAAAAAGGTTTGAAATTATGCTTAAAAGTTTGTCGGAAGTCACTATGTGGTCTCATTATGAAACATTGGATGAATATAACCTGCGTAATTTGCACTCCATTTTAAGCAAATGCTAGTTTTCGCGCATCTAATTATCTATGATGTCATATCTCCTGCACTACCTGCCGTAGTATGATATAATTTTGCAGGTACATTCAGTGGTGTATGTCGAAAACTGTGTTGCGAATAGAGTCCGCAGTAAAGAAATAATAAATTAAGCGTCACGTCTTAAGTTGAAGTTGTACTGCGTGTTCAGCGAAAATGTCGTAAGCGAGAAACTTGTTTCCCAAGCTGCGACATCGTCGCGCATCTAGTAGTTTTACTGACAACATGACTCGTGCATGTGATGTGATTTATATGTATTTGACGATTCTGGTGCTGATTCCGCATTTAACATTTGACAATGCCACTATGACTGCAGTGCATTAGGACTTTGTTTTTATGAGACAGATCTGATGATGGTCATTAAAGACCGAAACCGGTAATCTGTTAAACAGAAAAGATTGTGACCATAGACGTAAATTAAAGGAAACTTATTAAACTTGTTTCCTTTCATCACTTTGCGGGGGTGTTAGTGAGAAAAGGTTTCGTAAAGGTTTAAAATTATATATACAGATTTCCGGAAGTCACTAAGTGCTCTCATCCCCAAATAATGGATGAATGAAGTCCAGGCCTTTGCACACCGTCAATTGCGTTGTCTCAAGCCAAACACGCAGTTTCTAACTGCAATACTTGTCCTGTTGTGCTAAAATTTTAATATAAGATTATGACAGCATTTTAAATTTTTAAATTCGGTCAATAATTGGGTGAAATATTGAAAATCACAAGTTTTTTGCCCCTGGAAGCCGTTAGATAGGCAATCGTCAACTGATATTTTGTTTCGGGTTCCGCAATAATCAAAGGGGACCGTACGAACTTTCCCTCCCCGATTTGATTCATATTGACAGGCTGAGAAGGGGACGGCTAGGACTTCCTACATATGTAAACAGCAAGACACAACTCTCAACCGTTTTCGCCAAAATCGAATTTGAACATTTTACGCGTGCCTACATACACCGTATGGTCGCTAGTAATCAAGGATTCCGCAGCCAAGGCAGTAAGCGCTCAGTTTCAGAAGTGCGAGGTCAGCGGACTGAGTCTCGCTTGAGGTACTCTTTTTTTATTTTGTTCCCACGCGATTTTAACAACAGATATGCGTGGTACGCCGCAAAACTGTGTTAGTTGAGCACCGCTTACGAATGTAACCCAAGCTCGTTTTACAATAGACACAATAAAAAAATCATGCGCATGCCAAGATTCGGTGTTCATTACAAGTGCTTTATGTCGCAGTCATTATTGTTTTCCATGTTTATGTGATCAGTATCATCCTAATTCGTACAGTACTCCATAGGTCACGCATTATACTTGCCACACATGTAGATAAAATATTATAAATAAGATGATGTGCCGATTTGATCTCAGTACGAAAATATTTTTCTGCTTTTTCAAGGTAAAGATTATGAAAATAATAAACGAATCATTCAATAACGACAGTTTGCACAGTCATAGTAATTACGTGGGACGCAAAAAAAAGAAGAGAAAAAGAAGTGCAGGCAGCGATTTTCCAACCATGCATCTAGCTCTCCTGAACCTGACCTCTTAACACACTCGGCTGCGGACTCCTCGACAATCAGCGACAATGCAAAATATATAAATACGCGTAAAATGTTCAAAATCGAAAACGGGAAAGAACTGTGTCTTCATGTTGAGATATGTTGAAGTCGTAGTCGTGTCCTACACAACCTGTCAATATGAATGAGACCAATGAGGGGAAGTTCGTATGGTCCCCTCGTTAGTAATATAGACCACTAGAGTGTATTTAGAATAAGCTCACCAGACAAAGTATTAGTCACCCGCTTAAAAGCATACATTGACACCAGACGTTCATGTGACCCTCCACTGCTGACTTGCACATGACAGTGAAATACTGAGTATGTACCAATCCGTAGTATGGAAGGAGCGTAGTAAGGTGGGGCGACGTGAAAACGTGACAGAATGCCCGAAAGGAGCTATCGTGTTTGGATCACACCGTTAATGAGGTTGCCCAATTTGTTGATGTACCAACACTTGCTATCCTACGTGTCTACACGAAATGGTGTACTGCCCCACAATATAATATGACGTACGAGCAGTGGTCGTAAAAAGATCCCATCTGACAGAGACCAGTGGTGCGTGTAACTGCTTTGTTGATAACAATCGGTTTAAAAACCGAACATGAATTACTGCTGTCACTGATCACAGGTCTTCGCAATCACTTTCCGAGAGAACATTCCGAAGGAAACTCATGCGATAGAGACTGAGTCACGTACGTAGCAAAAGGGCATTGCTCACAGCGGCTCATAAATTGCACGTCTTAAATAGGCAAAGCAATAGAGAAATACGACAATAGCTGATTGGAAGCGTGTAGTGTGCTCCGACGAGTCACGTGTTTGCCTATTTTCAAATATACAACTTTATAATATGAGCAGCCATAGCCACTGAAACTCATGGTAAATTGAAGTTGAAAAAACCACAAGCAGCTGTTAATTGATGATTTATTCACACGACTGGTTTCGCTGCGTTAAAGCATTATCTTCAGGTGATAATACGTACAAAGAAAAACATCCTTGTGATCTATATACTTAAAAAATTAATGACAGCCAATGAAAAAAACATAAATGAAAAGTACTCACAGTAGTGTCACATAGATTAGCAACGGAGACGTCACGAACGTTCATAGTCACTGAATCCAGCACAACAAAGAGGGGATATTGTGAAAAAATAATAACCGGCAGAACTTTGGGGCGAATAGTGAAGGGGATGAGGCACAGTAGGTAGTCGGGACAGAGGAACGAACGTATCAGATACTACACATTTAATGTATCCGAAGTTGCGAATATGGACAACCATAAAATGTAGAATGGAATGATGACAGTGAAAATTTGTGTCGGACCAGGGCTCGAACACATATTTCCCACTTATCGCCAGCTGTCGCCTTACCTTTTGGCTATCCGTTCACGACTCAGAGCTATACCCAAACTTCCATACGTCGTCAACCATGCGTCTGCAACCTGTACTCGTACATCCATTATGTACTCGTATATTCCCGTATAGGTGAGACATTTCACTTGAAAGTCGCTTGCCGGCTGCCAGCGGGTAAATACTATACTGCAGTGCCTTTGTTATTCTGAATTACGATGCACAGTTCCTTTGGACATCAATGCATTTCATAACGGCTGTAGTCTCTGCATTTTCTGTTCCTCTGGACATACATGTATGTCCAAAGGAACTTTGTATCGTAATTCAGAATAACACAGGCACTGCAATATCGTATTTATCAGATACTAGGAGACCATATTTATAATGGCAAACGCTTTAGTTGGGTGTCACCTCGGTAAAGCACTGGAGGACAGCACCGCCTCCAATGGTTTAACGAAGCGACAACCTACTACAGCGTTTGCCATTATAAACAGGGTCTCCTAGTATCTGATATGCTCATTCCCCTGTCCGACTAGTTTGCTATTGTGTCTCATCCCCTGTACTGTTCTTCCAATAATCTACTGGTTATTATTTGTTGACTACTTCCCCTCTCCCCCCCATGAACCATGGACCTTGCCGTTGGTGGGGAGGCTTGCGTGCCTCAGCGATACAGATAGCCGTACCGTAGGTGCAACCACAACGGAGGGGTATCTGTTGAGAGGCCAGACAAACGTGTGGTTCCTGAAGAGGGGCAGCAGCCTTTTCAGTAGTTGCAAGGGCAACAGTCTGGATGATTGACTGATCTGGCCTTGTAACAATAACCGAAACGGCCTTGCCGTGCCGGTACTGCGAACGGCTGAAAGCAAAGGGAAACTACAGCCGTAATTTTTCCCGAGGGCATGCAGCTTTACTGTATGATTACATGATGATGGCGTCCTCTTGGGTAAAATATTCCGGAGGTAAAATAGTCCCCCATTCGGATCTCCGGGCGGGGACTACTCAAGAGGATGTCGTTATCAGGAGAAAGAAAACTGGCGTTCTACGGATCGGAGCGTGGAATGTCAGATCCCTTAATCGGGCAGGTAGGTTAGAAAATTTAAAAAGGGAAATGGATAGGTTGAAGTTAGATATTGTGGGAATTAGTGAAGTTCGGTGGCAGGAGGAACAAGACTTCTGGTCAGGTGACTACAGGGTTATAAACACAAAATCAAATAGGGGTAATGCAGGAGTAGGTTTAATAATGAATAGGAAAATAGGAATGCGGGTAAGCTACTACAAACAGCATAGTGAACGCATTATTGTGGCCAAGATAGATACGAAGCCCACACCTACTACAGTAGTACAAGTTTATATGCCAACTAGCTCTGCAGATGACGAAGAAATAGATGAAATGTATGACGAGATAAAAGAAATTATTCAGATTGTGAAGGGAGATGAAAATTTAATAGTCATGGGTGACTGGAATTCCAGTGTAGGAAAAGGGAGAGAAGGAAACATAGTAGATGAATATGGATTGGGGGACAGAAATGAAAGAGGAAGCCGCCTGGTAGAATTTTGCACAGAGCACAACATAATCATAACTAACACTTGGTTTAAGAATCATGAAAGAAGGTTGTATACATGGAAGAACCCTGGAGATACTAAAAGGTATCAGATAGATTATATAATGGTAAGACAGAGATTTAGGAACCAGGTTTTAAATTGTAAGACATTTCCAGGGGCAGATGTGGACTCTGACCACAATCTATTGGTTATGACCTGTAGATTAAAACTGAAGAAACTGCAAAAAGGTGGGAATTTAAGGAGATGGGACCTGGATAAACTGAAAGAACCAGAGGTTGTACAGAGATTCAGGGAGAGCATAAGGGAGCAATTGACAGGAATGGGGGAAATAAATACAGTAGAAGAAGAATGGGTAGCTTTGAGGGATGAAGTAGTGAAGGCAGCAGAGGATCAAGTAGGTAAAAAGACGAGGGCTAGTAGAAATCCTTGGGTAACAGAAGAAATATTGAATTTAATTGATGAAAGGAGAAAATATAAAAATGCAGTAAGTGAAACAGGCAAAAAGGAATACAAACGTCTCAAAAATGAGATCGACAGGAAGTGCAAAATGGCTAAGCAGGGATGGCTAGAGGACAAATGTAAGGATGTAGAGGCCTATCTCACTAGGGGTAAGATAGATACCGCCTACAGGAAAATTAAAGAGACCTTTGGAGATAAGAGAACGACTTGTATGAATATCAAGAGCTCAGATGGAAACCCAGTTCTAAGCAAAGAAGGGAAAGCAGAAAGGTGGAAGGAGTATATAGAGGGTCTATACAAGGGCGATGTACTTGAGGACAATATTATGGAAATGGAAGAGGATGTAGATGAAGATGAAATGGGAGATATGATACTGCGTGAAGAGTTTGACAGAGCACTGAAAGACCTGAGTCGAAACAAAGCCCCCGGAGTAGACAATATTCCATTGGAACTACTGACGGCCGTGGGAGAGCCAGTCCTGACAAAACTCTACCATCTGGTGAGGAAGATGTATGAGACAGGCGAAATACCCTCAGACTTCAAGAAGAATATAATAATTCCAATCCCAAAGAAAGCAGGTGTTGACAGATGTGAAAATTACCGAACTATCAGCTTAATAAGTCACAGCTGCAAAATACTAACACGAATTCTTTACAGACGAATGGAAAAACTAGTAGAAGCCAACCTCGGGGAAGATCAGTTTGGATTCCGTAGAAACACTGGAACACGTGAGGCAATACTGACCTTACGACTTATCTTAGAAGAAAGATTAAGGAAAGGCAAACCTACGTTTCTAGCATTTGTAGACTTAGAGAAAGCTTTTGACAATGTTGACTGGAATACTCTCTTTCAAATTCTAAAGGTGGCAGGGGTAAAATACAGGGAGCGAAAGGCTATTTACAATTTGTACAGAAACCAGATGGCAGTTATAAGAGTCGAGGGACATGAAAGGGAAGCAGTGGTTGGGAAGGGAGTAAGACAGGGTTGTAGCCTCTCCCCGATGTTGTTCGATCTGTATATTGAGCAAGCAGTAAAGGAAACAAAAGAAAAATTCGGAGTAGGTATTAAAATTCATGGAGAAGAAATAAAAACTTTGAGGTTCGCCGATGACATTGTAATTCTGTCCGAGACAGCAAAGGACTTGGAAGAGCAGTTGAATGGAATGGACAGTGTCTTGAAAGGAGGATATAAGATGAACATCAACAAAAGAAAAACAAGGATAATGGAATGTAGCCTAATTAAGTCGGGTGATGCTGAGGGAATTAGATTAGGAAATGAGGCACTTAAAGTAGTAAAGGAGTTTTGCTATTTGGGGAGCAAAATAACTGATGATGGTCGAAGTAGAGAGGATATAAAATGTAGGCTGGCAATGGCAAGGAAAGCGTTTCTGAAGAAGAGAAATTTGTTAACATCCAGTATTGATTTAAGTGTGAGGAAGTCATTTCTGAAAGTATTCGTATGGAGTGTAGCCATGTATGGAAGTGAAACATGGACGATAAATAGTTTGGACAAGAAGAGAATAGAAGCTTTCGAAATGTGGTGCTACAGAAGAATGCTGAAGATTAGATGGGTAGATCACATAACTAATGAGGAAGTATTAAATAGGATTGGGGAGAAGAGAAGTTTGTGGCACAACTTGACCAGAAGAAGGGATCGGTTGGTAGGACATGTTCTGAGGCATCAAGGGATCACCAATTTAGTATTGGAGGGCAGCGTGGAGGGTAAAAATCGTAGAGGGAGACCAAGAGATGAATACACTAAGCAGATTCAGAAGGATGTAGGTTGCAGTAGGTACTGGGAGATGAAGAAGCTTGCACAGGATAGAGTAGCATGGAGAGCTGCATCAAACCAGTCTCAGGACTGAAGACCACAACAACAACAACAACTTCCCCTCTTCATGGGGTTGGATTCAGTGACTACGAACGTTAGGATTTTTCACCCATTGACTGACCATATAGTCTGGTATTTCTTGACCTTTTCTCCACTGAGCGTTTCCTCCATTATTACCGACCGCGCTTCATTAAAACTGTTGGGTGAAAGATGTGCCTCTGCAGCACATATACGGCAAAGCTATAGAACTTCTTCTGTATCTCTATATTACTCCATTAATTCTAGTTCATGTATTTTCTTCAAAAAAATTTTTCTGAAGTGAAAACTGCAACCGGAAAAGGATCTTTTGGGGAACATTGTTTTCATAGTTTTAACTGTAGCCATTTCAAAATCAAGCATTGAAATTTTCGGTGACGACCCAGGCGTCTTACTTTCCAATCAATAAAAAATTCTTTCATTCGTATTTTGAGTTTTGTCCGGAAGCAAAGCGCCGGGCACTATGGCCGAGTGGTTCTAGGCGCTTCAGTCCGGAATCGCGCTGCTACTACGGTCGCAGGTTCGAATCCTGCCTCGGGCATGGATGTGTGTGATGTTCTTAGGTTAGCTAGGTGTAAGTAGTTCTAAGTCTAGGGGGCTGATGACCTCAGATGTTAAGTTCCATAGTGCTTAGAGCCATTTGAAGCATTTTGGATGCAAAGCAAATGAAACAGGGAATCCTTCTTCTCTTCCGATGTGAACGTGTATAGCGTACAGTTGTTTGAATTTTTTCAAACAACTTTCAAATGTTTCATCTATAAGAACAGTTCCACTTTCACCCACGATTTTCTCTGCTTTTTCACAATCGAACACCAAGGTTCTTTTGTCAGGAAGAAACCTACACTCATTTTTCATAAAACTACTATCTTCAGTTAGTTTCAAAATGTATTTTCAGTCGAATTTCTGAACTAGTGACAGGGTTCTGGTTCGCCCTAATAGCTTCCCATCTTGCTTTACACAATGCAGTCATGGAGTTCTCGTAATTCGGCATATATAAACCTTTATCTTTCAAATTTTTAAATTCCTCTTCAAAAATTTGGAAACAGGTAGTCTTCTCCGTGGACTCTTTTCTCTGCAGTTATGCATCTTCACTTAATCAGCAAATCTACTTCGTGCGGTAGGCAAGAATGTTGCTGTTCAGCAATGATTCTGCCATTTGTAATTTTTAAACGGCCTCGACACTTAACTCCGTTCTCAATTCACATACAACTAGTTCGTATACTCACCACTTTTTCTGAGCACCCGGTAGCGTTGACCATACTAGAGCAGACACGGCTTCCCTTTCGTTGCTTCAATTGTTTCCATTACTCACAATTAGCTTGGACCTACGAAACTATACGGAAACGAAATCTGTCGGAGTGGGCACTGCCTGACTGACGCTGACTAACACATCCGCTGCTGCTGAACGACTGGCGTAAATCAGTAGTGCCGAGGTTCTGGTCGAAAAACCCACGGTGCAAATGCACCTGGTCGGAAGTTAATAGATATCATACATCACTGTGATACTAAAATCAAAAGATCCTAATGCCATAGAAAATTCCTGTGCTATTTAAAACAGTGGTTGCTACGAAGTAGTCAATATCCCTGGAGTCCGGTAGCTCTAATTATGAAGGAGGTGCTTCAGACGGATACAGCATACCGGAAGAAACTTGTGGACTCTCTTGCTTGCAGAACTGAGTCCATTATCAAGGTTAGAAGCGGTGATCCACGGCAGTGTCTCCTAAGGGTGCTTAATTTGTTTACATTGTGGTTATATTGCTGTGTTTGTGTTGCTGACGTGGGTGGAAAGAAGGCCCCTTCCCGTCACGCCATGACGTGAAAGAAAGTAGACTATCGTCGTACGGGCGGTCCAAGCGGTGCGCTAGGTACACGATTTCTCGACGCGATGTAATTACACCACGGTCGGCGAAGGAAACAGTAACCGGCCGAACCGAATCAGCTCTCTGCATTCCTTCTCTAGTGAAGTACGCCTCAAAATGGTCGCTATCCTCGGCTCCTATATAAACAAAAATTTCTTCTGTTTCCCCATTTTCTTATTTAAACACAATTTCAGTGTTGTAGTTGGTATAACACCAACAGCGTTCTGCAATTTTCAATTTATTGCTAACGCAATTAAGATATCTGATGAGATACTTCACATTATTAGTGGGAAGCATCAGTACGTTCTGATACAGTATAAGGGATAATATGTAACCTCAAACATGCGATATACTGATGTGGAAGCTGTTTAATTCTTAACTATATAACGCAAGATGGTAGGCAACATTGTTTGCACCTGCTTAAAGACCCAGGCTCAGAAACAGCAAGTGTAATCACTGACCTTATTGCTACCTAAAAGTGTCCCCAAAGAGAATGTTCACTGGCGATCACGGTACTCAGTCATTGACAAGTGAGATGACTAAGGTGTTTCTCGCACTCAAATCTCCAGATGACAGACAGTCAAATCAATATGAAACGCTTTATATCGATACAGTATCAACATGGACTCCAATATACACTGAAGCGCCAAAGAAACTGGTATAGGCATGCAAATTCAAATACAGAGATACGTAAACAGGCAGAATACGGCGCTGCGGTCAGCAACGCCTATATACACTACTGGCCATTAAAATTGCTACACCGCGAAGATGACGTGCGACAGACGCGAAATTTAACTGACAGGAAGAAGATGCTGTGATATGCAAATGATTAGCTCTTCAGAGTACTCACACAAGGTTGGCGGCGGTGGCGACACCTACAACGTGCTGACATGAGGAAAGTTTCCAACCGATTACTCATACACAAACAGCAGTTGACCGGCGTTGCCTGGTGAAACGTTGTTGTGATGCCTCGTGTAAGAAGGAGAAATGCGTACCATCACGTTTCCGACTTTGATAAAGGTCGGATTGTAGCCTATCGCGATTGCGGTTTATCGTATCGCGACATTGCTGCTCGCGTTGGTCGAGATCCAATGACTGTTAGCAGAATATGGAGTCGGATCCCAATGGCCTCGTATCACTAGCAGTCGAGATGACAGGCATCTTATCCACATGGCTGTAACGGGACGTGCAGCCACGTCTCGCTCCCTGAGTCAACAGATGGGGACGTTTGTAAGACAACAACCACCTGCACGAACAGTTAGATGACGTTTGCAGCAGCATGGACTATCAACTCGGAGACCATGGCTGCGGTTACCCTTGACGCTGCATCACAGACAAGAGTGCCTGCGATGGTGTACTCAACGACGAACTTTGGTGCACGAATGGCAAAATGTTACTTTTTTTTTTTGAATCCAGGTTCTGTTTACAGCATCATGATGGTCGCATACGTGTTTGGCGACGTCACGGTGAATGCACATTGGAAGCGTGTATTCGTCATCGCCATACTGGCGTATCACCCGGCGTGATGGTATGGGGTACCATTGGTTACACGTCTCGCTCACCTCTAGTTCGCATTAACGGCACTTTGAACAGTGGACGTTACATTTAAGATGTGCTACGGCCCGTGGCTCTACCATTCATTCGATCTATGCGAAACCCTTCATTTCAGCAGGATAATGCACGACCGCATGTTGCAGGTCCTGTACGGGCCTTTCTGGATACAGAAAATGTTCGACTGCTGCCATGGCCAGCATATTCTCCAGATCTCTCACCAATTGAAAACGTCTGGTCAATGGTGGGCGAGCAACTGGCTCGTCACAATACGCCAGTCACTACTCTTGATGAACTGTGGTATCGTGTTGAAGCTGCATGGGCAGCTGTACCTGTACACGCCATCCAAGCCCTGTTTGACTCAATGCCCAGGCATATCAAGGCCATTATTACGGCCAGATGTGGTTGTTCTGGGTATCGATTTCTACATCTGCATCTACATTTATACTCCGCAAGCCACCCAACGGTGTGTGGCGGAGGGCACTTTACGTGTCACTGTCATTATCTCTCTTTCCTGTTCCAGTCGCGTATGGTTCGCGGGAAGAACGACTGCCGGAAAGCCTCCGTGCGCGCTCGAATCTCTCTAATTTTACATTCGTGATCTCCTCGGGAAGTATAAGTAGGGGTTAGGAATATATTCGATACCTCATCCAGAAACGCACCCTCTCGAAACCTGGACAGCAAGCTACACCGCGATGCAGAGCACCTCTCTTGCAGAATCTACCACCTGAGTTTGCTAAACATGTGCGTAACGTTATCACGCTTACCATATAACCCTGTGACGAAACGCGCCGCTCTTCTTTGGATCTTCTCGATCTCCTCTGTCAACCCGACCTGGTACGGTCCCACACTGATGAGCAATACTCAAGTATAGGTCGAACGAGTGTTTTGTAAGCCACCTCCTTTGTTGATGGACTACATTTTCTAAGGACTCTTCCAGTGAATCTCAACCTGGCACCCGCCTTACCAACAATTAATTTAGTATGATCATTCCACTTCAAATCCTTCCGTACACATACTCCAAGATATTTTACAGAAGTACCTGCTACCAATGTTTGTTCCGCTATCATATAATCATACAATAAAGGATCCTTCTTTCTATGTATTCGCAATAGACTACATTTGTCTATGTTAAGGGCCAGTTGACACTCCCTGCACCAAGTGCCTATCCGCTGCAGATCTTCCTGCATTTCGATGCAATTTTCTAATGCTGCAACTTCTCTGTATACTACAGCATCATCCACGAAAAGCCGTACAGAACTTCCGACACTATCTACTAGGTCATTTATATATATTGCGAAAAGCAATGGTCCCATAACACTCCCCTGTGGCACGCCAGAGGTTACTTTAACGACTGTAGACGTCTCTCCATTGAGAACAACATCCTATGTTCTGTTTGCTAAAAACTCTTCAATCCAGCCACACAGCTGATCTGATATTCCGTAGGCTCTTACTTTGTTTATTAGGCAACAGTGCGGAACTGTATCGAACGCCTTCCGGAAGTCAAGGAAAATAGCATCTACGTGGGAGCCTGTATCTAATATTTTCTGGGTCTCATGAACAAATAAAGCGAGTTGGGTCTCACACGATCGCTGTTTCCGGAATCCATGTTGATTCCTACAGAGTAGATTCTGGGTTTCCAGAAATGATATGATACGCGAGCAGAAAACATGTTCTAAAATTCTACAACAGATCGATGTCAGAGATATAGGCCTATGGTTTTGCGCACCTGCTCGACGACCCTTCTTGAAAACTGGAACTACCTGTGCTCTTTTCCAATCATTTGGAACCTTCCGTTCCTCTAGAGACTTGCGGTACACGGCTGTTAGAAAGGGGGCAAATTCTTTCGCGTACTCTGTGTAGAATCGAATTGGTATCCCGTCAGGTCCTGTGGACTTTCCTTTGTTCAGTAATTTAAGTTGCTTTTCTATTCCTTGGGCACTTATTTCGATGTCAGCCATTCTTTCGTTCGTGCGAGGATTTAGAGAAGGAACTGAAGTGTGGTCTTCCTCTGTGAAACAGCTTTGGAAAAAGGTGTTTAGTGTTTCAGCTTTACGCGTGTTATCCTCTGTTTGAATGCCATTATCATCCCAGAGTGTCTAGATATGCTGTTTCGTTCCACTTACTGATTTAACGTAAGACCAGAACTTCCTAGGATTTTCTGTCAAGTCGGTATATAGAATTTTACTTTCGAATTCACCGAACGCTTTACGCATAGCCTTCCTTCCGCTAACTTTGACATCGTTTAGCTTCTGTTTGTCTGAGAGGTTTTGGCTGCGTTTAAATTTGCAGTGAAGTTCTCTTTGCCTTCGCAGTAGTTTCCTAACTCTGTTGTTGTACCACGGTGGGTTTTTCCCGTCCCTCACAGTTTTACTCGGCACGTACCTGTCTAAAGCGCATTTTACGATTGCCTTGAACTTTTTCCATAAACACTCAACATTGTTAGTGTCAGAACAGCAATTTTCTTTTTGCTGTGTTAGGTAGTCTGAAATCTGCCTCCTATTATACTTGCTAAACAGATAAACCTTCCTCCCTTTTTTTATAATCCTATTTACTTCCATATTCAGGGATGCTGCAACGGCCTTATGATCACTGATTCCCTGTTCTGCACTAACAGAGTCGAAACGTTCGGGTCTGTTTGTTATCAGCAGGTCCAAGATGTTATCTGCACGAGTCGGTTCTCTGTTTAATTGCTCGAGGTAATTTTCGGATAGTGCACTCAGTATAATGTCACTCGATGCTCTGTCCCTACCACCCGTCCTAAACATCTGAGTGTCCCAATCTATATCTGGTAAATTGAAATCTCCACCTAAGACTGTAACATGCTGAGGCAATTTATGTGAGATGTATTCCAGATTTTCTCTCAGTTGTTCTGCCACTAATGCTGCTGAGTCGGGAGGTCGGTAAAAGGAGCCAATTATTAACCTAGCTCGGTTGTTGAGTGTAACCTCCACCCATAATAAGTCACAGGAACTATCCACTTCTATTTCACTACAGGACAAACTACTACTAACAGCGACAAACACGCCACCACCGGTTGCATGCAATCTATCCTTTCTAAACACCGTCTGTGCCCTTGTAAAAATTTCGGCAGAATTTATCTCTGGCTTCAGCCAGCTTTCCGTACCTATAACGATTTCAGCTTCGGTGCTTTCTATCAGCGCTTGAAGTTCCAGTACTATACCAACGCAGCTTCGACAGTTTACAATTACATTACTGATTGCTGCTTGGTCCCCGCATGTCCTTACTTTGCCCCGCACCCTTTGAGGCTGTTGCCCTTTCTGTATTTGCCCGAGGCCATCTAACCTAAAAAACCGCCCAGTCCACGCCACACAACCCTGCTACCCGTGTAGCCGCCTGCTGTGTGTAGTGGACTCCTGACCTATCCAGCGGAGCCCGAAACCTCACCACTCTATGGCACAAGTCGAGGAATCTGCAACCCACACGGTCGCAGAACTGTCTCAGCCTCTGATTCAGACCCTCCACTCGGCTCTGTACCAAAGGTCCGCAGTCAGTCCTGTCGACGATGCTGCAGATGGTGAGCTCTGCTTTCATCCCGCTAGCGAGACTGGCAGTCTTCACCAAATCAGATAGCCGCCGGAAGCCAGAGAGGATTTCCTCCGATCCATAGCGACACACATCATTGGTGCCGACATGAGCGACCACCTGCAGATGGGTGCACCCTGTACCCTTCATGGCATCCGGAAGGACCCTTTCCACATCCGGAATGACTCCCCCCAGTATGCACACGGAGTGCACATTGGTTTTCTTCCCCTCCCTTGCAGCCATATCCCTAAGGGGCCCCATTACGCGCCTGACGTTGGAGCTCCCAACTACCAGTAAGCCCACCCTCTGTGACCGCCCGGACCTTGCAGACTGAGGAGCAACCTCTGGAACAGGACAAGCAGCCATGTCCGGCCGAAGATCAGTATCAGCCGGAGACAGTGCCTGAAACCGGTTCGTCAGACAAACTGGAGAGGCCTTTCGTTCAGCCCTCCGGATTGTCTTTCGCCCCCCTGCCACACCTCGAGACGACCTCCCACTCTACTACGGGTGAGGGGTCAACCTCAATATGGGCAGTATTCCGGGCAGCCACAGCCATAGTCCGATCGGGGGATGCGTGGCACGAGCTGACCGTCCCCGACAAACCCCCGTCCGGACCCCCACAGTGATGCCCATTGGCAACAGCCTCAAGCTGTGTGACCAAAGCCAACACTGCCTGAAGCTGGGAGCGAAGGGATGCCAACTCAGCCCGCATCCGAACACAGCAGTCGCAGTGCCTATCCATGCTAAATACTGTTTGTGCAAAGAACGTCTGAATTAATCTACAGAGAGCACAAACTATTAGACACCAAATCTATGTACCCAAATTGCGCGAAAATATAATTACATGTCAGTTCTAGTATAATATATTTGTGCAATGAATACCCGTTTATCATCTGCATTTCACCTTGGTGTAGCAATTTTAATGGCCAGTAGTGTGAGACAAGTGTCTGGAGGAGTTGTTAGGTCGGTTATTGCTGCTACAATGGCATGTTATCAAGATTTAAGTGAGTTTGAACGTGGTGTTATAGTCGGCGCACGAGCGATGGGACACAGCATCTCCGAGGTAGCGATGAAGTGAGGATTTTCTCATACGACCATTCCACGAGTGTACCGTGAATATCAAGAATGCGGTAAAACATCAAATTTTCGACACCGCTACGGCCGGAAAAGATCCTGCAAGAATGGGACCAACGACGACTGAAGAGAATCGTTCAGCGTGACAGAAGAGCAACCTTTCCGCAGATTTCTGCAGATTTCAGTGCTGCGCTATCAACAAGTGTCAGCTTGCGAACCATTCTACGAAACATCATCGATATGGGCTTTCGGAGCCGAAGGCCCACTCGTGTACCTTTGACGGCTGCACGACACAAAGCTTTACGCTTCGCTTGGGCCTGTCAACACTGACACTGGACTGTTGATGATTGGAAACATGTTGCTGGTCGGACGAGTCTCGTTTCAAATTGTATCGAGCGGATTGACGTGTGTGGGTATGGAGAGAACCTCGTGAATCCGTGGACCCTGCGTGTCAACAGGGGACTGTTCAAGATGTTGGAGGCTCTGTAATGGTGTGACGGGTGTGCAGTAGGAGTGATATGGGACTCATGATAGGTCAAGATAAGACTCGGACAGGTGACACGTACGTAAGTATCCTGACTGATCACCTGCATCCATTCATGTCCGTATTACATTCCGACGGACTTGTGCAATTCCAGCAGGACAACGCGACACCTCACACGTCCAGAATTGCTACAGAGTGGCTCCACGTACACTCTTCTGAGCTTAAGCGCTTCCGCTGGCCTCCAAACTCCCCAACATGAACGTTATTGAGCATATCTGGGATGTCTTGCATCGTGCTGTTCAGAAGAGATCTCTACCCCTTCGCACTCTTACGGATTTATGGACAGTCCTACAGTATTCATGGTGTCATTTCCCTCCAGAAATTCTTCAGACATTAGTCGAGTTCATGCTACGTCGTGTTGCGGCAGTTCTCTGTGCTCGCCGTGGCCCTACATGATATTAGGCACGTGTGCCTGTTTCTTTGGCTTTTCAGTGTAGTTCGTGTTATGTGCCGTCGTCCAGGGGAATGTGCAGGAACACCTGACCTACGGAGCACAGGAAAAGCATAACAGTGATGTTCTGTTGTGTAGAGCTCCCGTGGGGGAGTCGGTAGAGCGTTAATTTGCCGTACCAAGGGTCCTGGATTGAACCCTGGTCATCCCAGTTTTTTTACTGTACTACGCGTGAAATTGTTATGTGAGACAACAAGTTCCTACCATGTAAGGAGATTGCTTTGACTCGCCAGTAATCTTCTATTGGCAGTCCGCGTTCGCGTCGTTTATTTGAAAGTGTTAGTCGACCACAATATTAGTGCACTTAGGAGTGAGGGCGCTTCGGGCGGCTTGTCGTGAGTTTTTATAGAAATACTTCACGAAGACACGCTGAAACACTTGATAGTATATGCATAACTGTCTTGAAATCATTCAAAATTCGATTCGTTTTCCTTAGACACCACTTTAGTTGTGTTTCCGATACGGCCACGGGAGGCCAAGTGCAGTAATATAGTGGTGGTGCAATAGCAAACTTATAGAGTACATTTACAGTTTCACAGAATAAACATAAACAATCGGAACAGAAGACTAAAGAAGCAGTTGTATCACACGTACGAAAGTATTAATAGTAATAACAATAATAATAATACTTCACCACGAGTGATGCAATTGTTTCTTTATTCTTCTGTTCCATTTGTTTTCGTTTATTACGTGTGTACCATTCATGTGGAAGCATTAATAGCAGTAATGATGTCAGCTGGTGTGGCCGAGCGGTGCTAGGCGCGTAAGTCTGGAACCGCGCGACCGCTACGGTCGCAGTTTCGAATCCTGCCTAGAGCATGGATGTGTGTGATGTCCTTAGGTTTAAGTAGTTCTAAGTCTAGGGGACTGATGACCTCAGATGTTAAGCCCATAGTGCTCAGAGCCATTTGAACCATTTTTGCAATAATAATAATAATAATATACTAACAATACTAATAATATACTAATACGACCTATTCTTGAGTACCGCTCGAGCGTTTGGGATACCTATCAGGTCGGATTGAGGGAGGACATAGAAGCAATTCAGAGGCGGGCAGGAAGATTTGTTACTGGTAGGTTTGATCATCACGCCAGTGTTACGGAAATGCTTCAGGAACTCGGGTGAGAGTGTCTAGAGGAAAGGAGGCGTTCTTTTCGTGAATCGCTACTAAGGAAATTTAGAGAGCCAGCATTTGAGGCTGACTGCAGTACAATTTTACTGCAGCCAACTTACATTTCGCGGAAAGACCACAAAGATAAGATAAGAGAGGTTAGGGCTCGTACAGAAGCATATAGGCAGTCATTTTTCCCTCGTTCTGTTTGGGAGTGGAACAGGGAGAGAAGATGCTAGTTGTGGTACGAGGTACCCTCCGCCGCGCACCGTATGGTGGATTGCGGAGTATGTATGTAGATGTATTATTATTATTAATACTTCTTCACGTGTGATGCCATTGTTTCTTTATTCTTCTGTTCCAATTGTTCATATTATTCTGCACTGTGTAGGTTTGCTGCTTTCAGATAAACGAAGCGAAACTGTCAATAGCACTTTGCTATAAACTG
Source organism: Schistocerca piceifrons (assembly GCF_021461385.2). Taxonomy (NCBI): domain Eukaryota; kingdom Metazoa; phylum Arthropoda; class Insecta; order Orthoptera; family Acrididae; genus Schistocerca; species Schistocerca piceifrons. The sequence continues at coordinate 274,607,273 of NC_060149.1, forward strand.
CAAACAATCCTTTTGCTTATAAGGAACTTGTTGCCCGCTGTGACAGTTTCACACGTACTACAGTAGAAAAACTGTTGTGATCAGTGCTCGAACCTACTAACTAATGCTTTACCGACTTCACCGCGGGAGCTCTACACGAGAGACGCTCACAGTTATGCTTTTCCTGTGCTCCGTAGATCAGAAGTTACTCATTACTTACCGTTTATGTACGTTCTCCTGGACGCCAGCACGTAGCACAAACTGTATTGGAGTTTTGGTTGATACTTTCTCGAAATACAGCGTTAGGTACCGACTGACATCTGGAGGTTTGTGTGTGAGACATATTTTGTTAACATCAGCGCTGTAAGAGCTGTGGGAGAGGTACTAGTTAAACTGAAATACGAGTGCGGACAGATTCAAATATGGGTAGCACGCACACACACACACACACACACACACACACACACACACACACCACGTAGTCGGAATGATAATCTCACATAGTAGAATATCATCAATGAACAAAGTAAGAGCATATGGACTATAGACCAATTGTGTGGTTGGATTGAAGAGTTCCTAGATAACAGAGCGCAGCATGTCATTCGCAATAGAGAGAAGTCTTCCGAAGTAAGAGTGATTTCAGGTGTGCGCAGGGGAGTGTCGAAGGACCGTTGCTATTCGCAATATACATAAATGACCTTGTGGATAATATCGGAAGTTCACTGAGGCTTTTTGCGGATGATGCTGTGGTATATCGAGAGGTTGTAACAACGGAAAATTGTACTGAAACGCAGGAGGATCTGCAACGAATTGACGCATGATGCAGGGAATGGCAATTGAATCTCAATGTAGACAAGTGTAATGTGCTGCGAATACATAGAAAGAAAGATCCTTTATCATTTAGCTACAATATAGCAGGTCAGCAACTGGAAGCAGTTAATTCCATAAATTATCTCGGAGTAGGCATTAGGAATGATTTAAAATGGAACGATCATATAAAGTTGGCCGTCGGTAAAGCTGATGCCAGACTGAGATTCATTGGAAGAATCCTAAGGAAATGCAATCCGAAAACAAAGGCAGTAGGTTACAGTACACTTGTTCGCCCACTTCTTGAATATTGCTCACCAGTGTGGGATCCGTACCAGATAGGGTTGATAGAAGAGATGGAGAAGATCCAACGGAGAGCATCGCGCTTCGTTACAGGATCGTTTAGTGATCGCGAAAGCGTTACGGAGATGACAGATTAACTCCAGTGGAAGACTCTGCAGTAGAGACGCTCAGTAGCTCGGTACTGGCTTTTGTTGAACTTTCGAGAACATACCTTCACCGAGGAGTCAAGCAGTATATTGCTCCCTCCTACGTACATCTCGCGAAGAGACCATGACGATAAAATCAGAGAGCTTAGAGCCCACACAAAGGCATACCGACAGTCTTTCTTTCCACGAACAATACGAGACTGGAATAGAAGGGAGAACCGATAGATATATTCGAAGTATCCCCCGCCACACGCTGACAGGTGGCTTGCGAAGTATGGATGTAGATGTAGATATCATCAATTAACTGATCTTCATGCCGAAAAGGACTGGCATCCGTACGAAGGAAATAATAGCTAGTCACATCAGCATGTACCATAAGAAAATGTGATTTCGTTCCCATATCTACAGAACTGTTTTGGATGTGTGACGTCTCGTTTTCTCTCGGCTCGATGGTGATGGTTGTCCCAGTCGAGATGACGTGGAACGGCGTCCATCGATCACGACAACGCCAATCTGAAACTATTATAAAAACAAACTCCTCGCGCGGTTTGGTTATTTTTCAGATACTCTCTCTCAAAACTGATATCAACGTCTCGATGAAGCAGCACGCCGGAGTGTGTGTGCTGCCCTTGCTTGTAACTAAAGCAATGGTGTTCGATGTCTATCGATTTTCTCCACTTGTAAATATAGCGACTGCACCACTCGATAACACGATGACTCCCTTGATCTCAAATGATACCCAAAAGTCCTTTGGGTGTTCGCGACAGACTCTTCAGTTTACGCGAACTTGCTGACTGTAGTTCTTATGCCCGATTTGAGAATGGGTATTCAAACGTTGAAAATATAATGTCTTGAATCATCAATCCATAACCCAAGCCGATGTCACATCATGATTTTTGCGAGGATATTGAGTTGTCAATTATTATTCTGTCGTCAATGCGTCGCTACGTCGCGTATTCAACAACTACTTGACGTAATTCCAGAGATAACATACACTCGATCAATGTTCAGAATGCGTCGTATTGCGGTGTAAACTTATTGCTGCTTGCAGTTAAATTGTCACGAAATCACTTTCACTTTTATGTTATCTGAAGAATCAGTTAAGTCCACTAATACATTTTAAATGTCCATTAAATGATGGTATGCGACATGAAGAATTAAAGTTGAATTAAAGTTTATTGTTCTTCGTAATTATTTGTCCCTACACTGAGCACACACACCGATTTTTCATTCAGGGAATTGCGTCTGTTAGCATCAGCAATTCTGACTTTGACGATAGCGTCTGACAACACGGCGCAATTGAAAGTTCTTCGTGATTGCGTTTATCTCGGCGGTCAGCTCTTTCATTGTCCTTTGATGTTCGTGACTATTAAGAATCACGAAGGCTAAGCTCCATCACAAATCAGCAATCACAGGAGTTATTTCTCTGTCACATATATCAACTATCAGTCTAAACGGTGAAGATGATTTTACTACAGTCCGACTTCTGACAAATACTTCCAGTCTATACCGTAAAACTTTTAAACTGCAGATCTGTTTTAAAACAATCTAGTAGCGCTTAACATGCGTACTACTTTTGCAAGAGTACAGGAGATAAATGAACATCTGCATTGCCGAGTGACATTGTAGTCACAGCGAACTTACAGCTCGATGCGGCTACAAACTCTCTTCTCGGATAAATGTTATCTTCGGACAGTTTACGGTCTGGGCTTTAACCTTCGTAAATAATATATTTTTTAAATTCTTTCCTTAAAGTTTCTATTTCGTATCATATGATATTCTTTCATTCAGTCCTTTCTTTATGATAAGCACTAGTACAGGGTGTTTCAAAAATGATCGGTATATTTGAAACGGCAATAAAAACTAAACGAGCAGCGATAGAAATACACCGTTTGTTGCAATATGCTTGGGACAACAGTACATTTTCAGGCGGACAAACTTTCGAAATTACAGTAGTTACAATTTTCAACAACAGATGGCGCTGCAAGTGATGTGAAAGATAGAGAAGACAACGCAGTCTGTGGGTGCGCCATTCTGTACGTCGTCTTTCTGCTGTAAGCGTGTGCTGTTCACAATGTGCAAGTGTGCTGTAGACAACATGGTTTATTCCTTAGAACAGAGGATTTTTCTGGTGTTGGAATTCCACCGCCTAGAACACAGCGTTGTTGCAACAATACGAAATTTTCAACGGAGGTTTAATGTAACCAAAGGACCGAAAAGCGATACAATAAAGGATCTGTTTGAAAAATTTCAACGGACTGGGAACGTGACGGATGAACGTGCTGGAAAGGTAGGGCGACCGCGTACAGCAACCACAGAGGGCAACGCACAGCTAGTGCAGCAGGTGATCCAACAGCGGCCTCGGGTTTCCGTTCGCCGTGTTGCAGCTGCGGTCCAAATGACGCCAACGTCCACGTATCGTCTCATGCGCCAGAGTTTACACCTCTATCCATACAAAATTCAAACGCGGCAACCCCTTAGTGCCACTACCATTGCTGCACGAGAGACATTCGCTAACGAAATAGTGCACAGGATTGATGACGGCGATATGCATGTGGGCAGCATTTGGTTTACTGACGAAGCTTATTTTTACCTGGACGGCTTCGTCAATAAACAGAACTGGCGCATATGGGGAACCGAAAAGCCCCATATTGCAGTCCCATCGTCCCTGCATCCTCAAAAAGTACTGGTCTGGGCCGCCATTTCTTCCAAAGGAATCATTGGCCCATTTTTCAGATCCGAAACGATTACAGCATCACGCTATCTGGACATTCTTCGTGAATTTGTGGCGGTACAAACTGCCTTAGACGACACTGCGAACACCTCGTGGTTTATGCAAGATGGTGCCCGGCCACATCGCACGGCCGACGTCTTTAATTTCCTGAATGAATATTTCGATGATCGTGTGATTGCTTTGGGCTATCCGAAACATACAGGAGGCGGCGTGGATTGGCCTCCCTATTCGCTAGACATGAACACCTGTGACTTCTTTCTGTGGGGACACTTGAAAGACCAGGTGTACCGCCAGAATCCAGAAACAATTGAACAGCTGAAGCAGTACATCTCATCTGCATGTGAAGCCATTCCGCCAGACACGTTGTCAAAGGTTTCGGGTAATTTCATTCAGAGACTACGCCATATTATTGCTACGCATGGTGGATATGTGGAAAATATCGTACTATAGAGTTTCCCAGACCGCAGCGCCATCTGTTGTTGAAAATTGTAACTACTGTAATTTCGAAAGTTTGTCTGCCTGAAAATGTACTGTTGTCCCAAGCATATTGCAACAAACGGTGTATTTCTATCGCTGCTCGTTTAGTTTTTATTGCCGTTTCAAATGTACCGGTCATTTTTGAAACACCCTGTATTTACACAACATTCTCGTTAATCAAACTATCAAGAGTGTAAATTTTGTTGTCAGTAACTGTCATCAATATCAGGATGACTGATTTTTCTATTTCCTTTTGCAACGAAAGGGTGTTCATTATGGGTTCTATAATTGGGGTTTTACAGATGGCATGAAAGAGGGAAATAAGGGAGATTAGTGGTTGTGGTAGGTGGTAAGTTCCTATGGGATCAAACTGCTTAGGTCATCGGTCCCTAGGCCCACACACTACTTAATCTAATTTAAACTAGCTTGCGCTAAGGACATCACACAGACCCATACCCGAGGGAGGACTCGAGCTTCCGACGAGGGCGGTGGAGTCACGCGAACCGTGGCAAGGAGCCCAAGACGCGCGGCGGGAGGTTAGTGTTTAACGAACGATCAACGCCGAGGTCATTAGAGAGCGTAAATTGTAACTGGAGGATGGAGGGTAAGAAAATCGGCCGTGTCAATTTCGAAGGAACAGTCACCATGTTTGCCTTAAACGACTTAGAAAAAGCGCTGGAAACCTAAATCTGTGGGCCTGGACGGCGAATATGAGTCCAGTGCGCTAACCACTGCGACACCTAGTTCCATCTGAAGGTCAACACGTCTGGTCATGCTACCCACTTCATTAGACCTCAACATTTTGATATTTCTGTGACTATTGTGTGACTGTTGCGTCTTTCACGGAATAACTACACCACTGGCCATTAAAATTGCTACACCAAGAAGAAATGCAGATGACAAACAGGTATTCATTGTACAAATATATTATACTAGAACTGACATATGATTACATTTTCATGCAATTTGGGTGCATAGATCCTGAGAAATCAGTACCCAGGACAATCACCTCTGGCCGTAATAACGGCCTTGATACGCCTGGGCATTGAGTCAAACAGAGTTTTGATGGCGTGTACAGGTACAGCTGCCCATGCAGCTTCAACACGATACTACAGTTCATCAAGAGTAGTGACTGGCGTATTGTGACGAGCCAGATGGTTGGCCACCATTGACCAGACGTTTTCAATTGGTGAGAGATCTGGAGAATGTGCTGGCCAGGGCAACAGTCGAACATTTTCTGCACCCAGAAAGGCCCGTACAGGACCTGCAACACGCGGTCGTGCATTATCCTGCTGAAATGTAGAGTTTCGCAGGGATCGAATGAAGGGTAGAGCCATGGGTCGTAACACATCTGAAATGTAACGTCCACTGTCCAGAGTGCCGTCAATGCGAACAAACGGTTACCGAGACGTGTAACCAATGGCACCCCATACCATCACGCCGGGTGATACGCCAGTATGACGATGACGAATACACGCTTCCAATGCGCGTTCACCGCGATGTCGCCAAACACGGATGCGACCATCATGATGCTGTAAACAGAACCTGGATTAATCCGAAAAAATGACGTTTTGCCATTCGTGCACCCAAGTTCGTCGTTGAGTATACCATCGCAGGCGCTCCTGTCTGTGATGCAGCGTCAAGGGTAACCGCAGCCATGGTCTCCGAGCTGATAGTCCATGCTGCTGCAAACGTCGTCTAACGGTTCGTGCAGATGGTTGTTGTCTTGCAGACGTCCCCATCTGTTAACTCAGGGAACGAGACGTGGCTGCGCGATCCGTTACAGCCATGCGGATAAGATGCCTGTCATCCCGACTGCTAGTGATACGAGGCCGTTGGGATCCAGCATGGCGTTCCGTATTACCCTCCTGAACCCACCGATTCCATATTCTGCTAACAGTCACTGGATCTCCACCAACGCGAGCAGCAATGTCGCAATACGATAAACCGCAATCGCGATAGGCTACAATCCGACCTTTATCAAAGTCGGAAACGTGATGGTACGCATTTCTCCTCCTTACACGAGGCATCACAACAACGTTTCACCAGGCAGCGCCGGTCAACTGCTGTTTGTGTATGGGAAATCGGTTGGAAACTTTCCTCATGTCAGCACGTTGTAGGTGTCCCCACCGGCGCCAACCTTGTGTGAATGCTCTGAAAAGCTACCCATTTGCATATCACAGCATCTTCTGCCTGTCGGGTAAATTTCGCGTCTATAGCACGTCATCTTCGTGGTGTAGCAATTTTAATGGCCAGTAGCGTAGTTGTAGACGCATTCTTTGTTTGTCTCCGTCGTCAGTTGTTGGAGAAAAAAGATGGACCCATTCTACGTGCACCCATTCATCATCTACGTCGTCATCACGATGGTAATAGTGTCACCTTCCCAATGGTTTAACGAAAGTAAAGTCCTATAACACTGTCGGCTGGGAAGGCCTGGGGTATAGGTTCAGACTCCTAATTGGAAACGCTTTCTTTCTTTGCGCGTACTGGAACCCGTCCTTCGCGAAACGTGACAGTGGTCTTAAGCGCATCTGTTAAATATGGATAACTCTGTTGAGAGTTTATGAAATTCAAGCGTTGTGTTTGTTCTGTTGAGGACTATGATAGAGAAAGGAGAAGGGGATCATGGTGTCGGCATATCAACAACTTCTCTCGAATAGCGCCAGGGCGGCCATCAATTTAGCGTGCTATCCCACGGACATACCACCATCAGCACTATCGAATGCCCTTACTCTAGAACACATTGCGGTGAGGTTTAAAATTTAATCCAGGACGTTAGAATGTGGGGATTAGAATATTAATGCCGCCACCTCTCCTAGTCTTGTCGGCCAAATGCCGAAGGTGAAAATTTCTTCCATCACCACCACCAGGTTTCAAACCGGCAACCTCAGCGGAGAGTGTCATCACGTGAGCGTGGATCAGCAACTTCGGGTACAAAGTCAGGAAGTTGTTCACCATGACGGATGAGAACAGACGTCCTGCTAGCAGAAGGGAACTATTGTCTCTGCCAAAAGTCGATTATATGCTTTTCTTGATAGTCTTCCAGTACCCACAGTTATTTCAAAGCGAGATCGCAGTCGTGTAAGTACCAACCATATAGCAAACCTTTACGGCATTCGCTACGTCACACTAACTGGTCAGCTTCGGTATCATCAGTGGCTCTCCGTGACACAGATTCCAGTAATTCACATTGCTGAGACATTGTACGACTTACTGCAAGACAGCAACGTAATGTATAGAATATACACGAGTGATTATGTTAGTAATATGCAATTAATTCGATATCACTCATTCTTTTTTTCTAAGAAACAACCTGTATTCTCTAATTTGCTAATGTGTTAAGCATTACCTCACAATAAAATTGCTTCCACTCAGTTTGATAGTAGGTCAAAGTTGAACACTCGTGGCCAAATTCAATTGTAGGAAACACATAGACCACTTCGGAAGGTAATTTAGAGGGTTTGAACACGATATTTCTCGGGAAATCTTCATTATGTTAGACCTTTTGATTACCGAAAGCAAAAAGAGACAAATGCGAACGTCAGATTTCGAATCTTCAGGAAAACAACAAAAAATTGGAAATTAATTTGAGTAATTTATAATAATTTCTTAAATATTTTGAAATATATATCATGGTAACAATGATTATAATTATTGTAATTCTCATGAGAAGATTATAAAAACTGGGAACGACACCAAATTTCACTAGAAAATAATAACGTCAGATTTTACTGAAAAGCTGGCTCTAACACAGATATACTATGATGTGCAACTTGCAAGACATGAGAAAAAAACATAGAACGGAACAACGCGTACAAATTACAACTCTGTCTGGGATTCACAGATTTTGGGAAAGTTTTTCACTCAGTATCAACATAATACACTACTGGCCATTAAAATTGCTACACCAAGAAGAAATGCAGATTATAAACGGGTGTTCATTGGACAAATATATTATACTAGAACTGACATGTGATTACATTTTCACGCAATTTGGGTGCACAGATCCTGAGAAATCAGTACCCAGAACAACCACCTCTGGCCGTAATAACGGCCTTGATACCCCTGGGCTTTGAGTCAAACAGAGCTGGGATGGCGTGTACAGGTACAGTTGCCCAAGCAGCTTCAACACGATACTACAGTTCATCAAGAGCAGTCACTGCGTATTGTGACGAGCCAGTTGCTCGGCCACCATTGACCAGACGTTTTCAGTTGGTGAGAGATCTAGAGAATGTGCCGGCCAGGGCAGCAGTCGAACATTTTCTGTATCCAGAAAGGCCCGTACAGGACCTGCAACATGCGGTAGTGCATTATCCTGCTGAAATGTAGGGTTTCGTTGGAATAGAATGAAGGGTAGAGCCACGGGTCGTAGCACATCTGAAATGTAACGTCCACTGTTCAAAGTGCCGTCAATGCGAACAAGAGGTGACCGAGACGTGTAACCAATGGCACCCCATACCATCACGCCGGGGGATACGCCAGTATGGCAGTGACTAATACACGCTTCCAATGTTCGTTCACCGCGATGTCGCCAAACAGGGATGCGACCATCATGATGCTGTAAACAGAACCTGGATTCAAAAAAAAAGTAACATTTTGCCATTCGTGCACCAAAGTTCGTCGTTGAGTACACCATCGCAGGCACTCTTGTCTGTGATGCAGCGTCAAGGGTAACCGCAGCCATGGTCTCCGAGCTGAAAGTCCATGCTGCTGCAAACGTCGTCGAACTGTTTGTGCAGATGGTTGTTGTCTTGCAAACACCCCCATCTGTTGACTCAGGGATCGAGACGTGGCTGCACGATCCGTTACAGCCATGCGGATAAGATGCCTGTCATCTCGATTGCTAGTGATACGAGGCCGTTGGGATCCCACACGGCGTTTCGTATTACCCTCCTGAACCCACCGATTCCATATTCTGCTAACAGTCATTGGATCTCCATCAACGCGAGCAGCAATGTCGCGATACGATAAACCGCAATCGCGATAGGCTACAATCCGACCTTTATCAAAGTCGGAAATGTGATGGTACGCATTTCTCCTCCTTACACGAGGCATGACAACAACGTTTCACCAGGCAACGCAAGTCAACTGCTGTTTGCGTATGAGAAATCGGTTGGAAACTTTCCTCATGTCAGCACGTTGTAGGTGTCGCCACCGGCGCCAGACTTGTGTGAATGCTCTGAAAAGCTAATCATTTGCGTATCACAGCATCTCCTTCCTGTCGGTTAAATTTCGCGTCTGCAGCACGTCATCTTCGTGATGTAGCGATTTTAATGGCCAGTAGCGTAGTTGTAGACGCATTCTTTGTTTGTCTCCGTCGTCAGTTGTTGGAGAAAAAAGATGGACCCATTCTGCGTGCTCCCATTCACCATCTACGTCGTCACTACGATGGTAATAGTGTCACCTTGCCAATGGTTTAACAAAAGTAAAGTCATACTACACTGTCGGCTGGGAAGGCCTGGGGTATAGGTTCAGACGCCTAATTGTAAACGCTTTCTTTCTTTGCGCGCACGGGCACCCGTCCTTAGCGAAACGTGACAGTGGTCTTAAGTGCATCTGTTAAATATGGATAACTCAGTTGAGCGTTTTTTGTATTCAAGCGTTGTGTTTGTTTTGTTGAGGACTGTGAGAGAGGAGGGAGAAGGGGATCATGGTGTCGGCATATAAATAATTCCTCTCGAATAACACCTGGGCAGCAGTTAATTTAGCGTGCCTATCCCACGGACATACATACCACCATCAGCACTATCGAATGCCCTTACACTAGAAAACATTGCGGAGAGGTTTGAAATTTAATCCAGGACGTTAGAATATGGGGATTAGAATATTAATGCTGCCACCTCTCCTCCTCTTGTCGGCCAAATGTCGAAGGTGAAAATTTCTTCCATCACCACCACCAGGTTTCAAACCGGCAATCCCAGCAGAGAGGGTCATCACGTCAGCGTGGATCAACAACTTCGGTTACAAAGTCAGGAAGTTTGTAAGTAGGTTGTTTAGGTTTTTTTATTGGTAACGCCACCTCTGTATAAAAATCACTGGCTGTGCTGTGTGCAGTCTGTGTCTGGTTTGCATTGTTGTCTGCCATTGTAGTGTTGGGCAGCGGCAGCTGGATGCGAACAGCGCGTAGCGTTGCGCAGTTGGCGGTGAGCCGCCAGCAGTGGTGGATGTGGAGAGAGAAATGGCGGAGTTTTGATATTTGTAAGAATGGATGTTATGAACTCCTATATAAATTATGACTTTTGATGATATTAAGGTAAATACATTGTTTGTTCTCTATTAATATCTTTCATTTGCTAACTATCCCTATCAGTAGTTAGTGCCTTCCGTAGTTTGAATCTTTTATTTAGCTGGCAGTAGTGGTGCTCGCTGTATTGCAGTAGTTCGAGTAACCAAGATTTTGTGAGGTAAGTGATTTGTGAAACGTATAGGTTAATGTTAGTCAGGGCCATTCTTTTGTAGGGATTTTTGAAAGTCAGATTGCGTTGCGCTAAAAATATTGTATGTCAGTTTAAGCACAGTCGTGTATAATTGTTCAAAGGGGACGTTTCAAGTTGTTCACCATGACGAATGAGGACAGACGTCCTGCTAGCAGAAGGGAACTATTGTCTCTGCCAAAAGTCGATTATATGCTTTTCTTGATAGTCTTTCTGTACCAATATATATATCAAAGCGAGTTCGCAGCCGGGTAAGTACCATATAGCAAACTTCTACGACATTCGCTACGTCACACTAACTGGTCAGCTTCGGTATCATCATTGGCTCTCCGTGACACAGATTCCAGTACTCCACACTGCTGAGACATTGTACCACTTTCACTCATTGTCTCAATGATGTATCATTATATCCCGAATACCGATCCCTAGTAGGTCACAAACAGGTTGTGAACAAAGTTTTTCACTACCTTTTAAACGTGCTCCGCAATTGATACTCTCCAGATTTTCAATTCTGTAAGTGGATTCGTTATAATAAATAGCTCTTTTTTCAGTTCAGGATTTGTGTTTCTTTTTAAATTTCAAAAACGACTATTTATTCCAAGACAGCAACGTAATGTATAGAATACTCACGAGTGGTTATGTTAGTAATATGCAATTAATTCGATATAACTTATCCTTTTCTTTTTAGGAAATAACCTGTGTTCTCTAATTTGCTAATGTATTAAGCATTACCTCACAATAAAATTGCTTCCACTCAGTTTGATAGTAGGTCAAAGTTGAACACTCGTGGACAAATTCAACTGTAGGAAACACATAGACCACTTCGGAAGGTAATTTAGAGGGTTTGAACATGAAATTTCGCGGGAAATCTTCTTTATCTTAGACCTTTTGATTACCGAGAGCAAAAAGAGACAAATGCGAGTGTCAGGTTTCGAAACTTCAGAAAAACAACAAAAAATTGAAAATTAATTTGTGTAATTTATAATGATTTTTTAAATATTTTGAAATACATATCACAGCAATAATGATTATAATTATTGTAATTGTCATAAGAATATTATAAAAATTTACAACGACACCAAATTTCACTAGAAAATAATAACGAGAGATTTTAGGGAAAAGCTGGCTCTAACGCGGATACACCATGATGTGCAACTTGCAAGACATGAGAAAAAAACATAGAACGGAACAACGAGTACAAATTACAACTTTGTCTGGGATTTATAGATTTTGAGAAAGCTTTTGACTCAGTATCAACATAATATATATGAACTGTCCTTGAGAAATAAGGCAATGCTTCAAACTACGGTAGCACAAGGAAAAAACATTAGGATAGTAAAAAATTCAGAATTGAATGACGACTCAGGCAAGGGGATTCCATATCTGTAAAAGTACTCTCAGCATCCCTAGAACAAGTTTTCAGACCCTTAATCTACGAAAACCAAGAAGAATTACCTGTTATTGCAACATGTCTTAACAACCTTCGTTTTGTTGATGGCTTTGTACAGTTTGCTTATACAGCAGATAAACTTCAACAACCGAATGGAAGGAACTTAACTGACCAAGTTTGGAAGTAGGCCCAAGCATCAATAAGACAAATGATGCAAGAGGTACTATCCTAAAGTTTCGGAAATTTGAATTTTGTGTGTAAATGGTGCGAATGCACAGGAATACCGCTAAATGTACCTCCATACACCCTTCTTGAATCAGTGTAGCAAACTGGCAAGTATTTTACTTAGTTTTGATGAACATCTTTCCATTGTCGTGTTCCCGTGAGTCTGCTGTTTCGCGATGGATGACCTGAAAAAGTTGCGTATCTGTGTGAAGTTTTGTTTCAAACTTGCGAAAACTACCACAAAAAGTTATCAAATATGGAACTGAGGTTCTGGAGACAACGCTTTAGTTCATACACAGACATGCGACTAGTACAAGCGTTTCAAAAGCGGCTAAACGTCCACTGATAATAACGAGCATTCTGGCCGTCTGAGAACTGGCGACAGACCAGAAAATGTTCAGAAATTGAGGGGGTCTGATTCTGGAAGATCGTAGACAGACCAAGTAACGTCCCTCGTACTCCGATCGGTTAAACCACTTGACTGTCTGATAGCGTACCTACGAATTTCGGAAGCAAAACTGTCGATTCTGAATACTGCTGAATCAAAATGGGAAAACATTTACAACTGTATGCCGAGATTGGCAATGATGGCTCACTCAACTAAAGTTTTTTTTTTTTTAGTATTTAACTGTTAAAGAATAAAAGGTATAGAGCTGGTAGTGATCTCTCACGGAAATAAATATTTACACCTACTGAATAATTTCGTTGCTTGAAACGAATTTTGATAATTTTGAAAAAAGGCAGTCGCCGGACCAATTGTACGTAGTTCACTGCAAAATCAATTGATTACAACAGTCCAGCAGTGGCGCCCGTAGTCTACGACTGCGAGTACAATGAGGTGACGTAGTTCTGTGTCAATCCAGCTGATGCAAATATTACCTGCGATTAGCGAATCTGGCATGTCTGAATTACTCTGTTCAACAATTTTGACAGAACATTCTTAAAACTATACAGGTACTGGGATTACTGTCACACTGAAATCACGTTGAAAGCGACATAGACGTCACATCACATTCGTAAATTTATTTTTCTTATGAATTAATCAGATAAAAAAATTAAAATCACACCTGTTGAAACTCTTTGTGATATATCAGCTGTTGAAACAACAGTAAAATATTGTACGCCAATAATAATATAGAAATGTAAGTAAAGTTCTTTCAATATTTGTTTTGTGCCAGGGTACAAATAAAATAAAATAATTACTGTCAAATAAAAAATTACCAGGTTGAAGACCTTTTAATACGCAAACCTGCTGTTGGTTCATTTATTTTACATAACTCTATTAAATTCTGTTACACTTTTATAATAGCCAGTAATGTTTATAGGAATCTTAGAAGCAGGAACCAATCCCAGATAATAATGTCATAGGTCAATAATGTAATTTCCCACACACGAGCTACAGTGATACAAAGCGTTATACCCTAGAAAAATTACTGTTTTCAGAAAGAATTACTCGGAGCTACAATCTAAATTACTTCAATCTTACGTCAATATTACTCTCTCGTGATGCTGGCGTCGTTGAATATCGTAATCTTGTGGAGAGGTTGATCAGCAGCGACTATGAAACTGAGCTACTCCACATCCGAAGTTATCGTCAACTCTGTACTGGACAGAGGCGTAATCTATTGTCAAATTTTTCTTCTCTCCCCACTGCAACCTACGAGTGTCAAGCTTACGAAAAAATCACTTGCAGTTAGATCACGCTTCTCAAATGCACGCGAGCGCGACGAGCCCGCTCCGCGGCTCAAACCCGCTGCCAAAGACGCGTATAGCGGCCAAATTATTTCCTTCAACCAGGGCGCGCACTTGCGCACACTGATTTTTCAGTCATTGTTAGGAAGACGTACAAGTTCTGACTTTTACAATTTGCTACGTGTATCTCCTTTCTCTTTCCTTAGATGAAAACCAACCTGAAAAGGCGAAGGTTAGACACAGTGGAATATATTCAAGCAGAATCGCAGCTAAGAAAGCCTTCCAGGAGGCCTCGCAGAAATGTCAGAAACGTTGGAATCGGTGTGTTTGCTCCAAAGGTGATTAATTTGAATGTGGTAATGCAGAAAAAATTTGTAAGACAATTTTTAATCAATGTGTATGGTTATTATAATTTAAGGTTTCAAAACACTGTAAAAAATGGACTGCTACTCAGAATGACGTCGAATTTTTGAACGGAATATTATCGCAGAAGAGGGAAACTCCATGGAAACAAAAAAAGAAAATAACGAAAATTTTCCCATTTGATAGCGCTGCAAGCGTTATAACGTAAATAGATTTGGCTGCAAAAGACAGATGAATCGTAGTGCGGTGGCTATGGTGCCAGCTGCACATCAAACAGTATTTGCAATATGTGTGACTTCAGAAGTTTGGCAATCAACAGTTTTGGCTCTGTTAATTAGGAATCGCCACTCACCATGCCAGAGTCTTACCACATCGGATGGGGAAAATCGGCTTTTTAGTGTCCTTGAGGCCTACAACCGCATAAAAAGCAACAATAAAATCGAGTTTAACTGTCGTGAAGTGGTGCAAGACATGTCCAATATGCTGTACGCCGTTTTCTGCCACAAGTTGAAATCAAGAAACAGCGTGTTCCACAACAGATCGTAGTGTGTCAGCGGTCACGTTCAGAATGCATTGCGCTATGCGTGCTTTCAATTCAGTCACGTTTGTGATCGGAACACTAAACTCTGTGCATGTTAGATAATCCCACAGACGGAAGTCACACGGATTAAGGACAGGTGATCTGGATGGCCAAACTGTAGGGAATGACGGCTGATAGTTTTAGAATTATCAAAACGCCTCTACAGCAACTGTCTCACTGGCTGTGCAACGTGCAGAGGAACGCCATCTTGCATAAAAATGATCCTACCCACACATCCACTCTATTGAGGGTTTGGAATGAGTTGGTGAGCTAGCATTTATCAGTGTTGGTACATGTAACAGGACCCGCAGGACTAATATCCTCGAAAAAATACGGCCCTACGATAAACGGTACCTGTCAACCCGCTCCAAGCAGTCGCCTTTGCAGGATGAAGTGGTGGGGGTTGACATCTCTTTGGAGATGGAAATGGGCTTCCACTGTCCACAGAACGTTCCATGGCCATTCATTATCTACTTCCACGAGAGCACGAAATTCCCGAGTAAGTGTTTGTCTTTCTGCAAGTCAGCATGAAACAACTCTTGAACTCGCGGAATTTTGTATGGAAAGCAATGTAGGATGTTTCGTAGGAATTTTATGCACCGTGCCATCAGGTATGTCCAAAGTTCGGGCATTTCGACGTGCACTGTGTATTTACACACCATCGCTAGATCCTTCGTACAACGCTGTTGTGACATCTTCTTTTGAGGTCGGATGAACTGTTTTTCTCCCTCTGCATTGCCCTTCTAAAGAACCTGCCTTTTAGAATTCCGTAATCATTTTCTTCAGATCATTGGCACCTTTCTCGTGCTCGTAAGTATCCAGAACTTCTGCAGAGGTACCGGCACACAGTCACTGAACGGTGTAAAAGAGCTGTACCAGCAGCGTGAAATCCATCATTGAGAAAGTCATACCGAGCGTCACAGACGCTGAGTAAACGCCATGTACTCGGCGTCTTTTTATTTTGCGCATTCTGCCGCTTACAGCGACATCTAGCGGCAAAATTTTTGTTTTTTTTTCCACAACTTTCCCCCTTCTTCGATAATATTCTGTTCAAATTTGACGTCATTCTGAACTGCGCTTGTTTTTTTACGGCGTTTTGAACTGGAACTTTAGTCCACCCTATATTTAGGGTACCTTCGGATATTAGCCAATATATGAAAAATAAAATAGTATAAATCAACAATGCATTCGCAGAACCAGTTAATGAGTTTCTGTATCTCGGACACTTGCAAGAAAATGACAGGGCGGACAACAAAAAATAAAAACAGAATAATAAAAATTGCCTTTTGATAAACTAAACAGGGTTTTCAAAACTAAGCATCTGATAGAAAGATGGACCCCCATCCCAGAGCTACATGCTGAGATACTACTTGTTACAAAAAATGGTTCAAATGGCTCTGAGCACTATGGGACTTAACTTCTGAGGTCATCAGTCCCCTAGAACTTGGAACTACTTAAACCCAACTAATCCAAGGACACTACACACATCCACGCCCGAGGCTGGACTCGAACCTGCGACCGTAGCGGTCGCGTGGTTCCAGGCTGCAGCACCCAGAACCGCTCGGCCACCCTGGCCGGCGCTACTTGTTACACCATCGCTTCTAAATGATGGCCTATCTCTCTCTCTCTCTCTCTCTCTCTCTCTCTCTCTCTCTCTCTCTCCCTCTCTCTCCCTCCGCCCCCCCCTCTCTCTCTACCTCTCTACCTGGTCTGACCTTATAGGGCCTTTCCAAATTCCACAGTATGTTAATTTTTTTAAACTTTCTTTTTATGTTTATATTTTATGATATCTAGTGACCTTGATAGCCAGTACTAAACCATTCTTTTCCTCCGACTTCACCGTGAAATATACGAAAGAACCTAAGAAAGAGAAGAAGAATAACATAAATATATCACTGACAAAGACGGCAGGAAGGGTGAAATACTATGAAATTATGACAACAAAAGATCGAGACGACAAGTGTGCTTGGCGAACAAATCGTAGAAAATGCATGGGTAACAACAAAAGTGAAAGAAGTAAGCGTGTTACCTCGACACAAACAAAATAAGAAAATACCACAATATCAAAAACTATGATGAGCTGTAGACAGCGTAGTAGGCCTAAAGCTACAAGCAAAATCATGCAATAACTTCATGTGAGAAGGTATATAAACAAATAAACACACTGTAGACAGCATACACTCGAAGTCGTCGGCAGAAGACCTGAGCAACGTTGGGCTGATACGTTTCATAAAGACCTTAAATGCGTGAACATCCACCCAGATGCAGCCCGTGATAGAGCGAAATGAAGACGATGGACACATGTAGTTGATCCATGCCCGCAGGCAGGCGGGACAAACGCTGAAGGAAAAGAAGAAGAAGAAGAAGAAGAAGATAGTACAAAAGTGGTGAAACATGTCTGGGGGAAAACAAAACTACAAAGGTGTCTTGCATAAGGCGGAATACCTATCGAATTTTCTCAGCAAGCACGGAAATAAGAAGAACTGCAACATCCGCAACCTGATCATTTTATTATTATTGCTATTATTTATTCGTTCTTAGAGACTTTTATGTCACATACTTTCACTATTTCTTGAATGTTGAGTGGGAAAAGTGGAAGCATTCGATGTTCGCCACACGCAGTGTTCTCCCTTACCTTTGATGTTCATTTAGTTTTCAAAGTGAAAGGAGGATACACATCCATAAAAGGTGATTACAGGAAACTCGTATTGTAGGTATAAGTCTACAGTCCATTTACGGTGATTTATCACTGTGATGACAAAGCAATTCACGTTGGCGCCCGTTACCCGTCTTTATAAAATGAGTAAATGCGCTACAGCTACCAGACAGTCACTAATAGGCTGTCTTGAATAGCCCAGATTGATTTTTTTTTGTTGTTGTTTCGTCTATTGGCTCCATGGATTATCTGAAAATAGCAGAAAATGTTTCATGATACTGAGGTCCTGATGCATTTGTAAAGAAGTATGGGAAGGTTGAAATATTGAGTGCTTCTTGTTTTGGGTAAGAATTTCAGACTTATAATAGTTACTCGAGTAACAATGCATAAGTCCCCTAGATACCATGATTCATATTGTTGCTGACTGCTTCGGAAATTCCAAGATACTCTGTAAAATTTCATTTACAAGCCTATAGGAAAAATATTTGTAGTTGAAAAGTGATTACTCTTAACCATAACAGTACGCACAACCGTGTGCGGTCGCCACGATCCAGACTGCAGCGACGTGGCGCGGAGCAAGCAGTGCAGCGCTTTGCTCTTCGGCACTTATTCTCACCAATAAGTTCTTACAACACATTGTACTTTGAATATTCTTTATTGTTGAGGTTCCTAAAGCTACGTAAAATTGCAAAGAAGCGCATTTCAGAAAGTTCATTTTGTTTTACATTTTTCGAAAAAAGGTTCAAAAATGGTTCAAATGGCTCTGAGCACTATGGGACTTAACACCTGAGGTCATCAGTCCCCTATAACTTAGACATACTTAAACCTAACTAACCTAAGGACATCACACACATCCATGCCCGAGGCAGGATTCGAACCTGCGACCGTAGCAGTCACGCGGTTCCGGACTGAATAGCCTAGAACCGCTCAGCCAAAACGGCCGGCTCGAAACAAGGCACAACACACAGCCTCAAATCACATTTTTTACAGCAGTAAAGTGATTACTCTCGGCTTTTGTTCTTGCAGCGAATGATGCATCTCCTTACAGGTCCGTGTTGTTTTACTGACAATTCAACCTTATTCGAAAAGTGCTTTTCCTGTAGGCGCAATGGATCTTCCTCCTCTCATCGATTACCTCCTGGTGCTTTCCTTTCTTGGTGATAAGTTTCTAAAATCTCACGAATGAGGCTGAGATAAGCCTGTGACTGACATAATATTTCCATTACGAACTTTGTACATAACGTGACAATCTAGCACGCATATGTATAATGAGGGACAAAAGAGTTTTTTGTACCATTTCAGTGTTTTGCCACCACATTCTGTTGAGCTAAGTAAAGTATCGTACTTGTCCACTGCACCAATAAACTCGTTATAATCCACACACATTCTGGTTCAGATTTCTTGGTCTTGGTTCGGCGGTCTATTTTCACAGATGATTTCATTGCAACTGAATGGCATGTCGTCAATATACATCCTTGGCCAAAAGTATTCAGCAGCCTGGAAATTTTGCACGTGTACATAACAGTAAATAAACCCTTCGGCTTGAAAAGTAGTTTGTCGGGATCGAAAAAGGCCATAAACAATAATCCACCTTAAAGCCACCAATAAAATATCTGGTGTAATAAAATTTGTCAACTGAATGTTTTTCTTTGTATTAATCAGTTTGCTACGTTCGTTCGTTGTGGACATAGATAATTAATCTGGTGTCATTTTCCTGTTTATATCTGTGAGATCGGTGACGGTATTCCATTACTCCTAAATGAAAGGAACTAAGTTTAGAAAAACGAGTACAGATAAAGCTTTTGCATGAGTAAGGGAAATCGCAGGCGGCGATTTCGAAAACTGGGAAATGTTCATGTCGATATGTATAATATGTTGCTGAGCGATTAGCCATGACTGGGTCGCATGTTAATAGGTCCAGAACCGGGCGCAAGCGGATAGCTACAGACCGTGAGGACCGAATGATAGTAAGAAAGTAGTTAAAAAATAGGAAGAAAACCTCTTTAGACCGCGCTGATGAGTTGTCTGGAAGTTTTAACAGAACAATATCCACTTGCTTCAAGAAGCTGGTCTAAAAGCTGTAAAACAAGGAAGAAGCCATGGCTCTCTAACAAGAATAAAAAGGTACGGTATGAGTGCACTCTGAAACACCAAACATTCACTGAATGAGATTGGTCAAATATCGTGTGGTCTGACAAACTAAACATTGAAGTAGGTTTGTCAGCTTGATGCTCTAATAACACATACCAATTTGGGTAGAAAACAAAATGTATTAATTTAAAAAATAACACATACCAATTGGGGTAGAAAACAAAACGTATTAATTTAAAAACTCATGAAAGAATTCTCTACAATATTCATTCATATTTCAGATTTTTGGTACACCGGGTGTGACCTATGTCTGTCGCCGGGTGGGCGAGGAATATTACACAGAATGTGTGGTACCTACCGTAAAACGTGGCGGAGGGAGCGTGATGATCTCGGGCTCCATGAGTGCTGGGACAAATGATCGTATGTGAAGGCCACATGGAGTCCACAAAGCGCATAGATGTCCTAGAATCTGCTTTACTGCCCTCTTTTACAGCCCTTTTTGGCGGTACAAACAAGGACGGCGTTAAATTGCAGCACGATAACGCAACCTGCCCTAAATCTGTGCCGGCCGCGGTGGTCTAGCGGTTCTAGGCGCTCAATCCGGAGCCGCGCGACTGCTACGGTCGCAGGTTCGAATCCTGCCTCGGGCATGGATGTGTGTGATGTCCTTAGGTTAGTTAGGTTTAAGTAGTTCTAAGTTCTAGGGGACTGATGACCATAGATGTTAAGTCCCATAGTGCTCAGAGCCATTTGAACCATTTGAACCTAAATCTGTCTGCACAGTGACTTGGCTTTGGGAAAATAACATCGAGCTTCTGGACTGTCCTGCCCAATCACCGGATCAGAACCCAATAGAACATTTATAGGGTTCACTGAAGCACAAAGTCAGACGGCACATAATTAGGCCAAAAGGAGAATTAAAAGACCGCCTGCACCTTGAGTGGAACGCCGTAAGTGCCGAAGACTATAAAAAGATAGTGTACTCTCTACCAAAAAGAAAGTCTGCTGTAATAAGGGAGAAAGGTGAGCCCACGATCTATTGATTTGGTGCTACTAATAAACATTATAAACTCGAACAAATTGTTTCTATTGATTTATTTTTTTATTTTTCATAACATTTAAAGTTACCTAGGGTACTTAATACTTTTGGCCAAGGGTGTTCATACCGTCATTTGTCATGCAACTTTAAAGTCAATGTAGTGTCTGTTTGGCTTCAAGTTTTGGCATAAGTTTAGCTTTCTCGTTCATGCGAACTCTGCCTACTGCATTTGTTCTTCTTTTATACGAGTACTGGGAGAGTGGTGGACTAGTATACAAACTGTCCACATACAGCCTGTGTTTTATAGCGTACATTTACTAAGAAAAACTCGAAACGTACACCTATACCCGACGTGGCACTGTTGTCATGCTCAGCTCTTATCGCATTTATACGTCGCTTGCACTGGAAGCACGAAGACTGTGTACGGACAGATATGTCGCTAGAAGTTAATGGGTTAAAAACGGGACTAGCTGCGAGAGCTTCAGTGAATGTAATGAGCTAGAATATGAGGGTATAAAAGCTGGATACTTCTACTTTTATACAGCCATTAACGATCAGGTGCTCGTTTTGAGCCCCGTCCTCGAATTTATGTGAGGGTTCCCCTGATGTCAACGGAGCTATTCTAATAATTACGTTGAGGCAGTTACCTGAGCTACGTAGAATAGCACCTTTCGAGGGAAAGGCCATGGATGATACCAGATGCCAATACTACTGTAGCTACAGTTTCGACTGGCCAAACTACATAGATCAAAACCAAATGCAGGTGTCGTTTCCAACCCGCGAAGTCAAGGAGCCAGTGGTTATACCTTGTCGAGGGTAGAATAGAGGTTTTACGGCCGAAGTGCCTCTGGCAATGGTAATTATTTTAAATAGTATACCAGGGGCACAAGACTTACTTTTGAGATCCATAGGAAAAGGCCAACCTAATTTCGAAAGCGGAAAGAAAACAGCACTATAAGTAATTTTCTGTGTGTGGGACTATAATTTAAGAGAAGATAAAGCCACTATGGAGGTGAAAGTGGGCGGAGTGTTGAGGGTGTTTGATGGTCTCCTACTTTTCTTTATTGCTTTCAAAATGAGGAACGAAGGAAAGGCGTAAGCACAGAGTTTATTACTGTGATTAACTTGTGTGTGATGGTGTTGTGTTGGGTGTGGGGTGCAAAGATGTTGATGCTGTTCACACACTGTTGAGCAATTCTTCCAACAGCAGAAATTAAGTTTGAGTTATAATCTGTCAGACAACGACTGTTGTTAAAGAATCTTGATAATTTGGCTTTATGAATCAGCATCACCGGGATAGTCTCCACACATTCCAACACTGTTTGCCTAAAATCTCACGAATGAGGCTGAGATAAGCCTGTGACTGACATAATATTTCCATTACGAACTTTGTACATAACGTGACAATCTAGCACGCATATGTATAATGAGGGACAAAAGAGTTTTTTGTACCATTTCAGTGTTTTGCCACCACATTCTGTTGAGCTAAGTAAACTCGAGATGTTGAATATCCTGGTTCTGGACTGAGATTCTAACCCGGATTTTCCGTTCGCGGGATTTTATCCCCTTGTGACGTCACAGTTTCATCAATTCGTTGTTTGCTGATGATTCCATACTCCTAAAGGTATCCACGTAACGTACGTATCTAGGTTTAAATCCTGGTCCGGCATACAGTTTTTATCAAGGCTTTGCAAGTTAGAACACGTGCACGGCTAACTGCAGGTGAAAAAAATTTTGATTTTTAACGTCTCTTCATTCGTTATCAACACTAACGACATGTGACAGTTTCGGCTTACAGTCAAACACAGAAATTTTTATGACATCATTTCAATTTGAAACATGCCACTCCCAGCCAGTGATGAAAAAGAATTCAGTCGTTAACGGCTCTTCGTGTGTAGGCAACATCGATACGAGAGGGCCACGGTTCCCAGTCAGCACTGAAACTTCGTCACGTTCGGGTTCAAAGATTGGTACACTTCGCTTGTGGTTAAAGAAACCTATATTTAACGTCCATTCGTAGTAAGACGACAACAGCGATAGGTGCAGGAAGGCAAAAACTATTGTGGTGAGTTTCTCGTTCAAACATATCGCTACTTCTGAAACGATTCGCTGTCTAATATTTTATTACGTTTAGTTAATAATCCAGTAGGTGCTGGTTTAGAATTCTCGTCACTTCATTTCAAATTTGTTTCTTGTAAATCAGACATGTATTTAACATCTTTCATGATTAATTAACGGGGGACAATTGTTTGCTGGATAGGAGTCCCAGGCCAGCACAGAAATTTTCGTCATTTAATTTTAAGTTCAGATTTGCTAACCGATACTAGTTAAAATTCTGTGTACTGCGTCTCTTTATGCGTAATCAAAAATGACGATCAATGCCGTCTCCGAGTCTCGGTCCACCACGAAATCTTTCCTCAGTTAGCATTGCCAACAAATGCTGGGTTTGAATCCATATCCATAACAAAACATTTCGTCGTGTCATTTAAAGTCTAAACATATGCACAATAAGCTGCTCATGAGAAACTCACTTTTTTAATGTCACTTTGTGCTGGATAACAAGGGCAGTAGGTGCTTTTCGAACTTCACAGAGATCCACGCACCATCAGGAAAAAAGTGAAATTACTGGTGATATGCTGTTGACAGAGAGGTTTCCATAGATCGGTTCAAATCGTTCAAATGACTCTGAGCACTATGGGACTTAACTGCTGTGGTCATCAGTTCCCTAGAAGTTAGAACTACTTAAACCTAACTAACCTAAGGACATCACACACATCCATGCCCGAGGCAGGATTCGAACCTGCGACCGTAGCGGTCGCGCGGTTCCAAACTGTAGCGCGTAGAACCGCTCGGCCACCCCGGCCGGCTCCATAGATCGCCTTACGCTGTTAATCGTACTTTTTCTATCTGGTCAGTTCACTAATCAGTACCGGGCGAGGAACTGCAGTGGTTAGCACATTGGAGTCGCATTCGAGAGGACGACAGTTTAAATTCTTGTAGGGCTATACTGATTCAGGTTTTCCGTGGTTTCCTTAAATCAATTACGACAAAACCCAGTATGGTTCCTATGACATGGCACAGTCCACTCCCTTCCCCCAGCCTTCCTTAATTGAGCTCGTGCTGCGTCCCTAATGATCTGGTTGTCGAAGGGACGTTAAACACTAATCTTTTTCCATTAACCATTTTATGCAAAACCACTCGCAAAGCGAACAACGGTGTAGGAAACCTTTTGGCAGTTCGAATTGTCATATAACGTTGGAAGTTCACATATACTTGAAAAATGTCTTATTCGCGAAATAAATTTGTTTTGAGTAATAATTAGGGAATAATTTATACGGCAGAGTAACGGGAATTAGTTTTTTTCAGATCAGAATGAGGGTAGTAAAATTTTAGAAATGCCACTTATTCTAATAAATTTGAGTTTACAAGCGTTAAGGACTGTCTCATCTCTCATAACGTGTTCCCTGATATCTGGACTAGCGTGGTATTTCTTTACATCTGGAGTTATTCACATACAGAGCTGTGTTCTCTAGTGGTGACTTATGGCAAGCATTTTGTGTAGTCCGACGAGCATACCAAAACGTTATTAAAGGATGCGCAAAAAAGTTACCTTTGTGGCTGCGTGAAAATTCAGGCGGAACACAACTCAGGTCAATTGGATATTTTGAGCATGACAGTACAGTGAGAAACACTGAACTTAAGTACAAAGAGTATGAAGATGATATATATTACACTTTGGCACATCGTGACCATTGGCATGAGTTGCATTAAATTACACAGCTAATTACGCTGAAGTGACAAAAGTCATGGGATCCCTCCTAATATGGTGTCGGATCTCCTTTTGCCCGGCTTAGTGCAGCAACTCCACGTTGCCTGGACTCAACAAGTCGTTGGAAGTCTCCTGCCTCTGTTGACGCCCATAATTGAGAAAGTGTTGCCAGCGCAGGACCTGTGCGCGAGCTGACCTCACGATTATGTTCCATAAATGTTCGATGGGATTCATGTCGGCAATCTGGGTGCCCAAATCATTCGCTCGAACTGTCCAGAACATTCTTCAAACCAATCGCGAACAATTGTGGCCCGGTGGCATGACACATTGTCATCCACAAAAATTCCTTTGTTGTTTGGGAACGTGAGGCCCATGAATGACTCCAAATGGTCTCCAGGCAGCCAAACGTAGCCATTTACAGTCAATGACCAGTTCTGTTGGACAAGAGGACACAGTCCATTCCATGTAAACACAGCCCACAGCATTACGGAGCCACCAACATCTTGCACAGTGTCTTGTTGACAACTTGGTACATGGTTTCGTAGGGTCTGTGCTACACTCGAACCCTACGATCAACTATTACCAAATGAAATCGGAACTCATCTGACCAGACGATTTTACAGCCGAGTAAGGCCCAGTCGATTTGGCCACGCGTCCAGGAGAGGCGCTGCAGGCAATGTCGTGCTGTTAGCAAAGACACTCGCATCGGTCGTCTGCTGCCATAGCCCATTAAAATCAAATTTCGACACGCTGTCCTAATGGATACGTTCGTCGCACTTCCCACAATGATTTCTGCGGTTATTTTATGGAGTGGTGCTTGTATGTTAGCACTAATAACTCTACACAAACACCGCTGCTCTCGGTCATTAGTGGAGGCCATCGGCCACTGCATTGTCTGTGGTGAGATGTAATGCCTGAAATGTGGTATTCTCGGCACACTATTGACACTGTGGATCTGGGAATACTGAATCTCCTAAATATCTCCGAAATGAAATGTCTCATGTGTATATCTGCAACTACCATTCCGGGTTCAGAACCTGTTAATTCTCGTCGTGTGGCCACAATCATGTTCGACACCGTTTCACACGAATCACCTGAGTACAAATGACAGTTCCACTTTTTTTTCCTTACTGTGATTTCATTCCCCTGCCCCATATGGGCAGGGGAAGGCTGTCAGCGGCACAATCTGCCGCTCTTCAGCCGAGTGACATGACAACTAATACAAGAATAAAATGTTACATATCAGGCGATAAAAAAGGGGGACATAAAACAGAGTAAGGGGAGATAATGGAGGTAAAAATACACGGACATGGAGACGTTCATATGAGGACAATTAAAAAAGTCGACATAAAGTTAAAAACACAGTTGGCGATTCGTAGAACACAAAAAAGGCGCTGAAGTCACACGCACAGGTTAAAAGTTGGCCACAGTATTAAAAACACTCCAGAACAACACACTTTAAACCCACTTGGAGCACACATGATGAAGAATAAAACTGCCAGGTGGGGTATGCCGAGGGACAGGCCTGAGAGGATGGAAAAGGAGGGGAGAGCAAGGTGCAGCAGGCTAGGGGGCGGGATGAAAAGAGTAGGGGCATCAGCAGGTGCACCAAGAGGCAGGAGACAGGTGGGGCAGAAGATGAAGAGGGAAGACAAGGCAGCAGGGAGTGCAGAGACACTGAAGGGGAGCACAAGAGAGGAAGGGGGAGTGGGAGGGGAAAGCCGCTCAGGAGAAGGGAGGGGGAGGAGAGGGAACCCTGAGGAGGAGGCAGGAGGAAGATGGGGTTAGAGTTGGTACGAAGGGTAGATGTCAGGGCGAAGCTCATCATCTGGGAGGGGTAGATGGTGGAAGTTGCGTTGGGAAAGGAGGCGGAGGGTGCCGATATGGAGAGAGGTTGGGGGACAACGGTAAAGGAGCGGCAATGGGTTGGGGGTGGAGAAGAAGGAAGACACTAGGGGGCGAGGGGGATCAAGGCGGTGGACAGTATATAGTGTGCGGATGTATTCAAGGGAAAGGAGAGGGTGGGGAAAGGGGATGAGGTTGTAGGGGATGCGTGTGGGGGACGGAAGGCGGATGCGAAAGGCGGCAATTCCGCCAATGCACTGCCCTTTTATACCTTGCGTACGCGATAGTACCGCCATCTGTATATGTACATATCGCTATTCCATGACTTCTGTCACCTCAGTGTATGTATGAGCATGGATAAGGACGCAAGTGAACATTGCATGTTGATGGTTTAGCCATACAGTATACATGGACAAACAGGTTACAGAAAAACAAACGTTTATTTCATAATATTGATTAGTTACTAGCATGTGTGTCGGACACAGATCGCCTTGGAAAGCTGTAGGTGTTTGTATAAAATAACCGTTTGTTTATGAAAACATGGCAATATAGAATAATTAAGATCAAAACAATTACAGATTATTTTAATGGATTCAGCTGTGGGTTCTTAGAGAATCATTGTGTAGTTTTGTCAAAGAAGGCAAATAGGTATTTCATTTACCTGACGTATGATAGAGATTAACTAACTGAGTGCAACATCCCCAATGGATATAATGAATTCGGAAAGTTATTCAAATTCCCTCATTATGCTCAGCAGTGTCTGGCGTATACCATCACGGGCCTTCCTGAAATCTAGAAACAGCATGTCGACTTCTACATCGTATTCCCACGTCTGCGCAGTTATTTTTCTTAAAACGAATAAATCGTCCCATGTGGATCTGTTTTTCTCTGCTGACGAAACAGGAGACCGGGTAAAGAAGACCTTCACGCCACACTGCACGTCAGCTAGTTAAAAATCTCGCCGTTGTCCTTCCAGGAAGACGCGGGCTTTATTCTTTGTCTCCACGAGATATGGACCGGCGCAGCACAAGCAGACTCAAGCAAACTCGCACGCAGTGGACCGTGTCGCCTCCCTGCGGACGGGAGCGTTCGCTCGCTATCCGAGGCGTGGCGGCGCTGCTAGCCGCTAGCCGCTACCCACGCAGCAGGCTCGCCGCCCTATCTCAGAGTGGCGAGTTCTGGACAACAGAAATAGCCCGGGCTCACAAGGACCAGGGCTCCCGAATAATGTTCGTGGATGGTGACTAGCCTATTTTCTTAAACCTCTACTGGAGATTGTAGACTATGATAAAGAACCACATTAACAGCAATACAATTTGTAAAACGTATCGGATAATGATAAAGTAATTTTTAGAGAAGACAGTGGTCGTTCGAATCATTTTATTTTCTGTAGACGGAGCTGCGTAGCCTCGGTGTATTTAATGAATGACATAATGGAACCAGACAGCACATACCGTTGCTGTGGTCTGTTGATTTTTGCGACTGGGGACTGATAAAAATGTATAAGATAATAAACACGTGTGTGTGTGTGTGTGTGTGTGTGTGTGTGTGTGTGTGTGTGTGCGTGCGTGCGTGTGTGTGTGTGTGAGAGAGAGAGAGAGAGAGAGAGAGAGAGAGAGAGAGAGAGAGAGAGAGAGAGAGATGCTGGATCTAAAAGCAGTTATGTATTTGACGCCAAGCAGCCTGCCTTAAACGTGATTTAGTGTTTATCCGTGACTTGTAGACGGTCGCTAAACAGTCCTTTTGGCTGTTCCAAGATGCTATTCTGTAATCGTTTTATTCTCAGCGTAACGCTGTTGATATTAAATGGTGTTTGAGGCAATGCTATGACTTCACGTTGGTTCACGCCACGACACAAACGTTTTAAGTTTTATTTAGTTTTAATTCCAGTGTGATATTTGTATCCCTTTGATGATGCTAGAGCCGGCCGGTGTGGCCGTGCGGTTAAAGGCGCTTCAGTCTGGAACCGCGTGACCGCTACGGTCGCAGGTTCGAATCCTGTCTCGGGCATGGATGTGTGTGATGTCCTTAGGTTAGTTAGGTATAATTAGTTCTAAGTTCTAGGCGACTGATGACCTCAGAAGTTAAGTCGCATAGTGCTCAGAGCCATTTGAACCATTTGATGATGCTAGATCTGGTCGCAGAGTGGTTTTCCGGACGCAGACATAACTGAAGTCGAAGTCTTCTACCAAGGCAGATTTTGCATTTTTTTAAGATACTAGGCTCGCATTGAATTCAAAATTCCGAGTCCGGTTTTCCTTCAATAATTCTTCAACTGTTTCAACTAAGCGAGTTCTCAGTCTCTATCAATTACCTTGTAAAAATAATTAGACTCACCGAGAGCGCTGCAGGCGCGGGATATTTTGAACCTTCGGCCGGACACCATTGCGGTGGTAAGAGTCTGGCAAGTTGAACGCACTGTTGCTTGTTGGTTCAAATGGCTCTGAGCACTATTGGACCTAACTTCTGAGGTCATCAGTCCCCTAGAACTGAGAACTACTTAAACCTAACTAACCTAAGGACACCACACACATCCATGCCCGAGGCAGGAGTCGAACCTGCGACCGTAGCGGTCGCGCGGTTCCAGACTGTAGCGCCTAGAACCGCTCGGCCACCCCAGCCGGCTTACTGTTGCTTGTAAGGACAGAGATTGATCATTATATATTTGTTAGCGCATACATACAGTTCTCCTTAGTCGTAACTATAATGCCTACACATTTTTGGATAAGTGAAGAAAAACAGTGAAGATCTGTGTAGTGTTTAACTGCACGAATAAATTAGGGAAAGAGCCAACATTATCTTTTATAGCTACGTGCATATATTTTGATGTTTTGTATTATGGACCTACAGCCACAGCACTTACAATTTCAGCAGGGCTACATAACTGACTTTACATTCTTTTTGTTAACAGTAGCTGCTGTGTTTGCAGTACTGGTGGAGATCAGGTTGGAAAATAAATACATTTCAATTCAAAAATTTTGAGCATTAAACAACGATAGCTATAATCCGCGCTAATGCTCACGTAATAAGATGCATTTCGTTGTGGACAAACAGTAACGGCAAAATTCTTGTAGCACGTAAAAAACAAATCGGTAAATACTGGCTGGTTGACGTTTGTTCATAAATTAATTGGTGTCTTGTGGTTCTATACTTAAAGGTGATATTATGTTTATGACATAAAGCAAAGGAAGATGTGTTGTAACAAAGGCTCGTAAGCTTACCACCACAATTGCCGCCTTTCATATTGTCCGCTGTTCACAGTACACCACTTACGGGACTTTGAGGCCTTGGTCTCTATTGACCCAGCTATCGACGAGATATTAAATTCTACCACGTCACTTTGTCATCTTCCGAAACCTACTACTTGCTGATAGTGAAGAGGATGTTTCAACTATAACAGCGAAAATCACTACTCGTCTGAATAGCCGCGTGCGTAGCACGCCGCTTCTGGAATACGGAAAAACGAGCCAGCCACGGATCGAATCCACACGGCAGATTAATGGTAATGACCAGTGTGCCGGCCAGCTTGCATTTGGATTCTACACTACACGGTTTCTCAAATCCGACTAGATTAATCTCGCACTGGTACCCATGTAAGGCGTCAGTTACACGATTCACTAACATGAGAACACTTACACATGGGATGACACTACACGGAGAGACAGGAAGGGCTACCCGAGTTCTGTGGGCAAGAGAGAGAGAGAAGAATGGGGGGGGGGGGGGGAGGGCATAGGGCATCAGAACACCCTCTGCCATTAATGTTGCCAAATCCAGAATAACATGCTTACCTGGTAAAGATAAGGGATAAGGCGAGGAAAAAGAAGAAAAGTAACGAAGATTACTATTTTCTAGAATCAACATTATTTGTCTGGAAAGTTGTTACATGTATCTACTAACGATCACAATTTCGGTTATTGTATCATTCTTAAGTAACAGCTGACTATGAAGTGCTTCAGATCGCATTAATTCCTTTTAAGACGACATCGTCCTCTGGTCAGCCATGTTAACTTTGTATTTCGTGTAACAGGCACAACAAAATACGACTCCTCGTCGTCTATACAGAGTGGTCAGAAACAGTTTGGAAAGCTTGTAAGGGAGTTACAAGTTAGATTGTGCTGAGAAATAACTATTAAGAAATAAAATTCGATCCGTTGGGCAGTTTCCGAGTTAATTAGCGTAGAAGTTAGCAAATGAAGCCGTTGCGCGCGTAAATTCAAGCGGCCCGCCAGATGCAGTTAGTGTCAGTTGTTCTCATAGCGCAGATGATAGCGCACGAGACTGCTCAGCCTTTGTCCGATGTCCAATTTTTCTATCGCTCTCTTATTCAGTTTTAGGAAACAAAACGAAGTACGCGTTTGGTGACACCATCTCTGGCGGGCCGCTTGAATTTGCGGGCGCAACCCCTGACTGCCGAACTTCAATGCTAATTAACTCGGAAACGGCGCAACGTATCGAATTGCTTTCTCAATAATTACTTCTCAATACAACCTATCCTGCAACACCCTTACAAGAGTTTCACGTTGTTACTGACTACGCCGAATAAAAGGATGTAGCACTTCGTATCATAATTTCTATCGAATTCATGTCATTTTGAGTTATTATCTAACAGTGTGAGTGGACCAAGTGTGACATCTGAAAATAAAGCTCATTTCGCTGTCGCTTATGTCTGATTTTTACGCGTTAGTATTTGATGAAATTGTCGAGGACTCAACAAACATGTGGGGGTCAAAAGTGTGAGGAAGAATACTAATGTTTGTAATCTTCAGCTTTGCCATTTAAGTCATACGAATATAAGCTTAAGTTTATAACAAAGAATCCAGAGAAAAATTGACTTGGAAATTTCTGAGTTTACGCAGAATTTGTTCCCCAATACTCTGAATAATTCACGAGAATGTGGGAAAATTTATTATGTCAGACCAGTATAGAATTTAAATAACAGAGCGCACAGTTCGTCAGTTGAAAAAAAAAACATGATGTACTCCTCAGGGAGTCACACCTAGTGATACGTGGCTGGCAACCACGGGGCCCCGAGCTGAGTCCTGGCATTGCTTCCACTTACTTATGCCAGGCTCCTCACTTTTATCTTTCCTATCTGGCCACCCTCGGCCAGCTCTTGTTCTTTTCCGACCCCGACGCTATTAGGTTTCGAGGGCTAGGGGTCTTTTATTTTCCAACCTATACTTCTCATGCAGCGTCTGACCCGGAGCGGGCGGCTGCAAAAGGCGTCTGTATCCCATGTTAGGGGCAGCCTCAAGAATTGCGGAAGGCAACGGAATACCACCGCAGATTAACTTCCCCGCATAATACAGTCTCCATTTTATCCACAAAAAATGGCTTCCTCTCATGTTAAATCAGTGTCCGGAGATAAATAGTCCCCCATTCGAATCTCCGGGGGGGGGGGGGGGGGGGACAACTTGAAAGGAAGCAAAAAATCAAAACGAGAATTGGTACCTGGATTGTCAGAACTCTGCTACAAGCAGGAAAACTAGAAAACCTTAAAAGAGAGATGGAAAAGAATCGCACGGACCTCGTAGGAGTTGCTGAGGAAAGATGGAATGGACATGGAGAGTTGCAGTCAGATGAATATGTATTCTACTACTCTGGAGGAGAAGTAAAAGGAATTAATGGAGTAGGAATGATTATGACAATGGAATTGGCTAAATGTGTGGAATATGTAGACTATGCAAATGACCGGGTTATTGGTGTAAGGTTGAAAGGAGCACAAAAAGATTTACTGATTGTCCAGATGTATATGCCAACTTCAGAACATGATGACCAAATTGTAGAGGAAACGTACAATGTAATAGAGAGAATAATGGACGAAAATTAAAAAAAATGCTGCAAAATAGTAATGGGAGACTGGAACGCCACTGTGGGAGAAGGGAAAGAGGGAAACATAGTAGGCAGTCATGGTCTTGGAAAGAGAAATGACAGAGGTGAATGGTTAATTGACTTCTGCAGGGAAAGGCAGCTGATAGCGGCAAACACATGGTTCAAGAACCACAAGAGGAGGCTCTACACTTGGAAATCACCAGGGGATAAATACAGAAACCAAATCGATTTTATACTGGTAGAAGAAACATACAGGAATGGAATCAAGAAGGTGCACACATTACCAGGTGCAGATATTAATAGTGACCACAACTTACTTATGGCAGAAATAGAAATAAGAATGAAAAAACTGAAGAAGGCGACCATGGTGAAGAAGTGAGATTTAGAGAAGATAAGATCCAACAAAGAGCAAATTACAGAAATACTGTCTCGGGAGTTTCTAAACACATTACGCGACAAAGAAGCACCTGATAATGCCAACGAGTACTGGAATATGCTGAAAGAAGGAATCATTAAAGCAGGACAGCAAAATATAGGATATGTAAAAGGGAAAAGGTCAAAAAAACCATGGGTCACACAAGAAATGATTTCCAAGATGGAGGAGAGAAGAAAATTGAAAAACAAGAACACTGAAGATGCAAGAAAGATATACCGAAGGTTAAATAATGAACTGCGAAGAGAAACAGAGCAAGCTAGGAATGTGATGAAATTGAAGAACTGGACAGGAAGGGAAGATACGATTTAACATACAACAGAGTAAAGACTATGACATGGGAACAAAACAGAGCAGGAAGTGCTACTATGGAAATTTTGAGCAAAGATGAAGAGGTAGTGTACAAAGATCGTGACGATCTCCTCCAGAGATGGGAAGAATATATAGAAGAGCTATATGACACAAATAGCAAACCAGAAACTCTGGAACTTGAATCATACAACAGTGTAAGTGATGACGAGAAAGGACCGACCATCATAATGGAAGAAGTAAAGTCTGCCATAGATGCAATGAAAAATGGCAAAGCGGTAGGTACAGACACGATACCGAGAGAAATACTAAAATGCTTGAACCACGATGGAATAAGAGAAATACTGAGGTTATGTAATAAAATATATGACAGTGGTGAATGGCCTGAGGACTTTCTGACAACAGTAATGATCCCATTACCGAAGAAACAAGGAACCAAAAAATGCAGCGAGCACAGGACACAGCCTCATTTCACATGCAGCCAAAGTGATGTTAAGAATAATTAATAAAAGACTTGTAAAAGTAATGGGGGAGAATCTTGGCGAGGAGCAGTTTAGCTTTAGGCGGAATACGGGCACCAGAGATGCAATAGGGCTCCTACGAATCTTGGGAGAAAGGTTTATTGAAAAAGGAAGAGACCTATATATGTGCTTCATCGATCTAGAAAAGGCATTTGACAGTGTGGTTTGGGACAAGCTGGCGACTATAATGAGGGAAAAGAGAGTGGACTGGAAAACCAGAAGACTTATAAACTCATTATATCTTAATCAAAAAGTTTCAGTTAAAGTGAGAGGAGAAAGTACAGACTGGATCAGACTAGGAAAAGAAGGAAGACAAGGATGCTGTTTATCACCTACTCTTTTCAACCTCTACTTGGAAAATATGATTGACCAATGCTCATTAGATGACAAAGGAGTAGAAATTGGAGGAAGAAGAGTAGGGTGTTTGAGATTTGCTGATGACGTGGTCCTTCTAGCCACAGGGGAAAAAGAATTACAGGAGTTGGTGGACACCATTGCAACTAACGGAAAAAATATGGAATGAAAATTAACACAAGTAAAACAAAAGTATTGGCACTAGGAGGAAATAAGGAAATAAAAATTATGCTGAATGGAGAAATACTAGAACAGGTGCAAAATTTTAAGTATCTTGGAAGCAGGATAGACACCGACTGGAAGTGCACCGCAGAAATTAAAACAAGGATAGCAATGGCGAAAGAGGCGTTTTATAAGAAAAGGAGAATCTTCTTGCAGCGGTCTGGACAGAGAACTCATAAAGAGACTCATAAAATGTCTTGTATGGAGTGTTCTTCTATATGGCGCTGAAACGTGGATTATGACGAAAAAAGACAGAGAAAGGCTGGAGGCTTTTGAGATCTGGACATGGTGGAAGATGGAAAGAATAAGTTGGATGGACAGAGTAAAAAATGAAGAGGTACTGAGAAGAGTGGGAGAGAAAAGACAGTTACTAGATGTAATAAAGAGAAGAAAAAGAAATTGGATTAGGCATATATTAAGACAGAATGACGGACTGATAAGAACAGTTTTAGAAGGTTATGTAGAAGGGAAAAGGAAGCGAGGAAGGAAGAGATTCCAGATACTGGATGACATGATGGACGGTACAACATACAGCAGCCTTAAGAAGGAAGCAATGGATCGCAGAAATTGGAGAGGCAAAGGACCTGCTAATATAGCAGATAACTGATGATGATGACTGCGTTTAGCATGGACTTTTTGCTGAAATTGATAAGTTCAAAATGGTTCAAATGGCTCTCAGCACTATGGGACTTAACTTCTGAGGTGATCAGTCCCCTAGAACTTAGAACTACTTAAACCTAACTAACCTAAGGACATCACACACATCCATGCCCGAGGCAGGATTCGAACCTGTGACCTTAGCGGTCGCGCGGTTCCAGACTGTAGCGCTTAAAACCACTCGGTCACCCCGGCCGGCTGGAATTGATAAGTACTCACAGGAAGCACAAAAGCAGAAATAAGTAAATTCCCACTGAGGCTCCCACAATTGAGATGAAACATGTGTGGAAACGAACATAAAACTGGGTTCCTGCAGACTGTCTTCTCTTATAATCGGTCCGGGCTTCAATGGCAATGCGAACGTCACGGGTTCTGAAACTCTCCTGAGAATGCATGCTATCAACGTCAGCATTTTCTTATTGTTAGTTCTGCCCCCGAGAATCAACTCAAGACCCAGTGGGATCTACATTCGAAGCAAAGTTACTGATATTTTGGTGCAGCAACGTTTTTTATATAAAAATTACTTCCTCGAATTGTTAAAACTAGCGACATGCTATACAGGATGAGGCAGCTAAGTCATAACACTCCTTGTATCTCCCCAACCGTAACAGATACAAAGATGCCGTTTGGACAGTGAATTGCGGGGAGAGGGGCTACTTGAAAACATCACATTTCATGTTTGTGCTATTTTTTATTACTGAGATATGAAGCCATCTTTGGTTTTTCTAAATGGAACCCTATGTTAAATTTTAGCGTAACATGATGGGTTTAAAAAGACGGTTTCAAATATGTGTATATCATAATATTTAGGCGAATAGTTTTTGAGACACAGATATGTTCTCGTATCGTGTTCGTCCTCTGAAGCGGCGTTGTCCAATGCGACCTTTTTGTTGACCACTGCGGAACTTAACAGGGAAGACGTTGTTTTCCTGCTTCTCGAGGTAGCTGGAGAAAAGGGTATAAATGTGCTGCTGGGGTAATGAGACATCGTATTTCCGTCACAGTTTCTTGGTGCAGACATGTACACCAACGAATAAAAGTTATATATGCTTCTAGTGTATGGTGAAAGCAGAAGAAATGCTGCTCGAGGAATAAAGCGATATGGAGAGCTGTATCCTGATCGTGAGCGTCCTGAGCGCCAGCTTCTTGCACGTATTTGCAAGAAACTACTTGAATCAGGATCATGGAACGCCATACAGAGGACAAGGCAGAAAACTGCAACTGGCGAGGTACGTGAAGAGGGCGTTCTAGCGTTGGTGCATAACGACCCTACTGTTTCGTCGCAACGTATCGCCTCAGAATGTGGTATAAGTCAAAGTGTTGTACGCATATTGCACCGGCATACATTTCACCTGTTTCACCTCTCATTACATCAAGCACTCCCCGGTGTGGATTTCGAACGGCGCCAGGAATTTTGCCGGTTTGCTCTGCAGCGTCTACAAGATGATCCAACGTTTTTTCAACGGGTGCTTTTCACTGATGAAGCGAATTTCACCAACCATCGTATTGTGAATTTGCATAATATGCATTACTGCTCAATAAAGAACCCTCATTGGCTTCGACAGGCACAGCATCAGCAACTATAGAGTGTTAATGTGTGGTGCGGCATCCTCGGGGTCGTACGTCATTCCGGGTGTACTAAATGGCAATAACTATGCACAGTTCCTACGAAACGTTCTGCCCATTTTGCTGGAAGAGTTACCACTAACTATGCGTCAGTGCATGTGGTTCCAACATGACGGCTGTCCTGCTCACTCTTCCCGTGTGGTTACAGAGCTGTTAAATGAAAAGTTCCCGGATTGTTGGATAGGTCGACGTGCTGAAGTGAAGTGGCCATCTCTGTCTCCTGATTTGACCCTTCTTGATTTTTTTTTCTGTGGGGAGCAATCAAATAAAGTGTATGCTCAAATACCAACTACGCCAGACGATATGAAGCAACGTATCATCGAAGCGTGCGCTGATATCTCACGTGACACCCTCGCAGCCATTCACAAATCATTCTAACGGCGACTACAAATGTGCATTGCAGCAGAGGGGAAGCATTTTGAGCACACACTTCAGTAAGGTTTTGTATCATGAACAGTATGCTTTTGCATCTTTGTGCGTATTTGCTTTGTATTGTGATCAATAGCAAATATTTTCAAATAAATAACAAATACGCGCAAAATAATTGTGACCAATAAGGGCCTCCTCATTAACATTTGTATTTCTGTTGCTTAAAATGTATTAACATCTTGTAGTATTTTAATACTGTATGTTGTATGCTATTTTCGTATCACAGTTGTCAAATAACTGAATAATATTTGCGCGACATCATCAGTTAATTTTTGCACAAAATATCGCAGTATGTATTACGAGTGTCGGGTAAATGGGCGTGTTTATGTAAGGACGGACTCGCGAGCATGTACTCTACACAACAGCAAAGGCCGCATTGAACAACGCCACTTCGGAGGACGAACGCGATACGAGAACATATCTGTGTCTCAAAAACTATTCGCCTAAATATTATGATATACACATATTTGAAACCGTCTTTTTAAGCCCATCATGTTACGCTAAAATTTAACATAGGGTTCCATTTAAAAAAAACCAAAGATGGCCTCATATCTCTGTAATAAAAATTGCACAAACATGAAATGTGATGTATTCAAGTAGCCCCTGTCCCTGCAATTCACTGTCGAAACGGCGTCTTTGTGTCTATTGCGGTTGGGGAAATACAAGGGGTGTTATTGATTATCTGCCTCACCCTGTATAGTTTGTCCCCAATGTGATTGTGAATAGACCTGAGCCTCTGCTGCACGCATTTAAAATTATCACCAAAGTGACGCAAATAAATTTTTGTCAGAATTACATAAAAACAGATAGGAACAGGGTAAAGAATGAGAAAAAAGGTTTACAGCCTACAATGACTTCGAACAAGTAATTTTACTGTCACAATAGACTGCCTTCAATTTCAACTTTCTCGAACATACCGTAATAGAATCAACAATAAAATTTGCAATCGAATCGACAGATTGTTTTAATGTGACAAGCTTTCAGTGCCACAACAACTTCCGTTACTTAGGTGACGTTGTCAGTACTTACATTGCTTCGTGTGCATACTACATTAAGGCGCTGCAGTCATGGACTATGCGGCTGGTCCCGGCAGAGGTTCGAGTCCTCCCTCGGCCATGGGTGGATGTGTTTGTCCTTCGGATAATTTAGGTTAAGTAGTATGTAAGCTTACGGACTGATGACCTTTGCAGTTAAGTCCCATAAGATTTCACGCATATTTGAGCATTTTTTTTGCATACTATAATGTTTTCCTTTACTTGAGCAAATTGGCTCTTTGGCGTCTGAAATTTTCATAAACCACAACGTAGACGCTGTAACCAATAATTGCACTGGTGCGCAAAACTTGAGGAAGAAATTAACTTTCGCATGATATATCACTGCCAAGTAACATAGCTTGATGAAACTTGAACCAAACATACACACACCAAAAATTTTTGCATCACCCCAGTTCCCAGATCTCTGGAAGATAGACGTTGGCTGTGGATATTGTATGACAGACACAGTCCCTTTGATTTTTCAGAGAGGTCACTAAACCCGCCCAAAGATGTAAAAAACCATGCATGAGCAGCGCCTATTAGACGGAGGGGGTCCGACAGCCGATCAGTTCCAGTCATTCCACCAGGAAGAAGGTACACGGCTCGTGTCGTCTGTAGTTCAACCATGCCTAGACGGTCAATACCGTGGTTCGATCGCGTCCGCATTGTTACTTTGTGCGAGGAAGGGCTCTCAACAGGGGAAGTGCCCAAACGTCTCGGAGTTAAATAAAGCGATGTTGTTCGGACATGGAGGAGATACAGAGAGACAGGAACTGTCGATAACACGCCTCGCTCAGGCAGCCCAAGTGCAGTGGATGACCGCTACCTGCGGATTATGGCTCGGAGGAACACTGACAGCAACGGCACCATGTTGAATAATGCTTTTTGTGCAGCCACAGTACGTCGTGTTACGACTTAAACTGTGCGCAATAGGCTGCATGATGTGCAACTTCACTCCCGACGTCAATGGCGAGGTCCATCTTTGCAACCACGACACCATGCAGCGTGGTACAGATCGGCCCAACAACATGCCGAATGGACCGTTCAGGATTGGTATCACGTTCTCTTCACCGATAAGTGTCACATATGCCTTCAACCAGACAATCGGTCGGAGACGTGTTTGGACGCAATATGGTCAGAAAAAGCGCCTTAGACAAACTGTCCAGCGAGTGCTGCAAGATGGAGATTCCCTGCTGTTTTGGGGTGGCATTATGTGGGACAGACGCACGCCGCTGGTGGTCATGGAAGGCGCCGTAACGGCTGCACGATACGTGAATGCCATCCTCCGACCAATAGTGCAACCATATTGGCAGCATATTGGCGAGGCATTCGTCTTCATTGACGACAATTCAGGGCCCCACCGTGCACATCTTATGAACGACATCGCTCGACTAGAGTGGCCAGCATGTTCTCCAGACATGAACCCAATCGAACATGCCTGGGATAGATTGAAAAGGGCTGTTTATGGACGACGTGACCCACCAACCACTCTGAGAGATCTACGCCGAATCGCCGTTCAGGAGTGGGACAATCTAGACCAAAAGTGTCTTGATGAACATGTGGATAGTATGCCACGACGAATACAGGCATGCATCAATGCAAGATTACGTGCTACTGGGTATTAGAAGTACTGGTGTGTACAGCAATCTGGACCACCACCTCTCAAGGTCTCGCTGTATGATGGTACAACATGCAATGTGTGGTTTTCATGAGCAATAAAAAGAGTGGAAATGATGTTTATGTTGATCTCTATTCAAATTTTCTGTTCAGGTTCCGGAACTCTCGGGACCGAGGTAAGCAAAACTTTTCTAGATGTGTGTAGAAAGAACTGTATAGTACAGAAGGTAACTGAAGTAACTACACAGTGAGACGAACCGAAGCGACACATTCATTCAGAGGCAATAATTACACCCAATATCCTCTCGTTCCATGAGATCCTCTACCTACATTATTCGATCGGGTCACGCATTGTCATCCATAAAAATAAAGTCAGGGACGAATTCATCGCCGGCCGGGATGGTCGAGCGGTTCTAGGCGCTACAGCCTGGAACCGGGCAACCACTACGGTCGCAGGTTCGAATCCTGCCTCGGGCATGGATGTGTGTGATGTCCTTAGATTAGTTAGGTTTAATTAGTTCTAAGTTCTAGGGGACTGATGACCTCAGAAGTTAAGTCCCATAGTGCTCAGAGCCATCTGAATGAATGCACCCCTGAAAGACGGACATGGGGCTGGAGCACAGTGTCACAATTACAACGACTTATTATGGTCTCCTGGACATTACAAAACGCAGGAAATGGTCCTTAATACGGTGTATGATCATCACTGACGTCAGAGCATGCTCTGCAACCTGCTCCCACGCTGACCACAGAGTTGATATGGAGTTCTTCTAGTAGGGCGACCCATTTCTCGGTCAGGGTGATTGACAACTGCTGGATGGTCGTTGTTGCATGTGAACGTGCTGCAATACATTTCCCTAACGCATCCCACACGTGCTCGATGCGATTTAAGTACAGGGAACGGCCGGGCCAGTCCGTTCGCCGGATAGTCTCTTGTTCCAAGACCACCTCCACCTGCGCTGTTCGATGCGGTCGCACGTAATCATCCATAAATATAAAGTCAGGGCCGAATGCTTTGGTGATCCAGGTGTTATGGTGTGGGGAGGCGTAATGTTGCATGGGTCTACAGACTTCCAAATCTTTGAACACGGTCCACTCACCAGTCAACGTAATCGTGACACTGTACTCCATCCCCATGTGCGTCTTTCGGGGGAGCACTCGGCCCTGACTTTATTTTTATGGCTGGCAATACGTGACACCATCGAACTTTGCAGGTCGAGGAGCTCTTGGAACGAGAGGGTATTCGCTGAATGGACTGACCTGCCCGTCCCTCCGATTGAATTCCCAACGTGCACTTGCGGGATGCGGTGGAGAGACATATTGCAGCACGTTCACATGCACGAACGACCATTCAGCAATCGTCATACACGCCGATGGAGGAACGGAACGCCCTAAAAAATGAGCACCAAACTTGTGGCCAGTATGGGAGCACGTTGCAGACCATGTGTTGCTGTCCGTGGTGATCACACACCTGATTAAGAACGACCTCTCGCCTCTTGTAATGTCCAGGGAGCCATCATAAATCGTGATGACTTAAGCGTAATTACTGTCGTTGAATAAAAGTGTCATTTCTGTTCATCTCGATGCGTACTCATTTCAGTTATCTTCTGCATTCTGCTGTAGCAGTACTTTCTACACTACTGGTCATTAAAATTGCTACACCAAGAAGAAATGCAGATGATAAACGGGTATTCATTGGGCAAATATATTATACTAGAACTGACATGTGATTACATTTTCACGCAATTTCGGTGCATAGATCCTGAGAAATCAGTACCCAGAACAACCACCTCTGGCCGTAATAACGGCCTTGGTACAGCTGCACATGCAGCTTCACCACAGTTCATCACGAGTAGTGTCTGGCGTATGGTGACGAGCCAGTTGCTCGGCCACCATTGACCAGACGTTTTCAATTGGTGAGACATCTGGAGAATGTGCTGGCCGGGTCAGCAGTCGAACATTTTCTGTATACAGAAAGGCCCGTACAGGACCTGCAACAAGCGTTCGTGCATTATCCTGCTGAAATGTAGGATTTCTACATCTACATCTACATCCATACTCCGCAAGCCACCTGAAGGTGTGTGGCGGAGGGTACCTTGAGTACCTCTATCGGTTCTCCCTACTATTCCAGTCTCGTATTGTTCGTGGAAAGAAGGATTGTCGGTATGCTTCTGTGTGGGCTCTAATCTCTCTGATTTTATACACATGGTCTCTTCGCGAGATATACGTAGCAGGGAGCAATATACTGCTTGACTCTTCGGTGAAGGTATGTTCTCGAAACTTCAACAAAAGCCCGTACCGAGCTACTGAGCGTCTCTCCTGCAGAGTCTTCCACTGGAGTTTATCTATCATCTCCGTAACGCTTTCGCGATTACTAAATGATCCTGTAACGAAGCGCGCTGCTCTCCGTTGGATCTTCTCTATCTCTTCTATCAACCCTATCTGGTACGGATCCCACACTGCTGAGCGGTATTCAAGCAATGGGCGAACAAGCGTACTGTAACCTACTTCCTTTGCTTTCGGATTCCATATCCCTAGGATTCTTCCAATGAATCTCAATCTGGCATCTGCTTTACCAACGATCAATTTTATATGATCATTCCATTTTAAATCACTCCTAATGCCAATTCCCAGATAATGTATGGAATTAACTGCTTCCAGTTGCTGACCTGCTCTATTGTAGCTAAATGATAACGGATCTATCTGTCTATGTATCCGCAGCACATTACACTTGTCTACATTGAGATTCAGTTGCCATTCCCTGCACTATGCATCAATTCGTTGCAGATCCTCCTGCATTTCAGTACAATTTTCCAATGTTACAACCTCTCGATATACCAGAGCATCATCCGCAAAAAGCCTCAGGTCATTTATGTATATTGTGAATAGCAACGGTCCTACGACACTCCCCCGCGGCACACCTGAAATCACTCTAACTTCTGAAGACTTCTCTCCATTGAGAATGATATGCTGCGTTCTGTTATCTAGGAACTCTTCAATCCAATCACACAATTGGTCTGATAGTCCATATGCTCTTACTTTGTTCATTAAACGACTGTGGGGAACTGTATCGAACGCCTTGCGGAAGTCAAGAAACACGGCATCTACCTGTGAACCCGTGTCTATGGCCCTCTGAGTCTCGTGGACGAATAGCGCGAGCTAGGTTTCACACGACCGTCTTTTTCGAAACC
Source organism: Schistocerca piceifrons (assembly GCF_021461385.2). Taxonomy (NCBI): domain Eukaryota; kingdom Metazoa; phylum Arthropoda; class Insecta; order Orthoptera; family Acrididae; genus Schistocerca; species Schistocerca piceifrons. The sequence goes on from NC_060149.1 coordinate 274,650,028, forward strand.
CATGCTGATTCCTACAGAATAGATTTCTAGTCTCCAGAAAAGTAATTATACTCGAACATAATACGTGTTCCAAAATTCTACAACTGATCGACGCTAGAGATATAGGTCTATAGTTCTGCACATCTGTTCGACGTCCCTTCTTGAAAACGGGGATGACCTGTGCCCTTTTCCAATCCTTTGGAACGCTACGCTCTTCTAGAGACCTACGGTACACCGCTGCAAGAAGGGGGGAAAGTTCCTTCGCGTACCCTGTGTAAAATCGAACTGGTATCCCATCAGGTCCAGCGGCCTTTCCTCTTTTGAGCGATTTTAATTGTATCTCTATACCTCTGTGGTCTATTTCGATATCTAGCATTTTGTCATCTGTGCGACAATCTAGAGAAGGAACTACAGTGCAGTCCTCCTCTGCGAAACAGCCTTGGAAAAAGACATTTAGTATTTCGGCCTTTAGTCTGTCATCCTCTGTTTCAGTACCATTTTGGTCACAGAGCGTCTGGACATTTTGTTTTGATTCACCTACAGCTTTGACATAAGACCAAAATTTCTTAGGATTTTCTGCCAAGTCAGTACATAGAACTTTACTTTCGAATTCATTGAACGCCTCTCGCAAAGCCCTCCTCACACTACATTTCGCTTCGCGTAATATTTGTTTGTTTGCAAGGCTTTGGCCATGTTTATGTTTGCTGTGAAGTTCCCTTTGCTTCCGCAGCAGTTTTCTAACTCGGTTGTTGTACCACGGTGGCTCTTTTCCATCTCTTACGATCTTGCTTGGCACATACTCATCTAACGCATATTGTACGATTTTGAACTTTGTCCACTGATCCTCAACACTGTCTGTACTTGAGACAAAACTTTTGTGTTGAGCCGTCAAGTACTCTGTAATCTGCTTTTTGTCACTTTTGCTAAACAGAAAAATCTTCCTACCTTTTTTAATATTTCTATTTACGGCTGAAATCATCTATGCAGTAATCGCTTTATGGTCGCTGATTCCCTGTTCTGCGTTAACTGTTTCAAATAGGTCGGGTCTGTTCGTCACCAGAAGGTCTAATATGTTATCGCCACGAATCGGTTCTCTGTTTAACTGCTCAAGGTAGTTTTCAGATAAAGCGCTTAAAAAAATTTCACTGGAATCTTTGTCCCTGCCACCCGTTATGAACGTTTGAGTCTCCCAGTCTATATCCGGCAAATTAAAATCTCCACCCAGAACTATAACATGGTGGGGAAATCTACTCGAAATATTTTCCAAATTATCCTTCAGGTGCTCAGCCACAACAGCTGCTGAGCCAGGGGGCCTATAGAGACATCCAATTACCATGTCTGAGCCTGCTTTAACCGTGATCTTCCCCCAATTTATTTCACATTTCGGATCTCCGCCAATTTCCTTCGATACTATTGCAATTCTTATCGCTATAAACATGCCTCCCCCTTCACTGTCCAGCCTGTCTCTGTGGTATACATTCCAATCTGAGTTTAGGATTTCATTACTGTTTACGTCTGGTTTCTGCCAACTTTCTGTCCCTAGTACTATATGAGCATCGTGACCGTTTATTAATGAGAGTAGTTCTGGGACCTTTCTATAGACGCTCCTGCAGTTTACTATTAGCACATTAATATTGTTATTCCCTGTTGCATTTTGCCTACTCCTACCTTGCCGCGTCTCAGGAGGCGTCTTGTCGGGTCTAGGGAGGGAATTCTCTAACCAAAAAAACCCACATGTGCACTCCACACGTACTCCGCTACACTTGTAGCCGTTTCCAGCGTGTAGGATCGAATGAAGGGTAGAGCCCCGGGTCGTAATACATCTGAAATGTAACGCCCACTATTCAAAGTCCCGTCAATGCCAACAAGATGTGACCGCGACGTGTAACCAATTGTATCCCGTACCTTCACGCCGGGTGATACGCCAGTATGGCGATGACGAATACACGCTTCAAATGTTCGTTCACCGCGATGTCGCCAAACACGGATGCGACCATCATGATGCTGTAAACATAACCTGGATTCATCCGAAAAAATGTTTTGCCATTCGTGCACCCAGGTTCGTCGTCGAGTAAACCGTTGCAGGCGCTCCTGTCTGTGATGCAGCCTCAAGAGTAACCGCAACCATGATCTCCGAGCTGATAGTCCATGCTGCTGCAAACGTCGTAGAACTGTTCGTGCAGATGGTTGTTGACTCAGGGATCGAGACGTGGCTGCGCGATCCGTTACAGCCATGCGGATAAGATGCCTGTCATCTCGACTGCTAGTGATACGAGGCCGTTGGGATCCAGCGCGGCGTTCCTTGTTACCATCTTGAACCCATCGATCCCATATTCTGCTAACAGTCATTGGAACTCGACCAACGTGAGCAGAAATGTCGCGATACGATAGACCGCAATCGTGATAGGCTACAATCCGACCTTTATCAAAGTCGGAAACATGATGGTACGCATTTCTCCTCCTTACACTAGGCATCACAACAACGTTTCACCAGGCAACGCCGGTCAACTGCTGTTTGTGTATGAGAAATCGGTTGAAAACTTTTCTCATGTCAGCACGTTGTAGGTGTCGCCACCGGCGCCAACGTTGTGTGAATGCTCTGAAAAGCTAATCATTTGCATATCACAGCATCTCCTTCCTGTCGGTTAAATTTCGCGTCTGTAGCACGTCATCTTCGTGGTGTAGCAATTTTAATGGCTAATAGTGTATGTATGTTCCAAGTTTCATTGAGCTACATTCCTTGGCAGTGATGTATCATGCGAAACTTACTTTCGCCCTTAAGTTTTGCACACCAGTGCATAATGGAAAAATTCCATTACTATTTCATCTCTCTGAGCAGCTGATAGACACTGAAAGAGGAAAGCGTTGCCATCTTTCTATAACGTTGTGTGACCTACTAAATAGTACAAGCAACGCAAGATAGCGTAAGGCACATATTTTAGAGCGACTATAACAGGATGTAATTTTGAGTCAGAAAAGGTTGGAGTTTCTATTATTTTACATATTGGTTATGCCGTTGAGCAACTCGTTTGTGGGTCAGTTTAATTATATTCTCTGAAATGAAATAAATAGAACCAATGTTGATGCAACCACAGTGTTATAATGACGTCAGGGAAATCCCTTCAGAAATGCGGAACCTGAAATGTAATGATTTGTACCAAACCAGGTTTACAGCCAAACTCCCTATATAAGTTCGTCAGAAACCGTGTAAAAAGCTTGTAAGAGTGTTACTGGATAGGTTTTGCTGAGAAATAATTGTTAAGAAAGAAATTCGATACGTTGTGCCGTTTCTAAGTTAAATAAGGTGCGCCGGCCGGGGTGCACGAACGGTTCTAGGCGCTACAGTCTGGAACAACGTGACCGCTACGGTCGCAGGTTCGAATGCTGCCCCGGGCATGGATGTGTGTGATGTCCTTAGGTTAGTTAGGTTTAAGTAGTTCTAAGTTCTAGGGGACTGATGACCTTAGAAATTAAGTCCCATAGTGCTCAGAGCCATTTTAAATAAGGTGCAGGACATACACAGGAACGTAGACGTAGAAACAATCGGTATTGTAGTCGTAAATTATCGTAGCTGTTTTGGGCAAGAACCAGAGCTCCATACCCTATAGTAAAATCGAAGTCGATGGTTCCTGTGAATCAGTATGGGTAGAGGCTATGCTTGACAAACGGAATAAATTAATAATTGGTTCTTTTTACTACCCCCCCCCCTCACCCCCTCCGACTCAGATGATACAGTTGCTGGTTTAAAGTCAGATGTAGTCATAAAACGTCGTCCGAAATTGTTTTGAATGTGATCGCAGAAAATTATTTTGAACAGTTACTTCAGGAGCCCACTATAATTGTAAATGGTTGCGAAAACATATTTGACCTCTCAGCATCAAATAATGCTTGGCTGTTGGTTGACTTGTGGGAGGGGACCAAACAGCGAGGTCATCGGTCCCATCGGCTTAGGGAAGGATGGGAAGGTAGTCGGCCGTGTTCTTTCAAAGAAATCATCCCGGTATTTGCCTGCAGTGATTTAGGGAAATCACGGAACACCTAAATCAGAATGGCTGGACGCGGGTTTGAACCGTCGGCCTACCGAATGAGAGTCCAGTGTGCTAACCACTTCGCCACCTCACTCGGTAATAAATAATCCTGACCAAATAAGGAGCATAATGACGGATACAGGGTTTAGCGACCACAAGGTTGTTGTAGCGTCGCGGGATTAGCCGAGCGGTCGGGGCGCTGAGGTCATGGACTGTGCGGCTGGTCCCGGAGGAGGTTCGAGTCCTCACTCGGGCATGGGTGTGTGTGTTTGTCCTTAGGATAATTTTGGTTAAGTAGTGTGTAAGCTTAGGGACTGATGACCTTAGCAGTTAAGTTCCGTAAGACTTCACACACATTTGACAATTTTTGTTGAAGCGAAACTGAATACCGTAACATCCAAACTCACCAAAAATAATCGCAAAATATATCCGTTTAAAAAAGCGGATGAAAATTCGCGTGACACCTTCCTTAGAGATAGTCTCACTCCGTCCAATCTGAATATGTAAGAGTATACCAGATGTGATTTAAATTCAAAGAAATAGCATCGACGGCTATTGAGAGAGATGTACCAAATAAATTAATAAGAGATGGTACTGGTTCCCCATGGTATATACTCATCAGATCAGAACACTGTTTCAGAAGCAACAAGAAAACACGCCAAATTTAAAACGACACAAAACCCTCAAGATTGGCTAAGTTTTACAGAAGCTCGAAATCTATCACGAACTTCAATGCAAGATGCTTTTAATACTTTCCACAAGGAAATTCCCTCTCGAAATCTGACAGAAAATCCAAAGACATTCTGGTCGTATGTAAAGCAGACTTACTAAGTGTGGTTTTCGGAAATTCCTTCACTAAAGAAAACGACTTAAATATTCCAAAATTCTAACTAAGAACAACTACCAACATGAGAAATTTAGAAGTAGATATCCCCGGTGTAGCAAAGCAGCTTAAATCACTTAATAAATTCAAGGCCTTCGGTCCTGATTGTATACCAGTTAGGTTCCTCTCAGAGTATGTTGATACAATAGTTCCATGTTTAGCAATTATATGCAACAGATCACTCGTTGAAAGATCTGTACCTAAAGACTGGAAAGTTGGACATATCCACCAATACCCAAGAAAGGAAGTAGGAGTTAACCGCTGAATTATAGACCCATATCGCTATCTTCGGTTTGCAGTAGGATTGTGGAATACATACTGTGTTCGAACATTATGAGTTATCTCGAAGAAAACGCTTTATTGAAAAACAGCCAACACGGACTCAGGAAATATCGTTCTTGTGAATCACAACTAGTTATTTATTCTCGCGAAGTAATGAGTGCTGTTGACAGGGGATGTCAAATTGATTCCATATTTTTTTTAGATTTCCAGAGGGTTTTTCACACCGTACCTCACAAGCAACATCTAATCAAATTGCGTGCCTGTGGATCATCGTCTATGTTGTGCGACTGGATTCGTATTTTCTTGTCAGAAAGGTTACAGTTCGTAGTAACTGACGGAAAGTTATAGAGTGAAACAGGTTCTGCAAGGAAGTGCTATGTGCCTTCTGCTGTTCCTAATCTACATTAACTATTTAGGGTCCTCTTAGGCTGTCTGCAGATGATACTGTCATTCAACTTCTTATGAAGTCATCAGATGATCAAAACAAATTGGTAAGCGATCTAAACATGATATCTGTATTGTGCGAAAAGTGGCAACTGACTCTAAATAATAAAAAGAGAGAAGCCATCCATATGAGTACCAAAATAAATCTGCTAAATTTAGATTACACGATGAATCCCACAAACCTAAAGGCTGTAAATTCAACTAAGTACTTAGGGATTAAAATTATAAATACGATCACATAGGTCATAGATGATGTTGCGAGTGGAGCGAACCAAAGATTTTCTGGTAGAACATTGAGAAAAAGCAACAGTTGTACTAAAGAGACTGCCTACACTGCGCTTGTACGTCCTCTTCTGAAGTATTGCTGTGTGTTGTGGCATCCGCATCAGATAGGATCGACGGAGAACATTGATAAAGTTCAAAGAAGGGTAGCTCGTTTTGTACTGTCGCGAAATAGGGGAGAGAGTGGCACGGATATGATACGTGAATTGAGGTGACAATCATTTAAACAAAGATGATTTTCGTAGGCGCAGGATCTTCTTATGAAATTTCTGTCACCAATTTTCTCCCCAGAGTGTGAAAATTGTTGGCACCCACCTACGTATGGAGGAATGAGCACCATAATAAAATAAGAAAAAGAGCTCGCTCAGAAAGATTTAAGTGTTCGTTTTTCCTGCACACTGTTCGGGAATGGAACGGAAGAAAAGTAGCTTAAAGGTGATACGAAGAACCCTCTGCATGCACTTAATTGTGAATTGCAGAGTATTCATGTAGATGTAGAAGTTAGCCAATCAGGCCGCTGCGTGTGCAAATTCAAGCAGCTAGCCAGATACACTTAGTGTCAGTTGTTCTCACAGCGTAAATGATAGCGCAGAGGCTGCTCAGCCTTTGTCGCTGGTACGATCGTTACTACTGTCTCATGGCCAACTTCTGAATCGCTCTCTTGTTCGATATTAGGGAGCGAAACGAAGGACACGTTTGCCGACACCGTCTCTAGCGGGCCGCTTGAATTTACACGCGCAACGTCATGAGTGGCTAGCTTCAATGCTAATTAACTCGGAAACGGCGCTATGTATAGAATTTTTTCTCAAGAATTATTTCTCAGCTCAACCTACTCTGCAACACCCTTACAAGATTTTCAGACTGTTTCTGACCACCCTGTATATGGTAAGCAATCTTCGACCACACCTCCAGCAGCAATTCAAATTTTCACTTCGACTGTTATTTCTTTCTTATTACTTTCGAATACAGCAATCAAAGTTTCTTCGAAGAGGTTTGTGAGGACGGCACCACTGGAGAAAGGTGTTTAGTGGTGAGCCTTGCCACAGGGATATAAGTAAAGTGGGTTTAATGAATGAAATTGGAGAGGAAAAGAATGAAACGTAACGACATGGAATGATATATATGCTTGCGATAAACAAGAGATCCAAGTTCGAATGACAGCACTGTAAAACTGGGCAACTTTGTGACTGAGGTATTATTTTGCAACAATAGCACACTCTATCTGTTTATTCTTAAATAATGTAACAGGGGTCAATGTTTACATATGAATATGTGTTCTTGCATAGTACTGACGTTAGTGATGAACGCTACAAATATGTGCATTAAGCTTGAGCTGGCCACAAAACAATTTTGTTTGCAGGTGAAAAATCGTGTCAGTACATTTCGTGAAAACTTTCTGCTACTGCCGATAACTCTGAAGAGATGAGTAACTGAAGGTAAGTTCATATAAATAAGTTATAGCTGCAGACCATTCTGTATAAGAGCTAAATTTTACAAAAAAGTTCCGCTGTCATTGGAAAGCGTAAAAAGTTATTTCCGCAGATTATAGGGGTAATCTTGTGTCAACAAACATTCTTGTAAAATTAGGTACATTTGTGAATGGTTTAGTAAGAAATACAAAGTTTCATTTCACATTATAACTTTGTTTCTAAATAAGGCATACAGTCGTTCAAAATATCGTGTTAAACGTATCGTCAGTTTGCTTTTCCTGCTACCATGGAACTTGTAAGTAAATGTGTAACAGGTTGAACTAATTACCTTGTTTATAGAATATTATGTCTAATGTAAATGTTGTAACTTGTTTTTCCTCATACTGTTCCACTGAACAAATGCCTAAATAAGTGTGTAAATGTTCGGTTTTTTCATTCTTATTTTTTTCCGATGAGGATAGGCCTATAATTATTACGATTTTAAGAAAATTGGAAAAATAAATCTCACCAAATTCGCAAACATTGTGCCAGTGTTTTACTGTGTATGGATAAAACAAAACTCCTAAAAGTGGACTAATTTGAAATGAAGTAATAACTATGTGGCATAAAGTCTTAGCAGGTCAGCCCATCTTCACGATCAATCAATTCAATTCTACTTTCCCTGTTCTAGATTTCATGTCCCAATGTTGTCCTAAGGTAGGGATTAACTTTCTGTCAATTAATATTCGGAATACTTGGTTTTACATAAAAAGGTTATTGCTTTCAAAATTTAAGATAAAGGTTATAAAATTCCAAATATGTGGAAATTAAATATCGTAGTACTTATTTGTATAAGGTTATATTACGAAAAGTGCTAAAAGTGTCACAAAGTTGCCCAATTTTACAGTATGGCACAAATAGTCATTTGTCAAAAATGGTTCAAATGGCTCTGAGCACTATGGGACTTAGCATCTGAGGTCATCAGTCCCCTAGAACTTAGAACTACTTAAACCTAACTAACCTGAGGACATCACACACATCCATGCTCGAGGCAGGATTCGAACCTGCGACCGTAATGGTCACGTGGTTCCAGATTGAAGGGCCTAGAACTGCTCGGCCACACCGGACAGCAGTCATTTGTCACGACATATTCTTTGCATTGCAGGCTCTGGATTTCTGTATGGTTTTTACTGATACCATTTTGTGTCACTGGATTGTGATGAGGACACTGGAAAAAACTAATCACCCCAGGAGACCCATTCGATAAAATATGCAGAAGATATTCTTTTTAATTTATCATAGAATGTGCCGGCACCAATGGGACCCAAAGTAGTGAGCGAGAGGAAGGTTGCAAGGGCGTTCAGTGAAGGCCAGTTCGCACTAGGGCTGCCGCACGTCAAAACTGCGCGGCAGCGGCGTGGTTGCCATGGAAACACCGTCAGCGACGCGGCACAGCTAGGTCTGCGTCGCGGTTTGCCCATGTCGAACCGCCCGCTGCCGCGTGCCGCGCTCCAGGTCCGCGCCGCCAATCTCAGAATGCGCTGAGCGTGACGTCAGATACGGAACCCCGGGCCACAGAAACTTTGCCGAACCGCTGGCGCGGTCGCGGCGGGAGCTATGAAATACGTATCAACCGATTCCAAGGAAACTATTCGGTAGAAAAAAATGATTCTTGTGTATGTTACAGCCTGATATCTTCTCTCGATAAAGGACCGAATTTCTTTTCGTTATTCGTCGTGGTTACTTGCTGTATCGCATTTACGTAAACCATGACACGAAATTTTAATGAGTGTGCAGAGGTAAAAACGCATTGCGTGGACTTTGCATACAGCTCATTTTAGGTAATTCATTACTGCGTATGAAATTTAGTCACCCTATCGAAATTATTTTTAAAGTAGAGAGCAGAACGATAGCTATCACCATTATCGGGACACTGAATGATGTGTCGGCAGACGGGCTGTGCTGTGATCCGCACGGGTCGGCCGCGATGCAACCGATACTTCGTTCTGCTCGTCGTAAACCATGTTGTTGTATCAACCGCAAATTTTGTGAACGGTTCAGGAAATCGAAACGTGTTTGTTTGCAAACGATAGCTTGTAAAAGGTCAGGTATTTCGTCGCATGATAAATATCCAAAATCTCTTTATCTACCGAGATATGAAAGTAACTACAGTTTTTCAGAATGGATAAATGAATTTTTTTAAACGGCATTTAATAGTATGTGGAATGAGAAATACAGTGACATGGAACACGTTAATATTTACAATACTCTACATAGACTTACAGAAGCTAAACGAAAACTATTTTGCTGGTATGTCATAAGATGTAATTTGCTAAGTATCTATAACTATTACTACCTTGGGTAAGTAACAAACGTTTTTTTCTTGCTCCAGTGTACTATATTTGTTCAAGACGCTTTTCGCCTTTTACTTTAAGGCATCTTTGGTGGAATCTAGAATGATTCAGTTTTGTTTTGACATGTAACACTTGCACATTATAAAACAGTCCACATTTTTTTTACGTGAATAACTGATTACTTACAGTTAATCGAGTTTATGGTGGACATCTGTGTTTCCCCTCACCTGGTCACATGCTGGCGGTTGAACTAAAACTTAGCTAATGGAACATAAGCACATTTTCATGTTCGCTCTGTTTTCTTCTGTCACTAGCTGTAGACATTTTACCGAAAACTCTGATTTAAAGTCGTAACTATAGTGTGTTCACCTCACGTCCCTTCCTGTTTGGTTTGCTTATGCACATGTTGCCAACCTAAAGAATTATATGCTAAAGATTAACGTTTGTTTATTTCTGTTCTCCTTATATCTGTATGTGTGTGTGGCTAGCCAGTGATACTTATAGAAAGTTGAAAGGAATGCAGTAGTTTTCAGACAGTGGTTGAAGGTTTGGTATTCAGCTGATTTCAGTTTTGGTTTAAATGTTTTGTGGAGGAGTTCATGTAAGAGAAAATTTACTGCTTACATTAATAGATAAAATAGCAGAATAACACTTCAACAGATGATTATTATCAGAATACTAGTACCCAGCCAGTTCGGCCTGACTCTCACATGAACTCCTCCCCAAGATATTTAAATCAAAACTCGAATCAGCTGAACACGAAAACTTTCAACAATGCTCTGGAATATTTTACAACTTAAGTTGTTACCGTTTACTGTCTCTTTAGTTGTAAACTGCAACTTGTAATCAATAAATTATTGTCAGTTTGCGTCTGCACCGGAAAATGTCTTAGAATTTAAAATCTGGTATCGAAAACTCTGATCCAAATATGCATTATTCTTTCATGATTCTTAAACAAGGTGCTGGCGATGATTACATCATGCTCTGTGCGAAATTCTGTCAGGTGGCTTCCACTTTCATCCCTTCCCCAAAGCCTTTGTGTTCTTACTATTTTCCTGCACCTGCTACCATATCACATTTTAAATTTTTGTCTCTTTTAACTATCTGAATAATCTCTTTTATCGTACATTGTTCAGTGTGTTAGGAGATAGTGAACAATCATGAATGGTAGTCATGAAACCTGTATATGGTGAAATGAGAAAATATGAATAATGAAATATATGAAAGAGTACATTGTACAAAAATGAAAAATTGGCATGTCTTCACCCAACTTCGTCTTTCCTTCATGTAGGTGTAAGATATAGTTAATCAAACGCACCGTGCGTTTAAGTGTGTCCCGCCTCGTACCTCAGTGGCTGTCCGTCATTGGCTACTGCTAGCGTCTGCTGCTTCCAGATGGGAACGCCAATTCCGTGAGCCGCCACGTCAAAGCGGAAAACGCTTGCCGCTGCCGTTGCCGCACGCCGCTGCCGCGCTATAGTGGGAACCGGCTTTAAGCATTGCAACCATTGTTTCTCTGTCAATATCTGCTGTAAAAATATGGAATTTGTTGTGGGACATCGTGGAATGTTTCCGCTTCATCCCCTATAGTTTCATGTAGTTCCGATAGATGATGGCGCTATACATAGCCTTCAAAATGACATCTGTAAAAGAGATACGTTCCAAACAGAGATGTTTAATTGAGTTTCTTTTGGCGGAAAACCAAAGTATCGCAGATATTCATAGGTGTTTTCAGAAACTCTACGGAGACCTGGCAGGGAATAAAAACACGGTGTGTCGTTAGGCGAGGCAGCCATCATCGCATCAAGGTCACCCATACTTGTCCGATCTCTCTCTTGCCGGCCGACCACACACGGTTGTGACTCCTGCAATGTTGGAACGTGCGGACACTCTCATTCGACGTGATCGACGGATCACAATCAAACACCTCGCTGCTCAACTGGACGTCTCTGTTCGTAGTGGTGTCACAGTCTTCCTCCAGTACTCAAGGATGTGTGCCCGCTGGGTGCCTCGTCTCCTAACAGAAGACCATAAAGAGATAGTGATTCGGTTTTACAGAGAGTACTCTACTGCATTGGCTCGTTACTTAGCTTGCATTTATCGCGAATCTCTTGCCCAACGTAAAGTACCGAGCGACTAGAAAAAAGCGCAGGGGACGCCTATATATAAGAAGGGTAGAAGGACGGATCCTCAAAATTACAGACCAATATCCTTAAGATCGGTTTGTTGCAGGAGTCTCAAACATATTCTCAGTTCGAATATAACGAATTTCCTTGAGACAGAGAAGTTGCTGTCCATGCATCCGCACGGCTTTAGAAAGCATCGCTCCTGCGAAACACAACTCGCCCTTTTTTCACATGATACCTTGTGAACCATGGATGAATGGTATCAGACGGATGCCATATTCCTTGACTTCCGGAAAGCGTTTGACTCGGTGCCCCACTGCAGACTCCTAACTAAGGTACGAGCATATGGGATTGGTTCCCAAGTATGTGAGTGGCTCGAAGACTTCTTAAGTAATAGAACCCAGTACGTTGTCCTCGATGGTGAGTGTTCATCGGAGGTGAGGGTATCATCTGGAGTGCCCCAGGGAAGTGTGGTAGGTCCGCTGTTGTTTTCTATCTACATAAATGATCTTTTGGATAGGGTCGATAGCAATGTGCCACTGTTTGCTGATGATGCTGTGGTGTACGGGAAGGTGTCGTCATTGAGTGACTGTAGGAGGATACAAGATGACTTGGACAGGATTTGTGATTGGTGTAAAGAATGGCAGGTAACTAAATATAGATAAATGTAAATTAATGCGGATGAATGGCAAAAAGAATCCTGTAATGTTTGAATACTCCATTAGTAGTGTAGCGCTTGACACAGTCACGTCGATTAAATATTTGGGCGTAACATTGCAGAGCGATATGAAGTGGGACAAGCATGTAATGGCAGTTGTGGGGAAGGCGGATAGTCGTCTGCGGTTCATTGGTAGAATTTTGGGAAGATGTGGTTCATCTGTAAAGGAGATCGCTTATAAAACACTAATACGACCTATTCTTGAGTACTGCTCGAGCGTTTGGGATCCCTATCAGGTCGGATGGAGGGAGGACATAGAAGCAATTCAGAGGTGGGCTGCTAGATTTGTTACTGGTAGGTTTGATCACCACGCGAGTGTTACGGAAATGCTTCAGGAACTCGGGTGGGAGTCTCTAGAGGAAAGGAGGCGTTCTTTTCGTGAATTGCTACTGAGGAAATTTAGAGAACCAGCATTTGAGGCTGACTGCAGTACAATTTTACTGCCGCCAACTTACATTTCGCGGAGAGACCACAAAGATAAGATAAGAGAGATTAGGGCTCGAACAGAGGCATATAGGCAGTCATTTTTCCCTCGTTCTGTTTGGGAGTGGAACAGGGAGAGAAGACACTAGTTGTGGTACGAGGTACCCTCCGCCACGCACCGTATGGTGGATTGCGGAGTATGTATGTAGATGTAGATGTAGATGTAGATATAGAACAACAAAGGACCATCTGTGTGGAATTGATGCCATGTTACGAGAGTGATCGTGAGAATTTTTTGTCGAACATCGTCACAGACGATGAAGTATGTGTTCACACTCCGAACCAGAAACGAAACGGCAATCTATAGTGTGGCGCCCCACCACATCTCCTACGAAGAGAAAGTTCAAAGTTGCACACTCAGCCGGTAAACTCATGGTGACGGTTTTCTGGGACTCTGAAGGGGTTATTCCGTTTGATGTCTTCCCTCGTGGTGCAACGATCAACTCTTAAGTGCGTTATGCTACCCTAATGAAATTGAAGAAACGACTTCAGTGTGTTCGTCGCCATGAGAATGCGAACGAACTTCTCCTTCTTCATGACAACAGAGAGCCCCACACTAGTCTCCAAACCCGAGAGGAGCTCACATAACTTCATTGTACTGTTCTTCATCTTCCACCTTACAGTCCAGATCTCGAACATTTCGACTTCCACCTGTTTTGCCCATGAAGGATGCACTCTGCGAGAAGCAGTATGTGGATGATAGGTGGTTAGTGATGTAACAAGACGCTGGCTTCAACTTCGACCAGTAGAGTGGTACCATCCGTGCATACAGGCCCTCCCAGAAAGGCCGTGGCACTGAACGGTAATTATATCGAAACATAGGATTTTGTAGTCAAAGGAGTGGAGAATAACATGGTGTATTGAAACACTGAATAAAGCCAACCTGCTTTCCGGGAAAAAAAATGTGTTGCATTGCTTAAAGAACGTCCGTCTTAGGTCGGGTTCAAATCACAACCAGCTACAAATTATCTTCTGTCGCAATATAGTCATTACATTGCACATCCACATTTTCTGAATATATTTCACTGACATCATTTCATGTCTTCACATTTTGGTTTAATTTCAACCCTATTTATTTCATTCATTTCAGTACCTTAATTAAACAGACGTGCGTCCCTAAGTCAGGGTAAGCCTTGTCCCTCCACCAAAGTTCTTTCTCCAGTTGCTCTGTTTATAAATACCTCGAGAGGGACTTTCAAGTTATTATGTTCGTAAATAATAGGAGGCAAATTTGAGAGCCATTTTAAAATTTGAGTTGCTCCGAGAGGCATGCTGAATAGCGAAAAGGATAAAGGCGGCTGCCTGGGATGAACAGGAGGTGGCAGCTCAACTTCCGACCTGGCATAAATTTTAATTTGTTGTAACATAATCATTCATGCACGCCGATGCGCTCAGTTCTTCCTTATAAAAGTTCACCATGTCAGAGCTTTGCAGTGGACATATTTGGTGATATAAGGCACTTCATATCAGCTGTACTGATTATTGTCTCTGTCTGTTGTAAGTTTTAAAGAAAGACGTGAGTCTTAGCTAGCTAGAAAGCTACAACGACCTAGACAGTTTACTAAGAGAGTTGGCGGAGTGGTTAAGGTTCCAATGGCTCTGAGCACTATGGGACTTAACTGCTGAGGTCATCAGTCCCCTAGAACTTAGATCTACTTAAACCTAACTAACCTAAGGACATCACACACATCCATGCCCGAGGCAGGATTCGAACCTGCGACCGTAGCGGTCACGCGGCTCCAGACTGTAGCGTCTAGAACTGCTCGGCCACTCCGGCCGGCGGAGTGGTTAAGGGACTGGACTCACAATCATGAGGAGTGGGGTTCCAATCCCCGTCTGCGATCCAGATTTAGGTTCTCGTGGTTTCTCTAAATCAGCCTAATTCCTCCTCCGTTCCTGTCCTATCCTAGGTTGAGCCACGTCTCTAATGACCTCAGCGGTTACGTGATATTAAACACTATCTTCCTTCCCTTAATTGGCAAATTCTTCTTTCTTCCGGAAATGCTGGTGTTGTAGCTAAAAATCTACTGTTTGATGCAGTTAACTGTGTGGCTGCTCATAGAGCGTATAGGTTTCTATTGCTCTTGTCTATCTGAGAGAAGGGAGGGTGTTAAACCGCTAACAACACATTACTAATTCCTCTCAAAACGCGCTAGGCTACGAAAGAACTTTAAGTCCCCTCCGACGGCTGATGATCATCAACTCTAAAATACCCAAACCCCAGGAGACACTCGAGAGATTTATGATTTAAGCCTAAAAAAAGGCGCACAGTGAGATGCATCTCACCATTTAACCTTCCCTTGTAGGGCACTTGATTTTGATGAAAATTCCTTTCATCACCAGGACTGGAACATAGTACTTCCACACCCATGCGCCAGCGCTGTCCATAAAGTTATGCTATCATTTCAAAACATCATTACTTGTAAACTATTAGAATTAGAAAATTGTGAATGTTGAAAAAGTTTTATCAGCATTGAAGGTTTTTTTCTTTCTCCTTTGTAGCAGTTTAAGTTGGAGTACATCAAAATGGCGACAGACCAGTGAAAGGCCCCTCATGTCATCTCGTATGCACACTCCAAATGTGTGAAAACGGTACTGTGGCATTACCGATGCCAGTATGGGAGGGTACATCCGCCAAAAACAAATATAATGAGGTTGGTCGAAAACTTTAAAGGGACGGGCAGTGCCAGTTTCCTTCCTTCAATGGACATCACCCTGCGTCTCAAGCATATGTTGACAGAGTGCAAGATGCATTTCAACGAAGTCACCGGAAGTCAATTCAACGAGCATCACGCAAATTGCCGGAATCAAGATCAGCTGTCCATGAAGTGTTACAGAAGGGGTTATGCCTTTTCTGTACAAAGTGCAAAAGGTTCAAGCACTGCAGACGAACTATCGTCCTCTGCGGCATATAGTCACGTGTTCCATCGTGACCATCGTAGATACTGATAATGATTACTTGAAAATATGTCTGTTTTCTGATGAAGCATCGTTCCACATTTCTGGACGTGTGAATCGCCTCAAAGTTGGGGTTTGGAGCGCAGAAAAGCCACACAACACACATAAACACATCCGTGATAGCCCGAAGCTTAATGTTTGGCGTGGCCTGATGCATGGTAGGGAGATACGCCCATTTTTCTTCGCGGAGGAAACCGCAATGGAAAATGTTTACCTGGACATGGTCGAACAGTTTCTGCTACCACAGATCGAAGAATTGCAGCCGTCCATCATCTTTCAACACGATGGTTCACCCCCAAATTGTAGTATGAACGGGCGGGATGTGCTGAATGACGCATTTATTGAGAGGTGGACGGGTCGTGATGATCCCATACCATGACCCCACGCACAATCCTGGTTACACGTTATTAGACTCGCGAGGTTCCGCCAAGCGTCTTGTGTACACAGCATCAGTCAGTGACACGACTACCCTCCGTGCCCTAAATTTTGAAGCAATGAGGACAATAATGCTGCAGTGGGCAGAACTCGAATATCACCTTGCTGTTCTACGAGCCGGCCGGTCTTGAACCGTTTTTTTTTTTTTTTTTTTTTTTTATACGAGTGACGAGTGAGGCACACAAAGCCGCGCGCGGAGTGTCCGGGCGGTCTAGGGCACCATGTCACGAATCGTGCAGCCCCTCCCGCCGGAGGTTCGAGTCCTCCCTCGGGCATGGGTGTGTGTGTTGTCCTCAGCGTAAGTTAATTAAGGTTAGTTTAAGTAGTGGGTAAGTCTAGGGACTAATGACCTCAGCAATTTGGTCCCTTAGGAATTCACAAAAAGAAAGGCACGCAGACTGACGTTCTGGCATAACAGGAAAAATAGCTTTTGGAGCCGCTTAACGTTTTACAACAAACCCCTATGTCTCTCTCTCTCTCTCTGATAGTTTCCGAAATGTGATTTTTCGAAGTGATAGTGAGACTCTATTGACACACGGTACACTTCACCCCAGTGTGACTAACTTTGTACCTCAAATATCAAACACACGCAAGTATTACCAATTCACTGAAAATTCTGTATATAGGGAGATGATCGCACGATAATATTGTCTAAAATATTAAGACAAAGTTTAATATGTTACAACTTGGACGTGAGTCTCGATGCGGGCTTAGATTCATACTGCGTGCCACATATTCTGAGAAGAAATCAGGGAGCAGACGCTGATTCTGAGTAGTGTACAGAATCAGTCACAAACAGTGTTTGGAACGAGGACATACGCGCTACAACCAATAAAATGATTGCGTTAACAGGTCAGACACTGCTTAGCAGCCAGTCATCAGTAGAAGTATGCTGTGGTAGGAAAATGTACAATTCAGGTGCGGCTATCACCAGTGGCCATGGGGTGGTCCTCGGCAGTCATCAAGTATAGTTAAAAACAGAATGGGAGATATTTACACTCGAAAGCGCTTTTCATTAATATTTATTACTGGACTGCCCTCTAAGCCGTATTGATTAAAGAAGCTCAAAATAATCACATATCAGAAAAATAATCTTCAAATCTTGATAAAGAGACCACGATAGCGGACACTAACAAAGCTGAGTATTTTATTAAATAAAAAATGTGTCATTTGAAAAAACTGTCTAGACCGTGATTTTCATTATACAATTAATGCATGATAAAAAAGTTTCGTTTGATTTCTACAACCATGTTCAGATCTGTAAACAAGTAGAGGAAACGTACCGAAGAAAATTTTGTACAATAAAATAGGATATAAAGCAATGTATAATAGCTGAACAAAATATACAAGGAGAGCCAACCCCAATAGTAAAAGTGAACATGTAATAAACTCACTTAACAGTGCTGTATCAGTAATATGTTACTGCTTTTAAGTATACCTGCCGTTCAAATGGTAAAAACGAGCATAATATACATTGAAAAGCATTAGCTACAACATGAAATGACATGCATTTGTATTATGGGCCAACGAGACTAGGGCAGTGTTTAGTTAAAAGCTTCAAGAGCGAACAAGGTTGTAAGTTTTCAATAATAATAATAATAATAATAATAAAACATCTTAAAAATCTTGTACCTGAATCCAATTACTTTTAAAATTATTATTAGTTGGGCTATAATTGTAATAGCTGTCAGGTGTGAGTATAAGCTCAGACTATATGGCACAGTCTGTAGAACTAATGGCCGCAGTTGACTAGTCAGACATAGGCTCTAGAATATTGGTACATCGTACACTATGGATACATATATTCGTTGTGTGTCATAATCATGTTGATATTATTTTCAATATCACTAACGTAAATAATTTGTAATGTCATTATTATTTGCTGTTTGACTACGAGCACTGCGTCACATCACATTTTCCCATGACAACGTAACGTATGATCGCTGTTATTTACATAGGCATTATTAAGGTAGCCGTATAAATTAGCTTACAATAGATAGCTCAGGACGCCGTACTGTGGATAGTATGATTGAACATAATGAACATGATAGCCAAATACCACTGCGTGACAGGATTACCTACGCATAGTCCCTTGCACTATTAAACTGCAATGTAGTTAATCATGAGGCTTTTCGTGGATGATGCTGTTGTATACAGTGAAGCCGCAACGCTATAAAATTGTAGCAAAATGAAGGAAAACCTGCAGAGAATTGACGCTTGGTGCATGGAGTGGCAGTTGGCCCCTACCGTAACCAAATGCAATTTATTGCGAATAAATAGACCCACTATAACGTGATTACACGATTAAAGAACAGTCACTGGAAGCAGTCACATCCATTAAATATCTGGGTGTATGTGTATGGAGCGATTTAAAGTGGAACGCTCGTATAAAACTAAACGTACGTAGGTCAGATGCCAGACAAATTCATTGGAAGAATCCTCAGAAAGTGTGCTCCACACACAGAAGAGGTAGCTTACAAAACACTCGTTCGATCGATACTTGAATATTTTTCCACAGTCTGGGATCCGTACCAGATCGGAGTGTTGGACGAAAAAGAGAAGATCTAAAGAAAAGCAGCTAGTTCCGTTACAGTTTCATTTAGCAAGCGCGGAAGCGTCACGGAGATGATCGGCCAATTCCACTGGCACACGCTACAAGAATGGCAGTCTGCATAGCGATGGGTTTCACTATTAAAATTCCGAGACCGTCCGTTCCTGGAAGAGCCAATAAATATATATTGCTTCCACCTAAGTATATGTCCGCCCCGGTAGCTGAGTGGTCAGCGTGACAGACTGTCAATCCTAAGGGCCCGGGTTCGATTCCCGGCTGGGTCGGAGATTTTCTCTGCTCAGGGACTGGGTGTTGTGTTGTCCTAATCATCATCATTTCATCCCCATCGACGCGCAGGTCGCCGAAGTGGCGTCAAATCGAAAGACCTGCACCAGGCGAACGGTCTACCCGACGGGAGGCCCTAGCCACACATTTCCATTTATACCTAAGTATATCTCGCGAAAAGGTCATAATTAGAGATATAAGAGCTAATTGGGGGCTTACCAAGAATCATTCTTCCGCGAACCATTCCCGAGTGGAACAGGGAAGGTTGAAATGACAATGGTAAACAAAATATCAAAAAATGGTTCAAATGGCTCTGCGCACTATGGGACTTAACTTCTGAGGTCATCAGTACCCTAGAACTTAGAACTACTTAAACCTAACTAACCTAAGGACATCACACACACATCCATGCCCGAGGCAGGATTCGAACCTGCGACCGTAGCGGTCGCGCGGTTCCAGACTGTAGCGCATAGAACCGCTCGAACACTCCGGCCGGCAAACAAAGTATCCTCCACCACGCAACAGAAGGTGGTTGGCGGAGTATAGATGTAGGTGTAGATGTGTGTTTGCTAGAACTACTATTTAGGGCAAGTACCATGTACAAAAATACATTCTTACAGCATTATCGTTAGCTTGCCGCACATAATTATAAGATTTAGTACATATGACAGACGGGAATAATCTTCATATATTAACAGTAGGAATTTAAATCGGCGTATCAGATGGACTATGCATTTAGTGAATTTATCTGGTTGAATTTAGGCATCTACGGTAGGTCAAAAATGCTAATCGGATGCTTTTATAGACCGCCTGGGCCAGAAGTTGTATTGATAGAGCACTTCAAAGAGAAGCTGCAGATTAACATTAGTAATTTTCCAGATAATGTTGTTGTAATGGACAGTAGCTTCATCTTGCCAGGTATAGACTGAGAGAGTCATTCTATCAAAACTGGCGACATTATTCTGAATGTCTTGTCCGAAAATGACTTTGAGCAAATGGGAAACAACTCGTGAATGTAACGTCTTAGACCTCCTAGCAACAAACAGACCTGAACTCTGTCGAATCAGTTGACTTAGAGGGAGGTATCAGTGATCATAGGGGTGTGATAGCAGCTATGACTACAGGTTTTGCAACGAATGTTAAGTAAGGCAGGAAGATATTTATGCTTAGCGAGAGTGACGGGATACAAATTGCAGAGTATTTGAATAGTCAGCATGAAATATTCAGCGATGAGGACGAGGATGTGGAGTGCAAATGGAAAAGATTCGAAAGCATCGTTCAATATGCCTTTCACAAGAATGTGCCGAGCAAGGTCTTAAGTGATGGGAAAGACCCGTCGCGGTTTAATACCCAAGCTAGAAAACTGCTATGTAAAGAAAGAGAGCTTCATCACATATTCAAGTCAAAACCTAGCTTACAAACAAAAGCTGCACGAAGCGAAAATGAGTTTAAGGACAGCAATGAAAGGAACGTCCAGTGACTTTCAACGTAAATTTTTATCAGACATACAGAGGTTTTGGTCTTGTGTAAAATCAGTAAGTGGTCCGAAATCCCCTATTCATTCACTCAGTGATCATACTGGTACCGAAACTGAGGATAACAGAGAGAAGGGCGAAATACTGAATTCGGTCTTGCGAAATTGTTTCACCGCGGAATTTCATAACACAGTCCCTCTTTTCACTAATCCTACAAACGTCGAAATGGCAGATGGTGAAATAACCGATCGCGGAACAGAAAAGCAAATGCAATCACTTAGTAATGGAAAGGCATCAAGACCACATGAGAAAGATATAAGAGTCTATAAAGATTATGCGAAAGAACTTGCTCCCTTGTAGCAGCAGTTTATCGTAGATAGCTGGAGCAACTAGAGATACCTAGCTACTGGAAAGAAACGGTGGTCAACTCCGTTTTCAGCAAGGGCCGTAGGACAGATGTACATAAATACACGCCTATATGGTTGACGTCAATCTGCTGTAGAATTACGGATTATGTTTTATGCTCAAGAATTATGATATTTTTGGAGAACGAAAATGTCTATAAAAATCAACATGGATTCTACAAAGAGAAATCTTGTGAAACAGCTCGCTCTGTTTCTCCAAGAGACCCTTAGCGCTGTAGACAACGACGCTCAGATTGATGCCGTGTTCCTTGACTTCAGGGAGGCATTTGACACCGTACTGCACTGCTGGTTAGTTAAAAATATACGAGCTTATCGATTATCGGACCAAATTTGCGACTGGATTCAAGACTTCATTGCAGACAGAAGTCAACACGTCACCCTTAACGGAACAAAATCGAGAGATGTAATTTTCGGAGTATCCCGAGGTAGTGAGATAGAACCGCTGCTGTTTACAATCTATATAAATAATCTAATAGAGAGCGTCGGAAGCTCTGTAAGACTGTTCTCAGACTACGCGGTTGTCCATAAGAAAGTAGCAACGCCAAAAGACAGCACCGACAGAATGACCTGCAGAGAATTGATGAATGGTGCTGGTTCTGGCATCTGGGCCTGAACGTAAGTAAATGTAACATATCATGCATACGCAGGAAAAGAAACCCACTATTGTACAACTACGCTAATGATGACAAACTGCTGGAAACAGTATCTTTCGTAAAATGTCTAGGAATAAGTATCCAGAGCGACCACATAAAAAAATAATAGGGGAAGCAGATGCCAGACTGAGATTCATAGAAAGAATCTCAAGGAAATGTAACTCATCCTCAAAGGAAGTGGCTTACAAGGAGCTTGTTCGACCGATTATTAAGTCTTACTGTTCATAAATATGTGATCCTTACCAGGTAGTGCTGATAGAAGAGACAGAAAAGATCCAACGAAGAGCAGCGCATTTCTTCGCGGGGTAGTTTAGTCGGCGCGAGAGCGTTACAAACTCCAGTGGCAGACGATACAAGAGAGGCATTGAGCATCACTGAGAGGTTTACTATTGAAATTTCAAGAGATCACTTTTTAGATGGGGTCGGACAACATATTATGTTCTCGTATAGAATCTCCGAAATGACCACGACTAGAAAATTCGAGAATTTAGAGCTAATATAGAGGCTTACCGACAATAATTCTTCCCACGCGCCACTTACGGGTGGCGGAAATTATTCATTGTGTTGGTCCCTCGCAGTTTAAAGGAATTTTGAAGTAATTTGCAAGTAACTCACAGTTGTCTTTATTGTTGGTAATTAGTTACCTTGTTGAATCTTTGAAGCGAAGGCTTACCGGTTTGTAATCTGTTATTTCTCCTCTGATAACTTTTTAGGAGTCCGTACTGTTGTTCTATCTGAGATTTGTGTCTACACTGACGACAAAAATGAAATCGCCACACCAAGGATTTGTACGACATAATCGAAACTTGGTATGCGTATTTCTACACCTGAAAGATGATGTCTATTTAAATTTCGCGTCAGTCCCATAAGAGTGGCACTAGTAAAGCCACTACGGGGACGGAAATCAGATTTGTTTCATACACACTATAGTTATTGAACTTTGTGGTAAGTTTCTATGGGACCAAACTGGTGAGGTCGTCGGTCGCTAGGCTTATACACTACTTAATCTAACTTAAACTAACTTACGCTAACGACAACACACTCACCCATGTCCGAGGAAGGACTCGAACCTCCGAAGGGGCGAGCCACGCGAACCTAGCGAGGCGTCGCCTCAGACCACGCGGCTACACCGAGCGGCTTTCATACATACTGTAAGGGTCATGAGCGCTAGTCACCTTTGAGAGTGGACGTGGTGAGATGATGACAGTCAAGAATGCCTTTAACTTGACAAAGACGCCATTATTTTTTTTATTTCTTTATTTGGCTTTGGGAAGACGCCATTATCAACATCTCACTGAGTTTAACGAGGTCGTGTAATTGGGCTACGAGAAGCTGGATACTCCTTCTGCGATACTGCAGAAAGACTGGCAGGAATGTAGCCACTGTACTTGATTGCTGATAGCGGTGGAAAAAAATGTACTATCGAAAGACGACCGGGCTCCGGATGGCAACGCGGTCGTACCGAGAGGAAAGACCAACATGTTCGGCGTGTGTCTCTGGCGCATTGTGCTGCACCCGCAGCAGCAGTCTGAGCAGCAGTTGGCACCACAGTGACACAACGAACTCTTAGAAATCGAAATTTTTTTCAGGTGACTGACAACAGCGTAGATATACTTGGAGAAATACATGACACACACTGTGATGTCTTACAGTATATTTATTCACAATCGGTTTCCATCATGGGCCATCTTCACAGTGGAAAAATATCTATTGTGACAACTGCACATGTCATACATACTATTTAACGATATGTATAAGCCACTGTTGACTTGAAAACGTCATAAAATGATACTTAAAGCCATAACACCGGCTTAAGGAAGCAGAAAACATTGAAAACCCGAAAATACGTAACAGCAGTAAGTGTACAGCACCATTGCTCAGGCACAACAACATCCATTAGGTTAACACACAAGTGTTGATCAAAGAAGCTACAAGCCAAAGTCAACTAGATGCATGTGCATTTATGCTGGTATAGCCCTTGTTTGGTGTTCTAAACGAGAGAAGTGATGTTCTCTCCGAAGGGGAAGCAAAATTTGTTATGGATTCTGTTTGATTCTGTTCCAAGTATGGTAACTTTTCGTTTATACTTTATGGCTGGTTTCCTCCGCCAGGTCAAGGCTTAGTCCTGGGAAGGAATATAGTTCTTGAATTTATTATAAAATTGTTTACGTATGGTATACACCATAAATGTTTTTAAAAGTAAGCATAGCGACACAATTGATTGTCTGATAACATTTTGTCTCTTTTTATTAAAAATTGTATGTACTTATTACATATTAAATCCTGGTCTGGCAGAAGATACCTTTAACTTCGAAACCGACCACAGACTAATGAACAAAATTAAAACTAAAGCACAAGCTCGAATTGAAGGCATCCTGAAAAAAAAATCCGCTGCAGCTATATTTAAAGGACTAAGTGATTTACGGGAAAACCTACATCAGGAAAGTGAGACGTAAATTTGAACCCGGCTTCGTTCCAATAGATGACGAGTCTCTTTTCCAATGCACCATCTTATCATATCGAAAGTATGGTAATGGCAGCAGCGTCTCCGCTGTTGCGCCACAAGGTCAATCCGGACGCGTAGTGGCACAGCGGACTCGTGGGTGACTCACTGGTGTGGTAGTCGATGTCGAGCCTAGAGGCGTCAGCTGGGCAACAGACATGCCGAGCAATGCTGCTTTGCAAGGCTGAACCGGTCACGTCACCACTGCCAGCGACCTCAACGCTGCGCAGTCATCCAATAGCTGCGTCGGTACTCATCGAGGAAGAAGGAAGATTACGGTTTAACGTCCCATCGACGACGAGGTCATTTATTTATTTATTTAATCGTATGGCTAGAGCCCCCCGTCGGGCAGACCGTTCACCGGGTGCCGGTCTTTCAATTTGACGCCACTTCGGCGACCTGTAGTCAATGAGGATGATAGGATGATGATGAGGACAGCACAACACCCAGTCCCTGGGCGGAGAAAATTTCCCGACCCAGCCGGGAATCGAGCCCGGGCCCAGAGGATTGACAATCCGTCAAATTGTTCAAATGGCTCTGAGCACTATGGGCATTAACTTCTGAGGTCATCAGTCCCCTAGAACTTAGAACTACTTAAACCTAAGGACATCACACACATCCAAGCCCAAGGCTGGATTCGAACCTGCGACCATAGACAATCCGTCACGCTGACCATTTAGCTACCGGGGGCGGACGACGAGGTCATTAGAGACGAAGCACAAACTCGGATTCGTGAAACATGGAGAGGAAAATCGGCCGTACTCTTTAAAAGAAGCATTGAGGTATCTGCCTTAAGATATTTAGGGAAATCACGGAAAACGTAAATCTGAATGGCCGGACTGGGATTTGAACAGCCATCGTCCTGTGTCTTGCTCACTCGTTGCACATTAAAGAGCAACCTCGTTTGCTTCATTTTCTATCTTTGTCCAATTATCTGTGCTCGTGGTTTCAGCTGTTTCCTTCCTTGGGCTTTAAGATTTTCACAGCATTCCAGAAAAAAATTCCATAATGCATCCTGGACGCCTTACAGAAACAAAAAGAGCACAGAGGTTTTACGGTACTCATACTGAGTAAATGGTGCAACGGTTGAAAGGTTAGATGAAAAAATTGGCCAGGCGTAAGTAAGACTTGTGTACTGAGGGTTCTGTACAAACGTAATTATGTATACAGACAGGTCATCTGGATCTGGACTATGTTTCCCTGGTATCGATATTGACACTGGTAAGATATTTGTCCCATGGATTCCAAGATCTTCGAGAACGTTTTAATTCCAAGCTTGAAGTCAGATAACAAATGAAAAAATAAATATTTTTTCGTGTTATATAATTACAAATTAACAATGTTTTGATTTTTTCCCTTTACTTGTACAGTGAAACCTTTCTTCTTGCCACCTTTTTTTTTTTTTTTTTTTTTAATTCTGCTTCAGCGGGAAGTAGCCTATAGGTTCTCATGAGTAAGTTTGCGAGTGTCAAAATATGTGACATAAATGGCCTTATCTTTTGATTGCGTTGGCTTAGAAACTTAACATTTGTACACCACCAAATGAAAACGGAACTGGGTATGTGACATAAATTTCATCTTCATGCGTCAACACGTTCTTCAGCAAAAGAGGTCTTAACAGACGGGCGGACAGACAGTCAGTCTGATAATAAATGCCAAAATATATTCTTTTTTCTTGTGATATAGTTACAAATTAACAATTTTCGGATTTTTTCCTTTGACTGTAGTGTGAAATCTTGCTTCTTGACAAATTTCATGATTATAGGTCAACGGTGAGTACCCTGTAGGTTTTGATGAGTGATTTTGCGAGTATTGAAGTATGTGACATAAATTGCCGTATATCTTGATTTCACAAACTGATAAACTTCAGCTTTTATATCGACCAGGAACCTCAGACCTTAATATGTGACGTGAATTTCAACTTGATATGTCTACCCGTCCCTGAGAAAAAGGGTTTTGAACAGCCGGACAGACAGACAGATGGACAAATGGACAACAAAGTGATTCTATAAAGGTTCTGTTTTTACCGATTGAAGTATGGAACCCTAAAAATGGAACTCATGTACTTCACTTAGCAAACAAAGGCCACAAACTCAACCTGCTGGAAGCCCTGGAAATTAACAAACATCTTGCTCACAGTCCAGATCTCATCCTAAATGACCAGACACAACTCAACACTTCCCCTCTCCTAAACTTCATATAATCATCTTTGTCGTTCATTACTTCCCACACCCTCTCTTCCTACATATTCCCATTTTCCTGTATTCATTAAATTGTTTTATTTGTTGAAGTTGTCTTTGTATTCCACATAGACCGTAGTATCAACAGTTCAGGCTTTCTTTTAACTGGTACTTGTACTACTGTCCATGTTTAACACCCCTTGTAGTTGTCTCATCAAATACTGTTCATATTTTACTTTGCTCATTTATTTAACGAAAACTGGTACACAGCCACTACTTTGATTATAATGTTAATGTTAAAATTCAGTACCACCACACTCTCAAACTGTAGGTTCCCTCAAACACCTCCATTTTCCTGCATTTATTAATTTCTGTTTATCTTAATGATATTGCTTAAGTTCCTTATGTATTCTGTATTTACATTGACAACTGTCTCTTCTTTTAATTGGTTGTATATCACTCTCCATGTTTCATACCTCCTGATGCAGCCTTGTCTAGTACTAATTTTATTTTATTTTATTAGTTTTGTTTATTAATAGAAACTGTTATGTAGGCATGCTATTCCTATTTTGTGCTAAAAGTTTTCCTGTCTACTCCATTGTTATTTATGTACTGTTCAGTTTTTACTTTTTCATTGGAAAGATGTTACTTACTGTATGTTTCTACTTCAGTCTAGATGTGTTACTTCTCTTCCAATGTTGTCTGCTAACATTTAACTTCTTTGGTGATAATACTCAGTAAATGTCTGAAGATGGCCTTGTAAGCCGAAAACCGGTTAACAATAAAAGTAATATTGTAGAACAAAAGCAAACTGGTGCTTTTCATTTATTATAATGTTGTTCTACCAAGAACCGACGGAAGATTCTGTTAATATGAACTCCGCTATCTCTATTTTCTATCAAACTCAACTTTCGACTGGTGCCAGACAGCTTCAGGTTTGCTGAAGTATCTACTACAAGTTTAACTGGTGGCAACAGCAAATAAAGTAAGGAACTGCTAACTTCCCAATAAATGAAACAAAAAATGCAAATAATTGAGATACGTAATACATTTTCTGGTAGGAATAATTAATGATATTCAGTATGATACTTCTTCAAAGAACATGCACATATTTCTGTTAAGACACATACACAGTAACTCGACTGGATGAGTCTGTCTACGTTTCGGAACTGGCAGCCTTACATGAAAATGCAAAGATTTTTGAGAAGTTGTCCAACAAAGAAGTGCAATTGAATAGACATATTTCAACTATAAGTTGACAGCAAAAACGCCATACACAAGCATTCACACAAACACACCCACACGGACACCTTACTTATTATCTCTTTCTTTTGGGTTTGTGTTCCAAACACATGTTTTGTATCTGGAGATAATCTTGCAGTTAGTAAGTCGGTGATTGTTGAAAGCGTAACGTCAAAGGGCTACAGTTTTATCCAAACATTAATAGATGCAAACATTGTGTTAGAAGCGGCAGAATACTTTGTCTCGAATAGATTTTATAGGAACACAAAATACTTTTGCCCCTTTTCTGCCGTTCATTCTATTTCATATTGTTGCTTTTTGCACACATACACAAATGTGTTTGGTGATGTCTCTCACTCCCTTATGAGAAAAAATATTTTCTAACCATTTATCTTGTCTAAGCGTGTGGAAGGTGAAATATCCTGACAGACATAATGAAAGACAGCGAAAATAACTTTCGGCTTATGCCTTAGAAAAGAAAAAATCGTACTCTTGGTGGAGATTTTTAACTGTACAACAGGAAAACGGCAGAGGCTGTACAAGACTCATTAGAGCCTTTTACTTAAACCCGTCGAACTTTTACATTAAGTCTTGTGAGCTTTATCTTCATATACCGCAGCGGCATATAATGTACTGCAGTTCTTTCGTGACACGAGTGTATATGGACTGTGTATGCATAATAGAATTACTCAATGAGTGACCCACCCGCTTTATACATTAAGTGCGGTTGCTCGTTAGTGTGGGTTTTGAAGGTAGTGACTGCGAAGAATCGTAGTTTTTACTGTCGCATTATCATTATTGTTTTTGTTCGCCCCACACACGGTGACCCGAGAGAGAAAACACCTCATGCACATTGGTTGTCTCACTTGTGGCATGTACCATCCTTCGATTATAGATATTAGTAGACCAAGCAAACAGTACGGTGGCTATACGCTTGCCATGGTTACACCATAAAATCACGTAACTGTTGGTGAAACGTTGGCCTGAGTTCAAAGCAGCACTCTGTCTCCCGATTTTTTGCCGATGTTTCTGAATGGATTTTCTGCTGAATTTACTACCTTAAATGCAGTTTGTTTAAATAAAACTAATACCTGTAAGTTATTGTTTAAACAGGTAAAAATTTAGTTTTACAGCAATTACTTCTCAATGAACTTTGCGAACTACTGGAGCACATTCTATGTTCAGCTAGGTCTTGTTCCCTTAATAATAAACCATCAATACTTTCACCGTAGATATTTCTGTATTCCCAATTATGAGATACACTGCTGGCCACCGTAAATGCAACACCCTGAAGGAAGCATCCGAATCAAGTGAAATTTACACCATGAGTTTGCAGCGATGAGATATGCAACTAATTAGAATTTCAGCGCAGACGCACATCACGTGCGCCTGTGGCGCCACCTCATAGCGCCATTTAAGGCTTGGCGATTTCGACGAGTGTACGTTCGGCACGTGTGTTTACCTTGTGGTTGTTTCACAGGACGATCAGTTATGCCTCGTAGACAACAGCGAACATCTTTTGATCAAGTATCCGAGTTCGACAGAGGAAGTATAGTGGCTTACCGAGATTGTGGATTATCATACAGAGAAATCGCTAGTCGTGTTGGACGAAACCAAACAACTGTAGTGCGGATATGTGACCGTTGGATGCAGGAGGGTACGACGGACCGACGTGGTCGATCGCATTCACCTCGGTGCACCACTGCACGTGCTGATAGGCAAATGTGCGCATGGCAGTGACAGATCGCTCAGTGACATCCCGAACCATAGCACAGCACATTGCGTCTGTAACGCATCATCCAGTGTCTGCGCGTACCATTCGACGCCGTTTATAGCAGAGTGGTCTGTCCGAAAGTCGTCCATTGCTTCGTCTACCATTGACGCAGAACCACAGACGTCTCCGTCGCCAATGGTGTGATGACAGACGGATGTGGACGGCAGAATGGAATGACGTTGTCTTTACTGACGAGGCACGCTTCTGTCTGCAGCACCACGATGGTCGGATTCGAGTGTGGAGACACCGTGGAGAGAGGATGCTGGACAGCTGCATTATGCACCGCCACACTGGTCTTGCACCGGGTATTATGGTATGGGGCGGTATTGGATATTACTCTCGCACGCCTCTAGTACGCATTGTCGGTACTTCAAATAGCCGGCGCTACATATCCGAGGTGCTGGAGCCAGACTGCTTAAACGAAGGCACTAGGTAAGTGAAGCGCAATAAAGATTGGAGATGAAAATTTGGGAAACAGTTTCTCCACATTCAAGAGCAATTTTATCTTTGTTCTGTTGTTGTTGTTGCTGTTGTTGTTGTTGTCCTTCCTTACTTTCAGGGCTCGGCCACAGCCATATTTCAACAGGATAATGCGCGACCACACGTGGCACGCATTGTCCAAAGGTTCTTCGTCAGTAACCAGATTGAATTGCTTCCTTGGCCGGCTCGCACTCCGGATCTTTCGCCGATAGAAAACATGTGGTCCATGGTTGCTCAACGAGTGACCCAGATTACATCCCCAGCTGCCACACCAGATGATCTTTGGCAACGTGTGGAAGCTGCTTGGGCTGCTGTACCCCAGGAACAGATCCAACGTCTCTTTGACTCAATGCCGAGACGTGTGGCAGCGGTGATCTCCAACAATGGCGGCTACTCTGGCTACTGATTCTGGCAGGAACCACATGTCACAGACGTCTGTAAACGTAATCATTTGATACTTGGTCAACATGTTATCTACAAAATAAATTTTGTTGTGCTACCTCTTGTCTTTCTTGGTGTTGCATTTACGGTGGCCAGCAGTGTATATGCACCATCAAGGGTACGCGTTATGCATTGTAAAATGCATACTGCTTGCAAGTAGAGGCCTTGGACGGAAAAAATGTTTGTTACAAATCTGTAAACAATACTTAAACTTCATGGCCACGCTACACAGCACAAACAAATAAATCTAAAACGTAAACACACCTGTTTTCATCGCATGTAGCGAATTCAACTGTTTCATTCTCCCACGAAATCTAAGGCATCTTTTAAACATGAACAGTCACAACCGCTAGACCATCTTCGGACCTCACACCATGATGGTAGACGGTGACTGTGAACGGAGCAGGTGCCACGACTCCACGATCGCTAACTGCTTTTCCGGTAACATTAAAAAAAAAAAACGCTTCTTGCGGTTGTTACTGTTCACGGTCATGTTTAAGTAATAAAAGAAAACCGCTGTACTCCAAGAGAAATGTTCTCAAAAATTATTATAGTATTTTTAATTGAAAGCTCTTCTCTGGTTTAAATAGTTTGTCTCCAGAGGATATTAGATGCGACTGAATTTCTGTCTGAGTCAATACTTTGCACTAAAATCTGTGAATTCCTACTCGAGAAACTACTACAAAATTCCAGCTGAAACTGTTGCTCACCTCTATAGCGACGTTGATAGCGGAGATGTCAGTAACTACCGACCTGTTTCACTTCTGAAATCATGTCCCAATTTTTTTTAGAAAGTTATATATTCCAGAACAGTATCCCACCTGAGCAACAACAATATCCTCAGTAAATCACAATTCGGATTTCAGAAGACTTGTCAACTGAGAATACCATTTACACGTTCACTCACCAAATATTACAAGCAGTAAACAGAACAACACCGATTCTTATTTTCTGCGGCATGACTGTGTGAATCGCAATATTCTCCAATACAAACGGATATTTTATGGAACTGATGATATAGCCAACCAATGGGCAATGTCCCCTTTTACGAAGAAAAAAACACAGAAGTTTTACATAGCAACTGAACCAATATTATCAACGAAGATTCTCCTGACTGGAAAGAAATCACATATGTTGTTCCCTAGGTCTCAAACTTAGGTCCACTATTGTTCCTCATATATGTAAACGATGTTCCGTCTAACACAAAACTAGCAGAATTAACTCATTTTACGGATGAGAGTATTGTAATCATTACGAGCATACATACAGCAACAGAACAAATGAAAAAAATTGTCTTAAAAGTATCATTGACCGGTTTTTTGCGAATGATCTCACTCTAAATTTCAAAAAGACACAACGTATTCAGTTCTCTACTTCTAGAGGTACTACACCAATGATAATCATAACACATAGCGAGGTAATAATAAATAAGGCGGAAGTTTAAAAAATTTTAGGTGTCTATATTGATGAGAGTTTAAACTGGAGGAAGCATATTTTGGAACTCCTAAAACAACAAAGTTCAGCCACATTTATATCAAAAATCATTGCAAATCTTGTACAGAGAGATAAATCAGTAAGCTGACATTTTTTTCATGTTTTCAGTGAATAATGTCATATGGAATAATGTTCTGGGGTAACTCATCTTTAACGTGTTCATAGCTCAAAAACGAGCGCTAAGAATAAAATGTGGTGCTTACCCACGATCATCTTCTAGATATCTGTTTAAGGAATTGTGACTACTGCTTCATAGTATATTTATTCCCTCATGAAGTGTACTGTAAATAATCCACTGCAATCCAAAAGGGGACAATAATGTACATAATTACAATACCAGAAGGAAAAATGACTCTCATTACTCTACATTAATGTTGTCTACAGCAAAACAAAGGGCAAATGCTTCACCAAAAATTTTTGTTCGCTACGAATGCAGTGTTACTCAGTCATATTTCGCAGACGTGTCGTTACAACAATGAGAATAGTAAGACGCGGTACTTGCACTGTCTCATAATACATTAGCTGAAGAAAGTACGAACACCCAGCCTAACTCCTACAGAAGGACATTACACAAACCTATCGAAAATGCTTCGCATCCAGTGTCCAAACAGAGTGAATGCCGTCGTAAGTGAATCCAGGCGGGAGCACGTCGATAATACCATAGGTCAGTTTTGCGAGTTTAGCAGTGGCACGGAGGCCTTTCCACCAAGGGCACGGCTAAGGGATTGGTATCAGCGATGTCCACTGTGAAATTGTGGAGCTTCCACAGACTGACACCCCGGTATGTTACATCCTTAACCATGAAAAAAAAAACACACAAATATGGAAGCGCCCAATTTAGTGCCTCTTCTGAGGAATTGGAGGGCAGGTGACTGCAGCCAGTACCCCGCATATTGTGCTCCTCATAGAATCTGTGAACGGTGCCCACTGTAGAAGGTTACTAGCGTCGTCTTGGTGCCTCCATCCAGCTCATGTGGGCAGTTTATAAAAATAAATGTCGTTAATGTGACTGCTTACTTATTCCATCATGTTCTCATTAGGCCTCACGAGACTGAGAGGACTCTGCTCCAGGCCTTTACGCTACAGTAAAAACTGAAACAACGCAAACCGAAACCTCGAAATTAGAAGACAACCAATGTTAATCACTTTTTTCATTTTTACCATTCTGTGCCATCTCGGCATTGCTTCTTTGCTATTTCTGTTTCGGATGTTGAAGCAATTGCACCTACCTAAATTACTGATATTAAAACAGTATCACTGTAAACCAATATTGCGTTAATGGAAGAAATCCTCACTTTTTCATTCAAATTAAGTATAGGTCGCTTCCATCTAGCACCTTGTTAAAAATGGTCAAAAACAAAAATATTAAATTAAATTAATCTAAAAACCTTCCTCTTAAAAATTATATCACCTCCAGCAACATACGAGTAGTATCTTTTCGTCGGTACAGAGACCCAGTTAAGAATAAAATTATTTTTGTTTTTATTTCTAACTAAAATTGCCCCTTCGAGGAAAAATTACTTCCGGTGAATAACATGGGGTTTTCCCAGGCAACTTGCGTACAGCTTAGGACACTGTATGGCTTTATTTCATCAAAATCGGATCACAGAAAAAAGATATCGTGATTTAAAATTTTATCTAAAGCCGGCGTACCTTTCTGTTTCTCTGTTTGGACACACTAATCTCCAAAGATACTAGCCGAATTTTCAAACGGTTTTTAAAGGTGACTTGAACTTAGCTTGAAGAACCGTAGAGGCTTTGTTTCATCAAAACCGGATCATGAAAAAAAAGAAAAAAATTGTTATTTAAAGTTTTATCTAAAACCTCCGTATCTGTCTGCCTATTTGAATACGATACTCTCTTTCATGCGGTTTTCACAGCTAACTTCAGCTTTGCTTGGGGCACCGTACAGACTTTATTTCATCAAAATCGGATCACAGAAAAAATATATCGTAATTGAAATTTTTATCCATGCTAATAATACAAATGTGAAAGCATCTTTGTCTGTTACGTTTTCACGACCAGCCCGCTGAACCGACTTAGATGAAATTCGGTATCGAGATAGCCTGAACCCTGAGGAAGATGGCTCTGAGCACTATGCGACTTAACTTCTGAGGTCATCAGTCGCCTAGAACTTAGAACTAATTAAACCTAACTAACCTAAGGACATCACACACATCCATGACCGAGGCAGGATTCGATCCTGCGACCGTAGGGGTCACGCGGTTCCAGACTGTAGCGCCTAGAACCGCACGGCCACACCGGCCTGCCTGAGGAAGAACATAGGCTACCCTAGGAAGTGCGCAGAACAAGATTCATTCATTTGAAGGATATTACTTGAATTAGGGAAAAATACTTATTGTTTAAAAAAGGTATTTGCTCTTTCACTTTTGATCTATGTCATATTTGCAATAATGCTTTTATTGGTTCATATGTGCTACGTGATACGATTGAAAGTAATGAATACAGTGCTTATACAACCTTCATTGTGTTTAACTCATACTTCGAAACTATT